>NC_134020.1:33464250-34211750 GCF_040712315.1 Castanea sativa
CCAAGCGGGCATTTGGGCCTTTGGGCTCTAGCAAGGAGGGCTGATATGTTTTTGAGCTAAGAATTTGTTAGTACTACGACTCGGCCCATACGCCAAGGGTCCGAGGACACATCCGAGGGTGAGTTTCTCCTCGGACAGACCCAAGAGAACTCGGAGATTCACTACGAAGGTCAAGGCAGTATTCCGGAAAGACTGTTGGTTAAGAGGGGGAAACCCTGAACCTTCTAGATACACCGGTGTCAGAAAAATATCATGAGCAAAGGCTGCCACCTCCACATTAAAGACTCTGCACCTACCTCCCTGGCCGCATTAATGGGGAAGTGACCCCTGAACAGTCGAACTGAAACTTCTGGTTACTATTCAAAGGCACTAAGAGAAGAAATATCTAGAGGAGAGGGGATTTGAGCAACACGTGGATAAAGCATCAGGGGAAGAAGTATTTAGGGGGGGGGGGAGTTTGTAACCAAGGGGGGGTGAAAAAAGAATTGTAATCTTTAAGAAAGAAAGAGAAATAATACAGAAGTAGTCCTCGGCTCACGTCCGAGTAGGTCCATCTGCAATTATCATTCATTATTTACAAGTGTTTGCACACCATAGTCTGTTATCAAGTTCTCAGTACCTCTAATCTAGATTTCAAGCTCACACTCTACAAATTTCATTGTTTAAGGCTCATTGGGCCTAAGCCCATAATTGTCTTTGGGTCCAGGTGCAATTGTGCACTTACAATTGGCGCCGTCTGTGGGAAATCTAGTCTGGAAGGAGCTGGGATACTATGGCAGGCCTAGGTTCACACCATGTAGAATTTCAAGGATCACAACCGGAGGATTTTTTCGAACGTCTTGAGCGTCGAATGGATCGAGAGGGAAGCGTCCATACAGAATACCCTAGGGCTAGCCATACTCATGGCGGGGGCAGCGCCATCCACGAGGATGGTGCTAAAGCCATGCAGAAGGAGATTAATCATTTGAAAAGAAAACTGCACCGCGCTAGACGTAAGCCTTCACCGTCCTCATCTAATCCTTCTTCAGTGGAGGTCCGGGGAGGTAGTTACAGCTCGAGGTCAAGCTCGCCCCCCAGCGCAATGTCCTCTTGTGAGGAGGACGACCCGCCAGCTCGCAGACATAAGAAACTTCCTTCCAGGGGCTTGGGGAACGATGCTATGAGTCGGGCATTGCACCAACTCTCCAAATCTCCATTCTCACGGAGGATTGAGAAGGGAAGGCTCCCTAGGAGGTTCACCCAGCCCACCTTTACCATCTACAATGGCCGGACTAATCCGGTGGAGCACGTGAGTCACTTTAACCAGAGGATGGCGGTGCACTCTCATAACGAGACCCTGATGTGTAAAGTTTTCCCCTCTAGCTTGGGACCTATTGCTATGAGGTGGTTCAACGGCCTTAAATCGGGGTCTGTAGGTTCGTTTGGGGAGCTTACCAGAGCATTCGCTTCGCGGTTTATTATGTGTAGCAGAGTGCCTCGGCCATTGGACTCGCTGTTATCCATGACCATGAGGGAAGGGGAGACGTTGAAAGCATACTCCGACCGGTACTGGGAGATGTTTAACGAGATAGATGGTGATTTTGATAAGGTGGCGCTCAATACCTTTAAGGTAGGCCTTCCCACTGATCACGACTTGAGGAAGTCCTTGACCAAAAAGCCCGTCCGCAGCGTACGTCGCCTCATGGATCGTATTGATGAATACAAAAGCGTAGAGGAAGACCAGCAGCAAGGAAAGGGTAAGGAGAAGGTTATCCCGCAGGAGAGAAGGGATCTCAGGTCGGATAGATACCACAACAACAAGCTGAGGAGAGATTACATTGGGCAGTCCGGCTCGGCAGCACCTCAGACCGTGAACACTGTGTTCTGAGAACCAGTACACCAGTTACTGGAGAAAGTTCGTAAGGAGCCCTTCTTCAGGTGGCCTAGTAAGATGGCAGGAGACCCCGCGAAGAGGAATCATAACCTCTTTTGTTAGTACCATCAGGACGTAGGCCACACTACCGAAAACTGTCGGACCCTTTGGAACCACTCGAGCAAAGCTTCGTCGCGTGAAGGAAAGCGACTCGTGTCAACCTAATGGGCAGGGCAGTCAATCCGGCTCAAACAATCAAAAGAATAATCCATCTCGGCCGGCATTGGGAACAATTAACGTCATCTTCGCCGCACTGAGCGGTGACCGGCTTAGGTCCCACTAGGGTGATGGCGGTTTCCCATTCTCAGGCTGAAGAGGCGGGCTGCAGGCCGAAACGGTTGAAGGTGACTTTACCCGTCTTGGGATTTTCAGAGGAGGATAAGGCTGGTACCATTCAACCCCATGATGATGCTCTTGTGGTCACTCTCAGGATAGGGAATTATGACGTGAAGAGGGTGATGATTGATTAGGGCAGTGGTGCAGATATCATGTACCCTGATTTATTTAAGGGGCTAAGGTTGAAGCTGGAAGATCTTACTCCTTATGATTCGCCACTCATAAGCTTTGAAGGAAAGGCTGTTGTGTCGAAGGGACAGATTCGTTTGCCCGTTCAATCCGGCTTAGAAATGGTTGAGGTGGATTTCATTGTGGTTGACGCGTACTCCCCATATACAGCCATCCTCGCCAGGCCATGGCTGCACGCTCTGGGAGCCGTCTCCTCTACCTTGCATGTTAAGGTTAAGTTCCCCTCTGGAGAATATGTTGAAGAGATCCTCGGCAGCCAATCGGTGGCCAGGTAATGCATACCGGCCGCAGTGCTTCATCAGACAGAAGCCAAGTCATCCGCTTTGCTCATCAAAGACTCATAGCAATTAATAGCTCCGGATGCACTTGGAGCGGTGACAGGAGAGGAGGCTCTTTGTAAGGAGTTAGAGAAGTTTTTGATAGCGGATGACCCAGAGAGATTCTTCCAAGTCGGCATACGTTTGCCACACCAGGAGAAGATGGAGTTGTTGGAATTTCTGAAAAGCAATATTGATGTTTTTGCGTGGGACCCTTATGAGGCTCCAGGCGTAGATCCGAGCTTCATTTGTCATCATTTAAATGTCAACCCTGCCATTGTTCCGAGAAGGCAGCCACATCGGCGTTCTTCCAAGGAACATTCCGAGGCTGTCAAGGAGGAGTTGCTCAAACTCAAGAGGGCTGGGGCTATTAAAGAAGTTTTCTACCCTGAATGGTTGGCGCATACGGTTGTGGTCAAAAAGAAGAATGGAACGTGGAGAGTATGTGTGGACTTCACAGATTTGAATAAAGCCTGGCCCCAAGGATTCGTTCCCAATGCCGCGTATTGATCGGCTTGTGGACGCCACCGTCGGACATCCTCGTATGAGTTTTTTTGGATCCCTTCTAGGGTTACCATCGAATTCCATTGGCATTGGAGGATCAAGAGAAGATCGTTTCATTACTCCAACGGGGAACTACCACTATAAGGTCATGCCATTTGGGTTGAAGAATGCTGGGGCTACCTACCAAAGAATGATGACCAGAATGTTCGAACAGCAACTAGGAAAGACCATTGAGGTATATGTGGATGATATGGTGGTGAAGAGTAAAACAATACCTTCACACGTTAAAGATTTGGCTGACACCTTCCAGGTGTTAAGAAAGTACAAGTTGCACCTTAATGCCTCAAAGTGCTCTTTTGGCGTGGGATCTGGAAAGTTCTTGGGATATATGATTACTCATAGAGGCATAGAGGTGAACCCAGTGCAGGTCAAGGCTATTCAGGATTTGCAGCCGCCTTGGAACCCAAAAGAAATCCAGAAATTGACCGGAATGATTGCCCCACTGAGCATGTTTATCTCTCGGTCAGCTGACCGGTGCCATTCTTTCTTCCAATTGTTGAATAAATGGAAAGGGTTTCAATGGACCAAGGACTGCGTGTTAGCCTTCCAACAGCTTAAGCAATATCTTTCTCGGCCACCCATTTTGTCTCGCCCCGAGGCGGACGAGGTCTTGTTTGCTTATCTAGCAGTGGCCGTCCACGCGGTCAGTCTGGTCCTCATAAAGGATGAAAGCGGGGTGCAAAGACCGGTCTACTACGTTAGTAAGTCTTTAAATGAGGCCGAGGTGCGCTATCTACTCTTGGAGAAATCACTTCTGGCCATAGTTCATGCCATGCGGAAGCTTCCTCATTATTTCCAGTCTCATACTGTGGTGGTTTTGACCCAATTGCCTCTCAAGGCGGTGTTACGTAGCTCCGATTACTCTGACAGGGTGGCAAAGTGGGGAACCATTTTGGGAGTCTTTGACGTTAAATACAGGCCTCACACCTCGGTGAAGGGCCAGGTCCTTGTTGACTTGGTGGCAGAGTTTACCGAACCATTGCTAGAAGAAACTCTGAAAGAAGCACACATGGATGAAAAATCAGTTGGTGTGATCACAGCCGCAGCACCTCCAACTTGGAAAGTGTATGTGGATGGGGCAGCTAATCAGAGAGGGTCTGGTGTCGGACTTGTCCTGATATCCCTTGAGGGAATTGTCTTCGAAAAATCTCTGAGGTTGTCGTTCTCGGCTACTAATAATGAGGCCGAGTACGAAGCAGTCTTGGTGGGTATGAACATGGTACATAGGATGGGTGGAAAGTAAGTCCATGCGTTCTCGGACTCTCAGTTAGTGGTTGGCCAGGTCACGGGGACCATGGAGGCTAGGGACCCAAGAATGCAAGAATATTTGGCCTAGGTCAAGCGTCAGCAAGCTGAATTTGACTCCTTCGTCTTAGCTCACATTTTTAGGAGTGGAAACACCTATGCAGACTCCTTGGCCACATTGACAACGTCTTCGGCTCAGGGTTTGCCCAGGATTATCCTCGTAGAGGATTTGCTAGAGCCAACTCTTACCGCTGTCAACGCAGCTCGCATTCATCTAATAAGGTCTGGACCTAGTTGGATTGACCCGGTCATATCTTTTCTTAAGAACGACATCCTTCCTAAAGACAAGTCTGAAGCAGATAAGATACGTTGAAAGGCGCCACGTTTCTGGTTGTCCGAGGACCAGAAACTGTATAAACGATCCTTCTCAGGATCATACTTGTTATGTGTGCACCCTGAATCAACGGAAGCACTTCTAGAAGAACTGCATGAAGGGATTTGTGGGAGTCACACAGGGGGAAGATCCTTAGCCCACAGAACTCTGACTCAGGGTTATTGGTGGCCCAATATGCAGAGGGAGGCTCAAGACTATGCCTGAAAATGTGATCAATGCCAGAGGTTCGCCCCTAATATTCATCAACCTAGAGGGGTTCTCAACTCTCTCTCCAGTCTTTGGCCTTTCGCACAATGGGGATTGGACATAGTGGGGCCATTTTCGAGGGCTGCAGGAAATAAAAGATGGCTTCTCGTGGGGACAAACTATTTCACTAAATGGGTTGAGGCCGAGCCCTTAGCAAATATTAGAGACGTTGATTCCAAGAAGTTTGTCTGGAAAAATATCGTCACTAGATTTGGTATACCACACACACTTATCTCGAACAATGGCGTTCAATTCGATAGTAAGGCTTTTAGGAAATATTGTGGTGATATGGGCATCATAAATAGATACTCCACCCCAGCTTATCCTCAGGGAAATAGGCAAGCCGAGGCCGTTAACAAAGTCATAGTCAGTGGGCTCAAGAAAAGGTTGGACGATGCGAAAGGCAGATGGGTAGAAGAACTCCCACATGTTCTGTGGACGTATCGAACTACACCGTACAGGTCCACGGAGAAACGCCATTCTCAATGACTTATGAAGCCGAGGCAGTGATACCTCGGGAATCTGGTTTTCCCACCCTAAAGACGAGTTCTTTTAGCCCGGAGAATAACGATGGCCTCCTGGAGAAAGGCCTGGATTTAGTTAAGGAACGGCGCGAGGTAGCTATAGTCCAAATGGCTTATTATCAACAGAAGCTTAAACAGGGATATGATGCCCACGTGAAGCTAAGGCCATTCGCACCTGGGGATCTTGTACTAAGAAAAGTTGTGGGCACTTCTAAGAACCCAGCTTGGGGTAAGCTAGGACCAAACTGGGAAGGCCCCTATCACATTGTTTCAGTAGCAGGCATAGGGTCGTAACGGCTAGCTGACCTAGATGAAAGAATTGTACCACGCCCATGGAATGTAAATAACCTTCGAAGGTATTATTATTAATAAAATGTGCTTTTGTTAGTTAACAGTTCAAAGTTATAAATACCTCTGGGGCTTACAGTTACTATTCTTAAGTGTCAAACAGAAACTTGGTTAAGTATGGTCCTCAGACCACAAACCTTGTGGAAATTGATATCTTATCATTTGTTAAACATAACCTTAGTTATGCCGAGTCCTCGGACCTCCTACTTTGGGGAAATTAACATTTGAAGTTACTATTCTTAAGTGTCAAACAGAAACTTGGTTAAGTATAGTCCTCGGACCACAAACCTTGTGGAAATTGATATCTTATCATTTGTTAAACAGAACCTTGATATCTTATTATTTAGACATTGTTCTTATTCTTATCACATACTTTGTGGAATTCAAATGCCTTACCATCTGTTAAATTGGATCTTAAGGTAAGCAAATCAAATATTGAAACAAAGATTCTGTAAGGTATGATCTTCGAACCTTACACTCTACTAAAATTGATATTTTGGATTACAAAGTTTAACTATCATGTGGGCTTTCTAAGTAAGGCACTGCATACCATCCAAGCTAAGTTAGTTTTAGCCAGATTCTTGAATGATATACTTTGCAAAGCAAGTATGCATATGGGTGTTTAAAAGTTATAACTGTTTAACTGAGTGGAGTTAGACTTATTTATTACATTCTTTCTTTAGCTACGTGCTAGTAAGAACTTTCATGACAAGCATAAATAAGATAAAGTAAAGTAAATACAACTTGAATGAAAGTTGAATAAAAATTTTTCTTCATTAGTTATAAGCAAAATACATCATTAGGTAAAGAAACTGCAAGTACAGAAAAAGTCCTATGCTAGGCCCTAAGCTTTGGGAGGGGGTCTTGAAGGGAAGTGCTGCCAGCCTCGGTGCTCCTCAACTCCAACTCAAAGGTAGACAAGACTTTTTTCCCTTTATCTGTTGGAGGAAGGATAGGCTCCATATTCTGGCTTTGCTCCTTCTCTGCAGCTTCACACCCGTCCTTCTCTTTATGGGAACCTTCAGGTTCTGTAGGATTAGGAACGAGTTCTGGCACCACGGGAGGAAGGACAGGAGAGGCAACAACATGAGGGTCTTCTATCTCCTGTATGTCTAGGGGAAGCCAAACGTTCTCGGGCTTCCTCAGCTCGGATGCTTCAGGAACCCCTGCTGCGTTTAAGGCCTCTCCCCAGACCTGTTGACAGTACTCTCGGCACAAGGCCGCGAAAGCTTCTGTCAACAGTTCCTGCGTTGCAGTTACTCCCTCCTGATAGCTGGCCTGCTTAGCGGCCTCCAGTGAGCGCTTGTGGGTGCGAGCCTCCTCCTCCATCCGTGTAAGCTCCTTCTCCAAGTCAGAGCGTGCCCGTTGGGCTTGGGAGAGCTCGTCGTCCTTTTGGTGAAGAAGCTTACGTTGTCCCTCCACTTGTTTCTCCATCGTCTTTAAGCTGGCCTTGGCACCATCTTTCTCTCTTTTTAGATCGGCCAGCTGCGATGTGATCTTCCCATTTTCTACTAGGGCCTGGCCTAGGGACCTTTCTGTCTCTTGCCATAGCTCTTGCTCCATTCTAGCTCGCTTCCGAGAATCCTCCATGAACTTTTCGGCCGCGAAAACTTCTTGGATGGCCTGCAAAAAAAAAAAAAAATGTCAGGGGGTTAAATGTGGTAAAGTGTTTACGAATGAATCTAGAGTATAAGTGTGAGGTGGAACTTACCAGAGCTAAATCCCTTTTCAATGAAAGGAATAGCTGAGGCTGGCTCATCTTCTCCAAGGCTTCCATGTCCTTGGGCAGCAGAAGAGGACGCTCCAACGCCTCGGCCAGGTGGAGGGCATGGCCTTGTTGGAACAACCTGATGTTCGACTGGAGGGGAATTGGAGCTCCATCCAGTCTCAGTTCGGGTGACCACATAGCCGGTGCTCGGCGCACCTCGGCCATGTCTCCGATCTCCCGCTTTCAACCGAACGCGGCGCGCCCTTGCCCTTGTCCGCCCGTCGCCGGCCGGCGGTCGCTCGTTTTAACTTCTTTTGCTTCTTGCCACCAGCCCCCTCGGCCTCCACCTTCCTTTTCTTCTTCGGATCTTCGGCTGGAGGAGGGGGTGGTGGCAAGGCTGGGGGAGCTTGGGATCCCCTCACCCCCTTTTTGGCAACTTTCTCCCCTCTCGCGGTCAAGAGGTCCTTAAGCACGTCCATTTCCTCCTCAATAGAGCTGTCGTCTGGACGTGCTATCACTAGATTGGCTATCCCAGAGGTCTCGGCGGCTTCCTCTTCCTCGTCGGAAAGGACGACAATTGGGCTTCCACGAGGCCTTTGGACGTCCTCAAATTGAAACTTGTTTATCTCCTCATCTAACGTGTTCGACGAAGACACTTGCTCCTCTGGGACAACTGTTGCCTGAGAGTGTGTGGCGAGGGGGATTGCCGCAATGGGCTGTGTGTACAATATAGTGCATGGGTCGTTAAGAATGTCGTGGTCGGCTAGGAAGTGTGGTCTGGCCACGTGAATCCTTCTTCGCCTCCGGTCACCCGCAACGATGGCGTTCTCAATCTCTTGGAAGTCCGAGAAAAATGGGGTCGTACCTTAATATCAAATGAGCCGCTCTCAGTTGCAAGTCTTCACTCATGAACACCTCTGAGCGTAGCACTCGGTTCAAATCTGCAACGTTGCAATGGCTCAGGCGCGGGCGGACAAATTGTTTATCTGCAAAGAAAAACACCGAAACAGACAAACATGGTCAAATTTGTAGGAAATGTAATACACTAAAGTTAAAATGGTCAAACAAACAAGGACATTTTAAAATGTTCAGATGGAGCTATGGGGCGGGAAGTTAGATCCTAAGGAGTCACACCTAGATCTCCCCACTCGACTCGGCAGTGGGGGCCATCTTGCCAGTTGCCTGAGGCGATGAGGTAGTCGTCCTTCATGCCTTTATTGGACTTAGGTAGACAAGAAATCAACCTAACCACGCTAGAGCGGGATTTGATGTAATAGCCTACCCCAGTAAGTTTATGGCATTCGTACATAAAGGCGACGTCATGCCAGGTAAGGTTCAGACCCATCTACTCGTTTAGAGCATCGACACTTCCTAAGACTCTAAAGACGTTGGGAGCACACTGGTCAGGACACAACCGGTGGTTGCGGAGGTATTCCCTGGTCACGCTTCTCATAGGGAGGGTCATCCCACCTTCTATGAAGGCAATCATGGGGATGATAACCTCTCCCGTTTTCCTAGACCCAGCCACGGCTTCTGCCGGACAGTATCTTAAACCTACGTCATTGGGAATACGGTATTTGGCTCTAAAACCTTCCATCCCAGCGGCGGTGTCAACTAAACACTTAAATCTACCCATCAGAAAGGAACGAAAGACTAAGTTTTAAGGGAAAGAATGGTTAAAATAGGAGCCGAGGACGAGATCCAAGGAGAATGGGTTAAAGAAAAAGAATAGGAACTTACAAGTTTGAAGTTGTGCGAGTTTCCACGGATTTCTACAGAGAAAAGGTGATTACTGATGTTTTGATGGAATTAGCCTCTGAAGAAATAAATGAAGGCGCAGGTTCCCAAAGCGTCACAACGTGCGGGAAGCGGCCTTGAAATTGCATTTGTCCCGCCCAAATTTTCAGGGGGTAACAAGGGCCGTTAGATGCTCATCTCACCATTGAACGTGGGGGACAAGGTGTGACTTACGGTAATAAATGCGCACGTTTTTGAAATTAAAACCGCCAAATGGCATCCTCTGGAACACGAAACGATCTCCACACGCGCAGTTATTTACAAAATGTATGGGGTAGGTTCTCATTGGGTCAAAACCCTATTTTTCTCCTCGGATGTTGAAAAATAGAGTTTTGAGGTGCTATTGTGGGGAGTAAAAGGACCCAAGCAGGCATTTGGGCCTTTGCGCTCTAGCAAGGAGGGCCGATCTGTTCTTGAGCTAAGAATTTGTTAGTACTACGAATCGGCCCATACGCCGAGGGTTCGAGGACACATCCGAGGGTGAGTTTCTCCTCGGACAGACCCAAGAGAAGTCGGAGATTCACTACGAAGGTCAAGGCAGAATTTCGGAAAGACTGTTGGTTAAGAGGGGGAAACCCTGAACCTTTTAGATACACCGGTGTCAGAAAAATATCATGAGCAAAGGCTGCCACCTCCACATTAAAGACTCTGCACCCACCTCCCTGGTCGCATTAATGGGGAAGTGACTCCTGAACAGTAGAACTGAAACTTCTGGTTACTATTCAAAGGCACTAAGAGAAGAAATATCTAGAGGAGAAGGGATTTGAGCAACACGTGGATAAAGCATCAGGGGAAGAAGTATTTAGGGGGGGGGGGAGTCTGTAACCAAGGGGGGGTGAAAAAAGAATTGTAATCTTTAAGAAAGAAAGAGAAATAATACAGAAGTAGTCATCGGCTTACGTCCGAGTAGGTCCATCTGCAATTATCATTCATTATTTACAAGTGTTTGCACACCATAGTCTGTTATCAAGTTCTCAGTACCTCTAATCTAGATTTCAAGCTCACACTCTACAAATTTCATTGTTTAAGGCTCATTGGGCCTGAGCCCATAATTGTCTTTGGGTCCAGGTGCAATTGTGCACTTACAATATATATATATATATATATATATATATATAGAGAGAGAGAGAGAGAGAGAGAGAGAGAGAGAGAGAGAGTTGGGTTCAAGTTACACTTAGTATAATTTTAAACAATGTTACACCACTTAATATTTTTTTAATTGAATGCGAATTTTAACAAATCCATTGTTGGATAACATTATCTTTGTGCATTCTCCGTGCTTGCAAAATTCCAAGATGATTAAATATCAATAGTCATGTCATCAATCAATTGTTTAAATTCAAGTTTTTGTAGTTTAAAATAATGGTTAAAATATGAGTCTATGGGTCGAATAGTAAATAACAACTAATTAGCATGAATATTGGTATGCATGTTAAGAACATATAATCCAACGGTTAAATTTTGTAAATATGAATTTAATAATTAGCTATTGAGTGGTGTAATATTACTTAGAGTTATACTAGGTATAATTTGAACCTAATATATATATAACTTGGACATAGAAAAATATATTTGTGCTTATACCATCAAATTTACTTGATTGCCTTGCTTATAGTAGCCTAAACATATATCTTCACAGGTATTTGTATATGCTTCATAGTCTAACATATTTTGTCTCATTTATAACTTAAATCATGCTTAAATAATTCATACATGAGAAGACTATTTTTCTTAATAATTTCTTATTTCCGTCACCGCATCACTCATTGTATTATCTTTTGCCTAGTAAAAAATGCAATGGTAGAGGACAACAGACAATCCATTGGTGTGAGAACAGAAAGACTACCAAAGAACCTTGGTCTAACCATTAACCCATCAACAGTCAACACACGACGCATGTCACGGCCACAAAAAGACCCAAACTGTCAATAGAAAAAAGAATTCCTAGGGGTGGATCTGGATCAGAGAGAACTGCCTGTGCTTTGTAGCTCCCACATGCTGGGACAATATTACAATCATTTTCAATCACGCGATCATATTATTCTATGTAAAATCTTCTTATCACAAAAACATCCATAAATCACAGTCATCCAATAACAAAATCTAATAATGACACTCATGCATGGTGGATCACTCCCAAAATACATGAATAAGAAAGAGCCAAAACCTCTTGCCTGACTCCTGATAAGACACGGACTATAATGGACTAGAAAAGAAGAATACACATCAAAATCTACGAGTGTTTATGTCCAATTTTTATATAGTAGTTGCCAAGTCTTGTGCATCAGCCAGTCATCTGTTAACTTTCATAAATTGACTACGATGACAAAAAATGTCAAAATGCAGAGTTTGCTTAAACCGGACTGTATAGCTCAAAATCAAATATGAATTCTGATGATGCCGAAAAAATCACCAGTAAGCTGCAAGCACTCCCCAAAACGAAGCAACACCTGCAAAAAGAAAATAGAGGACCTAAAAGAGAGCACCCGTGTGGTGCCGGCCAAAAACCCTCCGAAGGTCAAGTTAGAGTTTTTTTACAACCTTAGAGTGCCAGAGTCGAGTTAATTATGCGTACCTTGCTTTGTGAGGGTTTTGGGGTATTTATAGTAGCGTAGGGCCTAAATTCACACCTTGGTCAAGAAGTTCTTTCCTTCTAGGAGAGTGACTCATGGATTTTGCGTATCTCTTAGAATTCTTTTCCATATAGGAGTCTTTTATTACGATCAAACGTGTAACGCAAGAACATCTTGTGTTCACGCTTGTGTGGAGATAAAGCAAAGCCATATCAAACATATCGCGTGATGTATGTTGATTTGAATTAGGAGTCTATGACACCTAATCAATACCCGTCGGATATCTAATGTCGACACCGTCCAATATGTGTCCTTGTAATATCAATCTGTCGTCTAACCTCATGTCAACATCACTCCGTCGTGCTTTGTGAAAAGAAATCCGTCTTTTACTTTTATCCTCTTCAGTTGCCCCCTCACTCCTTAAATCCGTTGCTTCAGACTGGACGGACTCATGGAGTGACAGTCTTCATTATGACCATCTATTGAAACTTGACGGGCTAAGCTTATTGATGATGAAAGACACGTGGGATTTATTTATGACGAAGGACACGTGGCCTTCGTTGATTAGCTGTTCCTTCGAAGTGAGGCATCCCTTCATATTCTGTGCCCTTCGTTCTATAAAAGCCTGCCTTTTCTTCCTTCATTCAGACTTTCTCATAAAAAATTTGCAATCAGAGCGCCTCCGTCATTTATATCGCGCGTTCGTACTGTCCTGCTACTTCATCCGTCATATAGAACCGTTCGGCCTCAATCCGGTATGTGCTCTAAATCCTCTTTATTATTGTTATTATTATTATTTTTGCACTTTCTGTAAATCAGTCAGTGTCTTAGGTTTTACCGTCATATATGTAGGTCATGTCTAGTGCGTCAAGTAACCAATCGTTTGTCCGCACGACGGAGCGGGCTACGATGAGGGATTCCCGTCAAGTCAAAGAGATCCTGACACTTCAAGTAAAGAAAGGAATCCGTCCTATACCTCTTCTTCCCTAGATGACGAAGGCTTGGAGTCGGATAGTTCCGAGTCTTCAAGCGATAACTTAGACGGTGTCGATCCACCAGTTCAATCGGTGATCGGTCAGAACGGTCTTAGGGAGTTCGTCATGCTACCCCTATGGACAGTCAATGATTTTAGGTCCACAATCACAGAATCCCATTTCAAAACATTTAGGGCCAAGTATCAAATTCCTGACAACGTCCGTCTCCGTCTCCCCCATAAATCTGAGAAATGTTACTACAGGGGGGTCGACGGTGTTGGGATCTATAAGCAAGCACTGAAGGCAGGGCTCAGATTCCCTCTAAGTTCTCTCCACCATAGATTGCTTCAATAGCTTGGCCTATCTGTCACACAAATCTCCCCAAACGCCTGGAGGGTTTTCATAGGCGTGGAGGTCTTGTACGGGGCCATGTCCAACGGTGCACAAAGGTTGATGGTTGAAGAATTTTTCCACTGTTACCATCCAACGGAGATCGTAAAGTCAAAAGGAATGTACAATTTTGTAGCTAGGGGCCCGTTGTTGAGGCTTGTCTGTGATACACCCGACTCCAATAGGGACTGGAAGAGTAGGTATTTTTTCTTGGAAGGGGACAAATGGATATGTCGTCCAGGGGATGACACATATATGCCCGTCGACACCACATGGGGCATAATGCCTCCGTTGGGTATGTAATTGCTTTTAGCTCCCATCTACTAAAACATTTGATTTTGTTTCTAAGTTAGTCTAACCGTCTTTTTGTAGCTCGGGACCGTCCACAAGTTACTTTAGAGGAGTGGAGCTTCCTGGAGAGGATTTTCAACAAGACGAAGCTTGAAGAGAGGACGTGGGCACAACTAGTCACCCTTGACACACTCTAGTGGTATTGTGACGGCCCCGAACCCACTTCTGCCGCCCGTCCTTACGACAGTAGAGTTCGCAAGCGTAAGCCCGTTATAAACACTTCCGTCTTTTTTACTCATGCTTTTCTAACACTGCATATCCGTCTTTGATTTGCAAAAATGGACGCTGCCAAGAGAAGAGCCTTCATCAAGCAACCAGCAGCGAAGAAGAAACAAGAGGTCGGTCAAGCTAAGGGGACGGTTCCATCCGTTCTGTCAAAACGGAATCAACCGGAGAAGATGGACCGTCTGCCGAAGAAGCAAAAGACCACCTCAGAGCCCGTCGTAGTGCTAGAGGCCGAGACCAAGAAGACCGTCAAGCATGGAAAGGGTAAAGGTTTGATGAAGGGTGTAGTTCATACTGGTGAGAAACCACCCGTTCTTCTTCGAGAAGACTTTGGATATGCCCTGGAAAAACTCTCGTCCATCATGACGGCTAATGATTATGAGGACCTTGGCAACCACGCTACGGAGGCGATGGGAGAGATGGGCCTCTTCATGATTACACAGGTACTTTTTAACCCGTACTCAGGCTTGAAACCGTCCTTTATCATCTGTTGTTTACATAGTGTTGTATTTTGCTTTTAGGCCATGCTAACGATGAAAGGGCTGATGGGCCGTTGTCTTAATCATGAGATAACTATAGATCGTCTTAGGAAGAAGAATAAGGCAATGGAGGACGAGCTCCACGATCTAAAGACCTGGAAGATCAACATGGAGAGAAAGCTCAAATGCTCGGAGCAGGTTAGAGGTGAGCTGGAGAAGCATACTGAGCAGTTAACTCAAATCCTACAAGACAAGGAAAAGGAGCTGACGAACGCCAAGACTCAACTCCGTGATGCAAAAGAAGTGGCGATCCAGGAGTATCGCGACTCCGACCTTCTTTTGGCAAAGCTTAGGAGCTCCTTTGCTGACAGATTCGACGACGCCCTCCGTCAGGTCAAGGCTTTGTATCCCGATCTGGACGTGTCCCATGACTCCATCGACGCTCAAGGGCAAACATTAGCTCAATCCGTCCATTCAGAGAGTACAGACGATGTGTTTGCCGTCACTGCTCCTGCTGAAGAAGGCCAAACTCTCCCTCCAGATCAACCCGTCGACAACCAAAAAATTGAAAGTACTTCCCCCAAACATCAGTAGCAGTTTTTTTTTTTTTTTTTTTAATATCACGGTAAAAAATTTAACCGTTGTAATTTATTTTGTTGAACCGTCGTATTTTAATTGTGAACATTTTCCTCTTATGAGATTTAACTAGCTTATCCGCTTGCTTTTTATCCGTCGTGTATTTTTAATTTATTGCTTCAAATAATAGTCTAATCATGTCGCAGGGGTCCGTCCAATTGTGAATTGTATGCGAGGAAGACATCTTTCATTTATGATGTCAGTCCGTCTCACAATTTGACTTGTATGTTTCTCCCCTTAGAGGTTGTTCCGTCCATTTTATGGACCGTACACTATGTGGAATAATACAATAATCCTTGTAGGATGATCCGTCCACTGTGTGGACAATTCTCATCCACTTTGGATGATCCGTCCACAATGTGGACTTAGTAGATATCCGTCCACTTTTGTGGACTTAGTAGAGATCCGTCCATTATGTGGACGATTTATTTTTATCCATTTTGGATGGTCCGTCCACTATGTGGACTTAGTAGGGGTTCGTCCATTATGCGGATTTAGTAGATTTTTATCTATTTTGGATGATCCGTCCACTATGTGGACTTAGTAGGGGTTCGTCCACTATGTGGACTTAGTAGATTTTTATCCATTTTGGATGATCTGTCCACTATGTGGACTTAGTAGAGGTCCGTCCACTATGTGGAATTAGTAGAGGTCCGTCCACTATGTGGACTTAGTATGGATTTGTTCAATTTGTGGGCATAGTAGATTTTTATCCATTTTGGATAATCCGTCCACTATGTGGACTTAGTAGAGGTTTGTCCACTATGCGGACTTAGTAGATTTTTATCCATTTTGGATGATCCATCCACTATGTGGACTTAGTAGAGGTCCATCCACTATGTGGAATTAGTATGGATTCGTCCACTTTGTGGGCATAGTAGATTTTTATCCATTTTGGATAATCCGTCCACTATGTGGACTTAGTAGAGGTTTGTCCACTATGCGGACTTAGTAGATTTTTATCCATTTTGGATGATCCGTCCACTATGTGGACTTAGTATGGATTCGTCCACTTTGTGGGCATAGTAGATTTTTATCCATTTTGGATAATCCGTCCACTATGTGGACTTAGTAGATTTTGAACACAGTACATTTCATACGTTCTTAAAAACTCTTCTCATTATGACATACTGGTAGACTATATCATTCATGGAAAATAAAAAACTTTGGCTTTAATAAGTAAAAACTATGACTTTAAAAAAATAAAATAAAATAAACTGGAAACTAGGAGGTAGATGTTGTCTATGCTCTTCGACTATTAGTAGTATTTCTTCAGGTGCTCTGTGTTCCATGGATGACTCAGTTTTCTTCCGTCTAACATCTCCAAGTAGTACGTTTCCTTCCTATGCCATGAAATGATTCTGTATAGTCCTTCCCAGTTAGGACCCAGTTTTCCTTGGGAGGCATCCTTTGTAGCGCCGAGTACTTTTCGTAAGACCAGATCTCCCACTTGAAAATCCCTGTGCTTAACCTTAGAGTTGTAATGTTTTGCCATCATGTCTTGGTATCGCACTAGTCTTTGTGCAGCTGCTGCCCTGACTTCGTCTACAAGGTCGAGTTATAAACGCAAAGCTTCGTCATTCTTGCTCTCATCATAGCTTTCCACATGGTAGCTTGTTAATCCTACCTCTGCCGGTATGAGGGCCTTTATACCATACGCCAATCGAAACGGTGTCTCTCCTGTCAGTGTTCTCGTCGTTGTCTTGTATGCCCATAAAACACTTGGAAATTCGTTTGGCTATATGCCCTTTGCCCCCTCGAGCCGGGTCTTGATAATCTTCAACAAGGACCGGTTCGTGACTTCAACTTGTCTGTTGGCTTGCGGGTGGGCGGGTGATGAGTAGTGATTTTTGATTCCAAGCTGAGAACAAAAGTCTCTGAATGTATCGTTGTCGAATTGTTTCCCATTGTCTGAAACGAGCACCCTCAGAATTCCCTATCTGCAAATAATACTTTTCCACAAAAAACTACGGATGTTTTTCTCCGAGATAGTAGCCAGAGCCTCTGCTTCCACCCATTTGGTGAAGTAGTCAATACCAACCATCAAGAACTTCAGCTGTCTCACCGCTGTTGGGAATGGACCCATGATGTCTAACCCCCATTGTGCAAATGGCCAAGGAGCCGTCATAGGGGTAAGTTCTTCCGTTGGCTGCCTAATGAAATTTCCAAATCGTTGACATTTGTCGCAAGCTCTAACATATGTGTGGGCATCCTTTTGCATTGTTGGCCAGTAGTATCCTGCTCGGAATAGCTTGTGCACTAGAGACCTTGATCCAGAATGATTTCCACAAACTCCTTCATGGACCTCCCTCATCACGTAGTTTGCTTCTCCGCAGCCGAGGCATCTTAAATATGGTCTGGAGAATCCTCTTTTGTATAGGACGTTTTTAATCAAGACGAACCCGGCAGCTTTAACCTTCAACTTTCTTGCGTCTTCTTTGTTATCGGGCAACTTGCCTTCCTTGAGATATGCCATAATTGGAGCCGTCCAACCTTCTTCATTGCTTACCTCCTGCATGCTAATGTCATCTAATAACGATGAAAGCTGGACGAAGGACAATACCTGTTCAGGGACGATCATGGGTTCGGCCGAAACTGCCTTTGCGAGTCGGTTTTCTTCTTGGTTCTCCTCTCTTGGGATTTGAATCATCATGAATCGAAGGTCATTCGTTCGACCCTTCACTTCCCCAAGGTATCTTTTCATCCTCTCATTCTTACAATCATAACTCCCATTAACCTGACTGGCCACGATTTGAGAATCAAAGTAGACGACCGCCTTCTTAGCTCCTGCCGCTATTGCAAGCTCCAGTCCCGCAACCAGGGCCTCGTATTCCGCTTCGTTGTTAGTAGTGGTGAAGTCCAGACGGATCATGCATTCAATCTTGTCTCCTTCCGGGGTGTGGAGTACGACTCTAACACCCCCAGCGTGCCTATTGGAAGATCCGTCTGTATGAATTCTCCATATGGGCGTCTCTTCTGCCCCCTGCTCTTTTGCGGTAGTGAATTCGGCAATGAAGTCTACCAATATCTGTCCTTTCACTGCCGTCCGTGGCTGATATTAGATATCGAATTCACTTAGCTCGATCGCCCATAGAGCCATCTGTCCAGCAGTTTCAGGATTGCTCATTGCTCTCCGTAAGGGTTTATCTGTCAGGACGTTTATGGTGTGTGCTTGAAAATATAGCTTGAGCTTCCGAGCCGTAGTCACAAGAGCAAACGCGAGTTTTTCCATCTGAGGGTATCTCTCTTCTTCTCCTCTTAGTGCCCGGCTTATAAAGTACACGGGCTTTTGTACCTTTCCTTCTTTTCTGATGAGTGCTGCACTGACCGCAACTGATGAGACGGCAAGGTACAGGAACAATTCTTCCCCCGGCATAGATGGGCTAAGCAACGGCGGAGCGGAGAGATATACCTTTAACTCTTCAAATGCCTTTTGGCACTCGTCTGTCCATTCAAAAGATTTCTTCAATGTTCAGAAGAATAGGAGGCATTTGTCCGTCACTCTTGATACGAACCTGTTTAAGGCTGCTATCTTCCCGGTCAAGTTTAGTACTTCCTTTACCGTCCTTGGAGGAGACAGTTCCATAATCGCCTTTACTTTCTCTGGGTTGACTTCAATGCCCCTCTGGGACACCATAAATCCCAAGAATTTTCCTGTGGTTACTCCGAACGCGCATTTGTGCAGATTCAGCTTCATTTTGTATGTCCGAAGAGTATTGAAAGTCTCCTGGAGGTCCCTCAGATGATCAGACACCTTTACGCTTTTTACCAACATGTCATCCACGTAAACCTGCACGTTCCTACCAATTTGGTGCGCGAACATTTTGTTCATCAATCTCTGATACGTGGCTCCCGCGTTTTTAAGCCCAAAAGGCATTACCTTGTAGCAAAAAAGCCTCTGGCTTGTTACAAAGGAGGTTTTTTCCTGATCAGTCTTATCCAATTTGATTTGATTGTAACCGGAGAAGGCATCCATGAAGCTTAAAAGTTCATGTCTTGCGGTGGAGTCTACCAGGGTGTCAATGCGTGGGAGTGGGTAACTGTCCTTAGGGCAGGCTCTATTCAGATCCGTGAAGTTGACACACATTCTCCACTTCCCATTGGACTTCTTGACCATTACTACATTTGCCAACCAATCAGGGTAGTACACCTCGCGTATGAAGTCTGCTTCTTGTAGCTTCTGCACTTCTTCTGCTATGGCTCGATCTCGTTCGGGAGCGAACACTCACTTTTTCTGTCGCACTAGAGAGAAAAAGGGTGACGCGTTTAACCTATGAACTATGAATATTGGATCTATTCTTGGCATGTCCTCATGACTCCATGCAAAAACATCTTGGTTTTCTTTAAGGAATAATGCAAGTGCTTGTCGGACTGTTTGGTCGGCGAGGGTGCCGATTCTGGTTGTTCGGTCGGGCCTAGAATCATCCAATTGTACTTCTTCCAACTCTTCCACCGGTTCTGCTTGTTCTCTATTCCTCAATGTTCATTGCTTGTAGGTGGTTATCCATTTCCATCATGGCGACGTAACATTCCCGTGCAGCCACCTGATTTCCCCGTAGTTCTCCAACTCCGTATTCGGTGGGAAATTTGATCATTAGATGGTAGGTAGAGGTGACAGCCTTCCATGCATTGAGAGTGGGCCGTCCAAGGATGGCGTTATACGCTGAAGAGTAATCAACCACGAGAAAAGAAACATCCTTGGTTATTTACTGTGGGTAATCTCCCACCGTCACAGACAACGTGACGACGCCTAAAGGATAGACCCTTGTTCCTCCGAAGCCAACAAGAGGTGCATTCGTTGGGACCAGTCATTCTTTAGCAATCCCCATTTGCTGGAATGTGGGGTAATAGAGGATATCTGCTGAGCTTCCGTTGTCTACCAAAACTCGATGCATGTTGTAGTCCCCTGCCCGTATGCTGACCACGAGCGTGTCGTCATGTGGGTGGTGAAGGTATCGCGCATCCTCTTCCGAAAACCCAATGCTGGGGCTATCCCGTCGTGTTGCTTTTAGTGAGGGACTTGTCGACTGGACACTTTGAACCGTTCGCAAGTATGTCTTTCTGGCCTTTTTGGACAACTCTGTAGAAGTAGTTCCCCCTACAATCATCCGTATATCTCCTACAGGTGGTTTGGGATGCTCGTTTTCCCGTCGGGGATTCTGTTCCTGGAGTTGATCCATTCTCTCCTTCCTCACAAACCTCTGCAACCTTCCTTGCCTGATGAGGGCCTCAATTTTTTGCTTCAAGTCATAACAGTCCATCGTATCATGGCCATGATCGCCATGAAAACGGCAGTATCTATCTCTTGGCCTCTTGCTCGGATCTCCCTTCAGCTTGCCGAGAAACGTCAAGGTTCCTTCATCTTTGATTTGCATTAACACTTGGTCAATTGGAGCTGTGAGGGGGGTGAAGTTCGTAAATCTTCCCGTAGGCGGTTTGGGTCGTCGATCTTCCCGTCGTTTTCTGGTCCTTGCCATTTTTCATCCTTTGTCTAGTTGTGTATCTTCTTGTCTTTCCCTCTTTCTGGGCTTGTCCTCTCGAGCTAGCAAGGCATTTTCTGCGTTCATATACTTCGTCGCCCTGTAAAACACATCGAACATAGTCTTTGGGTCATTCTTGTATAGAGAAAACAAGAACTTACCCTTTCGTAGCCCGTTTATGAATGCTGCCACAAGTATCTTGTCATCTGCCTCGTCTATCGAGAGGGCTTCCTTGTTAAAGCGGGCTATGTATGATCTTAATGTCTCGTCTTCTCGTTGCTTAGTATTCAACAGACACGCAGTAGACCTCTTATGCCGATGACTCCTGATAAAGTGTGATACGAACTGTGCGTCTAATTCCTTAAAAGTGCTGATGGAATTAGGTGTCAGCCTACTATACAGTCCCTCGCAGGCCCTTTCAAAGTGGTGAGAAAAGCCCTACACATGATTTCGTCTGGTACGCCCTGAAGATGTATTAGGGTTCTGAAAGATTCTAAGTGATCCAATGGGTCCTTGGATCCGTCGTAATTCTCCACGTGAGGCATGCGAAACTTTGGAGGAAGGGGGCATGAATTCACGAGCACTGTGAAAGGCGAATCTGTTCTATGGACTAGGTTGTCCAGGTCGCTGGAGACTCGTCCTCTAAGGGCGTTCATCATCACATCCATACGTTCCCTCACCTCCTGCATCTCAACTGCTATGTGAGTCGGCAAGGTGTCTGAGACGGATGGTCGGTTGGTCTCCTGCAGCTCCGGTCTAGTCGGAGCGTTGCTACCCTCAGGCCCTTCCGCGTTCCTTCCTTCTGGACTAGCACCTTCCTGGTCTTCTTCAGGTGCACTTTGGTATGCATTCCTTTGTCGCAATTACTCTTCTAAATCATGATTCTGCTTGGTGAGGCGCTCAACCGCCACTGCAAGTGTTTGGACTTGCCTCTCTAGAGCTATAGCATGCAGTTCATCGCCTTCATTGTTGGTTGTTGCCATCGATCGAGTGAGTACCATGCAACTTTTTGTCTAAGGAATAGAGCAAAGGCTAAATAATCTTTCCCACAGATGGTGCCAACTGATGATGCTGAAAAAATCACCAGTAAGCTGCAAGCACTCCCCAAACCGAAGCAACACCTGTAAAAAGAAAATAGAGGACCTAAAAGAGAGCACCGATGTGGTGCCGGCCAAAAACCCTCCGAAGGTCAAGTTACAGTTTTTTTACAACCCTAGAGTGCTAGAGTCAAGTTAATTATGCGTACCTTGTTTTGTGAGGGTTTAGGGGTATTTATAGTAGCGTAGGGCCTAAATTCACGCATTGGTCAAGAAGTTCTTTCCTTCTAGGAGAGTGACTCGTGGATTTTGCATATCTCTTAGAATTCTTTTCCATATAGGAGTCTTTTATTACGATCAAACGTGTAACGCAAGAACATCTTGTGTTCACACTTGTGTGGAGATAAAGCAAAGCCATATCAAACATATCGCGTGATGTATGTTGATTTGAATTAGGAGTCTATGACACCTAATCAATACCCGTCGGATATCTAATGTCGACACCGTCCAATATGTGTCCTTGTAATATCAATCCGTCGTCTAACCTCATGTCAACATCACTCCATCGTGCTTTGTGAAAAGAAATCCTTCTTTTACTTTTATCCTCTTCAAGTTCACCAATCAAAAAATGGGTAAATTTCATAAACTTGCCCTGCGATTTGTGATAATACCAGTTAGGTCCAAAACATTTTAAAACCTATTAATTTGGTCTTCAAAAGACAATTTTGTCCCTAAACATACCAAACGCTGTTAGTGATTCTCTCTTCTCTCTCGTCCCTCTCTCTCTCTCTCTTAGACCTCTCTCTTCTCTCCCTTCATCCCTCTCTATCTATCTAACTGAACCCTGGTCACTCCTAGAAAAACCTCCATGAATACCCCTTACAAATAATTCCAAAATACCAGAAAAATCAACACAGTAACAACTCGAAAATACCCAACCCTTTTTGAATACATAAAAAAATAGTAGCAAAATCTCACTGAGGGTCCCTTGAAAATGCTACAAAAAAAAAGGCACAAAAAATATCTTTCAATACCAATAGAAACCCAAAAAACAACAAAAATCCAAGCCAAACAAGACAAATAATCCTTTTGTAAATTCCCAATGAAATCTCCTTAAAATATGAACAAAACCCCCCCAAAAACCAGCAAAAATCCCAGCCAAACAACACAGAAGATCAACACAACTCCAACTGTCAACCTCTTAAGAGAAAAAACACACCATATCACAAGATCAACTTCATCCTCTCCTGAAGAAACACTACCCAAATCTGAAATCCAAAGGCCTTTTGCCGCAATCCATGACGTCCCCGCAAAGAGGATGAGAGAGTCTGTTGAAGGTGAGATCTAGATTGAAGCTCCGCCACCACCATTGCGTGGATTTCGATTTGAGAAAGAGAGAGAGAGAGGGATGAAACTCCGTTGACGGCACTGATGACGTCAAACTTGTTGTGGGAATTGGGAGGACCCTTGCATGGTGGTGTTGTTGATGCTGATGACCAAGCTCATGGGTTTCGTCATGGATAAGGTTTGGTTAGAGAGTAAGCGAGAGTTTTGAGAGAGAGAACTTAGAGATGAGAGTTTTTTTTTTTTTTTTTGAGAAACAAAGAAGAGAGAGAGAGAGAGAGAGAGAGAGAGAGAGGAGTAACGGGGTTTGGTCCGTTAAGGACAAAGTTGTTTTTTGAGGACCAAGCTGGTGGGTTTTAAAATGTTTTGAACCTAGTTGGTATTATCACAAACCTTATAGTGGGTTTGTGAAATTTACTCAAAAATTGATCAAATACTTGTTTGCCTACAAAAATTCCAGTCGGTGCACTTTTTCATCATGACAAATAAGCCTTGAATATGGAAAATTTAGGTTGTGTTTGATATTAGCTTAAAATGCCAGTTTTTTTTTACTATTTAGCTTATGGAAAATTTAGGTTGTGTTTGATATTAGCTTAAAATGCCAGTTTTTTTTTACTATTTAGCTTATTTTTGCTACTATTTATCTTATTTTTCTATTATATATGAGTCCCATTATACTTTTTGGTACTATTAATGGATCTTATTGTACTATTTCAGCTACCTTTTAACTTTATCTACAGTATTTTCAGTAAAAATATTTTAGTTTCAGCTAAATAAGCTGTTCCAAAATGGACTCTGTGATGGAATATTTAGAGTCCATTTGAGAATAATTTATTTAGCTGAAATTGAAAACTTTTTGCTTAAAATACTGTAGATTAAACTAAAAGGTAGTTGAAATATTATAGTGAGACCCATGAATGGTATCAAAAAGTGCAATAAGACCTATAAATAATAGTAAAAATAAGCTAAGTAGTAAAAAAACTAGCATTTTAAACCGATGCCCAACGCAACCTTAATTGACACCCTGTTTTTCAAAATTTAAGTGTTTTAGTTTGATTCAATAATACCGCTTATCCTAGTGAGTTTTACGGGCCCATTGGACCAGAAGCTTCTTAAGCTTAAGCATTCACTTTTTTGGTTAGAGACCAACGCCTTGGGGCTAATGTGGGGTCCGCCCAAAGACCTATTGGTTTAAGTAAATATCTAATGTATTCTTCAAGTAGAAGTCATTTTTGGGGGAGAAATTACGCGTTTTTGGGATTTGCGTGCTCCCTAGTTAGATATTTATGACACCCAAAATTTAAAATAAATAACCCTTATTTGTTTTTGTTTTTTTTTTAAAGATATTTTTAGCAAATATATATATATATATATATACGCATATATATATTTATGTTAAGGAAGTTAATTTGACTCTTGAATATTTTTATTGGAAACACAAGAATGTGCTAACTAGTTAAACTACAATACTTTTAGTAACTCTTATTCATTTTAGTTATGGGTTTGAAGACGAACTTTCAACACGGAAGTGAAAAATAATGAATAGATTTTATTTTGAATCTATCAGGCATGAAACGGTTCACCTGGAGGAACTTGAAAAGAAGAAGAAGAAAGAATATCATTTTCAACTAAATATAATTTTTGCAACAACTTTTGCGGTAGACCCTTCTCAATAAGTTAGAAAAAAGTTTGGTGCGATAAAAGCATATAGATGCTTAGAATAAGATTCATATCTCTCTCTCTCTCAATTATTAGGTGGATTTTTTTATTTATTTGCATCTTTGCCTTAGGTTAACACAATTTTTGTGTTCTACTTTAGGTTGATGTGATTTAGTTTTATGTTTTAAGTTTTTTTTTTTTTTAAATTCTATTTGATTGTTAAATGTTATTCTATTGCATTATAAAGAATTAAAGATAGTATATAAGAATATAATATTATTCTATCACATAGCATGATTTAGATAATTTGATATTTATTGTTTTATCTTTTTTTTTTCTTCTCATCTTAATTTATTCAACATTTAAATTTAGCTACATTCTCCATATCATTAAATTATTCATATTTTCTCTCCTTTTTTATTTAAAAAAAAATTAAACATATAGTATTTTACTTAAATTCAAATAAATAAAATTATCTTCATCAAATTGTGTTCATTTTTTTATCGTTTACACTTTCTCTGACTTTTTGTCATTCCCTTTACCTTTTTATCTTCCTGCTACCCTTTATCTTAATATTACTCTCCATCTTTCCCTTTATCTTCCTATATTTTGTTTCTTCTTATTATCATGATCTTAGTATAAATTTGTTATTCTCTCTTCCATTTTATGCATAATTTTCCCCCACAAAAAGTTAGTTCTCTTTCTTTCTCTCTCCAATTTTTGGTGTATTTTTTTTTTCTTGTATTTCTACTTTAGGTTGATAAATTTTTGTGGTCTTTAGAAAATACTAATTCTCACACCCAAGGCATCAAAGAAAATATAAAATACAAAATAAATGCCAATTTAGAAACATTAAAATAAAAAAAATTAATGATGATATCAAACTAAATATATCATAAAGAAACTAATAATGCATATTTAATGCAATAGAATCATAGTCAAATTGTGGAAAACGATAGGTTGCCCATGAAGAAATAGAGAGAGAGAGTAATAAAGAGCAGATAAAAATTAATGATAATATCAAATCAAATGTCAATTAGTATCCGTTAATTGGAAAACAGAGAGGCTATATATATATATATATATATATATATGAGTTTGGCTTACCTTTAGTATTTTTTTTAACTGGAGTTCTCTTTTTATTTTAAATATACAATGACAAGTGGTAGTGGGTTTAATCTCCACATTTTATTTAGTTATTAGTGGGTGGTGTGACAGTTTCTTATTAAAATAAAAGGAGATTCCAGTTAAAAAAAATACTAAAAGTAAGTCAAACTTTCTCTCTCTCTCTCTCTCTCTCTCTCTCTCTCTCTCTCTCTCTCTCTCTCTCTCTCTCTCTCTATATATATATATATATATATATATATATATTTCATACACTATTACTTTTGAAATTATAATGAATGATGGTTTAAGTCTCTGTTATGTAAATTATCAATCAGTAAATATACGAGATCATGAAAAAAAAAAAAACGATAAAACTAATTAACTACTATCATTATAGAGTACTAGTCTATTGTTTTACACATTTAAAGAAGTTTTTTTTTTTGGAGAGAATTTCAACCTATGATGTCCGCTCAGATCTCTTATACAACTATTAAAGACTTTACCAGTTGAGCTAACTGGAACCCACACACATTTAAAGAAGTTGACTGTATAGAGTTTACTTTAATGGTACACCAAAAGATTCACTACATACGTACAAACATACACACACATACATATATATATATATATATATATATATAAAAGGTTTTTATTAACTTAAAAAATAAAGAAAAGTAAAACAATAATATTAATAAAAAAATATGTTTATTGAGATTACCTTAAAAAAAAATTATTGAGGCTCTACTGGCGGGTCTGCGACTAGTTAAAGCTAAGGACAAGGACTGCATCTACTTAAATCAGCAGGTAACAAGCGATAAAGAGCTTTCAGCCTTTCACAGTTCACACCACAAACAAACTCATCTCTTTTAGTTTCCTAGAGCTTTTTTTCCCAATTTATTTCCATTGCAAAAACGAAGGACATGGCTACTGCGAGCCTAGTGGGAGGAGCATTTCTGTCTGCAGCCCTCAAAGTGTTGTTTGCCAAGATGGCATCACAGGAGGTCGTTGACTTCATCCGGGGAAGAAAAGTCCCCGATACACTGCTGAAGAAGTTGAAGACAACATGTCTTGCCCTTCATGCTGTGCTCAATGACGCAGAGGAAAAGGAATTCACAAACCTACAGATCAAAGAGTGGCTTGATGAGCTTAAAGATGCTGTCTACGACGCAGAGGACCTTTTGGATGAGATAGCTGCTGAAGCTTTGCAGTGCCAGTTGGAAGCTAAGAGCAAGGTAAGGAATTGCATCACTTGTACATTTACTTGTTCTGAACAAAAACTAAAATCAAAGATAGAAGAAGTCCTTGTCAGGCTAGATGATTTAGCAAAGCAAATGGATCTTATAGGTCTGAGAGAAGGTGTTGGACTTGGAGGGAAGCCTTTACTAAGAATAAGATTGCCCACCACTTCTCTGGTAAAAGAAACTAGAATTATTGGTAGGGATGATGTTAAAGAGCCCATAGTCAACTTGCTGCTCTCAAATGATGCCAAAGGCAATGAACACCTCTGTGTGATTCCCATAGCGGGCATGGGTGGGATTGGCAAGACCACCCTCGCTCAACTTATTTACAACGACCAAAGAATTACCGAGCATTTTAGCATTAGATTTTGGGTTTGCGTTTCAGAAGAATTTGATGTGGTTAGGATCACAAAATCAATTCTTGAGGCTGTCACTTCACAGAAATGTGACACTACAGACTTTAATATGATCCAAACTAGATTGAAGAAGGGTTTGATGGGAAAGAAATTTTTACTAGTTCTTGATGATGTATGGAATGAAAATTATGGCGACTGGGAGCTCTTGAAGAATCCCTTTAAATACGGAACATTGGGAAGTAAAATTATTGTGACAACACGCAATGAAAGTGTTGCATCAGTTACCCGACCTATTCAAATTTTTCACCTTGATAAATTATCAGATGAAGATTGTTGGTGTTTATTCGCAAATCATGCCTTTGAAAATGGACACTATAATGCATACCCAGAATTAGAAAAAATTGGTAGAAAAATAATTAAGAAGTGTGATGGCCTACCATTAGCAGCAAAAGCACTTGGTGCTCTGTTGCACTGTAAACTAGATGAAGAGGAATGGTATAAAATTTTGAACAGCAAAATTTGGAGTTTGCCTAATGATGGGGGTGATATTCTTCCAGCTATAAGATTAAGTTACAATTACCTACCCTCTCATTTGAAGCGATGCTTTGCATATTGTTCCATATTCCCAAAGGATTATGAATTAAAAAAGGAAGAAGCTGTTCAATTGTGGATGGCAGAGGGCTTCTTGCAACAAGTGGACGGGAATAAAGAAATGGAAGAGATAGGCAATGAGTACTTCCTTGATCTCGTATCGAGATCACTTTTGCAACGATCAAATGGAAAAAAATTTCATTTTGTAATGCATGCCCTTGTTCATGATCTTGCTAAATTTGTATCTGGGAGATTTAATTTTAGATTGGAAGGGGACTACAAAGATAAAATTATAAATAAGACTCGGCATTTTTCATACTTAAGATCACAATATGACACAGGGAAGAAGTTTGAGGCTCTTTATAAAGCTAAGCATTTACGCACCTTCCTTCCATTACAATTACACAAAGCGAATGTGGACTTATACTTAACAAAGAAGGTACCACAAGATCTATTGCTAATGCTAAAATGTCTACGTGTACTTTCTCTTTCTCATTACACTAACATGATAGAGTTGCCTGAGAGAATTGGAGATTTACAACATCTACGCTACCTAGATGTCTCTTGTACTAAAATTGAGAGTTTGCCTTGCTCTATATGTAGGTTGTGTAATTTACAAACATTGAATCTATCAGAATGCAAATTCCTTGTTATGTTGCCATCAGATATGCAAAAGCTCATTAATTTGCGGCATCTGAATATAACTGGAACTAGCATACAAAAGATGCCAATACATATGGGTAGATTACAATGTCTTCGGACTTTGACCAAATTTATTGTTGAGAAGGATATGGGATTCCAAATTGGAGAGTTGGGGGAACTTTCAAATCTATGGGGAGTGATTGTGATATCAAAGCTACAAAATGTGATAAACCCGACAAATGCTTTGAGTGCAAAGTTGAAGGCCAAGAGGCACCTGGATGAGCTAACATTGGAATGGGATGCTGATTACAATATTTCTCTAAGTGAAAGAGACATACTCAACAATCTCCAGCCTCATACAAACTTAATAAAGCTTGTTATTAACAACTACAAGGGAACAAGCTTTCCAAATTGGATAGGAGATCATTCATTTTCAAATATCACAGTTGTTCATTTAAACTATTGTAGAAATTGTCCCAGTTTGCCATCACTTGGGAAACTCCCCTCTCTTCAAGAACTTTCCATTGTTGGATTTGATGAAGTTGTTAAAGTAGGTCCTGAATTTTATGGTAGCAGTTCTTCTAATATAACACCATTTCGATCACTGGAAATATTGAAATTTGAGAGAATGTTGAAGTGGGAGGAATGGTTTCCTTGTGAAGGAGGAGTTTTCCCGCGTCTTCAAGAGTTTTATCTTTGGTATTGTCCGAAACTAAGCGGAAGCATACCCAAGCACCTACCTTCTTTAACCAAATTTCATGTTCATGAATGTTCACAGCTTCAAACTTCTCTCCCAACAGCTCCTGCTATGCGTGAATTGACATTAAAGAATTGTAATGATGTGTTTTTGAAAGAATTGCCACCTACATTACAGACACTCAGAATGGGTGGATTCAATAACTTGGAGTCTCTGTCAGAGGGAGTGATAGACTGCAACCTTTGTCCTGAAATGTTAATAATCTTTGACTGTCCTGTGCTTAAGTCTCTTGCTCATGTTGTTCTATCCAGTCCCACTACACCAAAAGTGCTTGGTATCTATAAATGTAGGGAATTGCAGTTCCCATTGTACCAGTGCTACTCTTCCCTTAAGAGATTGTTTATAAATGATAGCTGTAGTTCTCTCATTTCAATTCCTTTAGACACCTTCCCGAAGCTTGATTATCTCCAAATAAAAAGTTGTTGCAACATGGAGTCCCTTTTAGTTTCGGAGGGACATCAACCAATTGATCTGGTGTGGTTGGAAATCGAAGATTGCCATAATCTTGTAGCTTTTCCTAGTGGAGGATTGTTGGCCCCCAATCTCACACGGTTAAAAGTTAATAATTGCCCGAGTCTCAATTCACTCCCCCAAAACATGCATACACTTCTACCGTCTCTTGAACTTTTGGAAATTATAAATTGTCCGCAAATTGAGTCTTTTCCGGAAGGTGGTCTGCCATCCAATCTAATTAATATTAGCATCGGTGACTGCAAAAAACTTATCTCCACTAGAATGGAATGGGGTTTGCAAAGACTGCAGTGTCTTAAAACATTACTATTTGGAAATGTTAATCTTGATTGCTGGGATGTTGAGTCCTTTCCAGAGGAGGATTTACTACCCACAAGTCTTAGAATTCTTGCCATTGTTGGATTTCGAAAATTGAGATCATTAGACAACAAGGGGCTTCAACACCTTACCTCTCTTCAACAATTGTTCATCGTAGGCTGCCCTGAGCTCAAGCACATGTCAGAAGATGGGCTGCCTTGCCCCATTTCTTATCTAGAGATTGAAGATTGCCCTTCATTGACGAAACTATTCCAAAGGAAGAAGGGAAAAGAGTGGCGCAACATTGCTCACATCCCAACCATAAAAATCGATGGCCAAGTCATTATATGAGCCATAAGTCTAGACGACATCCAACCCCATTTGACAATCAGGTATTTGTTTATTCTACTTGCATTTCTTTTTAATTTTTTATATAATTTGTTTTGAAAATAATATTAATACTGATAAAAGGGGAAAAATAGGATTTCTTAGATGCCAATATATGTTCTTAACTAAGTATTCTATCCACTCTCTTTTGGTTCATTACAGTCCAACTGTGATGCGATGTTTGTGGAAATAATATGAAACAGGTCTACTATTCACTTGGGATCATGTACAATCCATGTATTGTTAGTGTACTGAATTTTTTTTCTTGCCTATTCAAATGTTCTATAATCACAAACAATGAAATTCTTGGTCTGCAATTATCCTTCCCTATTATCCCCCCCCCCCTTCCTTTTGCAGACTAATTTTTAATGAGCTGTTGCATGAAAGCACATTTATATATTGTCTTGACATTCAAATGGAATTTGGTTTCAACATGAGATTGAACATTTGGATTTGGTGCCTTCTTCCTTTCTTTTCTACAGATATCTGAGTCCTTTGTTTAATCAATCCTATGAAATAATGGAGTGAGAAACAATATTTGAAACAATGTTACTTGCAAAATTCTTTGAGTTAATCTGAAGCATCAGCCTCTAATTTTCATACAGAAGCATGGAAGTGAAAATTTTGAGGCTAATGCAAAAGTTCCAATTGAAACTATGTGGGCTGCTTGCAAGTCATGGAACAAACAAAATCCATGCTGAATGGATCGTGCAAATTTAAGGGGTTAAGCTCATCCTTCCAACCTTAGCTTTAGTGTGCCATTATTTTCAAAATTGAGAAGCATTTTTAACCACATTTTTTGTTGCCAAAAATAAAATTGTTTAGTTTTGGCAACCATGTCCTGCATCTTTTGTGCTTTAGCAATAATGTCAAGTTATATTCCATTGAATCTGAATCCCTCTTGTTGATTTTCTTAACATTTAAAAACAGAAATCTATCGTTTAGAGTACATTCATCTCAAGAAAAAGTTGAAGCATTTGAGAAAACGATAAAAGACGAAAAAAGAAGAAGGATTTCTTGTAAGATTGTTAGTTCATTGTCTTATTATGTCAGAATAATGCTGGAGTTCTCAAGTTTCTATGGGTTCTTTTGTAAGCTTATTTCAATTTGTCAGCAGCAAGTGCACAAAATGATTAATTGAGTCCTTTCCTCACGTTCTAGCAGGAACAGGTCAACGTTTGATGGTAGACAATGAACTCTTAAGAGTGTCAAGTGCCACACAAGTCTTGCCACTCTTTGCGTTGGGTGATTTCCAAATTTGAGATCATTGAACAAGACCTTACCTCTCTTAGATTTGTGGATCAATGACTGTCCTGAGCTCAAACTCGTGCCATAAGAGCAGTTAACAAAAGAATTGCAAAGGAAGAAGGGAAAATAGTGGCGCAAGATTATTCACATCTGCTACATAAAAATGGATGACCAAGTCAGGTATTTATTCTACTTGACCAGCTAAGTTTCAATCTTGATGTCACTTATTTTTCTTAAAAGTATCTAACATTCTCAAAAAAAAAATTTATTAAAAAAAGGGTAATGAAATCAGTTAGATGACTTCGCCAAAAAATAAAATAAAAGAGATGAGCGTTTAACACCCATGTCACTAAGGATTCTATATCCTTCTCTTCCGATTAGCCTACCTTGCAGTAAACAAGACTGACTCAAAAAGTGAAAAGACAATGTATATTGAAACATTTTTATCTACTACAAAAAGTTTTGAATATTTTCCAAATGGTTTACTTCTAAGTTCTGATGATTTATCATGCCAGACATTTTCTTAACTAGTTCTTTGTTCCACTGACTTCTGGGTTCATTAGGATCCTACTTGGATATGCTACCTATCAAAACAAGAAAAGGATCCTAATTGGATATGCCATGCTGTTGAATGATTCTGCCTTTGTCTCCCATGCTCATTGAAAGAATATGGTCACCTTCTAATTTTCTTACAGAAGGGCGGAGGTGCGAATTTAGTTGCCAAAATTTCAGGACTAAAGCAATTCCAATGAAAACTATGGGAGCTTCCAAGTCATGCTAAGACCACCTCTCCTATATGTCCCAATTTAAATCAATTTTACATAGGGGAGATATTACCGTACAGGTTAGGATACTTTATATCTTCATTATTTACTAAACATAACGGAGATATTACCATATAGGTTAATATACTTTATATGTCTTATATACCCCAATTTAAATCTATTTTACATCATCAGATACAACAAACTAACTACCTCCGGGTGGAGATGGGTTTGCTAAGACTACCTCTCTTTTAATTTCAGGAACTGGCGGAGGACATGAAGATGTGTAGCACTCTTTAAAAGAAAGGTTGCTGGTTCTGGTTATTACTTCTCTTCCCAATTCTAGACATCTCAGCAAGGCTCAGCCCATCAGAACTAAGATATCCTAGTTGAAAAGTGGTATCTAAATCATTAAGATAATGTCAGTTGTCAAATGCACAGGTGACTAGTGCCTAAATTCATCTCTTTTCCCATTTCTTTTTATCATTTATATACAACTTTGTTTTGTTTTAAAACAATATAAAGACTGATATATGTCAGAAAACTTTCCTCTATTGCTGAAAAAACCATTGTCTAGAGTGAATTCATTGCATACAAACATTGAAAGCATTTTAGTGAATGAAAAGGATTTTTCTTCTTTTATATTTTTTTATGGTTGGGGTGAGGGTTGGAGTTAGGGGGTGTTGGGTGCTCACTTTTTTATACTTTTAATGTATTGGTCATACTCTTTCTTTTATCTTTATTAAGTGATTCATCTGTATGACAATCTTGGTAAGTGAAACCATCAAAAGCACTTTTCATGGATGAAATATCTACTGGCTTGGAAAGTTTGACAACCTTTTTAATTGTGAATTCAATCAAGCAATATGTTTACATTTTGATGCAACAGCTATCTCTCTACGGCAGCTCACACCGTAGACTTGTCATTTTTTTCTCCTTTCTATTTTCCTCTCCAATGACCACATTGTATACCAGGTGCCCCATGAACTGGTTCTTGAGTTTTTTGGGAATCCATGGGCTTTGGATGTCCTGACTGGACGGCATGACTGACTTCTGACAAAAGGCAAGTGTAAATTGCAGCTCTGATAAATGCTAAAAGAACATCTAAAAGATGGGCCTTACATGTGGTCCATGAGAATTATTTGTATTCAACTGATTTATCATAGATGACATTCAGGGAAGATCAGGAGCAGTACTAGACACCATGATTAGACCTACATTTTGTCATAGTTCAGGATTTTGCCAAGGCATTCCATTCATTCCATGTTGGAAGGAGACTAAAAGTCAAAGATGAACTTGCTTTGAAAACTACACAAGTATGGTGTTAGCACAAAGGGGCTGTTGAATGCTCGTGTCTTACAAAGAGGAACTCAGTTTTCTACTTCTTCAAGCTGGTGAGAGTGGAGGTAGACCTTATTTTTACTGTTTTTTTTTTTAGCTTCCTAAAACTTGATTTTGATTAATACTTTTTCTCTGCTTTAAGATTTCAATAGTGGCACTGATTACAACAACCAATGGAGGAGTTTAGAGTTTAGATGGGTGCTTTGTTCTTTACTGTGGTGGTGGTAGTTATGTTTACTGGATTGTCACAAATGTCCATGACCACTGCATAGGTTCCTGTTTTCTCCAAGCAAAGGGACTATCTCTGTATATGCTCTTCCTTTTACGGATACTCAAGATCACTTTCACATTAGTAGAAGTTGGTGCTTGGGTCATCCTCGCCTATTATGTTAATGGATTTGATCCAATGTTAGAAGGTAACAAGTTAAATGTACTGAATTTGTCTTGCTTTATGAGATTTGTTTGGAACCTGTTTTTCTCTTCTTTAAAATATATGCAAATGTGGTCCCTGCTGCAGGTTGTTTGAGAAGTACATTCTTCTAATACTTGAATGGCTTCTCATTTTTTCCATAATTGCAGCAGCAAGCTTGGTTGTTGCTAAAAGGTTTGGGTCATTGACAAATCTCTTGCTTTCGCATCGGTGGCTTCATCCCGTCAAGAGGTATGTTATACTGAATTGATAATTTTACATAATCTTTTCACAATATTACACTATACATCAAGAATGCTTCTTTCTTCTCTTCATTTCTGCATGACTAGACCAACATGGCCCCCCCATGGTTTAGTATAAATTTTACTTAATCTCTACCTTTTTACCTAATTTGACTACTCTTTCATAATAAAGGTTCTCCCTTAACTCAACCATCCCACATGTTTATTGTTATTGCTTATTGGATACGGGTTGGGGCGTTGATTGGATTCATATTACTTTCAACATCTATTTCACTCTAGCTCTCACTAATCTCAACTTTGGGAATTGTGTAACTGTTTTTATTCATTGGTTTGGTGATAACACAGAAATAGAAGCCTAAATTTGTGTAAAGATAGTGGCGTGACATCATATTTTAGTTAAACTAGTCGCAGACCCGGGCATTGCGTGTAATAATTTTTAAGATAAAATATTATTTTAGTCTCTAGACTTTATAAAGAGTTTTTATTTTTTTTTTTATATATAAATAGTTTTATCATATTTTTCATAATCTTGTCTATAACATTATTTACCATTATCATATATTTATTGGTTGATGATTTGCATAACATAGACATTAAATAAGAAGTAGAACTATTCGTTAAATTTTTTTTTAGTCATGGTGTATGAAGATTATGATTTCATATATATATATATATATATATATATATATATATATATATTATTTCCCTAGTCAGAGTGTGATTGGTTTCAAGTTTAAATTTTGTATTATTATATTTAATTTTTGATTTTATTGCACTATAAAGTTTTCAATGTCCTTTGTATAACCATTTCTATTTTATTTTTTACTCCTCTTGAGCACCTTTTTATTTTCCAAATAATGGTTATTAATTGATATTTGATTTAATTTATATTTTTCTTCCTTCATTTATTCTTTATTACTTTGTATGTTCCCATGCTAATTGTAAATTTTATGGTTATCAATAAGAAATAGATATCGGGCTTAAATAATTATAGATGTAGTTATGTTAGTGGTATGTCAAAGGGGGGTTTTTTTTTTCCTTCTGATTTTTCAAGGAAATACGAAAGACATTTCTCTAGTTTGGTCTCAATCAATTAAGATATCCTAATATATTTTCTGAAGTAATAGTGAGCCTTAAATTTTTTTTAATGTATGAAGTGGTTAGGTTAGTAGTATGTCAAGGTTTTATAAAAAAAAATTAAAAAAAATTCCAAGGAAATGTAAAAGGCCTTTTTTCAAAAAAAAAAAAAAAATTATGACTTATTGAATTGTAGAAATATGATTGTTTTAATTACCTTGTTTATAGATTTCATTATTAAATTATAAACATCTAAATTAAAGTAGATGAATATATAAATGCAAAATTATATGTAAAGTTACAACCGCACAAGATAAATATGTATAGATAATTTTTTTTTTTCTTCATGAATCATTACTTCATTGTTTACTTATAAATATCTAAATTAATAAATTTTTTTTTGAAAAAAAATCTAAATTAAAATAGATTAATAGAGGTAAAATTATATGAAAAGTTAAAACTACCCAAGATGAACGTTTAACCACTTGTAGATGTGTGTTTTTTGAAAACTAAAAGTATATACAATTTCTTTAGCTGTAACTATATAACTATGCAAATATTGTTGCGAGTGGTTCCATCATTTGCAAATTATCAAGTTTGGTGACCTTACAAAACAAATATTTCATTTTGCAAGAAATTTTACACAAACTCCTCTTTTATGATAACTTTTTTTTTTTTTGCCGAAACAACCTAAGAATATTAAGACTTAAGTTAACACATGTGGTAGTTATAAATCACGTTAGTGATATGAAAAATAGAAAGGTTTAAATATTTCAAAGACATTTTTAGTAGATTGTAATATAAAACATTTTTTTCTCAATATTTTATGTAACTTTTCCCATAAGATCAATATTGTTGGCATCCTTTAAAGATGATACATAATATTTTTGAGAAGAATAAAAAGAAGCAGAGACGATACTAACACATAATATAAAATTATTAAGTTTGCGTAATTTAAATTTGTGGCAAAAAAATATTAACGTATCTATGATAAAAGTTTTTATTTAAATGATATATAGTAGTTCATATTTTTTTAGACTTGATTCAAAAAGTGCATTCTCCATAGCCTTTTAAGTGTACAAATTGCTCAATCTATGAGCCTAGCCACATACAAAGGGTGCTATCTAAATTATAAATTATATGACCATTTATCACACAAATATATTGATTCCTCCAATGTATGGTAAAGGAAGGTAGGTTTGTGTCTAGCCATTTTTTTGATTTGTCCTGCATAATTTAGTAGTATGGAGGATGTGACTGGATTTAAATGTTGAATAAAATAAGATGAGAGGAAAAAAAAGAGTAAAAATAAGATATATAGTAATAAACATCAAATTATCCAAGTCATTCTATGTAATATAATAACATTATATTATTATATACTATATGCATAATGTAGTAGGATAATATTTAATCAAAGAGAATATAAAAGATAAAAACTTAAAACACAAAACTAAATTGCATTAACCCAAAGTAGAATTCTAATTAACACAAAATTCATCAACCTAAAGAATTGATGCAATAAAAAAAAATCAAGCAAAAAATGAAAAATAAATTGAGAGAGAGAGAGAGAGAGAGAGAGAGAGAGAGAGAGAGAAGTAACATAATTTTATGAGAAAACTATGCATAGAATGAAAAAGAAAATGTCAAATTTATAGTAAGATGTTGAAAATATGAAGAGTCAAAATAAAGGAAGATCAAAAGGTAGAGAAATAATGATATTAAGGTAGAAAGTAGTGGAGAGATGAAGAGGTAAAAAGGAGGGAAATTTTTGGAAAATTAATAATACAAATAATGGTTAAAAGATATTTTAATTTTTAAATAATGGAGTTTTTAAGTCAACTTAAATGAGAAACTGTTTAAAAAATATATATAAGAAAAATTGGGAAAAAGTTGATGATGTGGCTGCTGATGTGACTTAACGTGAGCATAACAATATTAAATACTAAGCTTTAGCTTTTAGTAATATATAGATTTCCCAAAATATAAACTCTAGCTCTCACTAATCTCAACTTTGTGAATTGCATAACTGTTTCTATTCATTGGTTTGTTGATAACACAGAAATAGAAGCTTGAATTTGTGTTAATGTTGGGAAATTTAGACCTCGATTGATAGAATTAACAAGTTTTAAATCGAAGTTGTTAATTAGATTTATTATATATAAAACTTGTTAAAACAAACAAATATCAATATCATGTCAATATTACGCACAGCGGAAAAGTAAATAAAACAAGATATGATGACTCAGGAAAACCAATAAAACAAACTAATTTCACAGTAAAATACCTGGGGGAAAACCTTCTTGAAAATCAATTCACTATAGTAAAAAGAAGTTTCAGATCTAGTATAAAATCTTTGTCCTTAGACTCTACAATCTTCGTCGATGAACTTACAACAAAAATCTTCTACCGCTTCAGAACCTCTGAACTCTTCAATATATGAACACCACCCTTTTGATGCACGAATCTCAATACGTGACTAACTAATGATGCACGGCTCCCAGTACGTGACATACTCCTTTGCACGAATCCTAGTACGTGACTCACTCATCAACTTGAGGAAGAAGAATGTTGGCTGCAAAGTTCTTCACTTCATCAACAATGAAGATCAAGAAGTATTTGGTTATAAAACCCTAAGACGCAAAAGGCGCAAAAGACGCAGTAGCTTCTTTTAGAGAAAATAAGGCATTGGTCACCTTTTGCATGTGTTCTCTTTGTATTCTCTTATGTGACGACTTTTAAAATAAGCCTTATATATGTCTAGGATTATGAGAAAATAAACCCTAAACATACATGTCAGCATGGGCCAAAAATCAGATCTAGAAATCTGAATTTCGTAATTCTCGATAAAAAGTATCTGTTAAGCAGCTGTCGAGTTTTAAAAACCAACACTTTATTACTTGATTCTTGGACAGACTTGCATGACTTTAACACTTGAACTTGAAACCTTGTTTCTTGAAGCATTAAACACATCCTAAATCTACCCAATTACAAGTAAAGTGTATTTTGTCAAAGGATTAGCCAATATATGATGACATATATTCCTAACATGAATCACATATGTTCTAACAGTTAAGATAGTGGTATGACATCATATTTTAGTTAAATTTCCCAAAATACAATTTTTTTTTTTTAAAATATACATATTTTAGTAAAGAATAATTATTCTTCATTTAGAAAAAATTAATAATCAAACAAATGAATGGTTATTCTTAAGGAATATCTATTACATTACAAAGTCTATTAGAGTGTACCAAATGTACCTAAGAGTGGAAAGAAATACTCATCTGAAACTGAAAGTGCAGAAGCTTCTATCAAGGCTAATATGGTAATAGGAAAGGTGGAATGGTCTTCCAATTGCTTTATAAAATTACCTATTCATTCGACCTGACGCTGTTAACTTATTATGTCATAAACATTGGAATAGATAAAGCTTCTTGTTTCAATTTTTCAATTTATTAAAGTCCAAAAATCTAAGACCTGATTGTTTGATCTAAACTTTCAGGAAATGAAGAATCATGGTTTACTAGAGGACAAGTTAGTGCTTCGAAGGGTATAAGTAGTGCTTTGAAGCCCAATGTTCTCACAACTCTGATGGGTATTAAGCACTAGCAGCGCTGTAAAGCAATCTGGATGTGCATGCTCGTGCATGTTGAATGTGCAGTTTTTCTTTAGTAGTCTTGGGCACATGTCTTGAACTTCAAATACATATAACAAAACACTAATTTTGTTCACGATTTGCCAACTTAGCACTATGAATCATATATATATATATATATATATATATATATATATATATATATATATATATATATATATATATATATATATATATAAAACTGATTTCAACAACTGGAAGATGCATATAATGATGACACATGTCACTTTGTTAAGACATAGGACAATAAAACATGTCAAAACTCCTAAATCAATATCAATATATATATATATATATATATAAAAGTAGAGACTTTATTGTGTGAGGGTCTAAGCTTTTGCCAAGTGGCAACTCCTATGAAGTTTCTCTACAATCATTCAACTGTCCCATTAATTGACTGAGTTTACACCACAACTCTCTCTCTCTTCTTCATGTGTTTTAGTATACCAAATGTTTCAGTTTTTATTTTATTTTATTATTATAATAAAAAGGGATACTAATAACTAATGAGATCGAGATAGATAATCTTTTAGCATTTCTGTTGCCTAAACTACACAAATCTATATATTTTATTTACTATAATCATTATTATTTTATTTTATTCTATGGGAATCCTTATTATTTTATGGTGATGAATTTACATACAAACATCTCATAAACAAATTCCCCCTCCTCTGTTAGTCTTTTTTATTTTTGTATGGCAAGTTTTTATGTTAGTTATATAAAAAGTTTTTGCTTTTATGATTTGTAGATGCATTAATTACAGCTTGCCTCTAAAATGACGTTTTGGTTTTTGCCTTTTTGTTTTCACATTATGTACATTACCAATACTCTGCTATAATGATTAATGTAGGGTTTCTAAACCTTTAGCTTCCCAACATCTCTCTTACGCTTTGCCTTCCCCTCTCAACTTTGACCATATGCCTCTATTCTCTTTCTTTCTCTCTTAAAAAAACTTTATTTCTCTGCACAAAAAAAAAAAAAAAAAAAAAATTTTTAGTTAAATTTCCTAAACTACTGCTACTCTCAAATTTTGTTTCCATACTTACAATTTTTTAAAACACCAGACCAATGGAAGAAACCTATTGCTCTTGTGATCTTTTGTTGTAGCCAGTGGCTATCCATCGCACATTAAGTGACCTTGACATGTATGAGTTCAAGCTATCTTTTGATACTTTCAAAAATTCATTTATTCACTTACAATCGGTAGGATTAAGATCATGAGATTCTGTGTTTTGCTATTTTCTTTTATGGGTTGTGTTATTGTGTATATCGATTTTCAAAAGATGCTTGAAGTCTAGAACTAAGAAGTTGATAATTGTTTATTTAGTGTAAAAGTCTTACTGTCATTGTCCTTTCAAGATTGTTTAATCTTAGCATATGACTTGAGTAGACTGGTCTTTTCAATATAAACAAAAGCTAAACATGTTGTAAATTATAAATTGGATTATAGGGATCAAGCAATTATCATCTAGGGTGGAGGGTTTTTATTTTTATTTTTATATAAAATAGAAATTTTACTCTAGCCAAATCTAAGTATATATGTGTGTAAAACTCTCTCTCGGAGTTTTGAACCCCGGCCCTTGTCCCCTATACCCCACAAGCACTTATACTTGTGGAGTGACCATCATACCAAGGGTGTGTGGTGGTAGAGTGGAGGAGATTTAGTTAATGGCAATTGAATTTGTAGAGGAAAAACAACACGACTATTCAATCCGCATTCTTTACACTTCAAAGCTTCTTTCTCGAGTAAGTCTCTTGATATTTCAATAAAGAAATACATATTGACTTTTTTCCTACAATAAATTGAGTTTTGGGCTAATGGTTTTTTTTATTTTTTTTTAGTTTTGGTTTAATGATGATTATATAATGATCTATATGATGATTATATAATGTGTGCTTTCTTTTCTATAAATTTCAATAATGTATGAATTGAGGATTTTAGCATTTGGTTCATTAAGGTTTTTTTTTTTTTTTTTAAATTCTAAATTTCATCTTTATTTTATTATTTTGTTTAGCTTTTGTTACTTCTTATAATGAAGTCATTACTAGCAAAGTTCTATGACAATTATGGTATAATATATGTACAACATTCTTCAAACTAATCTTAAATTAAAACATTACAATATTATCCGTGCATTGCATGGGTAACTTACTAGTTCATTTTAATAGTATCATAATTATTAGGTATTAGATATCGGATAAAATTTAGTTAGAAAATTGATTGTAGTTTAAGACTACAATCTTACTCAATATCCTTTTGTTTGAAGTAAATTTGATAAATCCACTACTGGATTACATTTACTTCTTATATCAACCATGCTTGTAAAATTTCTAGAAAATTAAAGATCAATAACTATGTCATTAATAAATTGCTTAAATTGCAAGTTTTTGTAGTTTAAAATTGTGCATAAAATATAATCTTATAGATTATAAAGCAAATAATATTCAATTGGCATAAAATTTGACATATATATTAAGAGCATAAAGAACATGCAATCTAAAATGTTAAAATTTTGAAATATGTAGTAATACTAATGATATTGAGTAAGATTGTAGTTTTAAGTTACAACTAATTTTGTAGCTAAATTTGGCCATAAATACCGAAAAACCTTGATATGTATATTTTTAATTTTAAAGGAGTATAATTGAAATAGTATTTTCTATATTTTGTACTTTCAAAAGTCAATATATGTTATTTAAAATTTTGTTTTAAATTGTAACTTTTTTTTTTTTGTAAGGAAACATATAATGTATTTTGTTGAAAGGTTTTATATATAGTGAAATATGTATTAAAATGCAAATTGTTTTATTTTAAAACTAGCGTGTAACTCCATGCAAATGCATGGATGCATTTAAAATTAAACAAAATTTTTATTATAAAAATATAAATAATTAGTCAAATTAATTTTTTTAAAGCATATAACACATGCATTTATGCATTTATATAGATATATTTAAAATTAAACACAATTTTTATCATAAAATATAGATAATTAATCAAATTATTTTTTTTAAAGTAAACGTAATTAGTCACATATTAAAATTCTTATCTAAATTTAATACTACTTGTGGGGGTAGAAGGGTTAGAATATGTTTTTGGGCCTTGGGCTAGATCCGAAGGTATTAGTTTGTCCGAGGAGGGTTTAATGGTAACAACTATGTCGAACTTAAAAGCCCACAAGCCTACTATTGCTAATGAGGTTAATGGGAATGGTCCGAGGAGGGACATCTCTTCGGCTAAGTCAAGTGAAGGTCATATGATATGCCATAATGTATGGAAGGAAATTCTGGAAGGTTTGGTGGATGAAGATGTGTTCCACAAGGGCATAGAGAGGAAGAACGAATGAGGAATATCTTAGAAAAAACTGTTACCACTACATTAAAGACTCTATACCTACCTCTTTGGCTGCATTAATGGGGAAATGACATCTGAACAGTGGATGTTAGTCTTCTAGATATTGTTTGAAGACTTCCAGAGGGCAGTGGATGGGACAAGTATTTGGGTCATTGATCTGATCCATACGTAGAAGATGGAGGGAAAAAGAAGGATGATATAAAAGGAAAAGAATGGCATTCTAAGGGGGGGGGGGATCGAAAAAGAAACAGAAATATACTGTACACATCACCTATAATTGTATTTTGTCTTTAGAACAAGTAAAGACAATACAAGTAGTCCTTGGCTTACGTCCGAGGAAGGGTTCTTCGACATAAACAGTTTGTTGCATATGAATCGTGGGTATAGCCCATCATCTTTGTTATCTGATATCCATAAAACCTAGGTTTCAAACCCATGCTCTACAAATTTCATTGTATTGGGCTTTTTGGACCTGTTCCCTTCACACTGTTGGGTTCAAGTGCGAATTGTGGCCTTACACTACCTATTATAATTTTTTTCTAATTATTAATAAAATAGAACGTGTGGTGATTTTTGTTATGTGATAATTTTTATTTTCTTTATTTTTTGAGAAACATATGGTGATTTTTATTGAGTATATGTGATTTTTTAAAAAACTTTTATAGTTCATTAATATTAGATTTTTAGTATTTTACACTCATTAACTCACTTGACACAAAGATTAAAAAACTTAAGTAGACATATGACACATGCTTAAGTGGATAATTATGGTGTAGTTCCCACATAAATTTAGACACATAGTGCAAAATTGGATTATAATTTCAAATTCTAATTCAATTTTCTCTAAGCTTAATCTATTAATATATATATATATATATATATATATATATATATATATAGATGACTTGTAAATTTGAATTTTTTTTAGTTATACGATTATGTTTTTTATGGTTTATTATATTGGACTCTTCATTTTCTACATTAAATTAATTTATTTGGTACAAAAATTTAAAAATTTAGATTAGATGGGACACGTGGCGCAAGCTAAACTTTAATTGAAATTCATTTTTTACACTAAATTAATTCACTTGGTACAAAATTCTAAAATTTAGATTAGATAAGACACATTGTGCAAAATTAGACTTTAAATAAATTCCAATTTGAAATTTAATTGGATTTTCTCTCTGCTTTACCTATTATTGTATATATAGATATATAGATGTGAGAATGTGAAACCAATTTATTACCATTTATACTTTGATAATCACTAAATTGACGTATGAGAATCATTTGTTATAATATGTTTATGTATGGGAATCAACTTCTATTATCTCCCTAAAACGTAGACTAATATCTCTTTCCTCCACACAATTTAAACTAAGTGAAAACTAAATAACAATAACCATATTGTAGATCATACAATATTCAAGATGCAAAAATATAAGCCTACAATTTCCTCATGGCCAAAAATGATTTGGTGGCTAATTTTCACTTTTCTCACGATTTTGATGAGATATTGTTTTATACATGATATAGACATTAAAGCAATAATAAAATAAAATCTTACTCTTGAATAGTTAAAATAAATAAATCGTGCTTTGACCCCCAAAGAAAAATCATGACTTCGTCCTTTGTAAACTTCAATCTCTAGTTAATACCTATCTTGTTCATCAATCACTAGTTCTTCTAACAATAATTCTATAGAGAACAATTTTTAAGACAATTGAGGTGACAAATTGTGATTGAAGTAAAAAAAAGCCAATTTTTTTTTCTTTCACTATCCACATTATTTTACTTATTAAAAAAAAGCCAATTATTTTTTTCTAAGAGTGCCAAACTAAATATAACAAAAATCTTAAGCAAATATCATGATTCAAAACTAATATTTTATTTCATAAATTAATTTTTAGCCCAACAAACTTGTGTCTTACTTTCTTTACATTGTGCTAAATTCATTTCTAATTGAATATGAACTAATCTTTCTAACACTATTTTTCAGATTAATATGATACCATATCGATGGTCGTGATCTTGGATTAAATTATAAGGATGCAAAATCTATTGCCCTAGAAAGAAAATATAGAGTCCAACTTCTGAATTTTGATTATTTTTTCTCTTAAAATATGCATCAATTATGGATGCTTTTTCCATAAATTACCGATTATTAAATCCAATAAGAGTCTGTGGAAATCAATTGATACAAAGTAGATTATTGTTTTGACAATTTACGTCTTTTCAGAATTTTTAATTAAGAATTTATAATTAAGGTTTTAATGTATGGCCAGGATTTAATCTACAGTGGGGCCAGAGTTTGTTTTTCATAGAGTTTTCTTTAGCATTACAAAAGAAATGTAATTCTCATAAATAACCGTCAACAACAACAACCAAGCCTTAGTCCAAAGACTTGGGGGTCAGACATGGATCCTTATCAGACTAGTAATAGTTGGCCACATGTATTCTTTTCCACCATTCTATTCTTCTTCTTCTTTTTTAATAAGTAAGAAAGATGTATATATAAAAAGCTACCTTATGCAAATAGCACAAAGCAATCCAAAAACTTACGAGGTAAAAAAAAGTGCAAAGAAGAAATTAAGTACAAACTGGGAGAAAACTAAGAAACAACAGGAGGGAATCACTAGATGTGAGTCTCCAAGCTCAAGACCAGTCAAATAGAAAACTACTAAAAGAAGCAAGCAATCAGTCTCCTAATCTATCCATGCCCTCAAATGTCTGTCATTCTATTCTATCCAAAATCATACTCTTTGATACTTCCCTAATTAACACATTCTTTTTTTTACTACTTCTATGAACGTTTTTTTGGTCTTCCTATATCTATTTTTATTCCATTAAATTAGGGGTAATTTGTCTTTTACCATTATTTTTAGCAACTATTTTTTTAGTTGGCATGTTTTGGAAATATATTAACAAACTAGTATCCTGAGCGTTAGAAGGTCAAGACCAGTGTAAAAAATCGAGTCCTTAAGACTTGAGTTCCAATCTGATGTGAAAGAAAAAAGCCACATGGAAATCGAGTTCGTAAGACTTTAGTTCCATAGAGAGGAGAAGGAGAAGAAACTCAACAATAGAAAACCAGCAAAACAAAGAAGGAAAAACCCAGTAGAACAAAGAAGAAGAAACCTAGAACATCACAAGCCCACATGAATTTTTTTTCAAAAACCAAAAAAAAAAAAAAACAAAAAAAAACAACAACAACAACAACCTTAACGATGAAGTTGTGGACTGATTCGGTCTGGGATTAGCTAGCCTTTGCCCGAACCGATTGAAAATCAAACAAGGGCCTCAAAGAAATGGATCCCAAAATGAAAAAGCCCAGTAGAAGAAGAAGAAACCTAGGAAAATGAAGAAACCCTGAACAAAGAGACCTAGTTGAACGCTCTTTCTCAATGAAAGAACTCAAGTCTTAGAGGCTCAATTTCTACGTGGATTTTTTCTTCCATGTCAGAAGAAGCCCAATAGATGAAGAACAAAATGAAGATGAAGAAGAAGAAGAAACCTAGGAAAATGAAGAAACCCTGAACGAAGAGACCCAATTGAATGCTATTTCTCAATGAAGGAACTCGAGTCTTAGAGACTCAAGTTTCACGTTGAACTCACGTCAGATTGCCAACACCTTACAACTTGAGTTTCAGAGGCTTGCGATGCTAGTTTGTTAAATAGTTTTGCAAACTTGACAACTAACTAAAATATTTTTAAATTAATGTTAAATGAAAAAAAAAATCCATTAACTTGACTCAATTCACTTCTTCTTACTAGTGCATTAATTGCTATTCTTTAAACATGATCAAACTATTTCCAGAAATCTTTTCATCAATAGTAGTTACCTTGATCTTTAAAAGAATTTCCTCATTTCAATAGGAAATGGTAAAATTCAACTTGTTCCAAAAGATTAAACTAATTGGAAATGGTAAATTTAATCATTTAACTTTTATTCTAATACTACCCCTCACATGTGGGCTCAAACTCCCCTTCATATGCAGGGTCTAACATATAGAATTTATAACTTCCTAAATTGGAGGTAAAACAGTGACAAGTTTTCAACTCAAGATCACTTGCTCCAATACCATGATAAACTACCACTTGACCCAAGAGCTTAATCTAATGGGAGGGGTGAATTTAATCGTTTATCCATTATTCAATCACATTTAAGAACATGGCAAATTTTTGAGAACTGACAGCTTAGAGCTACATTTGATCACTTCCTAGAATCTCTCTATCATTCTGTTTCTTTCTCTACTATAATTGATTGATCTAAAAATTAGATCAAATCATATCTGCAAAGTGCAAACACCCTTAGAAGTCTATTAAACCCTAAATCGTACTCCCAATACATTTCACTATCAAACCTAATTGGCTCTACCCCTTTCTACGTCAACCCTAATCCCAATTCCCCAAAATAGGGTTAGAAGGTGCAGGATTTGGCTTCTGCCTTGCTTCAATTAGCATAACGCTAAAATTGACAAAATACTAATACTTAACACTCACTATACACATGATAAAAAATTATTTCTTTAAAAAAGAAATTATATAGGTATAAGCCTTCCTTTCTAGAATTTAACATAATTTCTCAATCCTTCTAGCATATCAATAAATCAGATTATAGTTGATTGGAGTTGCATATGCAAGAGGAGGGGCGAGAAACCAGATCATTTCCTACTCCACTATTCATTTGCAAGGGGGATGTGAGAGTTCGTCCTTGGGATGTTCAAATTTTGGTGGGCGATGCCCAAGATTGTGCTTTTGTTGATTCAAGGTTGGAGAAGGAAGCCAAACTCCTTCCGACACAGAGCTTGGGATTTAGTACATCCATGTTTGATGTGGACTTTGCAGAGGGAAAGTACTCAAAAGGATTTTTAGGGAGCAGCAATTTTCAACTATGAGAATTAAGTTGACGTTGGTAAGCTCATTGTTTTCTTGACTTTTAGTTGATACAGAGTGACCAACTGGTTTTGTAGATTTCATATCCTCTTTACCTTTTTAAGAGACCTTTGGTTTTCAGGAGGAAGAAACCCAGCATACTCATCAAGCCAAAAATTTGACGTATTGGTGAATTGCATTTTTAAATAAAATTTACCATTACCTACCCAAAAAGAGAAAATTAGACAGTTTGAAAAGTCATGAGATTATGTGATATCTTTTAAATTAGACTAATATTTTTATGCATGTCATAGATCTTAAACTACCTGAATCATTTAGAGAGAGAGAGAGAGAGGGAGAGAGAGAGAGATATGAAAAGCAAATGCAAACCATGTGTTCCTTTATGAGTTTGTCTCGTTCACTCCCATATATCCTAGCAAGACGCAAAACTGAACTTTGAAGCACAATTGCTGCCTTTTCCCACCCAGATTCCTCACTGCAATGCAATGCCATACAGATAGCAAAGATTGGCACAAAGTGATTTTTGACCAGAACTGCCAACAGTTGACAAGCAACCTGGTATCCAACAACCATCAGATTCAATGACAAATTTACAAGGAAATATATTTTTAAGAAGACATATAAAAGAACCAGACACCAGAACAATCAACAAGCAATATTAGTTTCATCTTCAGGGGGGAAATATACATAATACATCAGTTATAACTTATATATTTAACAATGACATTCTAGAAACTAGAGTATTCAACAAAAAAAACTTGATATCAAGCAGAAATTAGAGGTTCCCATCCCCTTGATAAAAAATGAGATAGATATTAGAATATGCTGATACCTTAGCAACCCAGCTTAGTTTAGAGTTATCCCCATGCAGGACCAGAGTCGGAAGAAGCCAATGGCAACTATACAGTTCTAAGACTTTAGGTTTAAATGTATTAGAACTTCAATTTGTAATGTTGGCAAACCATGATCAAAACGTTCAGCCTTGTTTTAGACTTGCTCAAAGTATGTTTAAGTTGTAAAGTTGGAATCAAGTGTTCTACAGGATTTATTGTGTAAATTTGCTTAGCTCGATCAATCGAAAATTAGACTCGATCGATCGAAGCTTGTGCAGATTTTTTTTCCGCAGAATTTTTCAACTCAGCCCAAGCTCGGTTTGACGTGTAGGGTTTTATGTTTTGTTTTAAGTATAAAAGGGAAAACCCTAGCCATGTTTTAAGGATGCTCTTTCTACTCTGTGTGTGAATCTTTTGTGAGATCTAGAGATGTTTGCCTTCACATACACTTAGGGTTATCAAGATCTAGGTTGATGTCAAGAGCTTGGGGATCAACTCAGTTGCAGATTCAAGAGCTTAAAGATATACAAGCAGAAGTGCTTGTGCTTGCTGGGAATTCAAGAAAGAAGTAGTCCGTGGACTTGGAATTTACATCAACCAAGCAAAATATGCAAAAAAATCTAGTCAAGAGATTTGGACTTGACAAGGCTGCACATGCTAGAACACCAATGGTTGCAAATGCAAAATTAACCAATGATCCATCAGGTGAGTCTATTGATGTTACATTATATAGAAGCATGATTGGTTGTCTTTTGTATTTAACTGCTAGTCGGCCTGATTTAGTGTTGGTGTTTGCTCTAGATTTCAATCTAATCCTAAGGTTTCACATTTGAATGCTGTTAAAAGAATCATTAAATATGTTGTTGGAACTTGTGATTGTGGATTGTTTTATAGCAAAGAATCAAATCTATCTCTTGCCGGATTTTCTGATTCTGATTGGGCTGGTAATGCCGATGATAGAAAAAGCACCACTGGTGGGTGTTTTTATGTAGGAGCCAATCTTGTTGCTTGGATAAGTAAAAAGCAAAATTTTGTATCTTTGTCTACTACAGAGGCAGAATATATTGCTGCTGGAAATTGTTGTTCACAGCTTCTTTGGATGAAAAAGCTTTTGAGAGATTCTGGGATATCACAAGACACCATGGTTGTTTATTGTGATAATTTTAGTGCTTTTAATATCTCTAAGAACCCTGTTCAACATTCTAAGACTAAGCACATAGAGATTAGATATCACTTTATTAGGGATTTTGTTGAAAGAAAGATTGTTGCTCTTGAGTATATCCCTACTGAACATCAGAATACTGACATTTTCACCAAACCACTAGATAGAAGTAAGTTTGAGACACTTTGTCAAGTAATAGGTGTGATTCTATGTCCCTAGTCATCTTTGGCTTTCATGGTCCTTGTGCTTCATCACTCTTTTCTTTGTGACAATTTTTCTTTGTTGTTTTTGTTTTCCATGTCTTTCTAGAATTTGCATTGCTTAACATTCATGCGTTTCATTCTAGGTTGTTTTTGTTATTTTGTTTCAAAATAAAAAAAGGGGAAGAAAAAAGGAAGAAAAATGCGTTTTGCATTATTTTTTCTTGAATTTGAAATCAAGGTTGGCCAATTTATTTTTACATAACATGTTTATGTAACTTGTTTAGTTTGGATGAACTTATTTTATTGCACTTTACTAGCTTTGTGCTTTGTAGTGCATGTTGTGTGGGAAAATGTTTATAGTCTTTTATCACTTTTTCTTGATCTTGAAGTCACATGCCTTTGATTATTGAATTTAATCTTAATGAGAAAGGCATAAATAACCAATTTACCACTGTTTACTAGCTAATCATGAACACTTTAGTGCATATCGTAAATTTTTGTGATCGAGAAAGTGTAGCACATGCACAAAAAGAACATAAGGTGTAGCCTTGATTTAAATGATAAAATTGGTGTGTACATTATCCTGGCTAATTCTTAATAAGTTTCTGATCAAATTAAATTGGTGTGTACATTATGAGGCAATTTTAAGAAACTTACATGATTGCAAGCTTTTATTCTAGGAGATGTGAGAGTTATATGATGTAACTCTTTAAGGGATAATCTCTTTTAAATGTATGTGATGGATTTTGTAGAAATTGTGCTTAGTTTCTATTCACATATCACCTCACATGTACCTCAAGCTTTTGCTAGATTGCACACACTACATAAGTTACTCTTTGCCAAACTTTGTACATGTTATTGTGTGTGATTCTCGTTTGGCCAACCAAGTTTGAGAATTCCTTGAGTTTTATGCAAAACGTATTTGAAGTTTGAAAATTTAAGGTGAATTGATTGAAAATCTTACTTTTTGGGTAAACTGGGTTCAAAACAAGTGTTTTTGAAAAACATTCACAAAAAGAGAAGACCTAACAGAGAGTACCAGTGTGGTGCCAGCCAAAAACCCTCTGAAGGTCAAGTTAGAACTTTTCACAACTCTAGAGTGCCAGAGTTGGGATGAATTAGCGTACCTTGATTTGTGAGGGCTTTGAGATGTTTATAGTAGCATAGGGTTGACATCGTGCCTTGGCCAAGAAGTTCTTTCCTTCTAGGAGAGTACCACCTTTTGGGTATTCTGTATTTCCTAGAGATCTTTTCCTTATAGGAAAGATCATCATCAATGGCGTATATTACGGAATCCTTCTCAATTAGAGTTCTGCTCGTATTGGGACTCTTAGAGCTACTCGTGAGACGCAAGTTATTTCCATTTATGAATCCTTGTAGACTAGGCAAACCAAATGAATGCCATGTGGCTTTTATATCCATCCACTAGGTATCCGTACACCTTGGACCCATCTTTTACCAGCCCACCGGCCCAATGCCATCCTGTTCGTTCAAACGTGTCTGTCACTTACTTTTTTCATCCTCTACTGCTGCCCCCTCACTCCTTGGGTCCGTGATTACAAAGTGGACGGACCCGTGGAGTGACGACTTTTCTATTCTTCGAAAACCAAAACTATAGTGACAGGCTGACTGGGGGTTATTTATGATGTTGGACACGTGGTGTTCACCCAATAGCTCGTCACTTAAAACGAAGCGCCCCTTTGTATTTCATGCCTTTTGCTCTATATAAATTCGCCTTCCCTCCCCTTATTCTTAACTTTTCATAGAAATCTTGAAATTAGAGTGTCATCGTCGCCTTTGCAGGGAGTTATATTGTTCAGCTAGCTCATCCATCGTCTATCACCTTATGCCGCTCAATTTCAACCGGTATGTACTCTTTTCATTGAACTTTTTCTTTTTTATTTTTATTACTTTTTTAGATCCGTTAGTATTTTAGGGTCTTCCGTCACATGTAGGTGATAGATGTTTTGTGCGTCGAGTAATCATTTATTTGTCTGCGATGTGGCGGGCTACGATGAAGGATTCCCATCAAGTTAGAAAGACCCTGACGCTTCAAGTGAAGAAAGGAATCCGTTCACTACCTCTCCTTCCTTAGATGATGAGGATTTGGAGACAGATAGGCTTGAGGATGTCTCTAGTGACGGCCTAGATGGCGTTAATCCCCCAATCCAATTCGTCATTGGTCCTGACGGCTTTAGGGAGTTTGTAATGCTACCCCTGTGGACGATCAACAATTTTAGGTCTTCGGTCAAAGAATCTCACTTCAAAACTCTTAGGGCCAAGTACCAAATTCCTAACAACATTCGCCTCCGTCTACCCTATAAGTCAGAGAAATGTTATTATAAGGGTGTCAAAGGTGTCGGGGTTTATGAGCAGATGCTAAAGGCAGGGCTCAGATTTCTCCTGAGCTCTCTCTACCGTCGCCTCCTTCAATATCTAGGTTTGGCCATCACATAAATCTCCCCAAACACTTTGAGGGTCTTTCTCGGCGTGGAGGTCTTGTACGGGGCCATATCTAACAGTGCGCGAAGGTTGACGGTGGAAGAATTCTTTCACTGTTACCTTCCCACTGAGATTACACAATCAAGAGGTATGTATAGCTTTGTGGCCAGGAGCCCGTTGTTGAGGCTCGTGCGCGATACCCCTGACTCTAATAGGAACTAGAAAAGTAGGTATTTTTTCATGGAAGGGGATGAGTGGATGTGTCGTCCAGGTGATAACGAATATATGCCCGTCGACACAACATAGGGCATAATGCCTCCGTCTGGCATGCACCCGTCTAGTTTTCACCTGTATATGCTCAAGCCTTGCTTTACTTTTACCCTGTTACCCTAACCGTCTTCTTTTGCAGCTTGGGACTGTCCACAAGTCTCGTTGGAGCAGTGGAACTTCTTGGAGAAAATTTTTAACAAGACCAAGCCCAAAGAGAGGACGTGGGCTAAATTGGTTACCCTTGACACAATCTATTGGTATTGTGAAGGTCTTGAGCCCACTATAGCTGCCCGTCGTTACGACGCTAGAGTTTGCAAACATAAGTCCGTCACCTAATGCTTTTAATTTCTTTTCTACTTTATATTTCCCAATGCTGTATATCCGTCCATTTTTGTAGAAATGGACGATGCTAATAGAAGGGCCTTCATCAAACAGCAAGTGGCCAAAAAGAAACTGGAGGCTGGTCAACCCTTTAAGGGGACGGGTTCAGTTGTCCCGTCTAAAAGGAAGCAACTGGAGAAATCTAACCGTCATCCTAAAAAACCCAAAACCATCCTTGAGCCCGTCGTAGGGTTGGAAGCTGAGACCAAGAGAATGGTCACTCCCCTAGGGCCAGGAAAGGGCAAAGTTTTAATGAAGGGTCCAGCCACCGTCGGTGAAAAACCACCCGTCCTCCTCCAAGAGGACTTTGAGTATACATTGGAAAAGCTCTCATCTATTATCACTATCGATGACTATGAGGATCTTAGCAACCATGCTATCGAGGCGATGGGGGAGACGAGTCTTTTTAGTATTGCTCAGGTACCTCATATCCATCTATCCTTGATTGTTATCATTATTATTTTTATCGTACTTATGACTTCTTTGCTTTTAGGCAATGTTGATGGTGAAGAGACTGATGGGTTGCTGTTTGAACCATGAGACGGCCTTGGACCATCTCAAGAAAAAGTCGAACGCGACGGAGGATGAGCTGAACGGTCTGAAGGCCTGAAAGGCGGGCATGGAGAAAAAATTTGCCTACTATGAGCAGGTCAGGGGAGAGCTAGAAAAGCAGACGGAGCAGCTGACACAGATCCTAAAAGATAAAGAAAAAGAGATCACGGACGCCAAGGGTCAGCTCCATTAGGATAGAGAGGAGGCGATACATGAGTACCGTAACTCCGACCTCCTCTTAGTAGAGCTTGGTAGCTCCTTTGCTGAAGGTTTTGATGGTGCCCTCCGTCAGGTCAAGGCTTCATATCCAGATCTGGACATGTCCCATATCACTATTGACATTCAGGGGCAGACTTTAGCTCAATCCGTCCATTCTGAGAGTACGAATGATTTGTTTGCCGTCAATGACCCTCTTGTGAACGAAGACCTGACTCCTGTTGAAAGTCAAGTGAAGCCCATCGAAGGTGATGTCCATTAACTAGACAATGAAAAGAAGATTGAAAACACTCCCCAACAGCAGTAGTCTTTTTTCTTTTCTTTTCTTTTTTTTGTATGGATGTTAAGGACATCTTTGTCCGTCGTGTTTTTTGTATGTGGACATATTCCCTTTTGTAGGGCTTAAGTGATTCAATTGCTTGCTTTTTATCCGTCTACTTGTATATTTGATTGGCCTTGCTTTTATCCAACATGCAACCCCTAATTTAGGGTTCGTCCCATAGAAATTTTTTTTAACAAGCTGTAGGGGTTCGTCCACATGTGGATTCGTATATATGGTTAAATCCCGTCCATTTATGGGGTCAGTGATTCATCCTGTTGGTAAATCCGTCCATTTCACAGTTAAAGTTTGATCATTTAACCCGTCCATATGGTGTTAAATACGTGTAGCCGTCCTTTTAAGGACTTTTCTTTAAATATGAATGGCCGTTGAGCCCGTCTACCTTATGGACTCGTTGAATTGATATCATCCTATTGGACGAAACCGTCCACTTATGTGGCCTTGACGGGTCGTTGTTATCGTCCATTTTAGATTTGTAGTTGCAATTTTTGTCCATTTTCATGGATTATCAATTCACGGACTTGTTATATTTCATCCTTCATAGGATGACCCGTCCATTTTACGCAATTAATGAATTCATCCTTCATGGGATAATCCGTCTATTTAATGGACTCGGTGAATTTCATCCTTCCTAGGATGATCCGTCCACTTTATGGACTTCATAAACTCACCCTTCATGGGATGACCCGTCCATTTGATGGGCTTGGTGAATTTCATCCTTCCTAGGATGATTCGTCCACTTTATGGACTTCATAAACTCATCCTTCATGAGATGGCCCATCCATTTGATGGACATGGTGAATTCCATCCTTCCTAGGATAACCCATCCACTTTATGGAATTAATAAATTCATCCTTCATGGGATGACCAGTCCATTTGATGGATTTGTTGAATTTCATCCTACCTAGGGTAATCTGTCCATTTTATGGACTCAGTAAATGAATCTTAGCGAAAAATATTCAATGTGCCCTAAATAAACTCTTATAAGTAGAATATTGTTCATTAGAAACAAGAAAATTGTCCTTTGGGCAATGGGTGTATTGTAGAAAATAAAAACTAAAAACTAAAGCTGTTTGAAAAAATAAAATGGAAAAGAATGTGATGTTATCGTCTACTGGTAATACTTCTTCAGGTGCTTTGTGTTCCATGGGTGATTCAACTTCTGTCCTTCTAGTGTCTCCAGGTAGTGCGTTCCCTTCCTATGCCATGAGGTGATCTTGTACGACCCTTCCTAGTTAGGTCCTAGCTTTCCCTAGGAAGCATCTTTTGTTGCGCCAGTTACTTTCCTTAAGACAAGATCTCCAACCTAGAAGTCCCTGTGCCTGACCTTAGAATTATAATCTTCGCGATGAGGTTTTGGTACTGTGCTAATGTTTGCTCGGCCATTGCTCTTACTTCGTCCACTAGATTAAGCTATAAACGCATGGCTTCATCATTCTTGCTCTCGTCATTGTTCTCAACTCGGTAGCTCGTAAGCCCTACTTCTGCTGGGATGACTGCCTCGCTACCATATGCCATACAAAATGGTGTCTCCCCTGTTGGTGTCTTTGCCATTGTCCTGTATGCCCATAAAACACTCGGTAATTCATCCGGCCATATGCCGTTTACCCCCTTAAGCCAAGTCTTGATGATTTTGAGTAAGGATCAGTTCGTGACTTCAACCTGTCCGTTGGCTTGTGTGTGGGCGGGTGATGAGTAGTGGTTCCTGATCCCTAGTTTTGAACGAAAATCTCTAAATGTGGCGTTGTCGAATTGCTTCCCGTTATTTAAGACAAGCCCCTTGGAATACCATACCTGCAAATGATGTTCCTCCATACAAAACTTCAGATATTCTTCTCTGTGATAGTGGCCAAAGCCTCAGTTTCCACCCATTTGGTGAAGTAGTCCATGCCGACCACTAGGAACTTTGGCTGCCTTACTGCTGTTAGGTACGGCCATTGCTTGAATGGCCATGGGCCCGTCATAGGGGTGAGCTCTTCTGTTGGTTGCCTTATGAGATTGCCAAACCGCTGGCATTTGTCGTAGGATTTGACGTATGCGTCGGTATCCTTTTGCATTGTTGGCCAGTAATATCCTGCTTGGAGTAGCTTATGCACCAAGGACCTCGATCCAGCATGGTTTCCATAATTCTTTCATGGACCTCCCTCATAATGTAGTCTGACTCTTCAGAGGCGAGGCACCTTAGGTAGGGTCGAGAGAAACCCCTTTTGTATAGAATGTTTTTAATCAAGATGAATCGGGCCGCTTTAGCCTTCAACTTTCTTACGGCCTCCTTGTCCTCTGGTAGCTTGTCGTCCCTTAAGTAGGCGGCTATCAGGGTCATCCAATAGTGTTCATTGCTTACTTCTTGCACGCCAGTACTGTCTATTAGTGATGAGAGTTGAATGAAGGATAATACCTGGTCAGGGACAATCATAGGTTCTATTGAAGCCGCTTTCGCAAGTCGGTCGGCACCTTGGTTCTCCTCCCTTAGGATTTGAACCAATTTGATCTGGAGGTTACTTGTTTGACCCTTCACCTCCTTTAGGTACCTCTTTATTCTTTTTTTCTTGCATTCGTAACTGCCATTAACCTGGCTGGTCACGATTTGGGAATCGGAGTAGACGACCATACTCTTGGCTCTTGCAGCTATTGCGAGGTCAAGTCTTGATATTAAGGCTTCATATTTTGCTTTGTTATTAGTTGTGGAAAAGTCCAGACGGATCATGTACTCGATCTTATCTCCCTTTGGGGTGTGAAGTACTACGCCGGCCTCACCTGCGTGTTTATTGGAGGATCCGTCTATGTGGATACTCCACATAGGGCTTCCTCTGCCCCCTGGTCTTCCACAAAGGTGAATTCAGCAATGAGGTCAGCTACTATCTATCCTTTCACAGCAGTTCGTGGTTGGTACTGAATGTCGAACTCACTTAGCTCGACCGCCCATAATGCCATCCATCCCGCAACTTTAAGACTACTCATAGCTTTTTGTAGGGGCCTATTTGTCAAGACATTTATGGTATGTGCTTGGAAGTATGGCTTGAGTTTTCGTGCCACGGTCACTAACGCGAAGGCTATCTTTTCCATCTAAGGGTACCTTTCTTCTACTCTTTTAAGCACTTGGCTTATAAAATATACGGGCCTCTACACCTTATCTTCTTCTCTAATAAGAGCCGCGTTGACGGCTGCTGGGGAGACGGCCAGGTATAGAAACAACTCTTCTCCCGGCTTGGATGGGTTGAGTAACGGTGGAGAGGAGAGATATGGCTTCAAATCTTCAAATGCCTTCTGGCATTCGTCTGTCCATTCAAACGATCTCCTCAACGTGCAGAAGAAAGGGAGGCATTTGTCCATCGCCCTTGATACGAACCTATTTAGGCCTGCTATTTTGTCATTCAAGCTTTGTACTTCTTTTACCATCTTTGGCAGAGCCGATTCCATTATCACCTTTACCTTCTTCAGGTTGACCTTGATACCCCTTTGGGATACCATAAATCCCAAAAAATTTCTTGTCGTTACTCCGAACATGCATTTGCTCGAATTCAATTTCATGTTGTAAGACTGAAGAGTGTTGAAGGTCTCTTGGAGGTCGCTTAAGTGGTCGGACTCCTGAACGCTTTTCACTAGCATGTCGTCTATGTAAACTTGCACATTTCTTCCAATCTGGTTCGCGAACATCATGTTCATTAATCTTTGATATGTGGCTCCTGCGTTCTTGAGTCCATGAAGCATCCATGAAGCTTAAAATTTTATGTCTTGCGGTTGAGTCTACCAAGGTATCAATACACGGGAGCGAGTAACTATCCTTAGGGTAGACCCTATTTAGATCTGTAAAATCTACACACATTCTCCACTTTCCATTAGCTTTCTTGACCATCACCACCTTTGCCAACCAATTCGAATAGTACACTTCACGTATGAAATCCGCTTCCTGTAACTTCTGCACTTCCTCGGCTATGGCTTGGTCTCGCTCCAGGGCGAACACTCGCTTTTTCTGCCGGACGGGAGAGAATGAGGGTGATACATTCAACCTGTGGACTATGATCGATGGGTCTATTCCTGGCATGTCTTCATGACTCCAAGCAAATACGTCCTGGTTTTTCCTTAGGAAAGTTGCGAGTGCTTGCCGTACTGACTGGTAGGCCGACGTACCTATTCTCGTGGTCCGTTCGGGTCTAGAATCATCGAGGGGTACTTCTTCCAATTCTTCCACCGGTTCTACTACCATCCGCTGTTCTTCTATGTTCACGGTTTAGAGGTGGTCGTCCATCTCCATCTTAGCTATGTAACATTCACGCCCGGCCACCTAATTTTCGTGCAGCTTTAATACTCCATTTTCGATAGGGAACTTGATCATTAAATGGTAGGTCGAAGTCACGGCTTTTCATGAATTGAGAGTGGGTCGTCCCAGGATGGCATTGTAAGCAGATGAGCAATCGATGATGAGGAACGTCATGTCTCTAGTGATCTGCTAGGGGTAATCACCCACCATCACAGACAATGTGACAATACCAAGGGGTAGATCTTGTCCCTCCAAAGCTGACGAGTGGGGCGCTCGTTGGAACCAGTCACTTTCTTCCAATCCCCATTTGTTGGAATGCGGGGTAGTAGAGGATATCAGCCAAGATTCCGTTGTCAACCAAAACTCAGTGCATATTGTAGTCTCCCGCTCGTATACTGACGACAAGTGCATTGTCATGTGGGTGGTGTAGACGTCGTGCATACTCTTCCGAAAACTCGACAATTGGGTTATTAATCCGCGTCATCTTCATTACAGATCCCGTCAATTGGACACTCTAAACTATCCTTAGATATGTTTTACCAGCCTTTTTGGATGACCCCACAGTTGCAGTGCCCCTAACAATCATTCTAATGTCTCCTATTGGTGGCCTGGGCGCTCATTTTCCCGCCTGGGAGCCTGGTCTTATGGTGGATTCTTCCTCTCTTTGTTGACGAACCTTTTCAGCTTTCCTTACCTGATAAGAGCCTCAATTTGTTGCTTCAAGTCGTAGCAGTCAGCCTTATCGTGGTCGTGATCACGATGGAAACTGCAATATTTGTCCTTTGACCTTTTGTTTGGATCTCCTTTTAGCTTGTTGGTAAAGGTTAGGGCTCCTTCATCCTTAATTTGCATCAGCACTTGATCGATTGGGGCAGTCAACGGGGTGAAACTTGTGAATTTCCTTGTAGGTGGCTTGGAGCATTTATCCTCCCGTCGTTCTCCAGTCCTAGCCATTTTTTGTCCCCTATTCGGCCACACATCTTACTGCCTTTCCCTTTTTCTAGGCTTTTCTTCTTGGGCCAATAGTGCGTCTTCTGCGTTTATGTATTTGGTCACTCAGTAAAGCACCTCTGACATGGTTTTTGGGTCATTCTTGTATAGAGAAAATAGGAACTTACCCTTCCGTAGCCCATTGGTGAACGTTGCCACGAGTATGTTGTCATCTACTTCATCAATTGAGAGAGCTTCCTTGTTAAAACGAGCTATATAAGATCTCGTCTCGTCTTCCCGCTACCTAATGTTCATTAAGCACGCAGTAGACTTCTTATATCTGTGACCCCCGATGAATTGTGTGGCAAACTGGGCGCTTAACTCCTTGAAAGTGCCAATGGAGTTGGGCGTCAGTCTACTGAATTAAATCCTTGCAGGTCCCTTCAACGTAGTAGGGAAGGCCTTACACATAATCTCGTCTGGCACCCCTTGAAGATGCATTAGGGTCTTGAAGGATTCCAAGTGGTCTAAGGGGTCCTTATACCCGTCGTAACTCTCTACTTACGGCATGCGAAATTTCGGGAGAAGAGGGAACGAACTGACGGATGCCGTGAAAGGCGAATCGATTTGCTAGACCAGGTCGTCGAGATCGCTAGACACCCGTCCTCTGAGGGCATTCATCATAAAGTCCATCCGTTCCTTCATCATTTGCATTTCGGCAACTATGTGAGGCGAAACGGCTTCAGAGACAAATGGTCGACTTGTGTCCTGCCGTTCGGGTCTGCTTGGAGCATTGCTGCCCTCTTGCCCTTCCTGGTTTCTTCTCTCAGCACTAGTCCCTTCTTGGTCTTCCTCCTGTGTACCAAGGCCTGCATTCTTTTGCTGCAACTACTCCTCCAAATCATGATTCTGCTTGGTTAGGCGTTCAACTGCCGCCGCGAGCGTTTGGACTTGTCTCTCCAAGGCTGTGGTGTGCGGTTCATCGCCCTGATTATTGTTGGTTATTGCCATCGAACGAGTGAGTATCATGCAACTTTTTGTCCGAGAAGCAGCACGTATGGCTTATTCCAAATTTTCCGTTTTCCCACAAACAGCGCCAACTGATGATGACGAAAAATCACCAATTAGTCACGCGGTCCTCACGTGCTCGAAACAACACTTGCACAACACAAAAAGAGAAGACCTAACAAAGAGCATCGGTGTGGTGCCAACCAAAAACCCTCCGAAGGTCAAGTTAGAACTTTTCACAACTCTAGAGTGCCAGAGCTAGGATGAATTATGCGTACCTTGATTTGTGAGGGCTTTGAGATATTTATAGTAGCGTAGGGTTGACATCGTGCCTTGGCCAAGAAGTTCTTTCCTCCTAGGAGAGTACCACCTCTTGGGTATTCTGTATTTCCTAGAGATCTTTTCATTATAGGGAAGATCATCATCAATGGCGTATATTACGGAAGCCTTCTCAATTAGAGTTCTACTCGTATTAGGACTCTTAGATCTACTCGTGAGACGCAAGTTCTTTCCATTTATGAATCCTTGTAGACTAGGCAAACCAAATGAATGCCACGTGGCTTTTATATTCGTCCACTAGGTATCTGTACACCTTGGACCCGTCCTTTACCAACCCACCGGCCCAATGCCTTCCTGTTTGTTCAAACGTGTCCGTCACTTACATTTTTCATCCTCTTCATTTATGAAGAAATTGGTTAACTCAATAACGCTCTTGAGCTTCTTGAGATATGTATAAACTATAAAGGTTTGTCGCATTGAGCTAAGGGAAGAGACAAACGTGGTAGTAGGCTTGGAAGAAGACACACATGAAGTGATCTTATGACTGACCAACCACGGTGAGAATTGCTCTACTCTTTGCATTGTTGAGATGAAGGGCATAGGGTGAGAGCCGGGATTTGTTTACACAAGTGGTGCGCCTTCCTCAACCTGAAATCTCTCCAGACGTTGAAATACAAAAATTGAAAGAAAAAAAAAATTGGGGAAAAAGAGAGAAAAAAAAAATCTTAGTATTACTTTGGCCTTTAAGTTGCTTCTTTTTTCCTCCTTAAGATAAAGAGAAAATGAATCATTTTATAAAGGAATTAGAAGATAATAGAATGGAAGTATTCGGTCATAACCATTTCATTCATTTATACTAAACTTTCAACCAAGTGATAGATTGAATATCCATTCAAACATCTTTTGTTATTCCATACGGAGATTTTATTTTTGTGGAGAAGAATTAATATTTAATGGGGTTTCATTTCAATGAAAGGTGAATGAAAAAAAAGAAAAAAAAAGAACGGATATTAAGGAGATGAAAAAAGAAATGGAAGTAGGAAGATGTGGGTCCTTGCCAAAACCTAGCTTTTAGGAGCCATTTGATAACGTTGTTTTAGTAACGTTGTTTGTATTTTTTGAAATACGTGTGGGTGAAAAATGAAAATGTTTGTAATGTTGTTTAAAAACTGAAAACATGTTGTTAAATTATTATACCAAACAAATTTTTTTTTTCTCTTGATTTTTAGCTTTTTATGTTTTGAGAGGAGAGAAACTTAAAATAGTAGCAAAAATACAAATTTATTCTTATTTTTAACAGAAGTGCGTTACTAGAGACAAACATAGTTTACCTTATGTGGATAAAGTGTCAATTTTTAAATCATAAATAGGTAAAGTATTTTTTGAGTAAATTATAGGTGGACAAAGCGTAATTTTTCCTTATTTGCTTACGTTGAATGCTTAAATAAAATTATTTATATTTGATGTTTTATAAAAAAAAATGATAAAATAAATAAAATAATTTTTGTGGTGACTTTTTACGCTGCCGGGCTATAATAAGTTTTACCTAAAAAATAAATAAGAAAGGGACTTGCCTTCACGTCACATTGTATATGGCAAAATCTCACGTCACTCATTGTCCTTATCTTCAAAATCAAATCCTCATACTATTATTATTATTATTATTATTATTATTTTTTCTAGAATGCAAAGCTTCAAACCTACACCTACTACTGCTAGTTTCCACAATAATAAAATGCCATCTCTGCCCCTATATCTCCTGCAAATCACTCAAAGCCAAAGGTCCATATCTGATCCAAAAACTTTCAACATGATAGTAGACCCATTTTGAATGCTACCTTTTTAAGGAAAACAAAAAACTTAATATGTATTTATTAACTTTCAACATGATAGCAGACCCGTTCTCAAAAAAACATGATAGTAGACCCATGATAGTATCTCCTCCTAATTATTTAGTCTTCTTGAACTTGCGATATTGAATATATATATATATATATATAGGAATTGTGACTTTTTACCCAAGAAAAAGAAAGATATTTAGACATATTTTTATCATAAAATAATATGTATTTTATATGTACATTACACAGATTTTCTTTTTACAGTAAAAGAGTATTTTATTTTTATTTTTATTTTTATTTTTTTACCAATAAGTGGGATAGAGAGGATTCAAACTTTTTTTTTTTTTAACCAAAAGCTTTGCATCTCATCATTTCCTGATACAACCTACTCTCTTTTACTAGCATAATTAGAGTTCAAATCTTACTTCCCTATTTTTATAAATATCAATTATTAAAATTATTTCTTTAATTAGAGAAAATTAGGTAATGTGACCAAAATACAACTTCTAAGTTCTAACCGCATTCTATTGTTTTTAATAAATAAATTATAGTAGTATTTGATTTGGATATATTTATTGAATTTTTTTTTTGAGAAGAATATGTTTATTGAAGTTAAGATTAATATTACATATATAACATTTTTCATAACTCATAACTGTAAAGTTGTTCCATTATTTTAAAACTTTGAAAAATAATTGTATGATATGATATCTAAACTTTCATGACTGCCTTCAATTCTTTTTTATTTTTAGTCGAATGCAATGATGTTATTACATGTGTCATTTAATCGATTTTTTGAATGCTATATGTCTTACTTACATATAAACAAAAATGGGAGAAGTTAATACATATTCTAAGAGCATTGGATTAGAAAATATTTTTGGAGAAATAAAAAATAAAGCCAAAATGCAAAACTCACTTTCTAAGTTTCAGAATTCATTTCAAGCCCCCTAATTTTGCTTATGTTTATTCAAGTTTTCTATGTTTTAGATTTATTCAATTAAGGCCACTATGTAAACTTCTGTTATGGAAATATTTTTCAAATAAATTATATTTTTTAATTATATAAATAAACTTGAAACTTAGAGGGGATTGGAATAAATTTTGGTGAAACTTAGAAAATAAGTTTTACATTTTAGTGAGAAAAAAATTGTTTTTTTGAACATTTTTTACATTTTCTATAAAAGTGATATAATTTTTTTTAACATAGTCTATTAACAAAGGCGTAAATGCATTTTTAGTCCCTACATTTTGGTCCTAATTCTATTTTGGTCCCTGCATTTTCATTTTACCACTTTTAGTCTCTAAACCAATTTACGCGTGACATTTAAGTCCTTACCGTCGCCCAATAAACAGAAAATACTGACGTGGCTAACAAAGGGATTAAAATATTAATTAAAATCCACCGTGGCACCTGTCACCCATGCCACATGGGTTTCCCGCCCCTTTATTTCACTTGTGACCCCCACGTGACCACCACTACCCCAAATCAGTACCAAAAACCCAAAATCCCCCAAATCAGTACTAGAAACCCTAAACTCCTAAAATTCGAGCTTGGACCTCCACCCACACTTGTAAGCCTCATCTCCCTAAACCACGATCAAAACAAACAATCTTCGAAGCCCAATGGAAGCAAGCTCTTCAACAAGTTCCAGCATGAGGAGGAGAGCACAAATGATGTGCTACTGTAATAAAAAACCTGTTCTAGTTGTGGCGTGGACAGCAGACAACCCAGACAAAAGGTTCTATGGTTGTCCAAAGGCCAAAATTGGAAATTAACATTAATTTCCAAACAATATAATTAGTAGGCACTGTTACAAAACTATATCTTTTTACTAACATCTCGAGTCTAAAAGAGCCAATTTTGGGCCTAAAAATCGAGTCTTTAAGGGTTGATTTTCATGTTTTGATCAAATCTGAGTTGACACTTTTTCCACGTGGTGTCCACCTGGAAATTGAGTCTTAAAGACTCGATTTATATCTCAACAGTTAGAAGCTTGATTTATCCTACAAGCCACAAACAGACTTATATGAAAAAAAAATCCAGAAGCCACAAACAGAGGATATGAAAAAAAAAAAAAAAAAAAAAACCTAGCTGAGTTCTTGTTCTTGTTCTTCCCAAGTCTCTCCTAGCCTCCTCTCTGTGCTTTTTGACAAAGGCACGAAATGGGTTCACTTCGTATATGGGACGGTCTCTAAGTTTCCAAAATACACAGTGATGAAAACCCTAGAACCCACAAGAACCACTACTAGCACAGTTCTTGGGTTCTGAAACCATCGCTGAGAACCTTGTGGCCTGAAATGTTGAACCTGGTACCGATCAATGTAGTAATATCTCTTAGCACCTCCTAGAAAAGGGTTGGAATGAATCTGATTGAACCGAGAAAGCTTTGAGAAATACAAGAATATAAAGAAAACCCAGAAAATCGAAGACCCAGTTTGGGAAATTCTAGAAGTGGGTTCTTGAATTGGAACTTTGGGGGTTACAATCTTGGAAGTGTAACTTCGAAAAGTATCGAGTGCGAGCTTTGCTCTTCGTTGGTATCCCATGACTTGGGAAGAAGAAGAACAAGATCTCAGCTGGTTTTTTCTTTCTTTCTTTTTTCGTATCCTCTGTTTGTGGCTTTTGGGGTATTTTTTTTCGTATCAAAGTCTGTTTGTGGCGTTTAGGTGTGAACATAAATTGAGCTTCTAACTGTCGAGATATAAATCAAGTCTCTAAGACTCGATTTCCAGGTGGATGCCACGTGGAAAAAATGCCAACTCAGACCTGATCAGAACATGAAAATCGACTCTCAAAGACTCGATTTCTATGCCAAAAATCCACTCTTTTAGACTTGAAATGTTAGTAAAAAATATAGTTTTGTAACAGTGTCTACTAATTATATTGTTTGGAAAATAATGTTAATTTCCAATTTTGGTCGTAGTCCAAACTACTGGGTATGTCAATTTCAGTAAATTGTTTGAGTGGGTTTTAATTAATTCCAGTATGTTGTTTAATTTGTTTGAGTGGGTTTTAGTTAATTTCAGAGCATTATCTGTGTTTCAGGTGGGGCGAAAGTGTAGGTTCTTCCAATGGCATGATGATGAGATATGTGAATGTGGTAAAGTGCTTATCCCACAGTAAAGACAAAGGATCATCCAACTTGAGGCTGAGCTTGCAAACTACAAGAAGAGAGAGAAGTTTTTAATTGTAGTTGTGGCAGTGTTAATGGTGATATTTGTAGTTCTATGTTTGCTTAGGTAGGGTTGCTATGGTTGGTAGTGCATGTAAGGTTGCAGTGTTTATGTGTATAGGGTTGGCAGTGTGCTCTATTTTGGTAGGATTAGTTATTAGCAATGACACACCTACTACTTATTTTGTACTCTTTTTGTTGAGAAATAAATGAATACCTTTATCATTCAATGTGTGGATGTGTGAATGTGTGGATTGGAAATAGCAAGATTGGTATTGGTGTGTAACATAGTCCCTGGTGACAGATACCATATTCCAAGAAAGCACTACTTAATATACTGCCAAGTGCATGCAACAAATAAAGCTGGTATTAACAGATAACATATTCCAACATACTGTCAAACTTAACATACTACCAAACTTAACCCAAACATCTTCATAGTTATCATTAAAAAAAGCAAAAGTATGTTTACAAAACAAAAGGGCATTGTTCAACTGTCAATCTTAACCCAAACAGCAGGGCATTGTTTAACTAATACCAATTATACAAAATAAAGGCTTGGCTATAATTATACAAAACACAAGCCATTCATCAAAAGATATAAAACAACGTCCTATTCATTTTTTCTTGGGAGCATGCCTTGATGACTAACTCCCAACAAACTTGATAGCCCCTATGTATCTAGATGCATTCTTGGAAGCATTCAGGGTCTCTGATGTGACCATCATTTTCCTCCTCAGTCTTGGAGTTGGACTGTTGCCTAAGTTGGGTGGTGCAATTGGATTGGAGTTGGCCTGAACTGGATTGGATGATCTTGTGGGGATCTGGTGTGCACTTGGACTAGACTGGGGTGGTGGAAAATGTGTGGTAGAGCTATACATGGTGTACTGGTATGGTGCATTTGGGTTGGATGAGAAGTGCATGCTGGTCTGGAATGCTGCACTTTAGCTGGATGAGAAGTCCATGCTGGTCTGGAATGCTGCACTTCGGTTGGATGAGAAGTGCATGTTGGTCTGGTATGGTGCACTTGGACTGGATGAGAAGTGCATGCTGGTTTGGTATGGTGCACTTGGCCTGGACTGAAGAAATGCACGAGTGAAGCGGTGCATGTTGGACTAGAATGATGGAAATGGACTGGGAGAGCTTGTCCATGGCTGAGTCACTGCACCAGGAGTAACGCTGTGCATGCTGGATTGGGATGATACAAATGACTGAAGTGGTGTAAATGGGGTGGCTGAGCTTGGTTGAGCTTGAGCTTGAACTTGTCCTGTTAGCTGATTGATGTTGGAAGAGTTTTTGTACCTGTTGATCTACAAACAAGAAATCCACATTTAATATATAAAAACTCACACACATTTATTTAACAAATATGGTAGAATGTTACCTTATTGGCTGCACTAGTTCTGTTTGTGGTGCCTAGTAGGAAAGAGTTTCCTCCAATCTCACCCTTGTAACTTCTTTTATTGTGTCCTATTTTACCATAGGCCCTACACTATTTAGAGATACTAGCTCTCCTACCTGCTGGTTCACTAGCCTCTCTTGCTTTCTTCTTCTTGGACCTGCTAGGTGGCCTTCTTTTGATAGGAGGCTGAACAGGTTGGATACCACTAGGCCTCCACATATTCTACCCATTAATAGGTGCAACTACTGGCTCATAACATGCCTTTTATGTGGAGACATGAAAACACCTGTGCACATATTGCTCAGCATCTTGCCTGTTGAAGAATATGCAAGAAACTACATGGGCACATGGTATGCCTGTTGTATCCCATTTCCTGCAACTACAATGTCCTTTGGCCAAGTCCACAGTGAAGCTTTGCAGTCCATTTTTAACCTCAAACTGTGTATCACCTGCCCAACAAGCAAGCCACCTGCTGCTTGCAGTCTTTTCTCTTTGCAACCTCTTAAGCACTTTAGGGCATATCTTTGATTCCACTTTCATGATCTTTTTTCTATTCTCTTGAAACCTGGTCATAAGATATAACTTGATGGACTCCAACTGCAAGCACACATAAACTGTTAATCAAACAATGTATCTGACTAACTGTTACTCAAAGGCTTAGATTCATACCATAGTAATTATAGGCTTAGATCTAAACTTCAAAATCCTACTATTAAAACTCTCACACATGTTGTTCAATACTGTATCACTCAACCCATCTTCACTGAACATGTGTCTAGCCCATATGGTGGTTGAATGATCTTGCAACCAACCGTGTGCATCCTCATTAATTCCTTTTAGTTCATCCATCAACCTATCAAACTCGGCTTTATAAGTGGCTTTGGCTGCTTTCCAAAAGAACTCTCTAATGAGAATACCAGGATGGTTTCTCCTGAGATTATTGTAGAGGTGTCTGCAGCAGATCCTATGCTCATATTGTGGCCAATTATCAATAAAGGTTTGCACCAACCCTGTCAGTACAACAACAACAATTGTGGTGTTAGTAACTCTATACATCCAATATGGTAATGCATATAGATATGGTAATAAAGATACATATCTTCTACTGGTTTGATATAAATGTCCATCTTGTGTTCTGACCAATGTCTGCAAGTAACAAATTTATGAACTAAGTCCAGAAGTCTTAGTTTTAGCCTCCACTACAGCATATGCAAGTGGAAAGTACTCTTCATTAGTGTCTCTAGCAACTGCTGTGATTAAGAGCCCACCTGACTTAGTCTTCAAGTGGCAGGCATCCAAACCAATTATTGGACTGCATCCAGCCATAAACCCTTTCTTGCAACCCTTTAGGCATATGTACAGCCTCTCAAAATAAGGAACCCCACAAACCAAGTCCACCTCAGCAGCCAAATCACCTTCATTGAAGGTATGTACCTTCATAAGTATGGTACTGCCAGGGCTAGCCCTCCTCAACTTCTCACAATACTCCCAAAGCTGATTGTATTGTTATGTGTGAGCCCCACCAATATACTCTCTTGCCTTCTCCCTAGCCTTGCTGGCTTTTCTTGTAGTTATGTTTAGTGTAAACTTCTCATGTACAACATCTTGGATGTCTTTTAGTTTCATGTTAAGTTGTCTTCTCACCTTCTTCATCAACTTCTTCCCAATGTATGAAGAAGTGCACCTTGGATTCTTATAACTCCTAGTGCATCTTCAGTGTTTTTAGTTGGTAGCTCTTCTCTCTTGGCATCTTTGTTAGATATGCCACAAACTTGCAGTTTTCTTGGCAAATTGCTCTTACCCTTCGCAAATCATTTTTTGTAAATTTGATCCCCCAATCACCATGAACTGCATAATCAGTTATAACTTCTTTGAATTGCTTAGCTGTTGTGAACAACATATCTTTCTCAAATCTGATATGTTCAGCCTTAGCAATTGGCTTAAACACTGGGAAGGTCCTCTTTTATCCCCTTCCCTTTTCCACGGGTGTTTTCAGTTCATCTTTAGAGCTATCATCACTATCATCCCCAATATCATCATCAGATGATGATTCCTTAAGACTGTGAAACTCCTCACTCTCATAATCAGAGTTCATTACACCAGCACCCATTTGTATTAGTTCAGTAATATCCTCATTAGAACCATCCCAACTATCACTACTATCCTCCACAAACTCCCTCTCATCAGGATTCACTACATCTTCATCCTCTAGGCCACTTCCTTCACCATCACCTCCTCCACTGTCACTGCTATCAGCTACATCCTTGTCCTCAAATGAGTGCTGAGTCACAGGTTCCTTACCTGTTCTCCTAGAATACACCTTTGCAGCATCAACCTCAACAACATCATCATCAATGGGATCCTTATTATCATTGTTATGATCTTCACTACCAGAATTACTATTGTCAGCATCTTCACTACCTTCATCATGACTGGCATCATCATTACTGCCATATCCTAAAAGGTTTTGCTCCACTACCAATGGCTGCACATCTGCCCCAATATACTCACCTTCATCTATTAGTATAGGATTATCCACGGGGTGCTCTACAAAGACATGAATTTCTTCATGACCAATCATTAAATCTGTCACAAACATGGCATCATCATCATCAACTATCAAATGGAAATTAGCTCTCTCTAGATCATTACCAGGCATTTTATACCAAAGCCTGCTCACAAAGGTGTATCCAAATTCCCTGCATATACCCTCAATCTCTGTCTTCGACCACCTATCAGGGTCACAATTATCCACTACATTCACTTTACCTCCCATATATTTTCAAGGGTTATCAGTAAAATACCCACCATGATGCACAGACAAGCTAAATAGCTCACTCATGTTGCATGCAAAACACATCTAAACCATTTAAATAATATTGACTACATTCCAATATAGCACTCATTAGTTAACAAAATATCACACATTAATTATTTGCCAAATCAGCACTCATCATTCCATAATCCACCTCAGCTGTTTCGAATTATATAATATGGTAATGCACATTATCTTCAACATTGTTTGGAAACCACAAACAAAAACATAGTAAACAACAATGTCATAAAAAATAGACACATGCATAGTAATCCACAAACAAACATATGTTAACATTATATATCATAAAATCACTTTAATAATGACTCAGCATTTTGGCCCACTAATTCAGTATACATCACACACAGAATCAGCCATTATCTTCAACAGAGGAAAACATGGACCACATTGGAAGCCACAAAGAAACACATGCCCAAACAAGGACCAACAAATAGTCAAAAGTCACTAAACAAACATAATAAAGTCAAAACCCAACAATGAATATACAAAAGCAACATTGTGGCCCCTATGCATAATATAAAGCTAGCTATATATAAAGACATACATAGAGAGAGAGAGAGAGAGCTAATACCTATGTGTTTGGTTTCAGTTCACAAAGATAGAGATCTCACTACTTTTCTCTTCTCTGCTATTCCAAGAAAAAATGGGTTTAGATATATATATTTCTGGGTTTGTTTGTCTGCGATGGTGGTTTGTTTGTCTGCGATGGTGGTTTGATGGCTATCTCAAATCGAGAGAGAGGTGGACTTGTAATACCCCACATAATTTTTATTTAAGAGTTTTCTTTAAAATATAATTGTTGGGCTATAGGCTTTCTTTTAATTGTTATTGCAGCCCACTACCCACTAAGCCCACATCTTATAATACAAGCTACAGAATAGAGAAAGAGATAGTCAGGGTTTATTCTAAGAGGCTAAAAGGTGTTTTCCTTGGAGTTAGAGCACGTACAATTGAAGAGACAATCAGATTGTTCAAGGTAAGATTTTTCTCAATTAGAAACAAGAAAAAATTAGAATTTTATTAGGTTATTTAGAAATTTGATTTTGATCCTAAGATTTATATTCTAACGTTTAGATTTTCCGCTGGATTAGATATTAGATTTGAGTCAGTGGGATTTCACGAATCATTATTTTTGTTTAAGTCTTCCATTGGATTTATACATATAATCCTAGATTGAAGTCAAACAATTCGGCCATTCTTCTTCCATTGAATTGGTGTATATATATATATAATGGTTAAAGAAGAAGTCAAAGAAGGGGGCTACTGTCCTGTTGGATTTGTGTGTGTTTATATATAAAGGTTAAAGAAGAAGTCAAAGAAGGTGGCTATTGTGTTTTGCCTCTGAGACTTGCCTTGAGATTATGCTAGAAGTCAAATAATTCGGCTGTGGTTTCACTGCTTCTGGGATTATATATATATATATATATATATATATATATATATATATATATATATATACATATTAGGATATTAGGATAGCTACGGTGGATATATATATATATATATATATATATATATATATATATATAATATGACTTGTTTGTGGTTATGTATATTAACTTAAACTCTAAAACATTAGCTGCTGCCTCTGCGTTCCGATAAATTTAAGGGAAAACACATATTTGTTTTGAGTAAAGATACTTTGCATTAGTGCTATCATTTAGTTCAGCAAAGTATTTTACTAGTGAGTCAGTTTTTATAGTTTAGTGAAATTTATATTTTGTAGAGGATATTGAGTAATTTCCATAATTGATTATAGGTCCGATTTAAGAGTGTCTTGAGGCTCTTTAGAGATTATTTTGGCTGGATTTTCAGAGTGATTCGAGTGCGGTAAGTAATTATGCATAATATGCACAAGTTTTGTTCTTTAGGTTCTTAGAAGTTAAAGATTTTCAAAGTTATATTTTTAAGCTTACATTTTTTAAAAGTTTATCAAAAAAGCATTTTTACACTATTGAAAGAGAAATTTTAATTGGCTTTTAAATAATGTTTTAAAATAAATTTTGAATTTTAAATAACGTTTTAAATGTCTAAAACCCATTTAAAAGATGATTTTTAACTAAACTATTTTCTGAAAATAATTGATTTTCAAAGTAAGTTTTCTAGAAAGATTTTTGTTCTTTAAATTGTTTCAAACCAAGTGATTTCGAAATCATATTCTTGTTTTTTTTCAAATGGTATTTAAGACGTTCCTTTTAGCAAACTAGATTTTCAAACTTATTCAAGAATTGTAAAAATACTTATATAAACTCTTCAGTTCCTATTCGTTCCCTAAGAGAGTCAAACATCTTTTGATTTATGTTTCAATTTGATATTGTGATATTCAATATATCTTTATTGTTGGAACAATTGTTAATATTGAGAAAATTATTATATGTTGTATAAACTTTATTGTTTGTGATATGTGACTCAAAATGAGTGTTTTTAGAATTGATCAGATATATGTGTAAATCCGCTCACAGGATTGTATGTGAGAATATGTGTTGATCTCTCACCAGCAGGGGTTAGATGTTGGTATCCGCTCACAGGATTGTATGTGAGAATATGTGATGTGTATATGTGACACTGTGCTCTGATCAATTATTTGTATGTGTTTCCAAAAGATTTTAAGATATGATTATATGTGTATTAAGTGATTCTTTACATGTTTTGAAAACTATATTGAATATTTTAAGTGTAATTGTGAAATTAAACTCGTGCCTTGCTTGACTCTATTCCGTTGTGTATTCTGTATAATTACTTACTAGATGTGTGGCTCACCCCATCAATTAATATTTTCAGATTAAAGTATAGTTGAGAATTAGAACCTTTGGACCGCTTGTGAGGTGCAAGGTAGAGCGTGGAAGTTGTAGGCGGCTTCAGTGTTACTTGAAGACTCATAAAATTTTAGTTACCTTTGTTTTGTAGTTCACATTTTATATAGTGGAGTTTATTTTCAATATGTGGAGTTTTGAAAAGATTATTAGTTATTATTTTTTTTATTTTCCGCTTAGACTTCACAACTTTTTGGAGATTATTATAAATTGTGGATTTTAGTTATTATAAGAGGTTTATCAGAAGCATTGTTTATTTGGAGTTTTATTGAATTAAGTTTAAATAAATTATGTTTATTGAGCTAAGTAAGGTTAGCAAGTTAGTCAGGTATCTAAATTCATGTTTCATGGATTTGGGTCCTGACAGGACTGATTTGGTTTGGGGGTTCACAGAAAAAGAAGGTGGATTGATTTGGGGGTTTCACACGCACCACAGGTGGTTGTAGAAAGGGTCACGGTGGATTTTAATTAATATTTTAATCCCTCCATTAGCCACATTAGCATTTTTTGTTAGTTGGGTGACGACAAAGACTTAAATTTCACGCGTAAATTGGTTTAGAGACTAAAAGTGATAAAATGAAAATGTAGGGACCAAAATAGAAATAGGGCCAAAATGTAGGGACTAAAAGTGCATTTATGCCTCTTTAATCACTTGTCTACCTTTTCATTTCAAATTGCCAAGTCCTTGGCCACATGGGTGGATGAGATCAAGAAATAAAAATTAGATAAGTGATGTTAGGTAGGAGAAAAGTTGAAGAAGGAGATTGATCCAGTGTAATTGTACGTTGCAATTGCACTGTACAACTTGCCTTCTTCCTCTCACAAAATTTTTTTTATTCAATGGTTGAAATTTAAAGTTGCTTTTTGTAACTTTAAATCTCAACTATCGATAGCAATTAGGTATTGCACATGATCTCAATCCAAAAAAGAGTTACTTTTCAATTGGAAACAATGAAAAAATTGAAAAGTTAAAGTCTAAAACATAGTCTTCTAAAAGAGAGAGAGAGAGAGAGAGAGAGAGAGAGAGAGGTGCAGGTGCTCAATGAATCACAACTCTGTGTACATCATCAACCCTAAGAGTCTTAAGCCACCTCCCTCAGACTTAAACCATCGACACCTGGCCATGATCCATGGCTTCACCTTTGTTTTAGCATGTATGTATTTCATTGGTACAAGGTGATTTGTTTGGGCTGAGTTGATTTGTTTACGAATGGGGGCATGATTTTAGGCGGGGTGAAGTTGTATTTTTCTTAGATTTAATCAGAATAAGACCTAAATATAGCTAACAAAAACATATTTTTCCGCAACTTGGGGCCTCGGGGGGCCAAGGCCCCCTTCAGCCATAATGTGGGCCTATCCTTGATTATGACCATATTAAAAAGAAGAGAAATGCTAGGTCAAGTTGTCAAAAATATTTTTATAACAAATTTTTAACAAATCAGTATTATTGGTGGACAAAAAAGTAATTTTAATAATTGGTCTAGATTAAAACCAATAACAATTTGTTATCTAGGATTTATTGTGAAATTGTTGTGAAAAAGAAAATATCAAAAGCCCTGAGGATCAGCTAGAAGTATGTTGAGTGGCTTTTTCTATCAACTCAAATTTCATGAAGAAGATGTTCCTTTTTCTGAATTTTTTTTTCTTATATATTGATATATGTAAATGAAATCTCACCTAGCTACCACTTATTTACTTGGGGCTGCCTACTCTAATAGGAAGAAGAAAATATGAGACCTTTACTTTCCTAAAGGAACGGGTTTGGAGGAAGCTACAAGGTTGGAAGGGGAAGTTTCTTTCTAGGGCTGGCAAGGAGATCCTTATAAAAGCAGTTGCTCAATCCATCCCCACATATACAATGGGGGTTTTTCAGTTGCCTGGAAAATTATGTGATGAGTTGGACGCTATGTGTGCTAGATTTTGGTGGGGACAAATTGAGGAAGAAAAGAAAATATATTGGAAAAATTGAAGTTTTTTAACACTTTCAAAGAAAGAGGGCGGAATGGGTTTTAAAGATCTAAGATCATTTAATTTAGCCATGTTAGCAAAACAGGGATGGAGCTTGTTGCAGGATAAAAGTTCTCTGTTATACAGCTGTTTTAAAGCAAAATATTTTCTGCGGTGTGATTTTCTTGAAGCAACTGATTGCCAAAATAGTTCCTATGTGTGGAAGAGTTTGTTAGCGGCTCAACCAATTTTGAGGAAAGGATGCTTTTGGAGAGTTGGTAATGGGGCTTCAATTCGTGTTCTAAAGGATTGCTAGCTGCCAAACCAGCCAACAAAAAAAATCCTTTTCCAACCTGAGGAGGAGATTTGGGAGTGGAGGGTGTCTGAGTTAGTTGACTGGCAGAATCGTCAATGGGATAAAGAATTAATTTCGGCCATGTTCCATCAGTTAGATGCGGATGCTATATTTCAAGTCCCTTTGAGTAGGCGGGTTGTACAAGATGCGCTGGTATGGTCTCTTTCAAGGAAGGGCGACTATACAGTTCGGTCTGGGTACTTTGTGGCCAAACAGTTAAGGAAGGAAGAGCTAAATGTAGGGGAGTCTTCGGAGCAAAGATCATATGGATCTCTATGGTCACGACTTTGGAAAGCAGATGTTCCAAATAAGATCAAGATATTTTCCTGGAGAGCTTGTCTTAATATCTTGCCCACACAAGATAATCTCATTAGAAGAAGGGTGTTGGAGACTGCAAGATGTTGTTTCTGTCAAAAAGAGACCGAATCAGTTTTGCATGTGCTTTGGAGTTGTGAGGCGGCACAGTATGTTTGGGCTGGGAGTTTAGGTAGATTTCAAAAATCATGCATTGAGCAGGATGATTTTTTGCAGCTGGTCATAGGTCTTATGGTGAAGCTTTCATCAGAGGAATGGAACCTGTTTTGGGTTATTTGTTGGCAGATATGGCATCAAAGGAACACGGTCATACATGGAGGAGCATTCCAACATGCATCACGGTCGGTCCAATGCGCAGTGGATTATTTGAGGGAGTATACAGATGCACAAGATCATTTGAGTGTGCCAGTTCCGGTTCATGTTCCAGTGCAGCAGACATGGCAGCCTCCACAGGGATCGTTCTTTAAGCTAAACTTTGACGGTGCTTGTTTCGATGATGGAGCTGCATCGGGTTATAAGGCTGTGATTCGAAATGAAAAAGGTGAAGTCATGGCTGCTATTGCTGCAAGGGGCGGTGTTGTGCGAGATAGTGAGGAGGTGGAGGTGATGGCATGCCGAAAAGCACTTGAGTTTGCTATTGATGCAGGTTTTGCGGAGGTAATTCTGGAAGGTGATAATGCTATGGTGATGAAGACGATTTCTCAAGCTCAACCAGACCTTTCACGACTTGGTTCAATATATGATGACATCTGGTGCTTGGTTGCGGGTTTTAGCTCCATTTCTACTAATTGTGTTAGGCGTAGTGCAAACAGTGTCGCTCATGATTTGGCTAGATATGCTAGATTAATTGATAATGAAATTATATGGATGGAGGAGGATTCTCCACCAGTGGTGGATGCGTTGTATTTAGATTCTAGTATTCTAAATTAATGAAAATTGATTGGTTCCAGCTTCAAAAAAAAAAAAAAAAATTATAAGTGGTAAGAGGCTTTTAATTTGACCTTAAATCATTAAATACTAGCTAACACCAGTAAAAAATAAATAAAGAAAGAAATATACTAGCTAACAAATTTAAACTCACACGGTTTTTCAAAGGAATGCAGCGTTATCTTCATTTGGAAACATCGTGGATGATATTCGATGTTTAGTTCCTTCTTTCTTGTTTGTTGATTTCATTCATGTGCACCGTACTGGTAATTTTGTGGCTGATGTTTTAGCTAAAAAAAGCTAAGAACATTGTTGCTTGTCAGGTTTGGTTGGAGGAGCTGCCTGATGACATTGCTCCTCTGGCAGATTTTGATGTTCATTAACTTTTTTTTGATAAAAGATGTTCAATAACTTCGATTTTCTTAATAAAGCCCCAGATCTAGACCTTCGGTCTGGTACTCTGGTTTCTCCCCCAAAAAAAAAGAAAACTTAAACTACACAGCCAAACTTGAAGGATGGAAACGTATCGCTTGAGTTTACTAATAGTTTATGATTTCCAAATACTCTTTTGGACGTGGCTTTCTTATCTATAATTGCGTGATTGAATGGAAGATGAATTTCTGCCAAGTGGGAACTGGGAATTGTTTGTGATCTAAAACCGAAGACAAGGTCTTGCTAACGCAAGGTTTTTGTTTCTGTTTTCAATCATATTTTATTTCCTAAATTTGTAAGATGGCAAGCCAAGCTTTGACTGGCTTATGAGCTCATTGCCACATTCAGCATTCAGGAAAAAAGAAAAAGAGGAAGACTTATGGGCTCTCTGTCTATTAGAATGTAAACAAGAATTTTAGTTAATAAGTTGATTGAGTAATTTGTTTTTTGGAGAAGAAACCTAAAGATTTCATTGAAGAAAAAATTCAGTCATATCGGCTAAAAGTACATTATTTAAGTGTGGAGTAGCATCTTTCATCCACATAGATAAATCGCTAATATATTTTACATGCATAACAAGGCTGTGAGCCATTGAGTTGTCTACTGGTATGAGAAAAACTGAAGTTGCCAAAAATACTTACATACAAAAGACTTTCTGTTTGAAATAAAGTGTCTAAACGAAGCAAAAGGCTCTTCCTCACTTCTAAGGTAGTGTAGACTCAATGCTAAAAGCAATTGATGTGGTCGTCTAAGGCCCAAGTAAAAAAAAAAGGCCTCCAAATTTCAACCAATAAGATTATTTCTATCAATGTAATAGTAATAATTAAGCTCAAATATTAGCCAACAAATAAAATAATATTTTTTTATAAAATGAAATACAAACAAAGAAGAGAGAGAAATGTTATGTTCACAACAGTTTTCGCAACACTTTTACAACAAATCTTAAGTAACAAATTGTTATTGATGGCAAAAAAAATTTTAGTGTTGAGTTCAAATTAGAACCATTAACAACTTAATACCTAGGATTTGTTATGAAAAATATTGTGAATGTAACACTTCAAAAAAAAAAAAGTAATACACAAAAAAATTCACAACATTTTTCACAATAGTTGAGTTGGCAAATTTTTATTAATTCTTATCTAGGTCTACCATTAACTTCATTCTTTTACTTACTGCTATCAATCTGCAACATCAACAGGAATGAAAAATTTTGTCAAATTTTTTGTGTCTATAGACTTTCAAAAAAAAAAAAATTATTTGATTCATGTTAATTAGTAGTAATTTTGCATTTAAAACAAGATAATCAATTTTCGTTTTAGATCCCAAATGCATCAAGCCGCCACTATTCTAAAGGCATTGTGAATGATCACCTCGGAGTCTCCCTCAAGAATAATTGAGGAAAGACCAAGTTTCCTGGCAAAAACAACAGCTCTTCTCGGCCAAAGCTTCAACATCTGCTATGATGACTGAGTTGAGTGCATTACCCAACCATTGAACCGCTTGCCTAGGTTCTCACCTAATATCTTCACTTTTTATTCCAAATTGCCTGCTTCAGGCAGCTATTTGCAAATTTCTTCATTCACACTAACCGTAAGCCCAATGGGTCTATTGAAAATGTTAGAATTTATACCAGTTTCTTGCCTATGGCGCATTTAGTTGCTTCTTCCTTATACCAGACTATCACATGGTGTGGATCCTGTGTATGAGAGACTTAGAGCCTGTTTGACTCAATCCATATAACTGCTACATGAGATAAAACAGAAATATTATTAACACAATAAAATGTTATTTGACTTGATCCATATCTGTTTGCCATTAATATTTTAGTTTTTGGGAAACTGTTATTTGTCGGGGCCTAGCACAACTCATGGAGGTGTGAAAACTGACCAACAACAAATTCTTCGGCATCAAATTAATAATCATTATTTTTAAATAGTAAAGCAATAATAATTAATTGATAAGATTAAAGATGACTAGATGGGAATGGACCTTTTGACGTGAACCAAATAGAGCCATATGATATCTACTTTACTCAATTACGACACTCTTTGGATTATGCTGAAAATCTTTAGGTTATCATTAAGCAAGCAAATTGACCAACTACGATTAATATATATATATATATATATATATATATATAGGATTCAAAGTTGAAACTCCTTGGAATTGGGAGTTTGAAGATTGAGAGAAGAGAATGAAGCTTAACTAGTAATGGTGTGTGTTTGAAGTCTTGATTTATAATTATTTAAGTGGTGTTTGTTCATTTGTGTCTGATTAAGAAGTCTTTTTGCTTATTGCCTATTTTGTTGAATTATTTACTTCCTCTAACCCCCATGATTTAGACTGTGTATTGGATGGTGTACAATGTGTGGAGGAAGTTGAGTTTGCAATTAAAGAAATGGCTCCTTTAAAAGCTCCAGGTCCTGATGGAATGCCCCCACTGTTCTATCAAACATATTGAAGTGAGGTTGGTATGGATATTTCTCAGGCAGTTCTGTATAGTTTAAATTCGGGTTCACTGTTAAATCCATTAACCATACTTTTATCACTCTTATTCCTAAAGTTCAAAGTCTTGAGCGAGGGACTGATTTCTAACCTATAAGTTTGTGTAATGTGATTTATAAAATTGTTAGTAAGGTTATTGCAAATCGTCTGAAACCCTTTTCTAAATTCTATTATTTTAGAAGCTCAAAGTGCTTTTATTGCTGACAGATTGATTATTGATAATATTCTTATGGCCTTTGAGTCACTTCATCATATGAAAAATACTTGTACGGGGAAAACAGGTTTCATGGCTCTTAAATTGGGTATGAGTAAGGCTTATGATAGGGTGAAATGGATGTTTCTTGAAAAAATTCTTTTACGGATGGGTTTCCAAGAGTCTTGGGTGGCTTTGATCAAGAAGCGTATCACAACCGTGTCTTATTCCATTTTGGTGAATGGTGAGCCTAAAGGTTTATTTAAGCCTTCTAGAGGTTTGAAACAGGGAGACCCCCTCTCACCTTATCTGTTTCTTTTTTGTGCAGAGGGTTTGAATGCCATCATTAGGGGAGCAGCTTTGAAGGGGGAAATTCAAGGTTTTTCCTTATGCAAAAGGGGGCCTAAGATTTCTCACATTTTTTTTTGCAGATGATTGCTTGTTGTTTTGTAGGTCTACTTTGGCCGAATGTGAAAAGATTCAAGAACTTCTATCTTATTATGAAGCAACTTTGGGGCAAATGATCAATAAAAATAAGACTACCTTATTTTTTTAGTAGAAACATTGATGTGCAGATGCAGGAGGCTATTAAATTATCTCTACAGGTTTCGGCAGTACAACATTATGAGAAGTATTTGGGGCTCCCCTCTTTTGTTAGGCGTGGAAAGAAAGCCTATTTTACCCAACTAAAGGAAAGATTTTGGGCCAAAATGCAAGGGTGGAAGAAAAAGCTTTTGTCTCAACCTGGGAAGGAGGTGATGATCAAGGCGGTGGTTCAAGCTATTCCCACGTATTCCATGAGTGTTTTCAAGCTTCTGGTGGGTTTATGCAAAGATATTGAAGCCATGATTCGAAAGTTCTGGTGGGGTCAAGGAGATGCCAAGAAAATCCACTGGGTTAAATGGAGTACGCTTTATTCTTCAAAATCTGTGGGAGGTATGGGTTTTAGAGATATTCAGAAATTTAATAATGTCTTGCTTGCTAAACAGGCGTGGAGGTTGTTACATCAAAAGGATACGTTAGTGTTCAAGGTTTTTAGTGCAAAGTATTTTCCGTCTGGGGATCTTCTTGAAGCTAATGTTCATCCTCGGTGCTCATATGCATGGCGGAGCATTTTACAGGTGTGTGATGTAATTCATAAAGGGGTTGTTTGGAGAGTTGGGGATGGGAGTAAAATTTATGTTTGGGGTCAATGGATGGTTACCTACTCAAGATCATAGTAAGATTATTTCTCCTAGATTTACTTCACTGGTTTTGTATGTTAAGGATCTATTTTATCCAGGCACGAGAATTTGGGATTCGGGGTTGTTGGAGAGGACTTTCATGTAGTGGGAAGCTGAGCTGATAAAGGCCATTCCTGTCAGTAAAGGGCGGGTTGAAGATCAGCTGATCTGGCCTTTAACTCCGGAGTGTAAGGACTGCTTACTGTATGTTGATGGATGAAGCAAGCAGCCAAGAACCAGGTACTTCCTCTCCGGAGAGATTTCAATAGGTTTAAAAGGGCATTTGGAAGATTCGGACACCAAATAAGATTCGCCATTTTATATGACGTGCTACTAGAGATTCTTTGCCTACAATATTGAGCTTGAAAGCTGCACCTACTTGTTAAGGATACTTGTGAACTATGTGGGGATTTTCAAGAGACAATATTGCATAGTTTGTGGTTGTGTGAGCATGCTCAAGCAGTGTGAAAGTCAGATTTCAGTTTTGTCCCGTATTACAAAAAAGTTTTCAGAAGCTTCTTTGATTTTTTGGAGGAAGTGCTGCGTAAAGGGTCGAAGTATCATGTGGCTTTATTCACTACAATGGCGTGGTGTTTATGGCAGAGATGAAACCATTTGCGGATGAGTCAGTCAAAAAATTGGGCTACCTCATTCTGTGGAAACTGAAGCTTTGGCTGCACTTAAACCTGTCGTGTTTGCTAAAGAATTGAGTGTCTTCGAGGTAGTAGTAGAGGGTGATTGTTTGAAGGTGGTTCAGGCTTTGAAAGCTAAGGAGCGTTGCAATACTTTATATGGGACTGTTATTGAAGATGCACTCAATCAAGGGGTTTCTATGCAAGCTTGTCATTTTCAGCATGTTAGAAGAGAGGACAATAAGTTGGCTCATGCCTTAGCTAGAAGAGCGGTTTCATCCGCAGATTTTGATGTATGGGTAGAAGAACTACCTAGTGATTTAGAGGATGTATTCCTTTTTGATTTTTCTGTTTTAGCTTAATAATGTGGACTTACTGGTTTCTCAAAAAAAAAAAAAGAGCCTTTTTTTATTAATTTTATTTGGAAAAAAATTGTAATTATAGATTTATAGTAATAACAATGTAATATCACAATGTAAACTAATTTTTTTTTTTAAACTTCATAAGATGTCAAAGTCGCACATGGCGAGTATGTGTTTGACTAAACATATATATTTGAAGGTGAATTATAAAAGGGGTTTAAACAAATAAATTAAAAATTTTCAAATAATTCTACTTATTTACTTAAAATCGCTTTTCGTCTCACTTTAAATAAATAAATTAATCATATGCAAATTTACAATTTTACTTAACATAATCAACCAATATGTAAGATGAGAATTAGGTTGTGAGTCACTTCACTTGTTATTGACCTATAAAATATGTTTTTAATAAAAGATCCCCATTAGATATTTAAATTGACTCCTTCAACAACAACAACCACCTCTCTCTCTCTCTCTCTCTCTCTCTCTCTCTCTCTCTCTATATATATATATATATATATATATGAGGAAATTAGAATTTTTCCACCTGTGGTTTGTCTGAAAAACACTTTGTCTACCCGTAGTTTAAAAATTGGTATTTTACCCACCTGAAGTAAGCTCTATTTGTCTCCAGTTATCCACCTCTGTTAAAAACAGGGGTAAATTTGTATTTTTGCTAGCCTTTTATATCCCCCTCCTCTTAAAACATAAAAAACTAAAAAACCAAGAAAAAAAATATCTAAAGGTTAGCTTTTAATTTATAAAATTAAAAATTTTATGAAGAAATTGGTTAACTCAATAACGCTCTTGAGCTTCTTGAGATATGTATAAACTATAAAGGTTTGTCGCATTGAGCTAAGGGAAGAGACAAACTTGGTAGTAGGCTTGGAAGAAGACACGGATGAAGTGACCTTACGACTGACCAACCACGGGGAGAATTGCTCTACTCTTTGCATTGTTGAGATGAAGGGCATAGGGTGAGAGCCGGGATTTGTTTACACAAGTGGTGCGCCTTCCTCAACCTGAAATCTCTCCAGACGTTGAAATACAAAAATTGAAAAAAAAAAAATTGCAGAAAAAAAGAGAAAAAAAAATGTTAGTATTACTTTGGCCTTTTTTTTTTGATAGGATATTACTTTGCCCTTTAATTTGTCTCTTTTTTCCCCCCTTAAGATAAAGAGAAAATGAATCATTTTATAAAGGAATTAGAAGATAATAGAATGGAAGTATTCGGTCATAACCATTTCATTCATTTATACTAAACTTTCAACCAAGTGATAGATTGAATATCGATTCAAACATCTTTTGTTATTCCATACGGAGATTTTATTTATGTGGAGAAGAATTAATATTTAATAGGGTTTCATTTCAATGAAAGGCAAATGAAAAAAAAAAGAAAAAGAATGGATATTAAGGAGATGAAAAAAAAAAAAATGGAAGTAGGAAGATGTGGGTCCTTGCCAAAACCTAGCTTTTATGCGTTTGGTAACATTGTTTTTTTTTTTTTTTTTGAGAAACACACATACATTTAGAGAAGGGAATGAGATAAGGGAATACGTTATTATTATTATTATTTTTTTGATAACGTTGTTTTAGTAATGTTGTTTGTATTTTCTTGAAATACGTGTTGTGAAAATACGAGTCCGTTTGGATAGAACTTATTACTGAAAACTGAAAACACTGTAGCAAAATAATTTTTAAAGGGGTAAAAAACACTGTTCATTCCAGAAGTTACTGTTCATTAGTCTAAAATCATTGTTCATGGCCAATGAACAATAACAAACACGCGTTGAAAAAAAAAAAAAAAAACAAAACAAAACGTGGATGCTGGACGCTAGACGTTGAATCCAAACGCCCTCTACGTGTAATGTTGTTTAAAAACTGAAAAAATGTTGTTAAATTACTATACCAACAATTTTTTTTTCCTCTTGATTTTTTAGCTTTTTATATTTTGAGAGGAGAGAAACTTGAAATGGTAGAAAAAATACAAATTTATTCCTATTTTTAATAGAAGTGTGTAACTACAGACAAACATAGTTTACCTCAAGTGGATAAAGTGTTAATTTTTAAATCATAAATACACAAAGTATTTTATGGGTAAATTATAAGTGAACAAAGTGTAATTTTTTCTTATTTTATTATATTGAATGTTTAAATAAAATCACTTATATTGATTGTTTTATAAAATAAATTAGATAAAATAATTTTTGTGGTGCCTTTTACGCTGCTGGCCGATAATAAGTGGTATAATTTTTTTTAACATTGTCGATTAATAAATGGTATAAAGATACCCATTAACCGAACCAAAGCACTTGTGTGTGTCTTTGATGCTATGGTGTCTAAAATCAGTTCTACAATGACTTAATCCTTATGCTACTCTTTTCTATGAGCAGTCACATGAACAACAATTCAATCAGTGGGCAAATCCCGCCTGAGCTATCCAGATTACCAATGCTTGTTCACTTGTAAGTCGGTAACTGATTATCTTGTATATTATATGTCTCATCCGTCAGTACAATCTGTGAGATCAGTGACCATCTTCAACTTTTGACCTGCAGCCTTCTTGATAATAACAACTTATCAGGGTTTCTTCCTCCACAGCTCTCCGAACTGCCAAATTTACTGATAATGTATGGTTTCTTATTTCCTGGAACATAAATATTTTTGTTTTTTATCACTTAAAATTTAAAAATGTCATTATAATTACAATTAAGATTTCTGAATTTATTTTCTTTTTCTTTTTCTTCTCTTTTTGAACAAGGTCATGATTTCTAATTTTCCTTTTTCTATAATCTAATAATACTTAAGCAATCTTTTCTTAAGTTTCTTGATGATTCATTTTCTTTGTTTTGCAGCCAACTTGATAGCAATAACTTTGATGGGACTACAATTCCAGCTTCTTATGGCAACATGTCTAAATTGCTGAAGTTGTAAGTGTATATTATTATGTTATTGTCCTGTGTTTTTAACTAGGTTTCAAAAGTAAAGGTGGATTGAGGTGCTAGCCTTGAGGTGTGAGGCAAAAAGGTTTTGTTTATTATTTTGGCAAAAATGCAAAACTGAAATAAATAGGATGTTGGAAATTGTCTTAGGTTCTTATTTTGACTTGGTTTGGATTTTCCTGGTGTGAAAGAAAAAATATATTCTGTGTAAAAGCAGTAATTTGATTTATTTTATCCACTAAGGAATAGGTATTGAAGCCTTATATAGATAGCACTGTGAAATGTCTGGTGGCTTTGGCCCAAAAGGTCCTCTCCATATAGGGAGATATTAAGAAGACTAAGAAGAACATGAGTGGGTTTCATTGAATAGTAGCTTGATAGTTCTTTTGGGGTTTAAGGATACCCACCTATGTGACTTTAGAGTTTGACTAATGTGTTACTGTAATGACATCGTATGGTGTATTGGGATTTTGGTACTAAAAGGGTGTCAAGTTTGGGATTTGGTATTGAGAGTTTCTTTTGGGTGTATTGGGATATGGGTTTGTTTGTGTTTGTAAGTCAGTGAATATTGTTTGTAAAAGTTAGTGATTTTGGTTTGTGGTTTGTGGTTGTAGTTCATATTGTTTATAGAAGATTTTAGTTGCCTTACCTGTGGATCTAGGCATAAAGTTGTTCAAACTATAGTAAACATTGTTGTCTTGTATTGATATTTTATTTCTTGTTTGTGTAAATGCACACCGAAATTCCAACAAGCTGTTATCAAAGCTAGGTTGATCCTAGTGTGGTTCAAGAAAAGATTTTTTGTACAAGTTTGTGATTGGTTTGATATAGGTGCACACAAGTTTGGCTTTAGAAATGGAAATGATGATCAACTTATTTGAGGAAAAAATTTTTAGACTATGATGGAATTGTAACAAAAAGAATAAAGATTACTTGATGGAATTTGAGTCCATGTGAGATTTGATGAAAATTTTCTCCCATTTTGACTTGGTTTTAGTTTTCTTGGTGTGGAAGGAAAATTTATTCCTTATAAAAGAAGTAATTTGATACTTCTTTTCCACCAAAGAATATATACTGACACCTTATATATAGAAGACACGACTGTAAATGGTTTTGTGGCTTTCTCCCAATAAATCCTACCATATGGAGAAGAGAAGGGAAGACTATTAGAAGAACACGAGTAGGTTTCTTCGAAGAGTAGTTTGAAAGGGGCCTGCATGTGAGACATGAAAGTTTGTTATTGTGTTACTTTGATAGTATCATTGGGTGTATTGGGTTTTTGGATAGTGAAAAGGTCAAGTTTGTGAGTTGATATTCAGAGTTTGTTTTGGTGTAATAGGGTTGGGATTTGTTTGCATTTGTGGGAAGTTTTGAGTGTGTTGGTATTTGTGGAGGTTGTGAGTATTGTTGTGAGAGTGTGGGTCTAGTTTCTAGGCATTAGTTATGTGTTGTAATCCATATTCTTGATAGTGAAATTTTGCTGTTGTTTGGCCATGGATGTAGACATTGAGTTTGCCAAACCTTGTTAAATATTGATGTCTTGTGGTGATGTTTATATTTCTAGCGTGTGGATGTTTATATTTCTGATTTTTGAATGTTCTTCGGCAAGCACCAAATTCCAACAGACGGAAAAACTAGCAAAATAAAAAAAATAATATAAAATTGATAGAATGGTATACATTTTGTTGAAAGTATATAAATTATTCAAGCATTGATTGAAAAGAAATTAAATGGGAATGTTACCTAACTTAGATTGTGGTGTTTGTTAAGCCAACTAAGGAGGCATATAAAGTTTTATTTTTTTTATTTTTTTCCTTTGAAACTTCTAAGCCACCGGTACACTGAACAAGTCAGGATTGCTTTAATTAATGATTAATCCTTTGAAGCTTTATGCAATGTTCCATACCAGTTTATGTAATCAGATATCAAAAATGTTTCATGTTATTTGGAGCCTTATATGCTTGCAAGATGGCAATCAAGGAGTATGCATATCCGCGTCACATGATATTTCATGGCAAGATTGATAATATTTGTGTTTTGGTTGGATTTTCCTGGAGTCTTGGGAACCGCAGCTTGCAAGGACCGGTTCCTGATTTGAGTCGAATACCACAGCTTGGTTATATGTTAGTTGCTTTATTCTATTTTCCTTTTTTAATCAATTTGACGCTGATTATGAATGAGCTTTTAAGTCAAAAAGATAAATGCACCAGGCTGAATAAAATTTTCTCTTTACTTTATCAAAGATCAGTCTTCTAGCTACTTATACTTTAATTTTAATTTACATAAATTTCAGAGATCTTAGTTCAAATCAGCTAAATGGAACCATACCTCAAAACAGACTTTCTGCGAATATCACGACTATGTAAGATTCTCCATCTTTTGAATGACATGTCATCTGCTGGTTTTTGTGTTTTGTTTAAAATTATTTTCCAAATTTACAAAATATTCAGACACATCTTTCAGTTTTTGAACATAATTTACACAAGCAATTCCCTTGATTTCTGATATCTATTATTCAATCAATATGCTCAGCGATTTATCTAACAACAATCTTACGGGAACAATTCCCGCAAACTTTTTGGGTCTTCCTCTTCTTCAGAAACTGTGAATAGTCCTCCACTCTCTTTTTTCCTCCTGTATTTTTAGTTGTTAAATTACCGATTGTTCCAAAAACTTAAGCTTTTGTAACAATCGGTAATTTAACAAGTTCTATAGTTCAATGTTATTGTAATTCATTTCATATCTATCTAAATTTGAGTTTCCACTCATCTCAACCGTTACTTATAAAGTTACTAGTTGATATTAGTCAATAAATTAAGCTATTAATAAATAAATGGCTTTATTTGCTGAATTATTCCCCATGGCAGGTCACTTGCAAATAAATCATTGGACGGTTCAGTTCCATCTGCCATTTGGGATAGTAGGGCTTTGAATGCAAAGGGAAACCTTACATGTAAGATCTGAGTGACAATATTTCTATTTCCCTTGGTTAAAAGCATAATTTTCTGTTGGGTGTGTGTGTGCACGTTCATGCTCTCAGACATCTTGTTCTTATATTGGTACAAATAAAGTTGATTCGTTTTTCTGATTGCAGCACACTCTTTTGTAAAATTCCAATGTGTAACATCTTGGATTGACTTCAATAAGTTTACAAGCATCTAATACTGGATTTTCTAAGCGATTGTTTGTCGCCCTTTGGTATTGCAGGGAGTTGCAGAATAATAATCTTTCAAGTATTACTGGAAGTACTGTTCTACCTTCGGATGTCACTGTCTGGTTTGCTTCTATACTTGCTCCCCAATTTGCACTTGCTAATTAGCTTCATATAGAATTTCATGAGTAACAAAATGCATCTTAAATTAATGTGATTACTTGTTAAGATGTACTCCTTTTAGTTTTAATAATTAAAAAAAAATCGGAGGTGTAACAGACATACACATTGATACAATTATCATGTCACTTGTTTTGATAATTAATTTTCAGGCTTCAAGGGAATCCCTTATGCAACAGCAATGTAGATTTTCAGTTGTGTCAACCTGAAAATGGCACTCAGAGTTCAACAAATTCCACTTCTGTTCCTATCCCTACAGTATGCCCACCATCTTACGAATGTTCCACCACATCTACTCAAAGTTGTATCTGTGCTGCCCCTCTGATTGTTCAATATCGGTTGAAAAGTCCTGGATTCACAGATTTTCGTCCATACATAGATGACTTTGAAGTGTACATGACAGAAGGTCTTCATTTATATCTTAATCAGCTGGACTTTAAAAATTTATGGCATGGGAAGAAGGACCTCGACTGAAGATAACCTTGAAGTTTTTTCCTGAAAACACCTCCTTATTCAATATTAGTGAGCTTCTGCGAATCACGAGCAACTTCACATCATGGAAAATTCCTGATAGTGACGTATTTGGACCTTATGAACTTCTCGTCCTCAATCTCCTGGATGTTTATAAATCTGGTTTGTCTTGAAACCCTTGTCTGATATGTTTTGCAACAGAGCTTTGTTGAAGTTGGAACTTATGCTTATTTACTAGTTGAAGAATGTACAACTGTCTTCTCTAATGTATTTGACCTACACCTTGAAGTCCTCTATACTAAATAGATAATCTTAGGTTTGTAGCATTATTTTCTGTTAGTGGTTATACCTGTGTTTGAGTCCATACAGAGCTGGCCTATGCTTGTGACTCTAAGCAATTGTGTGTCTGTGGGCGGCACATTTTAGTGGAGATCAATTTTTTTTTTTTGCTGCCAACCATTTTGAAGATAGGCTTGATCTAGGCAGTTTAGTGCTTTCACCATAGTGATGCTATGTTCAGTGTTATTGTAGATACAGTTGCACTCACAAGTGAATAACTGCAATATCCTCAGTTCAAGAGGTTTTATATTATTTTTTTTCTGGGCAATTAAGTTGTTTTCTATATTACCCAGGAAGGAAGCTTCTAATTCACACCTGATGTTACTTATGTCTTCACCCCAAGCATAGATGAACTATGTGTCAAGCACATATTAATTTCATATATTCATATATGAAATGAGTATTGTTTGATGGTTTTGAATTTTTTATGCTAATAATTTTCACTAATGTCACAGAGGTTGGCAACTCTCCAAGCTCTGGCATAAGCAAAGCTGCATTGGCTGGCATAGTGGTGGGGACCATTGCAGGTGAAGTTATATTGTCTGTAATTGTTTCTCTTCTGATACTGAGAGTGCACATGAGGAAGAACCCTGCAGTTTCAAAACGACGTCATCGTGAGTATCTTTTGTTTATGAAGTTAGGATTTTTAGGTAGACATATCATGATTTTTCACTTTCCCTGTAATTGTTTTAGTTAGGCCTGTCAAGCTTGCCAGGCTGACACTTGTCCAAGCTCAGCATGAGGTACAAAGGCCTCAAAACTGGCCTGAAATGGTCAATATTGTAGCCCTCTCTCAACTATTGGTATGGGAAAGCTTCAGCCAAGTTCTGGCTGGCCCATGAATGGAAACATCATTTAGGGATGAAATGTTTTAATGAAAAATACCTTTAGACTTGGTGGCATGCTGGCTTGAACCAACTCTAAGATAAACAACAACCACTCAGCCTTTCACTTATAAAGTGAAATATATACACACACAACATATATGTATACAATAAAGCATTCTGATAGTATGCATAATTGTATTAGTTATTTTAAAACAAATGGGCACAGCATCTTTCATTTTTAACATTTTACCTGTATTTAAGTTACGGCGTCTAGGACCAGCATGAAAATTGATGGTGTGAAGGATTTTACTTATGGAGAAATGGCTCTGGCTACAAACAACTTTAACAGCTCTGCTCAGGTTGGCCAAGGAGGGTATGGGAAGGTTTATAAAGGCATTCTAGCTGATGGTACACTTGTGGCCATAAAACGTGCCCAAGAGGGATCTTTACAGGGTGAAAGGGAGTTCTTGACAGAGATAGAATTGTTGTCAAGGTTGCATCATCAAAACCTTGTGTCTTTGATAGGATTTTGTGATGAAGAAGGTGAACAGGTGCTTATTCTTATCTTGATTAGACATATAGAATTTTATTTTTTTACAAAAGATTGGATTATCCATCATTCTCATAGTGGAATACACGAACATGAGTTGATGATTCCCATCAACTTAGGACATTGATACAATTAGAACATAAGGTCATGAAAGCGGTTAAAGAATAAATAAATAATAATAATAATAACAATAGAATAAATCAAACTCAATCTAGAGACATTATAGATGAGATGCTACCAAGTATTTTTTTCCTCTTTTTTTTTTTGTTTTGTTAATAATGTAGACGCATATGCAGAGTTCTTCATAAATTAAGGATGATTTGATTAAAAAAAAAATGTATCAATAACTTATTATCTCCTTTCACAATGAACTTTCTATAGTACTGTTCTTCATGAGCAGTATGTTTCTCCTGCAAAATTGTTTGGCTTCCACACCAAGGACTGGTATTTTTCATTCTCTGTGGCTGAATTTGTTTAAAAATATTGCCTGGGAAGAGCTTCATGTTAGTATTGTTGTGGATGCAAATGTTGGTCTATGAGTTCATGCCAAATGAGAAAAATTCAATTAAATTTCAAATTGGAATTCAATTAGAGTCTAATTTTGTGTCATGTGTCTCATCTAATCTAAATTTTAGAATTTTTTGTCAATTGAGTTAATTTAGTGTAAAAATTGAATTTCAATTAGAGTTTAATTTTGCGCCACGTGTCCCATCTAATTTAAAATTTAAAATTTTTGTACCAAATTAGTTAATTTAATGTAGAAAACGAGAAGTCAAATATAATAAATCATAAAAAATATAATCATATAACTAAAAAAAATTCAAATTTATAAGTCATCTATATTAATAGGTAAAGTTTAGAGAAAATTGAATTAAAATTTGAAATTATAATCCAATTTTGCTCTATGTGTCTAAATTTATGTGGGAACTACACCATAATTATCCATTTAAGCTTCTGCCATGTGTCTATTTAAGATTCGTAATCTTTGTGTCAAGTGAATTAATGAGTGCAAAATACTAAGAATCTAATATTAATGAACTATCAAAAAAATTAAAAAAAAAATCACCACATAACAAAAATCACTACACATTCTATCTTATTAAAAATTAGAAAAAAAATTATTATAAGTAGCATTAAATTTAGGAAATGATTTTCATATGTGACTAATTACATTTAGTTTAAAAAAAAAAATTTGACTAATTATCTATATTTTATGATAAAAATTGTGTTTAATTTTAAATGTATTTATATGTATGCATAAATGCATGTGTTACACGCTTTATTTTAAAAAACGCAGAATCCAATATAAATAAACCATAAAAAATATAATTTTTGAATGATTTTATATTTATAACTTTTTTTTTTGTATAACTAAAAACTATTCAAGTTTATAAGTCTCTCACACACACACACACACACACACACACACACACACACACACACACATATAAATAGCCAAAATTTAGAGAAAATTCAATTAAATTCTAAACTAGAGTTTAATTTTGCGCTACGTGTGTCATCTAATTTTTAAATTTGTGTGTCAAGTGAATTATTAAATGCAAAAATTAAAGAGTTTAAATTCAATTTGATTCTAAATTGAATTTTAATTGGAGTTCGGGCATGTGTTCCATCTAATTTTTTAATTTTTGTGGCAAGTAAATTATTGAATGCAAAAACAAAAGAGTCTAAATCAAATTAGACTCTAAATTGTATATATGTAATTGTGATTATTTTTAAATATATCTGTGCATATGTACAGGGTTACACATTAGTATATATAATATTTAAAGACTCAACCCGTATCATTTGGGTTTGAAGTTTGAACTTTCTTCCGATTGTTAATAAAGTCTTTTAAATACTACCTTCTACAAGTCATTTGATCTCATTTTAAATTTTCAGGAGCATAGTTCTTACAATAATTCAACAGAGTCTACAGTGTATGTAGAAGTTTATAGGGACTAGGAATTATGAGATTTTTAAAATTGACAGCAAAAAATTTGATTCATGATTCATCCTTTTGTTAGGGACCATGATTGAGATATAGTGTAATAATTAAGATACGGTTTCACCAAAAAAATTTTTTTTTTTTATAAAAAGATTAGGTTATTTTACCATCCAATCACACTTTTAATAATTAAGATTAAAAGTTAAAAAATTTTACTTTTAATCTTAATCTCTGTATCAAACTTATCTTCTTCTTTTTTACCTTTTGAACCATAATTGCATAATGCAATTGTCCTAAATCCAAATTCATGCCACTGATATTACCCTTTTTTTATATTTTTTTAATTCCTATTACTAGACAATTAAAGGGAAGGAAAAACAAAATATACTTTGACCTGTTAGTTGGCAGACAGATGCAAATGGAATATGCAAAGAACTTCTCGAAATGGTAGACATTGGTTATAGAAAAATGGGCGACCACTTTATTTGTTTATTTATTTATTGATAAAATGTTCAACATCTCATCAAAAAAAGACATGCTTTTGTAGAAGCTTATTATAAAAAACTAATTGTAAATGGATAGATGTTTAAGGACTTTTTTTTTTTAGTGTAGACAGGGATTAAACTAAATCCCTTATTCAACCATAAATAACTTAATCATTTTAGGACCTTGTTGGCTTGTTTCTCTTCCAAAGGGAAAAAATTTTCAAAGATGCGTTTTCAACGGACTATTTTGCAATTTAACACCAAAATGCTAATGATTTCGTTAATTAGTATCGTTGAAACTAACCTCTCAAGTCTTTTGGACTTGATTTTATTGTAGCAGCTCAAGTCTCAAAGATTTGAGTTTTATGTGCTGTAAGTGCTGAGGTGGAAAATTTTTCCATGCGGAACTTGTGTCTTTAAGACTCGAGCAGACTCCAACAACAAAGAAAGAAGAAGGCAGAAATGCTAAGAAAAGAACAACGCAAAGAAGGCAGAGATGTTGAGAAAAGAAACAACACAAGATCAACAATGAAGAAGAAAGAAGCAACAGCAACAACAAAGAAAAGAAACAACGCAGAGATCAACAACGAAGAAGAAAGAAGCAACCCAACAAAGAAGCAACAATGCAAAACCTAGTAGAGAATCAACAATGCAAAACCCAGCAAACCAAAGAAGCAACAATGAAACATCCAGGCGGTGAAGCAATGGTTTGGATTGAACCCAGGCAGCAAGGCTTTAAGCGGCGGCAGCGAAGGCTCCAAGCAAGGGAAATCGGCTCGAAATGAACTTCTCCACTTCGGATTCTCACTTTCTCTAAACCAAATTTGCAAAATTCTAAGCCTTTGGGTTTCGGGAATTTTCTGAATTTTTTATTTGAGTCTTAAGAAATAAAATCGGATTCTCACTCTCTCTAAACTAGATTTGGAAAAACCCGAGCCTTTTGGGTTTTGGGTATTTTCTAAATTTTTTATTTGGGTCTTAAGAAAGAAAAAAGAAGGAAGAACAAAAAGAGAAACGTTGCAAGAACTAGAACTCGAGTTTATAAAACTCAAGTTCCCAGACCGAACCGTACGGTCCGATCCGGTTAACAGTGAACCTCTCATAAATACGGTTCGTTCAACCCTAAGAACCGACCTATACTAAAAAAAGCAGGAAACCGTTAAAGACAGTTCTTTCAACCCTAAGAACCGACCTATACTAAAAAAGCAGGAAACCATTTGAACCATAGTCCAACCACACAGTTCTTAAAACCGTGACCGGTTTGAACGGTTCCCTACTTCACTTTGAATTTGTACACCAAAACCCTCAAAAAAAGAAGAGAAACACAGTCATTTAGTGCCACTCTATATACTGGGAAGTATTGGGTCATTCCGGAAATATTAGGAAACGTCATTACAGTTTGACCTCGGTCTAACCTTTAAAACCTTAAACCTCTCCCTTTAACAATTCATTAAATGGTCTGAGTCTAAAAACCATAGAAAAACTTGAGTTGCTATAATGAACTCGAGTCTAAAAGACTCGAGATACTAGTTTCCGAAATAGTTTAGAAACATTGCTAACTAATGAAATTGTTAGCAAAATAGTTTTATTTTGTAAAAAAAATAAAAAAATCTCGTTTTCAACTGATTAAATTGTTGGGATATTTTAGAAATTTAGCATATTTCTCTCTCTAGATTGAATGCCAAATCTTATCCTGCAAGCAAATGTCACATGGCATGATAAAAAAAAGTGATAGACTTTGCATTAGTTGCTTGACTACGATGTGGCCTTTCATTCCTTGTCATTGATGCGCTCATAGAGTCATAGACCAAGTGTGACGGATATGTTTTTCTTTTTTCAATAATTCTTATTAGGACACACACTTTACTATGCACCTTACCACAACATGTAGATTTGTTAATTTGTAATTGAATTATATTACTTGTACATGGGACCATCACTAGTACTCAGTGATAAGCAATTTAAGCACTACTAGACAGTTGACACATGCTCAAATTATAAATAAGTGATTGGCAAAATTTGTGTCTACACTCTATAGATTTTTTGTTATGTTTTCCCACCACAATTTGTGAGAAAAGATGCATAATTAGTTTTGGCTTCAAGCCTTCAACAAACATGGAATAGTTTCAGGCGCTTAAAAACTTGAATTTGAATTTAAATTGGAACTCGAAATCATTAATTTATAATGTTTTGATTTTAAATATATTGATTTTAAATATTATTTCAAATCTAAGGATTTTAAAGTTTAAAATCCAAATCCTCAATGTTAAACAAGTTATTTGAATATTAATTACTCAAATTGAAATTCTTATGCCTAAATCCTTCTATCTAAACATACAACATCAATGTTTCCAAGTGATCCGCATGACTTAAAATTTTGGTCAAACCAAAAATGTTACTATCCACCAAAAAATAGAGTTTTAAGTGATGTAAAATTTATAATAAAAAAAAACGTAAAACATTTTCCGCTTGAATGACTCCTTGCACTGAAATTAATATATATTTTTTAAAATCCACAATAATAGATTAATCATGCACCATTGCCATCATATCATTGTCAAGAGTCAAAAGTACCTAATAAATTTTCATAAGAGTAATACTACAGTTACAAATTATTTTACAATATTTCTACAAACTGTTGTTGTGGCGAACTTCTTACTAATTTTCAATTAGGCCCACAACTAACCTCACTATTTCATTTACCAATAATCATTCACCACATCAGCAGTTTGCAAAATTTTTTGTAAAAAACTTTGTATCTCTAGCATTACTCATTTTCATAATTCACAATTGTGAATTGATCATCTTAAAGTCTAGTTAAATTTGTTTAGAGATCACCATGTACTTTTGGCGCAATAGTCACTCCACAAGTATAAGTGTTTGTGGGGTGTGGGGGGGAAAAAACCAAGGTTTAAGTCTTTAAAATGGAGCTTCACACACACAGGGTTGTCCATCAACCCGTCAGACCCGACCCACCCATCTGACCCAGTCCAACTCGAAGACCAACGGGCAAATCCATCTACCAAAACAAGTCAGTTGCAGCTCAGTTAGAGATAAATTTTCGGGTTTTGGATTCGGTTTTAGGTTCCACAACTCATAACCCCGTAGAAACCGACCTGACCTGACTTGACTCGTGAGATGTTTAAAAATAAGGTAGAAAACCCAACCCGTGAGAAGTCTTCATTTTTCAGATTTTTACGCTCTCTTTCCTTCAGTTTCATATTTTCACACTCTCTCTTTCTCTGATCTCTCTCTCTCTCTCTCTCTTAAATCCCTAACCCTAACCCTTCTTACAGCCGCTACCATCATCAAGTTTTCCTATTGCCGCCGCCGCCGTCGTAAAGCTACTCAAACCCAACTCTCAAAGCCTCCTCTAATTTGCTTGAAATATCCTTTGATTTTGTGCATCTGATGGTGGGTTAGTAAAAAATGTAATTTTTTTTTTAGATTTCACACTGATCTTGTGATGATGTGGTGATGATGGGTGAGGGGAGTGGTGGTGGTGCCGGTTTAGTGTGATATCTCTCTTTCTTTCTTCATTTCAGTTCATAGATCCGAGTTCTTGTTTGTGCTATGTGATTTTTGTAGTTTGTGTTTGGGTTTATGTCCTTTGGGTTTTGATTTCTCTGTGTTCTTTGTGTTGATTTCTCTGTCCTTTTTGGTTTTTTATTTTTGTGTTCTTTTGGCTTGATTTCTCTGTGTCCTTTGGTGTTGATTGTGTTTTTGGCTTGATGTCTTCATGTCTGTGTTCTTTTGGGTTTTGAAATCTGTATTGTTTGGAACCTTTGGGTTGTGATTTCTCTATTTTCTTCTTTTGTTTCAACCCCGACATTACCCGATGGCTCTAACTCGCTCAACTGATGACCGAGTTGCCGGTTTCGATCCGAACATATGGTCGATTGCTGGTCCATTTTATGTTCACCCGAGCCAATCAAGTCGGGTGTGGATCAAATTCAAAGGAAGAAAGGGACGAAGACCAAGGTAGTAGACAAAGGACAACTAAAATACAAAAACCAAACTTAAAACATGAAGTAGAAAGCTATGAGAAAGTAGAATTGGTGAAGGATAATAAGGACGACTATGGCTACAAAACGAACACACTGACTGGGTAATAAGAGTGTAAGAAGATCATGGAAGCTTATTAATGGCATATATTGCTAAAACACTATAGAAAATAACTGCAAAATATGGAATAGAACATATGACAAGATACAACAAACTGAGGGATATTATTATCTCGAACAAGTTTTTTACAAGACTGGAAGACATAAACTGGAAAATATTACAAACACTGGTTAAGTCTCTAAAACTCTTAAGCTCTACCTCTATTCTGAAAACTCTCTCTCCTGAACTAAGGAAATAAAAGGCCTATTTATAGGCAGATAATTTACAACAAGACAAAATATTCTACAATGTGAATGCTGATTTTCTTCTTTATAGATGTCCAAAATTTGTGAGAGATCAGTGCTAGTTGTCTTCTTGATCTTGAGAAAATATTCGCATGCGGATTCTTCTCTGACAATAGACATTATGGGACTGAGCAAAGGACTAGGCTATCATGGAGTTCAATAGTTTTTATCTTGAAGAAGGTGTGACAGCAAATGAGAAAGGAAAGCCAAGACAAAAGTGGGTCCCACAATTTTTTTTTTTATTTTTTTATTTTGCATATATCTTTTGTACATATCTTTCTTTAATCATCTCTTCCTTGGAACCATTCTTCATCAATATCTGCATCTGAATCATGATTATGGTAATAAGGATCATCAAAGTCAAAAGGACTAGGCATTTCCCAATGGTGTTGATGGGGCCATTGCTGTCGGCAAACATCTGGGTCTGCTGGCACAACGTCTAGGAGGATTCCTTGATTTAGAGATTCTGCCATTGTGAGTGAATAGTGACAGGATATCCAGCATACGTCCGTGTGTCTGTGAATAGTACCATCAGCATTTGTTACCCAATGTACATCTGGAGGGTGGAAAATTCCTTCTGCTTGAACATTATTTTTAGAGTTCAACTTTGCTACTAGACATGCTGAAGTAATTTTGTGACCAAAACGGGGGTGATCTGTTTTGTGAAACTTGAACCATTGACCATCATGAGCATCATTTTTCAAAATTTCATGCCAAAATTTGTGAAAATATTTATTTTCATGAGGAAAAGTGTATGAGTAGAATCGTGGTTCAAAATGAATGCACAAGTAGTACTCATTGAGTAAGTACCACATGTAAAGGTAATGTGCAACATTCCAATATATTATCCAAAATGCAAATGGGGTTTTCCATGATTGCTCAATATCTGGGAAAATGGCAAGGAATTGGCTTTGGTGTTGTTTGAGGTAATCATGGAGGACTTGGATGATTCTTTTGGATCTGGCTTAGAGGGTCAGGGTTTTGATTTGGTCTTTTATGTCTGGGGAAAGGGTTTCTATCATGTTCATGATATCATCAGAGGATGAAGTAGAAGGGCCTGAGAATGAGGATGGATCTATTATTGGGTATATATATAAGGGTGAAGGAGTTATTGTGGTATGGAGGACTGGAGGCTTTCTACAAAGGTAGTCAGTGATAAGGTTATATGTATCTTTGATGTGTTTGACTTGGAATGACCATTATGAAAACCAATTTGACCATCTGAGTAACTGGGGATGGGGGGGCATTTTTCTTTTGAACTGCAGCATTTTTGGGAAGGAAGACATATCCATTTCTACAAGAAAATTGTGACCAAGGAGGTGAAACTGGAACTTTTCAATACCATGTATAACTGCCAGAATTTCTTTGAAAGTGGAATGATAATGGAGTTCTGAAGGCTTGAATGCACCGCTTTTGTATCCACAAATGTTTCTTTTTCCATCAATTTCTTCAAAGAGAGCTGCTGCCCAATACTCATCACTTGCATCTGCCTGTAGAATTCTTTTTCTTGTTCTTGGGATCTGCAAAGGGGAAAGCTTTTCTGCTAATTTTTTCAACCGTTGAACTGCTTCTGTATGGGCTGAATTCCATGCTGGAGGAGATTTCTTCAACAACTTGGACAAACAATCTCTGTGTCTGGAAATTTTTGGAATGAAATCTGACATGTAGTTAACAATTCCAAGAAACTGCTGGATCTGTTTGGTGCTGGTGAGTGTATCTGAAAATTCACTGAGAGAGACCGCTATGTGAGGCTGCAGAGTGTACTTTCCATCTGAAATGTTTACTCCCAAGAAATCAATAGAGGATACTCCTATGACCATTTTCTTTTCTGAAAGCATTATTCCTTGAGCTTTTACTAAATTGTAGAATTCAGTAAGCAATTTTTCATGGGATTCTGCATCTTTTGAGAATAGAAGGATATCATCTACATAGATCAGTGCATTTGACAACAGTGGTTGGAAAAGCGTTACCATTACTTTTTGGAATTGAGATGGAGCATTTTTGAGGCCGAAAGGCATTACCGTCCATTGATAATGGTGGTCTGGAATGCAAAATGCTGTCTTGTATCTTTCTTTTGGATGGATTCCAAGTTGCCAAAATCTTGCTTTGAGGTCAAACTTTGAAAACACTTTTGCATTGGAAAGATGCTGGAAAAGAGCACTTTTTTTTGGCAGTGGAAACTTGTGATCAGCAAGGAAATGATTAAGATCTTGGTAGTTAATTACCAATCTAAGCTTTCCTCGAACTTGTTCTGCATGCTTGTTAACATAAAAAGCTTCACATGCCCATGGAGAGGTTGTGGGTTCAATGAGGTTTTCTGAAAGAAGAGTAGCTAACTCCTGCTTAGCTAGAGACAAGTGTTCTGGGTTCATACCTCTATGACTAGCTTTTGTGGGTTAACATCTTCATTCTTTTTGAAGGGAAAGGTTATGAAAAAGGCTGGGTTTTTCCACAGAGGTTTTGGGTTTTTAAGGAGGAATTCTGAGTGGGTGGTTGCATAACAATCATTGATAATCTGGACTTTCAAGGAGTCAAAAGGGTTTATTGAGAACAAATGTGGTTCCTGGGTCCATGTGAGAAGGTGTTGTTTATGCAAGAGGCCTTTTGAGGACCATCTGAGGCTGGGTATTTGGTGAAGGAGGTCAAATCCTATGAGGAGGTCTCTGCTTGTGAGGGGGGATTCAAGGACTTGGTGTTTAATGGTAAGAGTTGGGAAGATTCTAATGTGAATGGGTTTACTTTTCTGGGTAATCAAGAATGTTTCTCCATTGGCTGCTCTGAACATCTGATGATGGGGTAACCAAAAATCTTCTGGTAAAATCTTAGGATGAAGGATTGTTGCTGCTACTCCTATATCAAACAAGGCTATCACCGGGATGGATCTGGAATAGGTATCAAGGAGGATGTGAACTTGGGCTATTAGTGTGGGGCCAGTTATTGGGGCTATAAGAGGCTGAGATGTGTATATGGTTTGGATTTCTGGGCCTAAATCATCAGTAATGCTTGAATCTGATTCATCGTCTGAGGCTGAATAAGCCATGACTGCCAAGGCTTGGGGAGAATAATCGTCATCAAGCGAAAAGAGTGATTCAACATCTGAAAATGGTGTATCATCTGCATGAATCTGGGCTTGCTCTAAAAGCTTTGCTGCTTTTTCTCTTTTTGGACAATTTTTTGCAAAATGACCGAGTTTTCTACATACAAAACAAACTTTTAAAGTTTTGCCTTTGAACTGTTTTCTTCTGAGAAACTTCCATTTCTTTTTTCTGAAAAATTTCTTCTTTGGATGAGAATGCTTCTTCTTCCAAGAATACTTTCTGTAATGATCTCTTCTCTTTGTTGGACAAGCACAAGTTTTATTATAACACTTAATCTGCAAATCTTTCATTTTACAATTGTCTTTAAGCTTGCTATGAATCTTGTCAATCTCTGAAAGAAACTTTCTTTGATTGCATAGTTTTTCCAAAGCAATGAGGACATGTTGATAAATTTCTCCTAAAGAGGCTTGTTGCAAGGTGATTTTTTGAAGATTCATCATGCGAAGAGTTTCATCACCTATTGGTTCTGGGAAAGAATTCAAGAAAGTGTGCTTGGAATTGACATCATCCATGTCATTAAAGGCATAGTATCTGCTTGACATTCTGTCAAAGTGTTTTTCCAAATCTTTTCTTTCAAAAGAACAACATTTCATCAGTAGGAACTCATCTCTGGCTACATCAGTGTAATGAGCTAGTGAACCAAGGAATTCATTATGGAGGATCGTGAAAAAATCCTCAAGTGTGTTACTCTGGGCTGCTTGTCTTTGCCTGTATTCTCCAAGGTTAATCCACCATTGTCTCAGTCTGCCTGTGAGTCTTGCTACAAATTTGGCAATGATCTGGGCAACTGTATTGTTAGGGCTTTGAAGTTCTGCTGTACACCATGAGTACATGTTGAAAATCTCGTCATGCCATTTTGAAGGAGGACTGTTATCAAGGGTGAACAAGTGTTTTGAATCTATGGTTGATGAGGAGGTTAATCTTGTGTGGTGATCAGGGATGACAGGTGGTGTAGGAAATATTGATGGTGATGGTGGTGGTGGAGGTTGTTTAGGGTGAAGGACATCATCTTCTTCTTCTACTTTTGGATCAGTCATGAAGACTTCATCTAAGTCAAGGCCAAACAAGTCTAGATCTGTGTCATCAATGACTGGAAGAACAAAAGGTTCTGTTGGTTCTTGAAGAGTTAAAGTTCTCAGAAATGATGATATCAGGTTTGGAGGATCAGAATTTATGGCCAACATGTTCATATCTAGGGGTTTGGAGGAAGCACCAATAGTTGGGTCTGGTGGTTGGTATAATGGTTCCTTGTCTTTTTTGATGGGAGGAGGTTCATTTTGTGGTTTGGTTGGAGGTTTTGGTTTGGGTTGAGATTCTAGTTGAGGTAGTGGTGTTGGGTTTGGTATGCTGGGAAAAATTCCACATGGTTTGAAAGGGTTTTGAGCTGGATGTGTCATGTTTAGTGGTTGGAGGTTTTGGTATGGGGAAACTGGGGAGAATGGTGAAGGTACTGGTATGGACAGATCTTTATACAATGATTGACGAGGTGGATAAGGCATGTAGACTTGCATTGGAAGAACTTGGGTAGCTGCCTTTTGTGAGTTCTCCAAAGACTGGAGTTGCATCAACAACTGCTTTTTTTCTTTTTCTTTTTGCCCAATGAGGGGAAAAGAGACAAACAAATCCTTTACTGTGGAGACAATTGTTTCTAATTCTTGTTCAATTGACTTTATCTTCTTCTTCAAATCTTCAATAAGAGAATTTGAGGATGAGAAGGTATTAGTTACCGCTTCAGTAAACTTTTGTTGATTGTCAAGAATTTTTGAAAGGACTTGATTCTGTGCTATGGCATTTTCTGCCTGCCAATTGAGGGCTACTTCAGTAGTGGAAACTTGTTTTTTGCTTCCATCTGGATTGGTTCCAACAAGGTTTTTTATTTTCCAAACATGTTTAACATTGGCTTGTAGGTGGTTAAAACTTTCTAAAGGAGGAAAATTTTGTGAGTATGAGGGTGATGCATGGTCAAACATATAACAAGGTAAGGGCTTTTGTGTGTGGGTTTGACTGGGAGGCTTGGGTTGACATTTTTGTATTTGGGGAAGGACTTTCTGGTAATATGGGATTAAAGGTGGTTTCTGGTTTTGTTGGTTTTGATCATGACTTTCTTTGCATGGGGAAAGGGATGTAGTTTTTTGTTTTCTGGATCTGGGGTAGAGGACATAGTAATCAAAGCTTCCTGAAGGTTCTCCAAGGAGGTCAACTTCTGGATCTCCTGCTTCATATCTTTCTTTGAGAATCTGCTGTGAAGACTTTTTCTTTCTTCTTTTCTTCTCTTCTTCAAATATTTCTTCTTCTCTGCATTCTTCACAATCACAAACATCCCACCATATGTGGCTAGTGGGTGATTTTCCTTCATAGACAAGTTTTCCATCTTCACTGAATGCTTTAATCTGAAGACTTTCAAGACCTTCATATGAAACTGGCTGGATCATAGTTGTTAGAAAGACTGTCACTTCTTCTTTTTTTGGTGTGGCTGTCATAAACCTAACTTCAACATCACCATTTTGATTTCTGATGAAGAAAGGAGTGTTGGACTGGATTGGCTGAGATGCCTGATGAAGAGTCTCATATTTTGTGATCCATGACTCTGGAAAGAGTTTTTTCATCTAATCTTTGTTCAAATGTCTTGGAACAAATGTGCACATAGGCGTCATGCCTGTATCAACTTAAATCAAAAGAGCATCATTGGACTGGGCTATCTCTGGTATAGCTACATCAAAAGCATGGTTTTGGAGTCTGTAGGCAAGCTGATAGTGGAGTGTGGCTGCAAAAGTATCAGGTACTTGAGAAGCTCCTGTAATCTGGACTTGAACTTTAAGAGCATCACAAAGGTAAGGGTCTTTGAGAGACATGTTGAAATTGGGGAAAAGGGTGACAAAGACTGTTCCCGCATTGAGTGTGGTTTGGACAGTTCCTATAACTGCATTATGGTATTCCATAAATCTAGAATCAAGAAGAGCAATTCTAGAAGCTATAGGGAGTCCTTTTCTGCCATGAAAAGTGAGTGCGAGTCTTACTGCACCAAAATGAAGGTGAGTGTAACCTTGTCTTTACCATGGAAAGACAAATTCTTTGAGAAGGGTAAGAGTGATGAAATTTTCTTTTTCACTGGCTGGAATATTGAACTGGTCAAACTTTGAGGCTTGGGCATATTCTTTTACACTAGAAGGTTAAGAAGGACCTAAAAACTTTTTTATGGATTTTTTGAATGTTTTTTGAGGTTTATCAAACACAGTATAGGGATTTACAATGAAAATCAGTAATAAGAATTTTACTATCTTCAAGGACATGGGATATTTCATACAGGTAGTCTAACCTATTTGCAGTGGATTTACGATGGGAAAGATCACAAGAAGTGGTAATGGTATCAGTGACTGCTGAGGATGTAACTGCTGAGGATGATGAACTAGCCATGGTAGTTTCTAGAATGAAGAAAAATTTTCCTAAGGTCTGACAGGACTAAAATGCCACTCCTAGGCTCACGTCTACTAGATGACTCAGGAAAAATAATTCTTTGACACTTTTAGTATAATCCCTTAGTGTTTTACTTGATTATCAAATCCAGTTTTCTGATGTGATTATCATAGATGATCCATAATAAGTGGCAACTGTTAATCATAGAGCATACTAATCAGGACAATAATCCAAGTATACTAATCAAAGGAGAGTGAAACTGGTTGCAAGGCTTTAGCAGTTTTGTGTTGCATGTGTATGGATGATGAGTGCATGGCTCTGATACCAATTATGGGGGAAAGAGACGAAAAGCAGAGGAAAATACAAAGGAAGAAAGGGATGAAGACCAAGGTAGTAGACAAAGGACAACTAAAATACAAAAACCAAACTTAAAACATGAAGTAGAAAGCTACGAGAAAGTAGAATTGGCGAAGGATAATAAGGACGACTATGGCTACAAGACGAACACACTGACTGGGTAATGGGAGTGTAAGAAGGTCATGGAAGCTTATTAATGACATATATTGCTAAAATACTATAGAAAATAACTGCAAAATATGGAATAGAACATAGAACAAGATACAACAAACTGAGGGATATTATTATCTCGAACAAGTTTTTTACAGGACTAGAAGACATAAAGTGGAAAATATTACAAACACTGGCTAAGTCTCTAAAACTCTTAAGCTCTACTTCTATTCTGAAAACTCTCTCTTTGCTGAACTAAGGAAATAAAAGGCCTATTTATAGGCAGATAATTTACAACAAGACAAAATATTCTTCAATGTGAATGCTGATTTTCTTCTTTACAGGTGTCCAAAATTTGTAAGAGATCAGTGCCAATTGTCTTCTTGATCTTCAAAAAATATTTGCATGCGGATTCTTCTCTGACAATAGGCATTATGGGACTGAGCAAAGGACTAGGCCATCATGGAGTTCAATAGTTTTTATCTTGAAAAAGGTGTGACGGCAAATGAGAAAGAAAAGCCAAGACAAAAGTGGGTCCCGCAATATATTTTTTTTTTTTTTTTTGCATATATCTTTTGTACATATCTTTCTTTAATCATCTCTTCCTTGGAACCATTCTTCATCAATATCTGCATCTGGATCATGGTTATGTTAATACGGATCATCAAAGTCAAAAGGACTAGGCATTTCCCAATGGTGTTGATGGGGTCATTGCTGTCGGCAAACATCTGGGTTTGCTAGCACAATGTCCGGGAAGATTCCTTGATTTACAGATTCTACCATTGTGAGTAAATAGTGACAGGATATCCAAGATACGTCCGTGTGTCTGTGAATAGTACCATCAGCATTTGTTACCCAATGTACATCTGGAGGGTGGAAAAGTCCTTTTGCTTGAACATTATTTTTAGAGTTCAACTTTGCTACTAGACATGTTGAAGTAATTTTGTGACCAAAACGGGGGTGATCTGTTTTGTGAAACTTGAACCATTGACCATCATGAGCATCATTTTTCAAAATTTCATGCCAAAATTTGTGAAAATATTTATTTTCATGAGGAAAAGTGTATGAGTAGAATCGTGGTTCAAAATGAATGCACAAGTAGTACTCATTGAGTAAGTACCACATGTAAAGGTAATGTGCAACATTCCAATATATTATCCAAAATGCAAATGGGGTTTTCCATGGTTGCTCAATATCTGGGAAAATGGCAAGGAATTGGCTTTGGTGTTGTTTGAGGTAATCATGGAGGACTTGGATGATTCTTTTGGATCTGGCTTGGAGGGTCAGGGTTTTGATTTGGTCTTTTATGTCTGGGGAAAGGGTTTCTATCATGTTCATGATATCATTAGAGGATGAAGTAGAAGGGCCTGAGAATGAGGATGGATCTATTATTGGGTATATACATAAGGGTGGAGGAGTTATTGTGGTATGGAGGACTAGAGGCTTTCTAGAAAGGTAGTCAGTGATAAGGTTATATGTACCTTTGATATGTTTGACTTGGAAGGACCATTGTGAAAACCAATTTGACCATCTGAGTAACTGGGGATGGGGGAGCATTTTTCTTTTGAACTGGAGCATTTTTGGGAAGGAAGACATATCCATTTCTACAAGAAAATTGTGACTAAGGAGGTGAAACTAGAACTTTTCAATATCATGTTTAACTACCAGAATTTCTTTGAAAGTGGAATGATAATGGAGTTCTGAAGGCTCGAATGCACCGCTTTTGTATACACAAATGTTTCTTTTACCATCAATTTCTTCAAAGAGAGCTGCTGCCCAATACTCATCACTTGCATCTGTCTGTAGAATTCTTTTCCTGTTCCTAGGATCTGCAAAGGGGGAAGCTTTTCTGCTAATTTTTTCAACTGTTGAACTGCTTCTGTATGGACTGAATTCCATGCTTGAGGAGATTTCTTCAACAACTTGGACAAACAATCTCTGTGTCTGGAAATTTTTGGAATGAAATCTGACATGTAGTTAACAATTCCAAGAAACTGCTGGATCTGTTTGGTGCTGGTGAGTGTATCTGAAAATTCACTGAGAGAGACTGCTATGTGAGATTGCAGAGTGTACTTTCCATCTGAAATGTTTACTCCCAAGAAATCAATAGAAGATACTCCTATGACCATTTTCTTTTCTAAAAGTATTATCCCTTGAGCTTTTACTAAATTGTAAAATTCAGTAAGCAGTTTTTCATGGGATTCTGCATCTTTTGAGAATAGGAGGATATCATCTACATAGATCAATGCACTTGACAACAGTGGTTGGAAAATCATTACCATTGCTTTTTGGAATTGAGATGGGGCATTTTTTAGGCCGAAAGGCATTACCGTCCATTGATAATGGTGGTCTGGAATGCAAAATACTGTCTTGTATCTTTCGTTTGGATGGATTCCAAGTTGCCAAAATCCTGCTTTGAGATCAAACTTTGAAAACACTTTTGCAATGGAAAGATGCTGGAAAAGAGCACCTTTGTTTGGCAGTGGAAACTTGTCATCAGCAAGGAAATGATTAAGATCCTGGTAATTAATTACCAATCTAAGCTTTCCTAGAACTTGTTCTGCATGCTTGTTAACATAAAAAGCTTCACATGCCCATGGAGAGGTTGTGGGTTCATTGAGGTTTTCTGAAAGAAGGGTAGCTAACTCCTGCTTAGCTAGAGACAAGTGTTCTGGGTTCATACCTCTATGACTAGCTTTTGTGGGGTTAACATCTTTATTCTTTTTTAAGGGAATGGCTATAAAAAAGGCTGGGTTTTTCCACAAAGGTTTTGGGTTTTTAAGGAGGAATTCTGAGTGGGTGGTTGCACAACATTCATTGATAATCTGGACTTTCAAGGAGTCAAAAGGGTTTATTGACGAAAACCAAAGGAAAATACAAAGGAAGAAAGGGACGAAGACCAAGGTAGTAGACAAAGGACAACTAAAATACAAAAACCAAACTTAAAACATGAAGTAGGAAGTTACGGGAAAGTAGAATTGGTGAAGGATAATAAGGACGACTATGGCTACAAAACGAACACACTGACTGGGTAATGGGAGTGTAAGAAGATCATGGAAGCTTATTAATGGCATATATTGCTAAAATACTATAGAAAATAACTGCAAAATATGGAATAGAACATAGGACAAGATACAACAAACTGAGGGATATTATTATCTCGAACAAGTTTTTTACAGGACTGGAAGACATAAACTGGAAAATATTACAAACACTGGCTAAGTCTCTAAAACTCTTAAGCTCTCATCATCCATACACATGCAACACAAAACTGCTAAAGCCTTGCAACCAGTTTCACTCTCCTTTGATTAGTATACTTGGATTATTGTCCTGATTAGTATGCTCTGTGATTTACAGTTGCCACTTATTGTGGATCCTTTGTGATAATCACATCAGAAAACTGGATTTGATAATCAAGTAGAATACTAAGGGGTTGTACTAAAAGTGTCAAAGAATTATTTTTCCTGAGTCATCTATTGGACGTGAACCTAGGAGTGGCGTTTTAGTCCTGTCAGACCTTAGGAAAATTGTTCTTCATTCTAGAAACTACCATGGCTAGTTCATCATCCTCAGCAGTCACTGATACCATTACCACTTCTTGTGATCTTTCCCTTCGTAAATCCACTGCAAATAGGTTAGACTACCTGTATGAATTATCCCATGTCCCTGAAGATAGTAAAATTCCTATTACTGATTTTCCCATTGTAAATCCCTATATTGTGTTTGATAAACCTCAAAAAACCTTCAAAAAATCCATAAAAAAGTTTTTAGGTCCTTCTCAACCTTCTAGTGTAAAAGAATATGTCCAAGCCTCAAAGTTTGACCAGTTCAATATTCCAGCCAGTGAAAAAGAAAATTTCATCACTCTTGCCCTTCCCAAAGAGTTTGTCATTCCATGGTAAAGACAAGGTTACACTCACCTTCATTTTGGTGTAGTAAGACTCGCACTCACTTTTCCTAGCAGAAAAGGACTCCCTATAGCTTCTAGAATTGCGCTTCTTGATTCTAAATTTATGGAATACCATAATGCAATTATAGGAACTATCCAAACCACACTCAATGCGGGAACAGTCTTTGTCACCCTTTTCCCCAATTTCAACATGTCTCTCAAAGACCCTCACCTTTGTAATGCTCTTAAAGTTCAAGTCCAGATTACAGGAGCTTCCCAAGTACCTGATACTTTTGCAGCCACACTCCACTATCAGCTTGCCTACAGACTCGAAAACCATGCTTTTGATGTAGCTATACCAGAGATAGCCCAGTCCAATGATGCTCTTTTGATTCAAGTTGATCCAGGCATGATGCCTATGTGCACATTTGTTCCAAGACAGTTGAACAAAGATTAGATGAAAAAACTCTTTCCAAAGTCATGGATCACAAAATATGAGACTCTTCATCAGGCATCTCAGCCAATCCAGTCCAACACTTCTTTCTTCATCAAAAATCAAAATGGTGATGTTGAAGTTAGGTTTATGACAGCCACACCAGAAAAAGAAGAAGTGACAGTCTTTCCAACAACTATGATCCAGCCAATTTCATATGAAGGTCTTGAAGGTCTTCAGATTAAATCATTCAGTGAAGATGGAAAACCTGTCTATGAAGGAAAATCACCCACTGGCCACATATGGTGGGATGTTTGTGATTGTGTAGAATGCAGAGAAGAAGAAATATTTGAAGAAGAGAAGAAAAGAAGAAAGAAAAAGTCTTCACAGTAGATTCTCAAAAAAAGATATGAAGAAGGAGACCCAGAAGTTGACCTCCTTGGAGAACCTTCAGGAAGGTTTGACTACTATGTCCTCTACCCCAGATCCAGAAAACAAAAAACTCCATCCCTTTCCCCATGCAAAGAAAGTCATGATCAAAACCAACAAAACCAGAAAGCACCTTTAATCCCATATTACTAGAAAGTCCTTCCCCAAATACAAAAATGTCAACCCAAGCCTCCCAGTGAAACCCACGCACAAAAGCCCTTACCTTGTTATATGTTTGACCATGCATCACCCTCATACTCACAAAATTTTCCTCCTTTAGAAAGTTTTGACCACCCACAAGCCAATGTTAAACATGTTTGGAAAATAAAAAACCCTGTTGGAACCAATCCAGATGGAAGCAAAAAACAAGTCTCATCAGCTGAAGCAGCCCTCAATTGGCAGGCAGAAAATGCAGTATCACAGAATCAAGCCCTTTCGAAAATTCTTGACAATCAACAAAAGTTGACTGAAGCGGTAACTAATACCTTCTCATCCTCAAATTCTCTTATTGAAGATTTGAAGAAAAAGATAAAGTCAATTGAACAAGAATTAGAAACAATTGTCTCCACAATAAAGAATTAGAAACAATTGTCTCCAAAAAGAGAAAAAGCAGCAAAGCTTTTGGAGCAAGCCCAGATTCATGCAGATGATACACCATTTTCAGATGTTGAATCACTCTTTTCGCTTGATGACGATTATTCTCCCCAAGCCTTGGTAGTCATGGCTTATTCAACCTCAGACGATGAATCATATTCAAGCATTATTGATGATTCAGACCTAGAAATCCAAACCATATACACATCTCAGCCTCTTATAGCCCCAATAACTGGCCCCACACCAATAGCCCAAGTTCACATCCTCCTTACCCATTCCAGACCCATCCCGGTGATTGCATTGTTTGATACAGGAGCAGCAGCAACAATCCTTCATCCTAAGATTTTACCAGAAGACTTTTGGTTACCCCATCATCAGATGTTCAGAGCAGCCAATGGAGAAACATTCCTGATTACCCAGAAAAGTAAACCCATTCACATTAAAAATCTTCCCAACCCTTACTATTAAACACCAAGTCCTTGGATCCCCCCTCACAAGCAAAGACCTCCTCATAGGATTTGACTTCCTTCACCAGATACTCAGTCTCAGATGGTCTTTAAAAGGCCTCTTGCATAAACAACACCTTCTCACATGGACCCAGGTACCGCATTTGTTCTCAATAAACCCTTTTAACTCCTTGAAAGTCCAGATTATCAATGAATGTTGTGCAACCACCCACTCAGAATTCCTCCTTAAAAACCCAAAACCTCTGTGGAAAAACCCAGCCTTTTTCATAACCCTTCCCTTCAAAAAGAATGAAGATGTTAACCCCACAAAAGCTAGTCATAGAGGTATGAATCCAGAACACTTGTCTCTAGCTAAGCAGGAGTTAGCTACCCTTCTTTCAGAAAACCTCATTGAACCCACAACCTCTCTATGGGCATGTGAAGCTTTTTATGTTAACAAGCATGCAGAACAAGTTCGAGGAAAGCTTAGATTGGTAATTAACTACCAAGATCTTAATCATTTCCTTGCTGATGACAAGTTTCCATTGCCAAACAAAAGTGCTCTTTTCCAGTATCTTTCCAATGCAAAAGTGTTTTCAAAGTTTGATCTCAAAGTAGGATTTTGGTAACTTGGAATCCACCCAGAAAAAATATACAAGACAGCATTTTGCATTCCAGACCACCATTATCAATGGACGGTAATGCCTTTCGGCCTAAAAAATGCCCCATCTCAATTCCAAAAAGCAATGGTAACGCTTTTCCAACCACTGTTGTCAAATGCACTGATCTATGTAGATGATATCCTCCTATTCTCAAAAGATGCAGAATCCCATAAAAAATTGCTTACTGAATTTTACAATTTAGTAAAAGCTCAAGGGATAATGCTTTCAGAAAAGAAAATGGTCATAGGAGTATCCTCTATTGATTTCTTGGGAGTAAACATTTCAAATGGAAAGTACACTCTGCAGCCTTACATAGCAGTCTCTCTCAGTGAATTTCTAGATATGCTCACCAGCACCAAACAGATCCAGCAGTTTCTTGGAATTGTTAACTACATGTCAGATTTCATTCCAAAAATTTCCAGACACAGAGATTGTTTGTCCAAGTTGTTGAAGAAATCTCCTCCAGCATGAAATCCAGTCCATACAGAAGCAGTTCAACAGTTGAAAAAATTAGCAGAAAAGCTTCCCCATTTGCAGATCCCATAAACAGGAAAAAGAATTCTACAGACAGATGCAAGTGATGAGTATTAGGCAGCAGCTCTCTTTGAAGAAATTGATGGTAAAAGAAACATTTGTGGATACAAGAGCGGTGCATTCAAGCCTTCAGAACTCCATTATCATTCCACTTTCAAAGAAATTCTGGCAGTTAAACATGGTATTGAAAAGTTCTAGTTTCACCTCCTTGGTCACAATTTTCTTGTAGAAATGGATATGTTTTCCTTCCCAAAAATGCTCCAATTCAAAAGAAAAATGCTCCCCCATCCCTAGTTCAGAGCTCTTTTCTTATATCAACTTTATTCAATGAAGCCCAAACCCATATAATTGATGGACGATACAACACTGAAATGGGCCTCGAAGTCCAATGATATTAACAGACAACACTACACACATTAGACCTCAAAGTCCAATGAAATAGAAAACAATATTGGACGGTATTGGGCCTTTAAACCCAATAAAATAAAAAACTTCTACAACATGATATTGTGCTCTTCCAGCCTAACTGATGGAGGAAGGCCCCGATTTACAAGGACTCACCACTAGAGTTTTGGGATTCTGGGGCACACAATCTATAAACCAAAGTGTATTGAGCCTCCCAGTACGGCCCATCTCACTTCCAAAAGAGCCGACCTTGATGAGCACTTTCAACCTAAACTCTTTAGTCTCTAGCAATGCAACTGGTGTTGCTCGATTCCCAAATACTTGGGCAATCACTTTTAAAGCTCTTTTCCAACATTGGTGATTAGCCCAAGCCTGTGGGTTTGAAATTAAGGCACGAGGTGACATGGTCTGGTAGGTGTGAAGGACATAATTTTAAGTTTAGCAACATGTTGGTAGTCTAGTCATGCATACCATTGCATGCTTGCTTAGGGGCATTTATTTTATTTTATTTTATAATTTGATACTTTGATAGTTAGAGGAGGGGATGTTTGAATCTTGAGTGTCTTATTTGGAAACACTAAGAAATGTCAACCAGTTGAGCTATAATGTTCTTGGCACATGTAATGGCCAAAAGTAGTAAAACAGAGTGTAATTGTGTATTCTCAATCATTCTCTCTTAAGGGGTATGTTAATTTGAGGGTCTGCCACTCAACAATGATGTGTGCTTTCCATAAAATCAAACTAAGCTCATGCAACTAAACACACTAGATCAGGTAATAAAGACTACGACAAACCCTTGCAATTATGCAAATTTGTTGCTCCAAATCCCAAAAGTCGTTTTGTCATATATACGTCTACGTAAAATTGCTTAGCTAGGTGGACCAACTTGTGCCAATATAAACAGGAAAAATATTTTCTTACACTCATTTACTTCTACTACTTTTTTTTTTTTTTTTATCAATATTCATAACTGATAGAGTAATATCCACATTTATAACATAAAAGTGAATGTAAAAAATTAGATGTAAAAAAAAAAATGCAAAAGTATCATTACCATTAATAAGAGAAGCATCCTAGGGTACATCATCATTTTTTAACTCCTTTTACTCACTATCCATATCAACCAGTTTTAAAAAGCCATCACTCCTAGAACCATCTTTACCAAATCATGTTTGGGGAAACTTTACTTCCCTTTGTCTTCTAGTAACCCCCCTACTTGAGGTACCACTTGATAAACCTGGATGCCTGCATTTCTTTATAAGTTGATGGTGATATGGTGTTGCATGTTATTCATTTACTTAGGGAAGCCTGCTTGAGGAGACAAAATCATTCTATATTCAGGTCTCTTGAATTCTCATTCCAAGGGCCAGGGTCCAAGAATAAATGCTTGCCATCCTAAGCTATTGTGATCTTGCAGTTTATTTTATCTATTTTTCCTGTCTATCTCTCTATACAACAGAAACCACATACTGGGGACATTTAGGGGCCTTTTGGTTGGAGGGGTGGAAAAGTGAGAGGATAGAGAATGTTAGAAGGATGAAAAAGTGAAAGGATAGAAAATATTTTAATTTGTCTCCTTTTTGTTTGGTTGAGAGTGGAAAAGTGGAGAGATGAAAAAAGTGAGTTTATATAAATTTACTTATGCACCCTTGTTGAAAAATGATGTCCAATTAAAACAAAAAAGTGACAAGAAAAAAGAAAAAAGAAAAAAAGCAATCACCCAATTTATCAAAAGATAAAAATCATGTCCCAAAAAAAATCATGTCTAGTTAAACAAAAAAAAAACAAAACAAAACAAAACAACTATCACACCCACAGCCCAGGAAAAAAAAAAAATAAGGCAACGTGCCCAGCACCAAAAAAAAAAAAAGATTAGGAACTGGACATGGGTATTTTTGTTCATTAAGCAACTTTATTTTCTCCCTTCAGTTTTTTCTCTATTTTGGAGAGAAAATTTCTTAGTGGGCTCAGGGTGAAAACACCTAGGCCCTACTATTTATTTTCCTTCCTCCCTACCCAACCAAACACGCTCAAAAAAGTTTTCCTTCTCATTTTCTCTCCAAAGTTTTTCATCCATGCTATTTCACCTCTAAACAAACACACCCCTGGCCTAACATATATCCCGAGCATACTCAATGTTTAAAAACATGAAGACCATCAAGTACTAATTAATACCTTATTGTCCTCTAATATGTCGAAGAAACTAGAAAAAAAATTTAAATGGATGTGGTCAAACCACTATCCCTCCAAAATGGCTGTTATTTTTTTTTTTTTTTTTGAAGTACCCACTAATACCTTGGCTCAATGTAAGCACCAGAAGAACATGTAACATGACCGTGTTAACACATTCATTACACAGTAAACTATTTTGAATTTCCCGAAAGAATGAAATCAAACCTTCTGGAGTGCCAGCACTGTGAAAACAGATATGTCCTTCTTCAACTCTCCCTTACATTAATAACTTTGCCGTTGATGCTATTGTTGATGAAGCTAAATTCGTTAGTTGATGTGTTCGTCTAGACGGAGTATGAGTTCAATGGACCCAAGACCTTGCTCAAGTTCAGAAAACTGGGTTTCCCTTTGTAAGATCACTGGCGTGGTGCCAGCCAATGAGCCTCTAATGGTAAAGTCAAATATTGAGTGAGAAGAATGATATGAGGTTGGTAGAGATTTGTGCTATTTTTCAGTGTGTACCTTTGCTTGAGGCCTTATGTGGTTTATATAGGGTTTTACCCTTCTAGCCGTTGGAGGCATTCAAATGATTCAATGGTGACTTAATTGTTCTCTTGTAACATTTCCGGTGAGTCAATCAGGTGACATGAAGGCTTCTCCCAACAGTCACGTCCTTTGCATTTATCTATGTGTTACGGCTTCATATTAAATGCTTGTTTTATGTGGCTTTTGGTCGTCCAGTATCTCATCTGGACAACGAGAATTTCTTGGTTCATTAGTTACTAGCACCAATTTTACCTGTAGAATTCAAAGTCAAAAGTTAGAATCAGGTTAGTACTTATTAGAATTCAAAGTCAAAATTTAAAATCAAGTCAGTACTTAGAGGAAATTTTTTAAAGATATGATAGAATTTCAAATTTATGGTGTTAGCTCTATGATATATTTTTTTTTGTTATCAAGCAAAGACACTAATTAATTTTTATGTAGACAGGAGATTTAAACCTTAAATCTCTTATTCAAATAAGAGGCTACTTAATACCCACTTAAAGGTAAAAAATTAAAAATCCGAAGAAATATAGATAATGCGTTTATAGCCACATTCAAGTAATTTTAGCTTCAACACTTTGGGCCCTAAAGAAATTCCTTCAACAGGGAGCTACACTCATCCAAAAAGTAAGTCTAATGCTTCAAGAGACCCCATGTAAGGCCGAGAGGGGGAAAAAGAAGAAGTAATTTTACCTTGGAGTCACCATCATGTCACCAAGCCCGTTTGGGGTGCATGATTTGATAAAGGCAACAACCTAATTACAAGCAACTGCAAAATTACAATATAACATAAATAAATAAATAAATAAAAATGATAATTATATAGTTCTTATAAAATAATCATGCATTTCAAAGGTTCTTGATTAATTTCCTAGGCCCTAGAGTTAGTTGTTAATGCACCCACTGCTAAATGAGTGGACTGAAATTTCTAATTAAACATTTATTAATAGTACTTTGGTATGTAATGTTCATTTAGATAATTGATGACTCATAAAATCTAATCCACTCATTTAACAAATGATTTTTTTTTTTTTAATCTACAATAGAGTTACTTTATAAATGCAAAGGATCCTTATCCGCTACAACCAGCCTCTAACATCAGGAACAATCTATGATAAGAGACTTGTATTATCTAACACAACATGGTTTAACCATCTATGTACCATTTTGTTCCTAAATTTATTTTGTGAAATGTGTTAGATTTAGCTTCTCTAGCTACTTGGATGCCGATACAGTATTGCTGGGTTTCCCCAGTGCTACTGTAACTCTTTGTTTCCTTCTTTTAAGGTATATTTGGTAGACTGTAATAAATGCTGTAATGTATTAGTTATTTTTATGGTTTAGTTATTCTTTAGTTTGGTTCTATTTTTATTACAAGGAGTAGTCATTCCTTATGAATAACTACTCTTCAAAATGAGGAATAATTGTTCCTCTTTAAAAGGTTGTATTAGCTATTCTTTAGTAAGTGCACTAATTTCAAAACTTAATATATTTCCTAATAAACAAACTTTTCATATACATTTAACAATTAAAAATTAAAAAATCATAAAAAATAACACATATCTCTCTTAAATTTAAAAATAACAATTTTTAAGGAGATATAATTGCATGAGTAAGATATTTCCTAAAATAAAAGTTAAGTTTCATTCTAATGTTATAACTTACAACCAAACTAATGAATAGGTTTAGTTATTACATTACAACACACTTTATTACTAGTAATAAAGCTTACAATTCCTGTCGTAATCCTCATTCAGTATACCAAATGTACCCTTAATGTTATTCAATGGCATTAAAAAAAAAAAAAAGCATCTAACATAGTGTTTGGTATTAAAATCTAATATACCCATTGGTATTCTTTGGGATACACAAGAAAATATGGATTTTCAAGAATGTAATTATTTTAATGTTTGATTTGATTAAGAACATGGTAATATTCCTATAAATATAAGATCCACATGTTTTATTTATTCCTAATGATTCTATAGGCATTATTTATTTTTTTCCAAAATATCCTCAGGTATTAATTTTTTATTCTCAATATATTCTTGTTCGGGGGCCTTTTTCTGTTGCTCAGCCACGTGTGGTCCTTTGGAGAGGTGACCTTTCTAGGCCCGGGTTCTGTTTGGGGAGTTGCATCTGAAACTCAACATTGGGCTACGTGGTCCAATGGCTACTGGCGTATTTTTAAGCCTACAAAACCATTAAAGCCAGAGTCTAAGAATCCTGATTATGGTCAAATAAATATACAATATGCATTTGATATGATAGTTTTGATTGGTAGTTGTAATAACAATTGATATAGAGTAGTATTTATTTAGAGGTAAAGTAATCACGTACTCAATGATGTAAATTTAAAGATATGGAAGCAAAGTCACTTATCTTTGTATGGTTTATAGCTCCAGCTATGTAGCATCAATGAGCCGATAGGATTCCAGTAAAGTGCCAGCCGTAGAGGCTAGTTAAGCTTGCCCCTTTTATCATGCATTTAAATGAGTTTAAGTCTTGGTTAATAGTTGTAATAGTAGTTGGAATAAAGTAATATGTATTTAAATGTGAAGTAATCATGTACTCAATAACGTAAATTTAAAGATAAGGAAGCAAAGTCACTTATCTTTGTATAGTTTGTAGCCCCAGTTATATAACTTCTGTAAGTTGATAATATTCCAGCAGAGTGACCCCAGCGGTAAAGAGGTAGTTTTTCATGATAGCTTTAAGATTGAGGGGGAAAAATGGGTGCAATTGGAGGGAGAGAGAGTATGCCCAGTTGTGGGTAGGGGCTAGTTAAGCTTGCCCTTCTTATCATGCACTTAAATGATTTTTCCCCTTGACAATGCTCTTATAGTTATTGTGAAGTTATAAATAGTGTTGCCTTCCATGAAAAGGGCTTTTGTATGGAGTGTTTGTGCCTTTTAAGAGAAGGGCTTTATGTAAGATGGATTTGTGTCTTCCATGAGAAGAGCTTTCATATGAGATCTTGGTGCTTTCTAGGAGAAGTGCTTTAGCATTAGAAGTTTGTGCCTTCCATGAGTATGAGTGTTTGATATCTCTTGAGAAGTGCGGAGATGGTAAAAGATATAGATGTTTTGTGGGATGTAGTACTTGTAATATGTATGATATATGGAAGTATGAGAGATATGGAGGTTAAAGATAGTAAAAATATGAGATTATAACCTCTGGAAAAGTTGTAGAGATTGTTTTCCAAAAGGAAAGATTTTGTAAGAGAAGAGTATAGGGATGTGTTTAGGTATTTGGAGATAGAAGCAGTAAGATATGTGTATTTTCTGAATATGAAGAGTGAGAGAATGAGTATAAGAGGGGTAATAGTGTTGTAGTGTGTTTAGAAACGCTGTTAGGATTTACTGCTAGGATTTTATACTGTAGGGTGTGTGAAGGCTTATGAAGGAAATTTATGAGCTAAGGGCTGAAAAGTTTAGTTCCTAATTTGGAAACTAAAAACTCATAACTTCATTAAGAGCTTAAGAAGATAATTAGAAGGAGAGAGAATAGAAAAGTTTTTTGAGAGAGTTATTATTCTCCATTGGTTGTCCCCTTGAGGTGTTGATGGGGGGGGGGTTCTATTTAGCTAAGTTTAAGGGGGTATTTTAGTAAAGAATATCGGTCAAAATCTGTCCCAGATAGCAATGAATCTTCTGAAAGTCCATCTTAATATTTGGGCAAAAATGTTATGTTTAGCTTTAAGTTGTTCTTGTTGTTTTTGGTAAGAGCTGTTGGGGAAAGAGCAGCAGAAAAGGAAGGTATTTTGACAAGAAAAAGATAGTTACTTTAGTTGGTTTTGGTTTTAGCCAAATGAGGAAAAATCAATAATGCTCAGGCTGCTGGGTCAGCTGTTACATATGTTCTGAAAAAGCTGTCCTAACTTTCAGGAAAAGTTGTGACAGCTATCATGAGACAGCTATCATAAACAGCTATTGCTTTGAGTAGAAGCAGATGATGTCAGTTGGGTGATTTCAGACTGCTGGAGAGGATATTCAGCATTTATTTTATGGATTTGGCTGAAAATGATAAGATCTCTTTCAAGGGTACCATGCTATTTTGCGTATAGTAGCTGGCAGCTGAGAGTTCAACATTAAATGGCTGGTGATATCACTTCTAGTCAGGTGTCAAGTGCTGAATGCACTGTTGGGGTTCTGCTGGAAATGCTTCATTTTTCGAGTGTTTGTGTTTTTGGTGCAATGCTCCATTACAACACATTTTTAGCAAGTAATAGAAGGATTGATTAAAAGTTAATGAAGCTTTAGAGATCTAGTCAAGGTCTCATTGTGTTGTGACATAATCTTGATGAGCAAGAAGAGTATTTAATGCTCTGCTCTGACAGCTGGCAGATAAATATATGATCTAATTGTGGCAGACAACAGCTAGGTATGAGAGATATTATAAATATTTTGTATATAGTTGGAGATAAAAGATAGCTAATCAGATTAGGCCATGTGTTTGAGTTGGATTTTAACTGAAAGTAGAAATGTAGTTTATGTAGAATAATATAATGAAGTTTCTAAATTTGTATAGCAACAGCTGGGGATTGAATGAACAGTTATTTTCTCAGCATTTATATGGCTATTTCTTAAACATTTATATGAACAGTTATATTCCTTAAAGTGAAGAATACCTATTTCTCTTTAGAAGGATATAATAGCTATTTCTTAGTGTATATAATAGGTCTTAAAATTAATATATTTCCAAAAATATAAAATTTCTTTTTACATAATCTTTTACAAGCTTTCTATATTTAATAACCAAACTTATTGAAAGTAATAATTATTCCATTACAATGTCTTCTATTCCCAGTAATAAAGATTACTATTCCTAATGTAAGTTACATTCAGTGTACCAAACATACCCTTATTTATATTTTTGTTTTTCAAGATTTATGAGGACATCTTTCCTTGTCAATTAAAATAATTTATTTTCTTCCAACATTAAAAAAAATTCAAATTTATATAATATTTAAAAACTGAAGTATAACATTTATTATTACAACACTCATATTGAGCTAGATTAGCATAGTATTTAGGCATAATTCGGTCTCTTATAGTCCATTTGATCTATTTCAGTCCATTCAGTTGATTTCTTTGCACTTACTGAAGAATGAGAAAATAGAAGTTTGTGTTGAGACTACTTATTCTAAATTTGAATTTATTAAAAAATATAGATCTCAAAGTCATAAAAAGATCAAAGTCAATATAATAATCCTTAAATGTGATTATATGTATAATTTTAAAAGAAGACAAATTACATAATTCCCCCCTAAGTATAGGGGTTATTTCCAATTAAAACGTAGAGTTTAATATGTTTCAATTAAAATTGAAGCAAATTATACTTTTTCTCCATAAATTACTACTTTGATTATGCTTAATCTTCTCAAAAAGTATTATGCTCAATTCCTTGAATTATTAAAACGCATTATAGACCCCCCAAAGTTATAACTCTATTGATCAAAATGGTATATAAATTTCTAAACTGTTTCAATTTGTCTCTCATTGAGTTTTTTTCTTTTGGGAAATTCTCATGAAGTTATTATTAACAACAGTTTATGGAAAATCATATAAATTGTGAGGGCACGTTTGGTATACTATAATAGGCACTGTTACATCTATTCTTATGGTTTAGTTATTCAATAGTTTGGTTAGATTTTTATTACAAGGAATAGTCATTCATTATGAATAGCTATGTTTTAAAATGAGGACTAACTATTCCTCTCTAAAAGAGTTGTAATTAGGGATGACAATTTTTCCTGACCCCTCCCTACTTTGCCCCGCGCGAGTTTATCCCACCCTGCAAAGATGGTGGGGTGGGGATGGGGTAAGATTTTAGCCCCGCACCACGGGACGAGGCGGGGCGGGGATGGGTTTAGACTTTTTAGACCCACCCCATCTCGCCCCTTCCCATCCCCGCCTCGTCCCGCATTGCTAAGAGTTATAATTATAGATTTTTCATACCTTAAAACCCTACTATTTAAACAAACATATTAATATTAACTTATTTTATTCTACCCAATATGGTTCTCCCCCTTTATTTTGTCATGTGTTGTACTATGAGTTTTTTTTTTAATGATTGTCTTATTAAACACTTGGATATATTATTCATTTTTTTCTAAAAATTGATTTGATTTGATGGGATAAATTTAGTTGTAATTTCAAGTATCTTTTTATTAATGAAATAGGTTTCATTAAAAAAAAAATTGTACTAGTTGTAGGGCAAATTAACAAAAAAATAGAATTTTGCGGGGCGGTGTAGGGCTTTGCAGGGCCCCAAGGGGTGGAGATGGGGCAATAAAATTTTATTCGTCATGCAAAGCGGGACGGGGATGGGGCAAGACAAAATCTTGCAAGGCAGGGGCGAAAACCTCATCCTTTGGACCCGCCCCGCCCCATTGCTATCCCTACAGTCCCTAATTGGTTTTAGATGTTTGTCTATATTTAAAAATTTAAAAAAAAAAAAAAAAACTGCATTGAATAGGAGAAAGAGTCATTATAATTTAGGCTAAAATACAAAATCCACCCCCCATGTTTCACCATAATTCATTTTAGTACTCTAACTCTGCTTTTGAACAATTTAGTTCTTTAAGTTTTAAAAGTATTCAATTAAGACCTTAGTTAGTATTCCATTAAACTGTCTATTAACTATCATTAAAATTGCATTTTTTTTGGTCTTTCACAATATTTAAATAATAACATTATTATTTTATTATTTCTTTTGAAAAAGAAGATAGGATTTTATATATAAAAGTAAGACAAGACTGAATAAAGAGGCCTGGACCTAGCAACTACAAATTGATAGATGATACCATAGGGTCACACTATGAATTCTCAATCCATTCCCCTAGTGCCAATAAGAGTTTGGAGCTCTTATTAGAAGATACCAGTCAATAATCCAAGAAATTGAAAGGATTTTGTTTGAAAATTGAATCGTAAAGAAATATACTTTCAAAATAGTGAATCTAATTTCTGCAATGACAGAGACTAAGTTGGCCTACGTCCTTGTTGTTTCCTTCAACTTGCTAACAACTACCTAAACATTGTTTTATTCAGTGATAGGAAATTTTGAAGTGATTGACAATTTTGTCTTAACGAAAGGACTTTCTTCAATAGCTGATGCGTGAAAGAGACCCTGTTTTCAAATTGAAACTTGGAGAAATATACATCTTCTTTTTCCCTTCAACTTGCAAAAAAGCGTCGTAAATAATATGGGTCTGTCATTGCATGCCTTATATTTCCACATTGAGGTGATCGTTGAAGAACACTGATCCACATACATATTTTGATCCAACATAATTTGCACATCACAATAGAATACTTGCAGATAGGAGAAAGAATGCACGTGAAAGACTTGAAGGAAAACGCAAAACTTGAATTAGCATTTAGCGCATTAATTTAAAGTTTGGACTCTATTTCAACAATGACATGATATGGATTTTGTAGGCCTTTATTTATTGTATGTATTTCCTTGCTTAAAGCAACCAATGCATTATTAGAGGTAACTAAGAAAATTTATAAATTTCCACATTCACATGAATTGGTGTAATTTTAAACTTTTATGGAGGCATGCCGTTTAGGGATGACGATTTTGCCCCACCTCGCTAATTAACCCGCCCCTCCCTGCTTCGCCATACTCTAGTTTTTCCTGCCCCGCAAAGGTGGTGGGGCGGGGATGGGGCAAGATTTTAGCCCCGTACCACGGGGCGAGGCGGGGATGAGTTTAGACTTTTTAGACCTACCCCGCCCCATCCATTTCCATTCCCGCCCCACCCCGCGTTGCTAAGGGTTATAATTGTAAATTTTTTATACCCTAAAACCCTACTATTTAAGCAAACAATCAATATTAGCTTATTTTATTCTACCCAATGTGGTTTTTTGCCTTTATTTTGTTACGTGTTATACTATGAGATTTTTATTTTTTTATTTTTTTTATTTTTTTTGTGCTTGTCTTGTTAAACACTTGGATATATAATTCAAATTTTTTTTTTCGAAAAATTGATTTGATTTGATGGGATAAATTTAGTTGTAATTTTAAGTGTATTTTTATTAATGAAATAGGTTTCATTATAAAAAAAATTATACTAATTGTATGGCAAATTAACAAAAAAGTAAGGTTTTACGGGGTGGGGGCGGGGCCCCAAAGGGTGGGGATAGGGTGAGAAAGTTTTTCCCGTCATGCAGGGTGGGCTGGGGACGAGGCAAGACAATACCATGCAGGGCGGGGACGAAAACCCCATCCTTCGGCCTTGCCCTGTCCCATTGCCATCCCTAGTTGTCATAGTTATTCCTTAGTAGATATAATAATTTCTAACATTAATATATTTCTAAATAAATAAACTTTCCATATCCACCTAACAATTATGGAAATGAAAAATCATAAAAAAAAAAACTCATCTCTCTAAAATTTAAAATATATTATTTTCTAAGAAATGTAATTGTATGAATGAGATATTTCCTAAAATAGATCATAAGTTTTTTTCTAATATTACAACTCATAACTAAATTAATGAATATGTTTAGTTATTCCATTGCAATACATTTTATTCTTAGTAATAAGGATTACCATTCCCGTTCTAATCCAAATTTAGTGTACTAACATACTCGAAGTAAAACCTATGTAAACAAAAATCGCTTTAAGTGCAATATATTTTGGAGAGTAAAAAAAAAACCCTTAGAAAAATCGTAGCAAATGAATTTTAATGAAGATGTGACTATTTTGTGACTTTTTTAATTATAAAATAAAATACCACCTAGTGTTCATATGAAGGGTTTTAGTGTCCAGAACTCCAGATAGAGATAAGTATGCAATTTACTTGATATATATATATATATATATACATATACACACGGGTGATTTTAAACTAGCTATGACTGTCAAAGGGGAAAATTGAATTTTTTTTTTATTTTAAAAAAGTGGTTCTAATTGAAAACTTTAAAACTTTGTAATCATCCCCAAACTATGGGAATGAATAGTGTGTAATGGATAAGTGAGCAGTGAGAACTCAAACGGGAAAATGAAAAAGTCAAAGCAGAAGGAAGATGCGGCATAAGGAGAGGATATATGGAAAGTCAGGAAAGATCAAAAGAAAGACTTTTGGGGAAAGAGAAGGAAAAAATATTTAAAAATTGATTCTTGAAAACGAAATGAAATAGATTTTTTTTTTTTTTTTTTTTTGAGGAATGATAGAATAGATAGTTTACTGAAGAATAATAGATAGTAAGGTCATAATTTAGCTAGAACTTTCAAAAAGTTTCAAGTTAGGCGGCTTAAAAATTAATAGTCTCCCCAACGTTGTATTCTCTATTCACTCTCCCCAATTTGATATACCTTTTAACTAAGAGAATTAGATATATTTTTTTAATAGGCAAACGTCTCTTTAGTGCTTGTTTGGGTACTCTGCAATTTTAAGTGGTTTATTTTCATTGTGTTTATTAAAATTCATAATTTTTGGTAATTTTTATGTTACACATGTAATAAGAAAATGAAAGCTAACTTCTTTTTTTTATTAAAAAAATAAAAAGATTAGATTATTTGCAAGATAAGAAACAATTTTTTTTTTGCTCATTCCCAAACACTCCCCCAATGTCTCTTCACTCTCTTTGATGTTTGGGATGCCCACAAGGAGATATTGTTTAAATACAGTAGTAGATTATGAACTATTGCTAGAGATACTTTAGTACTTTTTTTAAAGTGATCACTTTTAGTCCCTATCAAACTTAAGTGATCATTATTAGTTTTTTTGTCAACATCCATTAAACCTCTCTAATAAAATAAATGTGGCCAGAAGCGGCCCAACATAATTTGAAACTTAAGGCGAAAAATTTAAGTGTGGCCTTTTATATGTAAATATTAGTTAAAAAAATATTTAATACTAATCTCATCAATGTTAATTTGATACATTAAATATATAATTTAATGAATAATACCTATTATACTAATTTCAATTTCATATAGAGAATTGAATATCATGATTGAACCATAAATTTTAATAAAAATATATTAGGATTAAAAAAGATACTTTATTCTAGATATATAACAATGCATAGTTAAGTAAAGTTGTAAATTAATTTTAAATTTTATATCTTGATTTTAAGAGAGATGGAGATAGATATTATTTGGTATGTGACTTTGTAAGATATTGGTTTACAAAAACTAAAATATCAAACTATTATGGGAGATTAATTTATAATTGATGATACCACTGCACACTCTTGATGCGATGGTCACTCCACAAGTATAAGTACTTGTGGGGTGTGAGGGGGCAAGAGTCGGGGTTCAAGTCTCTAGGAGGGAGTTTCACACATATATACACACTTAGATTTGGTTAGAGTAGAATTCTATCTTGTATTTTAAAAAAAAAATTTATAATTGATGATTCAATACATTTGCAACATTTTTTTGAAATATTTTAGGCTTTCAATTTGGTTAGGTTTCTTTTGGTCTCATACTTTGGGAGTCTTGATAGAAATGAAAAGAAAAAAAAAAGCCTTAAAAGCACTATAAATTGTTCACAATATAATGTGACAATAACTATAATTGATGAACTTCATAAATCTAATTAATAAATGTTTAAATTACTTTTTTGTGATTGGTAATATACTAATTTATTGAAAATGTGCTAAAGTATACTTGTACCTTGGCAAAATTGGAAGAAAAAAAAAATGCTAAACACCCCCTAAACTTAACGTAGTGGCCATCACACACTCTGAACTTTTATTTTTGTCAATTTGTTCATTTAACTTTGGATATGTGCCAAATAGGACCATCTGTTAGCTAAACTGTTAAATGACTAACAGAATTATCTTTAAAAACAAAAAAAAAAAAAACAGACCTCTATACCATTTGGGAGGGGGTAAGGGAAAAACTAAAAAAAATAAAAATAAAGGTGGCCTCATCCAGTCATCCTTATCTCCCACTGCAGATAAAGCTTAAGCACAAGGGCATACCAGATCAAATCAAACTCTATCAAATAAATTGTAATCAATTGTTATTTGCATATTCAAATAAATTGTAATCTGTACAACAATTATAAATACACATACAAACTCCAAAATATAGTTATAAGGGTGGTTTTCAAACCCAAACTAAAGTCTAAAGCTCCCCTTTTACAACTTCTCTCTCTAAACCAACAAACAAATCAGCCACCATGGCTAACTCAATACCTTAATTGCCACTACGGGTCTCTTCTCTAACTTCTCTCTAGTAATTTCTTTCTCTCTCTGGCCAAAACCTTAGCCTCCATATCTGAAATTCTCAAGCTTTAGCCTCTCAGATTTAAACCCAAATCTAACCTCCACTTTAAGATTGTTGGCAGGACCATGATCGTCTCTCTCTCCTAGGATTCAAATGGACACTTGACTATGTGGATCGTCTCTCTCCTAAGTTTCTCTCTCTCAATATTGTTCTCTTTCATCTCTATGGGTCTCAGGTGATTGAACTGGGTGATTTTTATGCTCACGTGAGTGTCACGTGAGTATTCTATTAGTTTATTAACAGCTGACCAACTGAAAGTACTAAATTTTTTTTGAGAAATAATTACAACATGCTGCTAATTCTGCAGTTCGAACATTTTCCTCTTTAGACTCTCATGCACTTTGTACATAAGGAAGTGTCAATTCAGCTATAAAACCTTCGGCAACTGAAGTACTAATTTGGTACTTGCCTAAATTAGCTAAAGTAAAAGTTTAGGGTGTGATGGTCACTACATAAAGTTTAGGAAAATGTCAAACATTTTTTTCAATTGTTTTTTTTTAAAAGTGAGAAAAAGTAAAAAAAATGAAAATTTAAAAAACTATGCATGAAGATTAAAAATTAAAAGTTAAACTTATAAGCTGACAAGAAACAAATACTAGCATCACTAATTAAAAAAAGTGTACACCCATTAAAAAAATTATTTTATAAAATTTTGGCCCTTTGATCGTGGGAAGAGAGGGGGCCTTTTACCCGTGATTTTTTCTTTTTAATTTTTAATTTTTTTTAAAGAATGAGCTTTGCCACTCGACTAATATCTTTTACTGTTTTCAAGAAGACATTTGAGATACTGACATGAAAATTTTAAAATACTAAATAAATTCATTGGTTATTATCTTAATTAATAGTCAGAGTTTAACGTGGCACCTGTGCATTTAATGTGCTTTATAAATAATTTTCCTTAGTAAGATGACATCATGACAGCAAAGACTAGATTTTTTTTTTTTAGAATTATTTTCGATTTTTAGGGACACAAATGTATTTTTGCCTAGTTATTAAACTTAAAATCTTCTTTTAAAAAATAATTGCTTTCCCTCTCGTTTTTTCCTGGGATTCAGATCCTCTAGAGTTCTTAGGGTACTCTACCAGTAGAGTTCATTAAATCCTAACCACTATTTAATGATTTAATGGTTTAGATTCTGCCATGTCAGCATTTCATTAATAATATTCTTGAAATAATAAAATAATGTTGTAAACAAAACAATTAAGATGATTGTTAATTAAATACTGACATGGCAAAATCTAGACCATTAAATCATTAAAGAGTGGTTAGAATTTAATGAACTCTACTTGGTAGAGTACCCTAGGAACTCTAGAGGATCTGAATCCTTTTTCCTGTTCTTTTCTGGGAAAGAAAAAAAAAAACCTGAAAATCACAATTACTAAACAAATACTTACTTTACTGATCGATCTTGAATGGGTTTAGCCACTTAAACCCATTCATGATCGAGCTAAAAGTCTCGTCCCCCATCACTCCACCATTACCTTGAAAAGCAAAAAAGGAAACTTCTGATGGTGTTGGATTCTGCTCTGTGACGGTGCATTGCGGCCTCAACCACTTTGATGACTGAGATTGCTGACTTTTTTTCTTTTTTTCTTTTTTAAATTATTTTTTATAGTCCCCACAACTGCAATGGGACCTCTCTCTGGCGCCGAGTCATAGTCAGTGACCTTCCTCTTTTGGGTCTATTTTTAAATTCAACATGCAGTAATTTTTTAATACTGAAACTAAGAACCCAAAAACCAAAGCTAGAAACTTAAAAATCTCGGTTTGTGAAAGAGATGGGTGTGATCACCAACATCACCAACAACTTTGGTGTTCCTTATTATGGCGACGTGGTCAGGAACAAGCTACCGCTACTAATGTCAAGGTTTCCTTTTTCAAACATGTGTATTCTCTGGGTAGTATTCAGTTGCAGCTTTTCTTTCTTGTCTACTTTTTCAAACATGTGTATTCTCTGGTTAGTATTCAATTGCAACTTTTCTTTCTTGTCTACTTGCCTTGTTCTGATTTTTTCAACGATTCTATCTTAATCTAGTATGTGGTACGGACATATACCCCTCTCTCTCTCTCTCTCTCTCTCTCTATATATATATATATATATTGGGTCAACCTTAAATTGCTCAATTTGCTGTCTTCTTTGTTTCATCTCAATCTTGAGTAATTCTCTTATGTTATTTTATTCTTCTCTTGGGTTGTTTGTTTTGGATATATTGAACTGCTTTAGAATTTTAAATGTGTGAGTTTTGATGGTTGTTTTTTATTATCAGGTGGAGTACTTGGATATTTTCCACAATTTGTAGAATTGGGTACTTGGAGGATTATTAGAGTTCTGGGGTTCCTTGTGTTAGTGGGATGCATCTATCAAGAGTTTGGACGTGTGGATTATTTATTGTTGCATGGTTGTGTTGTTCTTCACTACTTATTGGAGATCAGAAACCGGTTACCAGCCCCGAAGAAGGTGATTTTGCTTTAGTTTTCTGTTCTTTTGCATTTCATGATTCACAAGCTTCTTTTGCAAAATTAAGTGCTCAGGAGGATGCTTGTTTAGATTTCTCACATGCGTGCTTTCTGAAACAATTACTCATGTTCGCTTCCCCCAAGTTAGGAGTGGTTAGTATTGCATATAGTTAGGTTGTAGTTATTGTTTGATTCATCAATTGGGTGTGCTCAAAACTTGAGGCTGTTAATAACTTTGATGGATGTTTTTAAGATAACATTGCGTTCCTTTAATGCAGTATGCAGATACCCTGATTCTAGAATTATAGAAACAGAAGGACCAGCAATCATGTTGATGAAATGGTGATTAACATTTGTATTAATTTGCAGTGAAGGCTTTGCAAGCCATCAAGAGCAGTTTGATAGATCCCTATGGGAATCTGAGTGATTGGGATCAAGAAGACCCATGTACATCAAATTGGACCGGGGTTTTCTGTCACAATACAACTTTAGACGAGATATCAACACGTTGAACGATTGTATGATTTTAACCTTTACTGATTTTTATTTTTATCAGAAAGCACTATTGACATGAATAATGCTGCATATTTTCTTTGACTTAGAACACTTTTTTCACTTCGTTTATTTTGTCCCTTGCATATGATGAGATGAATATTGTTAAGGACATATTTTTATGTAATTGGTTAATCCTTTGACAAAATGCACTTTACTTGTATTTGGATTGATCTAGGATGTGTTTAATACTTCAAAGAACATGTTGTTCAAGTCTAGTATTAAAGCCATGAAAATTGGACCAAGAAACAAGTAAAGAAAATGTGTTTACTAAAGCTGGACACCTGCTAGACACCTGTGGATAGCTGCTAGACACCTGGTGGACAGCTGCTCGACAGATGCTATCCATTGAGGCTATCTATCGAGGTTACAAAAATCAAAATTTTCAAATCTGATTTTTGGGCCAAGCTTTTGTGTTTGTGTAGGGTTTCTTTTCTCACAACCCTAGACATATATAAGACTTATTTTAGAGGCCGTCACATAACAGAATACAAGGAGAACATATGAAAAATGTGACTGAAACCTTATTCTCTCAGAAAGAAGCTACTGCGTCTTTGCGCCTTAGGGTTTTGTAACCAAGTGCTTCTTGATTTTCATTGTTAATAAAGTGAAGAACTTTACAGCCAACATTCTTCTTTTTTAAGTTGGCGAGTGAGTCACGTACTGGGATTCATGCAAAGGAGTAAGTCACGTACTAAGATCCGTGCATCAAAGGGTGACGTTCATATATTGAAGAGTTCAGAAGTTCTAAAGCGGTAGAAGGTTTCTGCTGTGAGTTCATCTATGTGGATTGTAGACTCTAGGAACAAAGGTTTTGTACTAAATCTGAAACTTCTTTTTACTATAATGAATTGCTTTTCGAGAAGGTTTCCCCCCAGGTTTTTTTTCCTGTAAAATTGGTTGGTTTCATTGGTTTTCCTAGGTCATCATACCTTGTCTTATTTATTCGTTCGCTGCACTTAGTTTTGACATGATATTGATGTTTATTTGTTTTAACAAGTTTTATGCATAATAAATCTAATTAACAACTTGGGTTTAAAACTTGTTAATTATATCAACCAGGGTCTAAATTTCCCAAACAAGTGGTATCAGAGCAGGCACACTCTGATTAGGTCTTAATCTTTGTTGTGTGATCCATTGACCCCTGTTGTCATGGAAACTCTTGATTGTTTTGATTTGCATGATCTTGTGTTGAATGATGATAATGATATTCAAGATGCCTAGCAAACTTTATAATTTTTGTATGAAATCTCTTGAATGTTCTACAAAATTAAAAGCTAAATTTAAAAATGTCAAGCTTGAAAAAGATGATTTGATTGCAAAATTGGATGAAGCCAATAATTTGAATGAGAACTTTAAAAATCAAATTTCATCTCAGGTGGACAAAATTAAGAGTTTGGAAGAGCAACTAGTTGAATTTAAAACTGAAATTGAAAAATTAATTAGTGCCAAACTTGTTGTTGAGCCTAACTTAAAACAAAAAGATTTTTATATTCCCCCATTTAAAAGGAATAATGAAGAGTTGAAGGCTAATATTGTTAGGATAGACCAAGGTAAACAATCTGATGTTAACGTTGAAGTTTCTAAGCTTATGTCTAAAACTCCTCCTAAGTTGAATAAAAATTCTAAACTTGTCCCCACTTGTCATCATTGTCATATTGTTGGTCATATCAGGCCAAATTGTCCGAAGTTGAGGTCTCTGTCAACCTCTAAGGTTAGACCTCCTTCTAGGAAGCCGAGTAGCTCTAAAACTACTCATGTTTGTCACAATTGTGATGCTTCCGGCCACACTCGGCCTAATTGTTTCAAGTTGTTTCCTCATAAGTGAGTGTCCAATAGGTCTCATCTTTTGTCTAAAGGCTCTGTACCTATTTTTGGTGAGTTATTAAAAGTTTTGAGCTTTTTAACTCAATTTCATGAGAATTCTAATTCCTCTATGTCCTTTAGTAGTCATACTAGGACACGTGCCTTTTCATCTTTACGGCCAAAGACTCGTGCTGTGTGGGTGAGGAAGAATCCTAAGACTTAATTGTCTTTTCTATTTGTCCTCTGCTTTAATTCTTTCTATCTACAGTAGGACTTTCTTTGCTTGATTTATTATCTGCTTTTGGAATCATGCTTTCATGCATCTGCATTTTTTTCCTTTCTTACTTTCATGCATATGCATCTTTCTTTTATGCATTGCTTTGTCTTGTTTAACATGTTTTTTGTTTGTGTGTTTTCAGTTTTGTTTTATTTTGTTTTTCAGATAAAAATAAAAATAAAAAAATTGAAAAATACAAAAATAGTGTGTGTTTGTGTACATCGATTCTTGTGAACCTTAAAATGGCCATTGAAACAGAGTTTTCTAAACTTTGTATCTCTTGTAGCTTAGAGGAGCATTCTTATGCACAACTAAGCAAGTGAGCTTTGTGACTCTTTGTTTGTGATGAGTAAGGTTAAGTGATCTCTTGAACTTAACACTCGTATCACTCTTTTGGAAGGGTAGAACTAGAAAATCCTAAGAGAAATGCATAAATAACCATCTTACCACTGTTACTTGCCAATCATGATATGACAATTGTATGCTTAGGCATAGCAAAAGTGGAATGTCAATGACATCTGTATGCTTTGGCAAAGCAAAAGTGCAATGTCAAAAGCTTAACATAATTGAGTATTTCTTTTCTCTCTCTTGTATACCCATGCATGGTTTACTTAAAAAAAAAATATGCAAAGAAAATAAAAGCAAAAAGAACAAAATGCTTTAAATATGATTGCAAGCGTGTTTTCTAGGATATGTAGGAGTTATAGGATGTACCTCGAAGGTGATAGTCTCCATCAAAAAACTATGATTGTGTGTGAGTTAAAGTGATTTTCTCATATCTCAAATCGTCATAATTTAGAGACACATGTAATCTTGCGATGTTTTCACACACAACACGTAAAATTCTTTACTACTTTTGATACATGTGCAGATACAATGTGATTTGGTCATCACAAGGTTTACATGTGTTGATGTATACTCACTAAATTGTCTTGACTTGTTTTTGAAATATAAAATCGGTTAGACCTGTTTAGTGTGTGTGTGTGTGTGTGTGTGTGTGTTTTTGGGATCAAAATGCATGACATTTTTTTTGTTGAGAGATGTTTTTGAGAATCTAAAATGTTAGTTGGATCTATGGCTGAGTTACATGTTTGATTGCATTCATATCTGTGTATTTTCCTTCTTGAAAAACTAATTTTAAGCCATCTCGACACCTTCTCAACACCTCTCGATACCTGGCTTATTTGTCGAGTTCTTATGTTGCATCTTATCACAATCTCGACACCTCTCGATAGCTAGGTGGATCGATCAAGATATCTTCTGTCTCCTTGATAGCTTCTCAATAGCTGTTCGATTCATCGAGGTATGCCCAATAGCTCCTCAATACCTCTCGATCAATCGAGATCCTCTGCATGTATTGTTTTTCACATGTTTTGCATGTTTCTTTTATCTTGTCATCCTTAGCATCTTGTTTCATTACATTCATGCATTTATGTGGATTCTCTGTACCCCCTTAATAATTTTTTATCATCTTTATGTTTCTCGAGTGAAGCTTTCTAGTTTCTTGTACCCATTGTCAATCATGACAAAAAGGAGGAGAAATTGGAGAATTTGTGATTTCTTTCTTTAAGATTCTACAAGTTAGGAGGAGAAATACATTCCTTTGTAAGGAGGAGATGTGTTTCATCTTGTTAGGGGGAGTGTTTACCTCTTTATTGTTGTAGGAGCTACTTTTAGCTTCTTGTTCTTATATCTTAGGTCTTGTGACCATGTTTACATACATTGTGCTTATCTTTGATATATATATATATATATGTGTGTGTGTGTGTGTGTGTGTGTGTGTGTGTGTTTGTGTATGATGTATGTTTTCTTCACCTATCTCTACATGTGTTATTTCTTTTCTATCTTTATACACATGTTTCTTTAATTTGTATGCAATCTATTATTTCTGTCTCACACTAAGATGCCATGATGAGTTTTGTTTATAGTGTTTCAGAAATAAAGGCTGTCAAAGTCTTCCATGCTATGAACTCTCTTCTTGCAAAGTTTTTCAAGAGTTTGTGTTAGGGTAGATTTTATTGTATTCAACAAGTGAGTATGAGTTGTGTGATTTATGACTTTTCTCATATGTTCATTTGTTTGTTGTGGTTTTGTCACGGATTGCCAAAGAGGGAGATTGTTAAGGACATATTTTATGTAGCTGACTAATCCTTTGACAAAACGCACTTTATTTGTATTTGGATTGATCTAGGATGTGTTTAATACTTCAAAGAACATGTTGTTCAAGTCTAGTATTAAAGCCATGAAGATTGAACCAAGAAACAAGTGAAGAAAAGGTGTTTACTAAAGCTGGACACCTGCTAAACACCTGTGGATAGCTGCTGGACACTTGCTGGACACCTGGTGGACAGCTGCTCGACAGATACTATCTATCGAGGTTTAATGAGGCTCGACAGATGCTATCTATCGAGGTTACAGAAATTAGAATTTTCAAATCTAATTTTTGGGCCAGGCTTTTGTATTTGTATAAGGTTTCTTTTCTCACAAGCCTAAACATACATAAGACTTATTTTAGAGACCGTCACATAATAAAATACAAGGAGAACATATGAAAAAGGTGACCAAAGCCTTATTCTCTCAGAAAGAAGCTATTGCGTCTTTGCCCCTTAGGGTTTTGTAACCAAGTGCTTCTTGATCTTCATTGTTAATGAAGTGAAGAATTTTGCAGCCAACATTCTTCTTTCTCAAGTTGGTGAGTGAGTCACGTACTAGGATTCATGTAAAGGAGTGAGTCACGTACTGGGATCCATGCATCAAAGGGTGGCGTTCATATATTGAAGAGTTCTGAAGTTCTGAAGCGGTAAAAGGTTTCTGCTGTGAATTCATCTACAGGGATTGTAGAGTCTAGGGGCAAAGGTTTTGTACTAGATCTGAAACTTCTTTTTACTATAGTGAATTGCTTTTCGGGAAGGTTTCCCCCCAGATTTTTTTTATTGTGAAACTGGTTAGTTTCATTGGTTTTCCTGGGTAATCATATCTTGTCTTCTTTATTTTTCCGCTACACTTAGCTTTGACATGATATTGATATTTGTTTGTTTTAACAAGTTTTATACATAATAAATCTAATTAACAACCTGGGTTTAAAAATTGTTAATTATATCAACCGGGGTCTAAATTTCTCAAACAAATATTATTCCACTTTGATATCTACTCATTTTATTTGGTGCATGGAACAAACTTCCTTGATTATTTTGTTCGTTTGAAATTAAAAGAAATTTATTAGGATGGGATCTATTATCCACATGTTTCCCAATGGTCACCCGTATCTCCAAATGAATTTAAAATCTATCTTCATGTTCTTTTCATTTGTGAAGAAAATTAATAACTATTAATCTATTATTATTTATTGCCTACAAACACAATTGCTATCTCATGCTTAGCATTATAATAGATTTTGATGCTAGTCACAAGTTCGCATATAAAACTATCAAGCTTTGATAAGACTTGGCTATTAATTGCATGTAGGCTCTTCTTATGAAGACTTAGCAATGGTGCTTTAATAATTTTGTTTTGGGCTGCTTCTCTGCAGGCAACTACTAGGTATGAATTTGTCAGGAACTTTATCACCAGAGATTGGCCGCTTATCAAATTTGACAATATTGTAAGGCAAAGGATAGCTGAAGAATAATTTTTGTGATACAAATATCTTTATCTGAATCACAGTTTTCGGAGACCTCTTTCACTCAATATTCTGGAATCCCATGGTAGCATTCTATATTACTATTTACTTATCCTACTGATATATTTTTCTGTCTACTCTGTTGAAGGGATTTTATGTGGAATAACATAAGTGGGAGTATACCAAAGGAGATAGGCAATATTATGACTTTGGAACTCTTGTAAGTTGAGCAGTTCTCTGTTGGATAGGTTAGACACTCAATATTGTTATCACAGGATTACATGCTTAGAGCATTAAGAAATGCAGATATGCTACAAGTTTGTGCATTTTAGATCCTTTGAATTCTGATACAAGAGATAATCCTTGTATCTGAAGATTCGGAACTAATTTACTTTATATTTTGGTGCTTTTCTGAATACATGATATTTTAATATTGTAAAGCTGCAGTACAATTTCTTCGTCTCTAATTCCATTTACAATATTCTGTGTTTCCAGGCTTTTAAATGGAAACAATTAACAGGTCCCTTACCTGAAGAGCTTGGTTATTTTCCAAAGTTGGACAGAATACAAATTGACGAAAACCATATATCGGGACTAGTACCTAAATCATTTGCAAACTTGAAAAAAACAAAGCACTTGTGAGTGTGCTTCTGATGCTATACTGTCTAAAATCAGTTCTACAATGACTAACCCTTCTTCTTCTCTTTTTTATGAGCAGTCACATGAACAACAATTCGATCAGTGGGCAAATCCCGCCTGAGCTATCCAGATTACCGAGTCTTATTCACTTGTAAGTATTTGGTCATATTCTTAAATTTCATGAGTCATCTGTATGACCATTGAAGACCTTCAACTTGGAAACTGCAGCCTTCTTGATAATAAAAATTTATCAGAGTATATTCCACCAGAGTTCTCCGAGCTGCCAAATTTGCAGATACTGTATGGTTTTCACTTTCCTAGAACATAAATATATTTATGTTTACACATAATTTTCTTTACATTTAAAATTTGTGAATATATTTTCCTTTTCTTTTTCTTATGCTTTTCATCTTGAACAAGGCTATAATTTTCCTTTCTCTACAGTGTAACATTACTCTAGTAATCTTTTTTCAAGTTTCTTGATACTTTCATTTACGTTGTTTTGCAGTCAATTTGATAACAATAACTTCGATGGGACTACAATTCCAGCTTCTTATAGCAAGATGTCTAAATTGCTGAAGTTGTAAGTTCATATTATTATTGTATGTTTGTAATTATGTTCCAAAAGTAAAGGTGGGCAAGGTGCTAGCCTTGAAGTGTAAGGCTCAATGTTTGTGTGTGTGTCTATATATATATATATATATAGAGAGAGAGAGAGAGAGAGAGAGAGAGAGAGAGAGAGAGAGAGAGAGAGAGAGAGAGAGAGAGAGAGAGAGAGAGTAAGGATCAATGTAAACTACTCTATCAATGTTTGGCTAATGATTAAAGAAGCTCTTCCCTCCACCTAAAATGCAAAACTATAATAAAGAGGAAAATACCAACAAGATAAGAAGTACTATAAAATAGACACAGTAGTTTGCATTTTATTGGGAAAATACATAAATTGTTTTAACATTGATTGAAAAGGAATACTTTTTTTTAGGACAAATTACAACTTACTCACCCATAGTTTGACCGAAATTTAAGCTGCTTACCTGTTATTTGAAATTTGATACTTTACCTCCCTGAGGTTTAATTGAAATTTAAGTTGCCTACCTGTGGTGTGAAATCCCATGATGCAAGTGTTCCGTTGGATTCTTTTTGATCTTATTGGATCTTGTATTTTTATGTTTTTTTTTTTTACGTTTTTGGAGGAGATAGACATAAAAGTGGAGCAAAATTATATATTCAACCATGTTTTTAACAGAAGTGGGTCACAGAACTCTAACTGAGCTAACTTTAGGTAGGTAAAGTGTCAAATTTTAAACCACAAGTAAGCAACTTAAATTTCGGCCAAACCACAGGTGGGTAAGTTGTAATTTGCCTTTTTTTTAATTATTAAGTGACACTGACACACAAACGCGGTCAGTCTTGAATTCACAACTTCACCCTCCAGCCCAATATTAGGGGAGAAGAAAGTGCCAGTTGAGCTATGGCTCATTGGAAATTGAAATGGAATACAAACGGGAAGTTACTCAACTTAGAAGTGCTGTTGGTTTAATCCAACTAAGGCGGCATGAATGTATTTCTTTGCATTTCTCAAGTTGTAAAGAAGCTAGATTATCTTAATCAGATATCACAAAACTTTCATTAACTTAGAAGCTTTATATGCTTACAAGATGGCAATTAAGGAGTAAACACATTCACATGTTGTGTGATATTCAAGATTTATAATATTTGTGTTTTGGTTGGATTTGCCAGGAGCCTTAGGAACTGCAGTTTGCAAGGACCAATTCCTGATTTTAGCCAAATACCAAACCTTTATTATCTGTAAGTTTCTTTATTTTTATTTTTCCTTTTAGGAGTCATTCTGGAATGATCACTTATGGCTTTTAAATCTGAAAAATAGATGGACCAGGCTGTATGGAATTTTCTCTTTTCTTTTTCTAAAAACTCTGATAGCTACTTGTACTTTCTTTATGTTTTACTTTGTATAAATTTCAGAGACCTCAGTTCAAATCAGCTAAATGGAACCATACCTTCAGATAGGTTTTCTCAGAATATCACGACTATGTAAGATTTTTATCTTCTGAATGAGATGTCAAATTTTGTATTTTTTTTTCATGTTGTTTGAATTTAATTCCTAGTTATTGCGAAATATTTCAAGACAACTTATAACAGCAATTCCGTTGACTTTTGATGTCTACTATTTGAGCAATATTCAGCTTGTTATCCCACAACCATATTTCTGGAACCATTCCCACCAACTTTGCTTATCTTCCTCATCTCCAAAGACTGTGAGTAGTCTCCCTTTCTTATTCCTCCTTTTGTGTTTAGTTCTATGGTTCATTGTTATTGTAAATTATTTTGTATTAATTTAAATTTGAGTTTCCACTTATCTCAACCATTATATTTTAAAGTTACTAGTTAATATCAGTCAATAAATTAAACTGTCAATAAAATAATTGGATTTATTTGGTAAATTATTCCCCATGGCAGGTCGATTGCAAACAATTCATTAAGTGGCTCTGTTCCATCCTTCATTTGGCAAAATAGGGCTTTTAATGGAATGGAGAAATTTACAGTGTAAGACCTGAATGACAATGTTGCTATTTCCTTGTTTAGAAGTGTCATCATATTTTGGTATGGTTGTGTGCATCTGTTCATTCTCTCAACCATCTTTTCCTTGTAATGGTAAAAAAAATAAAGTTGATTCCTTTTTCTGATTACAGCATGGCCTTTTGTAAAATTCAAAGTTTAACCTTCCGGGTTGACTATTAAATTTACTCTCATACTGGATTGTCTAAGATATTGCCTTTTTCCCTTTGGTACTACAGGGAGTTGCAGAATAATAATCTTGCAAATATCAGTGGCACTACTTATCTACGTCCAAATGTTTCTGTCTGGTTTGCTTCTATACCTCCCCAATTTTTGCTTCCTGATTAGTTTCATATAGAACATCATGTGTGATGAAATGCATCTTCAAAATGTAAATACTTGGTAAAGGATTGTGGATGTGATCTTTTTAATTTTATTTTTGCAACGTGTAACCTACATAGCACATTGATGTGATTAAATCTCATTTTTAACTCTCAGGCTTCAAGAGAATCCCTTATGCTTGAACTCCAACCTAGCCCAGTTCTGTAGACCTGAAATTGAGGAAGACAAAAACAGTCAGAGTTCAACAAATACCACTTCTGTTTGTCCGGTTCCGGCTCAAGCATGCCCATCCTCTTACGAATATTCCCCTACATCTCCAGTAGTTTGTTTCTGTGCTCTTCCTTTGTTTGTTGGATATCGGTTGAAAAGTCCCGCATTCTCAGATTTTCGTCCGTACAGAAATGATTTTGAGGAGTTCCTGACATCTCGTCTTGAGTTATCTCTTTATCAGCTGTACATTGATTCATTTACATGGGAAGAAGGACCTCGATTGGGAATGCAATTGAAGTTCTTTCCTTTATCTGATTCTGTAAACAATGCTCCTACCTTCAATAAGAGCGAGGTTCAGCGAATCTTTGATGTATTCACATCATGGAAAATTCACAATAATGACCTTTTTGGACCTGCTGAACTTATCAGCTTTCCTATACTGGGCTTCTATAAATATGGTTCGTCTCAAAACCCTTATTTGATATTTTTTACAACAGAGCTTTCTTGAGTGGGAACTAATGCTTATTTAGCTGTTGAGTAATGTACAGCTTTCTTCTCTAATTTATTTGACCTACACCTTGAAGTCTTCTATACTTGAAGACCACTTAAGCTTGTGGCATTATTCTCTGTTGTTGATTTGTCTGAGTAACTTGTGGGAATATCTGTGGGGGGCACATTTGAGTGGAGATCACCTTTTCTTTTGTTGTGAACAATGTTGAAGAAAGGCTTGGTCTCCAGTTTAATGCTTTCACTATGGTGATGCTAAGTTCTGTGGAATAACAGATATAGTTGATTAGCACATAAGTAAATAGCTTCAATGCTCGGATCAAGATGATTGTTAATTTTCATGGCAATTAAATTGTGTTCTATATTGATCAAGAAGCCAGCTTCAAATTCACACCATCACTTATGACTTGACCCCAAAGATGGATGACCTATAACTCAGTCACAAGCCTTATTTTGTGTATTCATATATGAGATGAATTTTGTTGCAAAGCTTTGATTTTGTTTGTGCTGATAGTTCTCACTAATGTCACAGATGATGCCAACTCTCCAAGTTCTGGTTTAAGCAAAGGTGCATTGGCTGGCCTAGTATTGGGAATCATTGCAGGTGCAGTTGCATTGTCTGCAGTTGTTACTCTTCTGATACTGAGAATGCATGTGAGGAATTACCATGCGCTTTCAAGAAGACGCCATTGTGAGTATCTTATTTTTATGAAGTTAGGGGTACCAGGTAGATATGTCACGATTTTTTTACTTTTCCTATAATTGTTTTTATCGTACACCCTGAATTTAGGCTGTCAATTGGGCCGGGGTGATACTAGTCCAATTATAGAGGCCTCAGCCTGGGCTTGGTCAATATCTTAGCCCTATCTCAGCTAATGATGTTGGGCGAGATTCAGTCAATTTTGGACTGACCTGTGATTAGAAGCATCATATGGAGTTGAAAAAAGGTTAAAGATAAATTAGCATAGGACTTGGTTGCATACTGGCTCAAACCATGTTTAAGTTGAAGAAAATCCAGTTAGCAACTATGTTTGTAACGACCCAAGAAAAAGCGCTAGTCACATTTGCGCTAGCCACATCTGCGATGTACCTCAAAAGGACTGGTCACAATTGAGGCTCCTTCTTGTTGTTAATAAAGCTCAGTTTAACCTAGTATATGTCTGATGTGGGACTCATCACACACCCACACATATTACACAATCAATTGAATTGAGACATCATCACAATGTTAAAAATGTTGTTGACTAGGCACTTCATTTGGAATGCAGTACTTGTGTAGGACACTTGCATTGTATGGGGCACTTTTGCACGTGTGTCACAGCAGTATCCCTTAAAAAATGAAGCACATGGCTGAGACACAAGAACAAGAGGAATCAAATACTCTTTCACAAAACAAAGAGAGCATTTATGCTTTGAACAGCACTAGTGCATTTGAGAATTAATAAATATCTTTATTCTTGATTTGAATTCTAATTTTTAAACATCCTTTAATAGTCATGGATTTTCTTTATTATCCATTATTACTCTTAATTTGATATATATTTAATATTACATGAAAAATATATGCTTAATAATAAATAGAAAATAAAAATAAAAATATATTTAATAATTATTTAACAGTTGTACCCGTGTCCTATTTTTTCAAAAATTGTCATGTAACTGTGTCATACCCACACCTATATATGTATCTGTGTCCATGCTTCTTAGTTGACTAGTAAGATGCAAGGGTATGTGTGTGTGTGTGTGTGTGTGTGTGTGTGTGTCTGTGTGAGTATAAATAAAATCTTATGATAATTAATACATAATTCTATCAGGTATTTTAAAAAAAAAATGGCACTGCACCTTTTTATGCAGCACTTATCTCTATGTTTTTATATTTAACATTGGTCCTATTAAATATGCAGCATCTATGAGCTCCATAAAAATTGATGGTGTAAAGGATTTCACTTATAGAGAAATGGCTATGGCTACAAACAGTTTTGACAACTCCAGTGAGGTTGGCCAAGGAGGGTATGGTAAGGTTTATAAAGGCATTCTAGCTAATGGTGTAGTTGTGGCCATAAAACGTGCACAAGAGGGATCTTTACAGGGTGAAAAAGAGTTCTTGACAGAGATAGAATTGTTGTCAAGGTTACATCATCGAAACCTTGTGTCTTTGATTGGGTATTGTGATGAAGAAGGTGACCAGGTACTTTTCTCATCTTGAATTTATATATACATGTTCTCTATGTTCTTAACACTTTTCCAAATTTTAAGCCAATTGGATGTTATTTTCTATTCGATTTGTAAACTCATCTTTTATGCATAATTTTAATATACAAAAACTTGAAATTTAAACATTTAGTAGATAGAATAGTTATATATCTCAGATTAACTTGAAATTTTGCAAACATGGAGAGTATTGGAAGAAAATGTAATCTAATGGCGGATTTGTCAAAATTTGCATCAAATGAAATAAATATTGAGTGGTGTAGGATTGCTTAAAGAGTTAAAGATACACCAGATATAACTTGAACCTAACCCATATACATAATAAATAAAAGATTGGATTATCCACCAATCTTCTTGGATACATAGGGAGATGATTCCCATCTACTTAGGAAGTTGATGCAATTACGCCAAATGAGCTGTAAGAGTTTAAAAAAAAAAAAGAAGTGAAAGATGTAAAACCGTGTACATAGCTGCTCTGAATATGCAAACAATGGAAGAAATCAAATTCGGTTTAGAGACATTACAGATGAGATTTTGCCAAATTAGTTGCTTAATAATGTAGAAGCATAGATGATTCTTCATAAAGTAAGGATTATTTTGGCTCTAAGAAATGCATAAAAGACTTAAATATCTGCTTTCGCAATGAACTTGGGAGAATACAGTTGTTCTTCTTCATGAGCAGTATGTTGCTCCTTGAAAATTGTTTGGCTTTCACACCCTGGGGACTAGCTTTTCTTTCTCACTATTGCTTAATTTGTTTTGAAAATTTTTCTTTAGAGGAGCTTCATGTAAGTATTGTTTTGCATGCAGATGTTGGTCTATGAGTTTATGTCAAATGGTACTCTGAGGGATCACCTTTCTGGTACACCTTATAATCATTCTCTATACTTGCCTTTTATTGATCTCACTATAGTATTTTCTAGGTGTTCCTCATCACGAATGATTGCAATATATAACTTGCAACAATACACTTTCTCCCCCTCTCTCCCCCCTCCCACCACCACCACCACCACCACCACCACCACCAAAAAAGCAAATTCCATTTTATTTATATATTTTATAGCTAAATGTAACTTTTTTACTTTCAAATTCTATATCCATTCTAATGAACTTATTAGGGGTTCATGTGTGCAATAATACAGCCAAGTGTAAAGAACCTCTGAGTTTTGCAACGAGATTGAGAATTGCCCTAGGATCGGCTAAGGGCATCCTCTACCTACATACTGAAGCTGATCCTCCAGTATTTCACCGAGATATCAAGGCCAGTAACATATTATTGGACTCCAAGTATATGGCAAAAGTTGCTGATTTTGGACTTTCACGACTTGCACCAGTTCCAGATATTGAAGGGATGGTGCCTACTCATGTATCCACAGTTGTTAAGGGGACACCAGTAAGACTCTTATAGTTGATGTTTAACTAATAGAATTATAAACTTCATATTTTTCTAGGTTGATGAGTGAATTCTTATTAGTGTTCTCCAGCTGTGGCACAAGTGCCACATTTTAACTGCCTATAAATTTTATATGATTCAACACTTGACAATCTAGCCAGGGCTGCTGACTCTTCTTGGAAAAACAATAAAAATGAATTGATAATAATGATTTTCATTTCCATTTTTGTGTAAGGGTAAATTGCAGAAAACCACCCTAAACTATGAGATACTTGCACATCACAAACTTTGAAAATTTGGTTGAAACAACTGTGCCAAAAAGAGGAACTGATAGCCTGATACCATGTTAGAGAAGTATTAGAAATTAATTAAATGAGAGAGGTTCAAAAGAGAAGCTAAAAATCTTTTATAGCCTTCATCCACTATATTCCATATATATATATATACACACACACGAGTTTTTTGTTTTTTTGAATCCTATATATGTGAGAGTTGGTTACAAGGAATAAAGAATATTCTAGACAATATGATAGCTGGTGAGGGATACTTCAGCAACAACACCCACCCCTGGGATACTCTAGACTAATCTGGAAGGATTCAACACAATGCAAGGGTACCACCTATACAATATAAACTCTTTAACAGGGTGCAAAGTGCAAGATCCCCCATATATATATATATATGGTAAGTTACACACGGTCCTAATAAGTCTTGAATCCACAACCTCACCCTCAATCTCATTACTGTGGGACACGGAATTGCCAATTGAGCTATAGGTCATCGGCAATCCCCATAATTTAGGGTGGTTTTTTTGGAACTAATCATTTTTTTTCAATTGTAAATTTATACATTTTTTATTATTAAAAAATAAAAAAATGTAACTCAAACTCTATGAAATAGACTTAGTAGTATGTTGTTTGAGATGTAACTGATGCCTATTTTCTTTTTCTTTCATTCTTTGGATTAAAGTTGCAGGGTTACCTTGATCCGGAGTATTTCTTAACTCGTAAATTGACAGACAAGAGTGATGTTTATAGCCTTGGTGTTGTTTTTCTTGAACTCCTGACTGGGAAGCAGCCAATCTCACATGGAAAAAACATTGTTAGAGAGGTAAAACCTTATAGACTTGTTTGTCTTGGATTTGATGGGGCCTAATGGTGCATCAGGTGCTTAGGCATGAAAGGGAAAATTGTTCTTCCGTGATTTGTTTTACTGTGTAGAATAAAGACGACCACTTTTAGTTATTCTCTCTCTCTCTCTTCTCTTCTTCTTGCCATATGTCATTTTATTCTAAAAGTAAAGATGAGAGATATCCTCATTTGCAAGTTTCAGTTTTAACTTCAAACCCTAAAATCTTTAAAAAAAAATATCTTCACATCTGTCCTTATGCGAAACATTCATTTACTTGTATAACATTTATGATCATTTTGGCATAATGATCATATTATTTAATCCTGTAGATACAACGGCTTAAATTTGTGTAATAAAATGGTTTCTTATAGTTTTTATATGGTTTCTATTTGTTTCAGGTTAATGTTGCGAGTAAATCTGATATGATATTTTCGGTCATTGATGGGCGAATGGGATCTTATCCTCCTAAATGCGTGGTGAAATTTTTGAATTTGGCTCTCAAGTGTTGCGGAGATGAGACAGATGCTAGACCTTCAATGGCAGAGGCGGTTAGAGAACTTGAAAGTATATGGCATATGATGCCTAATTCCGACATTATATCAGTAGGTCCTATGGTCATTAATGCTAAAAAGGTTGCAACTCCACCATCATCATCCTCTAGGGTGAAGGATCCTTATGCATCAGAGATATCTGGCATTGAACTAGTTAGTGGAGACATTCCATCTATCGCACCTAGATAGAAAACATTTCTAAAATAGATTGTATTAGAACCTGAGATGCTATGATCTTGATGTTGTGTAATGTCTCACTCTTCATTATTCATTACATTTTTTTTTGGTAAACTAATTAGTTAGACATTTTTTTTTGTAAACTAATTAGTTAGAGCTGTAGATGGTGTAATAATGTCACTGTAAAAATGTATACCGTTCAATAATGAAGTTGTTGATACTTTTTTTTTTTTGAAAAACACACAAAAACACACACACACACACACACACAAACACATATATATATATGGGAAGGAGAATGAGATAAGGGAATATACTCACATGCCGAGTTGTTGATACTTGATAGTGAAATTTTGAAATACATTGATAAGAAACGGAAACTTTATGGAGTATGTGTTGTCTGATTCAATATAAGCATAAACTTTACGGGACACTGAGCAGTCTTAAAGCTAAGAAAAAAAGAAGATTTGATTGAAATGCTTTTACTGGCTTCATACACACTGGTATGATTAGGGGGGGTGGTCACTCAGTTAGCATTGAATCGCTATGGATCCTCAAAGGCCATCAAATACATGATTGGGCCCGGTTCTAAGATGGGCTGGTTAGATTAGATTAATAAGGCCCATTTAAGCCTAGGGTTATGGAAGAGCTTGGGAACAAAACAAGAGTGGGGCAATTTTTTTTTTTTGGTTGTTGAGAATATTATGTATTTTAACACACACACAAGAAGATGGAAGAAGGTCTTAAATAAATTGACAGTGATGTATATCCAAAACTGAAAGTGGTGGAACAAATTGAGTCGCACTCCACCTTTACCAATAGGAGGTTGGTGAATGGAACTTTTATAAGTTCATAAATGAATGTGATTTTATCTAATTAACTCAAATAATATAATATTAACTATAACATAAATTTTTTTTTTAGAGTGATAACATAATTGTTAATTATTAGCATTTTCTTATAAATTGGAAAAAAAAATTAATGTAATTTTTTTTTGTTCATTATATGGGAAGTGAATAAGTTTTTTTTTTCAGAGAGAGTTTCAACCTATGACGTCTGTTTCTGATGATAACTTTTTATCATCAGACCAACACCAATCAGTTTTTGATGTAGGCGGGAATTGAACCCCAGATCTCTTATTCAACCATCAGAGATTTTAACAATTTAGCTAGCTGGAACCCACTGAGAAGTGAATAAGTTAATTTAAGTAGTTCATAAACAAGTTCGAGCTTGTTTGATAAAATAAAAAGTAGAGAACATATAATTTTGGCTCTTATAGTTTAGGATTATTTTCATTTTTGTCTTTTAAGTTTCACAATTTTCTTTTTAACCACTTATGTTTGATTTTGTTTTCATGTTGGACATATTGCTCATTTTCATTAGTTATCTAATCGTCTATAATATGTTTTTTGCTTACAATAATGAAATTCATGTATTCCCACAACATTTTAGAGCTACTATTTCATGAAATAGTTAAACATAGAGGGCACTTAACAATCATATTACTAATGAGAATGAATTGCCAATTATAGGAAAAAAATACTAACGAAAATGAACTGCAAGACAAATAAGAAAACAAAATGAAACATAAAAAGGGAAAAATGAAGATTTTGAAATGTAAAAGGCCGAAATGGAAATTGTAGGGGCGGGTTTTGGATCCTAGGCCCAAAAGATAAATGGATTAAGGCCCAAAGAGCCCAATATAATGAATTTGTAGAGAGTGGGCTAAAAACTAGGCTTCAATGAACTATACAATACTCACAAGGAATTGAAGATGGTAGGAAAGCCAAGGAAAACAGGTTTTATGCAAAGAAAGTTTTCCTCAGCTAAGTTCGAGGAGAGTAGCTCTTGATTATATTATTCTTAGTACGTGTTTGGATTTCGTCTACAAAGGAGCGTCTTGTGTCTGGCGTTTCCTTTTTTTTTTTTTTAAGCGTTTTGTAGTTGTGGTGGCTTTTCTAATGGGTCTCATGCATTGTTTACGGGATCCACAAACTTCTTTTTTTTAACAAAACTTTCATTAAAAATGGTCCCATGACACTATTCACACATTTAAAATTTATTTTGCTACAGTGTTTTCAGTTTTCAGATTTCAGCAAAATAAGCGGTATCCAAACACACTCTTAGACTTGGATACAATTTTAGTTCTCAATGCTACAACGTTTCCTTCACAAATTCTTCGATCCCCTCTACAATGGATTTTTCTTCCTTATATTACCCTTCTTCACTCCATCTTAGTCATCCACGTGTTGATCAGATGTCTAGCTTTTACCCCTTCCTATCAGCACATTCTTGAAGTTTTTAGAGATAGCTGTAAGGCTGAATATCACTGTTCAAGTATCACTTCCACATTAAAGCGGCTAGAGAGTTAGCTACAGAGCATTCAATGCGGTGGTGGCAGTAGCTTTCCCTCAGATATTTCTTCCTTTCCCATTGTCTTATCTCTTCCTGATGCTTATCCTTGCCAGTAGAATTGCCCAGAATGTTGCTCTTAATGGCAGGTCCACCCTTCTGACCTCTGCTCTATGAAGCCGAGGTGGCATTTGTCCTCAGACTTCCTTCTTGGAACCTTATGACCAAACCCTTTTCTTCATTCAATGTGCATTTCCACGATAATGTTTACCCGTCTTCGGACTATTAAGTGTACTTGGATAGGGCCCACAGCCCAATATACATTTTTTGGGTTTGTCATCCCTACAATTATTATTATCATTATTATTATTATTATTATTATTATTAGAACTTTCCAAGTGATTAGTTTAATGTAATTAAGGATCACAATAGAGTAGGATAAGGTTGGATCAAGGTGCCCTACCCATTAAGATGAAATGGGTTTGAGGTATTTTGTCATCCTTGACAAAGTGATTTTGATATTAATGAGGTAAAAAATGAAGGAATGTGCAATCATAAGAGGACTAAAAGTTATAGAAAATATGTTTTAAGGAATGGTAATAGAATATGTCATGTACCCAAAAAAAAGTATAAATAAGATATGTGTAAATATATATATATATATATATATATAGAGAGAGAGAGAGAGAGAGAGAGAGAGAGAGAGAGAGAGAGAGAGAGAGAGAGAGCTCTAGTTAGTTCTAGGATTGCAAACAAGTAAAGTCAAAGGGGACTATTAAAAGTTTAGGATTCTTCATTTAATTTTATTTCAATCATTAGTCGAGTTCAAGTTCAATATTAGATGAGATTACATGTTCAATCTTAGTTCATTTTCTTCTAATTAAAGTAGTTTTTTGACCCTTAAAGTTTAGGAATATTTCAGTAGGGATGACAGACCCAGAAATGTATATTGGGCTGTGGGCCCTATTCAAGTGCACTTAATAGTCTGAAGATGGGTAAACATTATCGTGGAAATGCACATTAGTGAATGAAGAAAGGGGTCTAGTCATAAGGTTCTAGGAAGGAAGTTCAAGGACAAATGCCACCTCAGCTTAACACAACAGAGGTCAAAAGAGTGGAAATGCCATTAAGAGCAACGTTCTGGGTAGTTCTACCGGTAAGGATAAGCATCAAGAAGGGATAAGACAATGGGAAAGCAAGAAATATCTAAGGGAAAGCTGCTGTCACCGCATTGAATGCTCTATAGCTAACTCTTTGGCCACATTAATGTGGAAGTGATACCTGAACAGTGATATTCACCCTTACAGCTACCTCTAAAAATTTCAAGAAGGTGTTGATGGGACAAGGGTAAAAGTTAGACATCTGATCAACACGTGGATGGCTAAGATGGAGTGAAGAAGGGTAATTTAAGGAAGAAAAATCCCATCGTAGAAGGGATCGGAGAATTTGTAAAGGAAACACTATAGCATTGAGAACTGAAATTGTATCTAAGTCTAAGAATAATATAATCAAGAACTACTCTCCTCGGACTTAGCCGAGGAAGACTTTCTTTGCATAAAAATTGTCTTTCTTGGCTTTCCTACCATCTTCAATGCCTTTTGAGTATTGTATAGTTTATTGAAGCCTAGTTTTTAGCACACTCTCTACAAATTCATTGTATTAGGCTCTTTGGGCCTAGGATCCAAAATATGCCCCTACAATTGGTGTCGTTTGTGGGAAGGCTTAAGCTTTGGTGAGTTCAATGTCCGACTATGGTAGGTTCAGGACCAAACCAGGAGGAGTCTGTTGGTTCCCAATGTCAAGATCAGTTTCTCAATCTTAAGCGTAGGAGAGACTGAGAGGTTAGTGTGCATACCATGCATACTAGTAGGAGTCAGTCTCGAAGTAGGAGTCACCTCTCTTATGAAGAGAATGCTAGAAGTATGCAGCTAGAGATTGACCGCTTGTGGAGGAGGCTACGCCACGAGCGACAAAGAAGGATTCCTTTAAATTCTGACCATTCTTCTAATGATGATAGAGATGGTAGTTACAGGTCTAGGTCGAGGACTCCCCTAAGTGAGTCTCATGTGATGAGGATCACCATCATAGGCGCATGAATAAGAGCCCGTCTCACAAAGGTCTAGGAAACAACGCTATGAGTAGGGCGTTGAACCAAATTTCCAAATCACCTTTCACACGTAGAATTGAAGGAGGACAACTTCCTCGGCAGTTTACTTAGCCAACATTCACCATGTACAATGGTCAAAAAGACCGTGTGGAGCATGTGAGCCACTTCAACCAGAGAATGACTGTTCACTCCAAGAATGAGGCCTTGATGTGCAAGGTGTTCCCATCCAGTTTGGGGCATATGGTGATGAGATGGTTTGATGGCCTAGGAGAAGGTTCTATTAATTCCTTTAAAGAGCTTACTCGAGCATTCAGATCTCATTTTGTGACTTATAACAGAGTCCTTCGGCCCTTGGACTCTTTGTTGTCCATGACCATGCGAGAGGGGGAGACCCTGAAAACATACTGTGACATATACTAGGAGATGTTCAATGAGATTGATCGGAATTTTGATGATGTGGCCATAAGGACTTTTAAGGTCGGCCTGCCCGTCGAGCATGATTTGAGAAAGTCTTTGACAAGGAAGCTTGTTAGGAGTGTGCGTTAGCTCATGGATCGTATTGATGAGTATAAATGGGTCGAAGAGGATCAATAACAAGGAAAGGGAAAAACTAGGGTAATCCCCCAAGATTGGAGGGATTTCAGGTCGGTAGGTACAATAATAACTGACCTTGGAAGGATTTTGCTGGGCATTCTAGCTCAATTGCTATTCAAGCGGTTAACACTGTATGCCTAGAACCCGTGCACCAGATTTTAGGAAAAATTAAGAACGAGCCATACTTTAGGTGGCCAAATAAGATGGGGGGAGACCCCACAAAACTCAACCAGAGCCTTCATTGCCAATACTACCAAGAACAAGGGCACACTACCGAGGATTGCAGGAATTTGTGGAGTCGTCTAGAGCAATCGGTTAAGATGGGGAAGCTGAAACAATTCCTGTATTAGCCTAATGGGCAGGGCAGTCAAGCGGGGGCAGGAATGCAGAGAGATGCTTTTTCAAGGCTTCCATTGGGCACAATCAATGTTATTCTTGTTGCCCCAGGGAGAACCGGTTCCTTTCCGTCCTGAGTGATGTCCATAGATTGCCCATCTACTGGGGACTTAACTCCTGATCTGAAGAGGAGCAAAATGGATGTTCGACTAGCTTTAAGCTTTTCTGATGAAGACAAGGTTGGGATCTCACAACCACATGATGATGCCTTGATGGTTACCCTTAGAATAGGGGGTATGATGTGAAGAGGGTGCTAGTCGATCAAGGCAGCGGGGTAGAGATAATGTACCCTGATTTGTATAAGGGGCTTAGGTTGAGGCCCGAAGACCTGACCTACTATGATTCACCTTTGGTGGGTTTTGATGGGAAAACTGTTATCCCAAAAGGCCAAATTAGGCTACCTGTATAGGAATGATTAGAGGTGGTAGAGGTAGATTTCATTGTGGTTGATGCTTACTCCTTTTACATTTCCATGGTAGCCAGATCCTGGCTTTATGCCATGGGGGCTGTTTCTTCCATCCTACACTTGAAGGTGAAGTATCTGTTTGGGGATCAGATTGAGGAGCTGGTTGGGAGCCAATCTATGGCCAGGTAGTGCTTGGTGGCTGCAATTAGACATCAGACTAGAGGTGAGTCCTTGGCCTGTGCTATGAAGGATTTGTAGTAATCAAGGGTGCCAGTGCTGTCTACGGACACAGTAATAAAGGGGGCAAAGTGTAAGGAAATAGAAAAAAAATTTATTGGTGATGATGAGGAGAAGTTTTTCCAGGTCGAAGTTCAGTTGCCTCATTGGGAGAGAGAAGCACCGATAGTTTTTCTTAGAAAAAATATTGATGTGTTTGTATAGAATGCATACAAGGCTCATAGAGTGGATCCAGGTTTCATGTGCCATCATTTAAACGTCAATCCATCTGTCATCCCAAAAAAGCAACCTCCTCGGCACTCATCTAAGGAACACTCTGATGCTGTCAAGGAGGAGGTGCTCAAGCTTAAGCAGGCTGGGGCCATAAAAAAGGTGTTTTATCCCGAGTGGTTGGCTAACACTGTAGTGGTGAAGAAGAAAAATGGGAAGTGGAGAGTATGTGTGGACTTTACGGATCTAAATAAAGCTTGCCCAAAAGATTCTTTCCTCATGCCTCGGATAGACCAATTAGTGGATGCAACTGTAGGCCATCCAAAAATGAGTTTTTTAGACGCATTTCAAGGCTATCATCAGATACCGTTGGCATTGCATGATTAGGAAAAGACTACTTTTGTTACACCTACTAGGAATTACCACTACAAAGTGATGCCATTTGGATTGAAAAATGCAAGGTCTATATACCAGAGGATGATGACCAGGATGTTTGAGCCTCAGCTAGGAAAAAACATGGAGATTTATATAGATGACATGATGGTGAAGAGTAAAGCAAGGTCTCAGCATATAGATGACCTCGGGAGTATTTTTGAGATACTAAGGAAACACAAGTTGTGCCTTAATGCTAAGTGTTCTTTTAGCGTTAGCTCTAGCAAATTTTTGGGTTATATGGTTACCCATCATGGAATTGAAGTTGACCCTAATCAAATTAGAGCAATTAATAATCTATAGCCTCCTCGGAATCCCAAAGAAGTCCAGAGGTTGACAGGAATGACTGCTACTTTGAATCGATTCATCTCTCGGTATGCAAACATATGTAGGCCCTTCTTCTAGTTGTTGCATAAGTGGAAGGGATTTGAATGGACTGAAGAACGCGCCTCGGCCTTCCAGCAGTTGAAGGAATACCTTTCTCAGCCACTAATCATGTCCAAGCCCGAGGAGGAAGGGGTTCTATTTGCTTACATTGTTGTAGCCTCTCATACAGTGAGTTTAGTACTGATACAGGTTGATGATGGGGTGCAGAGACTAGTTTATTACGTAAGCAAATCATTGCATGAGACAGAAGTTTGTTATTTACCATTAGAAGAGGCCATCTTGGCAGTGGTACATGCTACATGAAAGCTCCCTCATTATTTTCAGGCTCACATTGTTGTGGTTTTAACCCAACTCCCTCTTCAATCACTGCTTCGAAAAGCTAATTACACAGGGAGGATTGCAAAATGGGGAATGATCTTGGGAGCTTTCGATATTAAGTACATGCCTCGCACCTCTATAAAAGGCTAGGTCCTTATAGATTTGGTTGTTGAGTTTGCTGAGCCTTTGTTAGAAGAAAATGGTGAAAGGCAAAACATGGATGAAAAATCAGTTGGGATGGTCTCCACATAGGAACCTCTAGCTTGGAAGTTATATGTTGATGGTGCATCAAATCAAAGAGGATTTGGAATGAGGCTAGTTGTAGTGTCCCCTGAGAAAATCATCATTGAAAAATTCTTAAGGTTAGGCTTCTTGGCCATGAACAATAAGGCTGAGTATGAGGCCTTGTTGGTAGGAATGACTATGGTTCAGAAGATGGGAGGAAATACATTGGAGGTATTTTCAGACTCAAGATTGGTTGTAGGCCAAGTAAAGGGAGAACTAGAAGCCAGGGATTTGAGAATGCTAGAATACCTGAACCAGGTTAAGCACCTGCAACCAGGTTTTAACTCTTTTTCGTCACAGCAAATCCCTAGAAGCAGAAATACGCATGTTGATTCTCTTGCCACTCTCGCTACCTCCTCAGCACAGAGTTTGCCTTGGTTTATCTTGGTTGAGGATCAATGTAGACCCACCGAGAAGAAGGAGGAGAAGGTCCATATTCACCAGATTAGGGTGAGACCTAGTTGGATGGATCCTATTGTGTTGTTTCTTAAGGATAACATCTTACTCGAGGAGATCGGAGGGAAATCACTATGGTTCAATTAGCATATTATTAATATAAACTCAAACAGGGGAATAACTCAAGTGTGAAGTTAAGACCATTAGTCCTTGGAGATTTGGTATTAAGGAAGGTTGTGGGTACTGCAAAAAACCTAGCATGGGGAAAGTTAGGGCCCAATTAGGAAGGGCCATACCTTATCACGTCAGTTGGTATAGGGCCTTATTTCCTAGAAGATTTAAATGAAAATGTTATACCACGTCCTTAGAATGTAAATAACATGCGAAGGTATTACTATTAATGAAAAGCAACTCTGCCATGTTCTTATTTATGATGTTATGTGTTGTGTTTATTATTTGTTTAAGTATCAAATAGAACATTGGTCATGCTTGGCTCCTTAGACCACATATCTTGGATGAATTGATATTCCTTATTATTTATTTAAGTATCAAATAGAACATTGGTCATGCTTGGCTCCTTGAACCACATACCTTGGGTAAATTGATATTCCTTATCATTTGTTTAAGTATCAAATAGAACCTTGGTCATGCTAGGCTCTTCGGACCACATACCTTGGGTAAATTGATATTCCTTATTATTCGTTTAAGTATCAAACAGAACCTTGGTCATGCCTAGCTTGGTCATGCTTTGCTCCTCGGACCACATACCTTGGGTAAATTGATATTCCTTATTATTTATTTAAGTATCAAACAGAACCTTGGTCATGCTTGCCTTCTCAGACCACATACCTTGGGTAAATTGATATTCCTTATTATTTGTTTAAGTATCAAATAGAATCTTGGTCATGCCTAGCTCCTTGGACCACATACCTTGAGTAAATTGATATTCCTTATGATTTGTTTAAGTATCAAATAGAACCTTGGTCATGCCTGGTTCCTCAGACCATATACCTTGGGTAAATTGATATTCCTTATTATTCATTTAAGTATCAAACAGAATCTTGGTCATGTCTGACTCCTCAGACCATATACCTTGGGTAAATTAATATTTCTTATTATTTGTTTAAGTATCAAACAGAATCTTGATCATGCCTGGCTCCTTGGATCACATACCTTGGGTAAATTGATATTCCTTATTATTCGTTTAAGTATCAAACAGAACCTTGGTCATGCTTGGCTCCTCGGACCATATACCTTAGGTAAATTGATATTCCTTATTACCTGTTTAAGTTTTAGACAAAACCATAGTCATGTCTGTTTCCTTGGACAACATACCTTTGGTAAATTAATGCTCTCTAAGCAATCATTTAGATGTTAAACAGATCTCAATCATATTTGGGTTCCTCGAACTAGATGCCTTGGGTAAATTAACACTATTCAGTAGCTCCCTAGGTGTTAAATAGAACCATGGGCACGATTGATTCTTTGGACCATATGCTATGGGTAAATTAACATCTATCATCGTTGTGATATTCTATTAAATGGATGAGCAGGGAAAAATGCAAGCAAGTGCATGGTCTACTATTATCCAAGGTTAAAACGAAAGGCCTAAAGCACCTATTGGCAGGTTAATAACTTAGTCCGAGCATATGAAGGTATGTCTTTTAAGTTAAAATCATATTTTATTGAAGATTGTAGCTTTGGAAAGCTTAGCTTGATTTGTGGTTGATTATGTAAATTGAGGCAGTTATACCACCACTTGAACAGATGATTGTTGAAGTCAAGGATATATGCAGATTTGAATTTAGATATGGTTATATCCCATTCTTATGTCAATTAAGTGTAAAACAAAGCATAGGTTATGTTAGGATTTGCACAAGTACCACATGTATAATAGAAAATTCAGTACTGTCATTAAGGTAAAGCCTTGAAGAAGGGGCAAAATAAGTACAACTTTAAAGATAAAAACTACATTTACATAAAAAAAAGGATCTATACACTTTAACTTAAGCCTTATTTGATCTTTAGTAGAGGGTTGTCTTTTCCTAGGGCCTTGGTAGGCTTGGCAGTTTTAGCTACTGTGGAGGCTGGACCTTTGCCCTTGGGGTCCTCATTGGCTGGTATGGGAAGAGTAGCTAGAACAATCTCAAGGTTCTGAAAGGCTTCTTCACCCTTAAAAGGGTCCTTGGGTGCAGCTACGCGCTTGGTAGCTTCAGGGACTACCCCTTTGGTTGTATATTTTTCCTTCTTAGCCACCTTAGCTTGTTCTGCTTCCTTTGGAGGGCTATTGGAAGAGGGGAGGACCTTGGTGAGGCTATCCTTATCATTAACTGCCTTTTTAAGAATATTGTCGGCCTGGGGATCCAAGGAGCTTGAGTCACGGATCGCTGGAGGATAGTACGCATTCTCTGCTTTTCTAAGGCCAGAGGAGGCCTTAACCTCGGCCTGGTTGAGGGCCACATTCCATACTTGGAGGTAGTATGTTTTACACACCCCCGAGACCTTAGTCTTGAGTACTTCCTCAGTCTCTACGACCCCTACTTCATAGCCATCCTGTTCGACCCAGTCCTTGGCCTTCTCAACCTCTTCCAACTTCTTCTTCAGGACCTCAATCTGCTCCCTAGCTATAGACAACTAGTCCTCGGTCTGGCAGAGCTGTTTGTGTTGAGTCTCTGCCTGCCTCTCAACTCTTTTCAGGGGAGCCTCGGCACACTTTTTGTCTCGGTTTGCCTTTGTTAGCTTGTTGTTTAACTCTTGAATCCTTTTTTCATCTACATTGATGGCGTCCACAGTAGCAATACGCTTGCCTTCCTTCTCCTTCATCTGCCTATGGGAGCTGTTCACCAGCTCATGGGCCCTATGCGCAGCTTGGACAGCCTTTCAAGGACAAAATACAATAGTTAGAAAAAGCAATTACAACTTTAAGTAAAAGATAGCCGTGTGAAATACTTACCAAGGCTAGGTCCCTTAAGACTAAGAAACACCTCGTGTTTCTTCATAGACCTAAGGTCAGCCATGTCTTCGAGCAAGAGAAAGGCCTACTCCATAGCATTGGCCATATACCTGGCCTTCTCGTGTTGGAAGTCCCTTATGGAGGCACTCATTGGAAGGGGAGCTCCGTCTAGCACCAGAGGAGGGTTCCAAGCTGGTACCTTGACTTAGTGATCAGGCCCCCTTTCCACCATGGACCCTTCGCTTGAGGATCGGGTATGGGCAGTTTTGGCCACCTTGCTTCCCCTCTGGAGCTCAGCTTCCTTGGAGGGAAGGCCCCTTCCTTCTTCCACCACCTCTTTTCCCCTTTGGTCCCCTTCCTCTTCTTATCAGCTGGATCAGATTGGGAAGCCTGAGTAGAGGGAAGGGTGGGGGGCTTGGTTTGAATGGCCTTTACAAGCACATTACCCCCGGTGTGGGACTCAAGCAGGTCCAGTAAACTTGATCTACTTTAAAGTTGTATCACCATGGCGTCAGGGATGGTGAAATCTTCTTGAGTATGGCTTACTTGAGCTGGAGGGAGATGGCTGAGGTCAGCAATAGGAGGTTCCGAAGGTAGAGGTTGGTTAAAAATCTCGAAATCGTCCTCGGATCCTGAGATTTCAACTACTACTTCTTCTTCTTCCTTGACAGTTGCTTGGGAAGGAGCTGCTTCTTTCTCGGCTGCACATAGAAAAGGCGGCTCTACCAACTGTACGCCTTCTAGAACAAGGCCGGTGACAAGGAAACTAGGGACTACATATTAATTTGGTTCAAGCGCAGGTCTTTCGCCTTGATCATGCACTTGGGCGCCTGGAAACTAGATGAGAGTGGGTTGTAGCCGAGGATGAGGTGGGCTACTCTTAATTGCCCGTCAGTGTGGATGAAGATTTCGGCTTTGAGTATCTTTATCAGATTAGGCTTGTTGACAAGGTTCAGGTTTGGAATAACAACACGTTTATCTGCAAATTCAACAAAAACCAAAAGTGTTGTTAGGAAATGGCAGGGATAAAGTAAAGAGACCACTTGCAAATAAAAATAAAGGAAATAAACATGGAAACATTAGTAATGAAGGGGTTATTGTTAGAACAATGAACCTAAACCTAAGTACCCCACTTGGTGTACCCTCTCGTGTTGGGCAATAAAGTCTATCATGCCATTCTCCTGAGATGATTAAGTAATCATTGTCCATACCCTTGTTGGACTTAGGGAGACATGATATCAGCCTAACCTCAGAGACTCTGGTTTTTCGATAATACCCCTCCTCTGTTAGTTTGTGAAGGTTGTAAATTCAGTTGACATCATGGTGGGATAGGTTTACATTCATTCTCTTGTTAAGGGCGTCTACACTACCTAAAATCATAAATATGTTGGGGGCACACGTGGGGGAAAGCCTATGAGATATTAGATAATCCCTAGTTACTCTACCCATAGGGATTCTCATCCCTCCATCTATAAAAGCAATTATAGGGATTACAACTTCTCCCTCTTGCCTTTGGGCATGCCATTCCCTATGTTTACAGTACCTAATCGAAACCCCTAGTGGGATTCAATATTGAGCTTTAAAGCTCTCTATACCCTCTGGGGTGTCTACTAGGTAAGCAAATCTACCCATGTTTAAGAAAAGTTGAAAGCGGAAGTAAGGCGAGGAGAAATTAAGGGAGCCAAGGAGGGAAGGGTTCTAGATAAAGAAAATAGAAGAGAAAATAAGTGAGAATACTGAAAAGACTTACGGAAGGGGAGAAGGTTTCCTCAGACTGGTTCTTGATATTTAAGAGTGCAAAAAGTGAAGCGAATGAGGTCTTCAAGCAATATATGTATTAGAGGGAAAGGCAGGTGGGAGAATTTTGCCTAAGTTCCAACAAAGTCCTTGGCCATTGGATCTTCATCGTACCGTAAAATGTGGGGGATGTGGAGCTGTAAGAATTTGATATAGACGCAAATGGATGCTGAAGCATCAAGAGCATGCTTTGGACAGTCGAAAAGACACCTGCACAAATAGAGGTAGTGTATGAGAATAGTAGAATAATTATTGTAATATTGAAATCCTCATTTTTTTTGAGGAGCAAAAGAGGAGAATTTAGAGGGGCTATTGTAGGGATGACAGGCCTAGAAATGTATATTGGGCGGTCGGCCCTGTCTGAATATACTTAATAGTCCGAAGAAGGGTAAACATTATCGTGGAAATGCACATTAGTGAATGAAGAAAGGGGTCTGGTCATAAGGATTCAGGAAGGAAGTTCGAGGACAAATGCCACCTCAGCTTAACAAAGCAGAGGCCAGAATGGTGGACCTGCCATTAAGAGCAACATTCTAGGCAGTTCTACTGGTAAGGATAAGCATTAAGAAGGGATAAGACAATGGGAAAACAAGAAATATCTAAGGGAAAGCTACTGTCACCACATTGAATGCTTTGTAGCTAACTTTCTGGCCGCATTAATGTGGAAGTGATACCTAAACAGTGGTATTCAACCTTACAGCTACCTCTAAAAGCTTTAGAAACATGCTAATGAGACAAGGGTAAAAGCTAGACATCTGATCAACACGTGGATGGCTGAGATGGAGTGAATAAGGGTAATATAAGGAAGAAAAATCCCATTGTAGAGGGGATTGGAGAATTTGTAAAGGAAACACTGTAGCATTGAGAATTAAAATTGTATCCAAGTCTAAGAATTATATAATCAAGAACTACTCTCCTCAGACTTAGCTGAGGAAGACTTTATTTGCATAAAACTTATTTTTCTTGGCTTTTATACCATCTTCAATTCCTTGTGAGTATTGTATAGTTCATTGAAGCCTAGTTTTTAGCCCACTCTCTACAAATTCATTGTATTGGGCTCTTGGGACCTTAATCCATTTATCTTTTGGGCCTAGGATCCAAAATCCACCCCTACAATAATAATAATAATAATAATAATAATAATAATAATAATAATAATTGTGAGGATAATTGAGCCGAGCAGGAGTGTTGGGCCTGGGGCCCTGCTCGAGGATATATAGGAGCCCGAGAACAATCAAAAGGATTAAAAAATGTTGGGGTCAATGAGTCGAGGATAAGGAAAGATAATAACGAGTTGGTGGTATCTCCTGAGGATCCGAGCTTCCTCAAGAAATCATTGTGAAAGGCTGGAGCCCAGTCGCCTAAAGAATATTGTGCATGACATAACCATTCTTTAGAGGACAAGCTTTAGGAAAAGAAGCCAACAATAAAGGAAGAAATATATGAGAAGAAGGCTGATACCACTATATTAAATGCTCTGCACCTAACCAACTGGTCGCATTTATGTGGAAATGACACTTGAAATAGTGATATCTCAATTTACAGCCATTCACAAAGCTTCCAGGAGGTTTTGGATGGGACAAGCACCCAATAGATCACCTATAAGATCAACAAGTGTAAGGCTAGGATAAAGGGAGAGGACTATATAAGGAAAGGACCCTCACGAAAAATGGGGCATGTAATTTGAGAGAAATGGAAGAGAAAAGGAAGAACACCTTATACTTAGAAAAACTTGAGTGAATATAAGAGCACTTGATCCTTGGACTTGACCGAGGAGTGTAATTCTTACATTGTATTTTCTTACCGGCTTGCATCCTGTCAATCCAGGCCCATATTTGTTTTGCAAATCGCTCTCTTGTAAAATCTACTCTCTACAAAATATATTGTTGTTGGCTTGTTGGGCCCTCATCCATCGATCGTGGGCTGTGGGTCAGTGTCTAGTCCTTACAACAACAACAACAACAACAACAACAACAACAATAATAATAATTACTTACAAGTAGGGATGGCAAATATGTTTTGCCTTGCTTGACCCACTCTTGCCCCACATCCCCCCACACAAACTTTCCTCTCCTCAAAGAGGTGACAAGGCAGGGACGGGTTTTGCTTGTCTTGTTGTGCCCTTAATGTATATAAACATATTTTATTTAATATATATTTAAATTATTTATACATATAATTAAATCATTTACATACATACATACATACATACGAAGACTTGACTTTTTTGGACTCTTTCATATTATGCCATATAAGTTTTGGTAGCCTCACAATTTTTCACATAATTTTTATTTTTATTTAATTCTTTATTATTTGACATAATTTTTATTTTTTTTCAATTCCTCACTTATTTGAAAAAAAACTAATCAAATGACAACCATTCCTTTTAATACTCCAATATGTAGCTTGTATTTAGAATCCCATTAGGAATTTTTTTCTTAGAGTGGCATGCAAGTCTTTAACTTACTTCTAAAGCATGTTTGTATACAGCGCAAATTTCTTCACATTAAAGGATATGTAGATGACTAACTCTCATAAAAATCATGTAGGATTAAAAGAACTAGGCTAAGCTCAACCCATACATCTATATAAGAAGCAAAAACCCTCATAGAAAAATTAAACAACATAGTAGTTGTAGTTTCAACTTTCAAGCCATGGAAAACTCACTGTGGAAAAATCAGCAAGACATATAGAAGAAGAAATACACCATGACCAAGTACAGGAAGATCATCCAATCTTCACATGTCAAATATGTGTAGAGTCCATGGCTCCATGCAATCAAACCAAAAATTCAACTACAATAACAATTATGTGCACCCTCTTTTATGATGCCAAATACATTGTAATCTAGATTGACAACAATGTGCCAAACATTGAATGTCCTATATTTATTTACGGAGCATGAATATCATGCATGAATATGTATGATATTAAAAATTAATATCATGCATATTCTATACCTCACTTTGAAGGCTCCACAACATCATTATTTTATTTATTTGATTTTTAAATCAAATTTTACCACTACAAACATGTTTCTCTTATATTCTGTTGTGTACTTCGGTCCACTTTGGTCCTTGTAGGCACCTAATTTCACACACATAATTTAACTTTTGGAGATGATGAAATAATCATTTTAAGTACCCAAAAATCATGATTACATTTCATTCATTAAGTCATTCATCACACCTCATAAAAATGATCTTGAGATTCTAGCAATCACGACGATATGTTTGGTTTCCAAATCAGATGGTTGGATCGAAAGATATCACAAGATCAAGTTTTAATGGTTTGCATGCATTTATTTGGGTGAAACTGTTCACACATGATTAATTGAAATTAATTTTGATTGGTTAACAATTCAAAATAATTAATCGAATTTTTGTGATTGGTGGTTTATTTTGTTAAAATAAGATTGGTTGCATGGGTATAAAAGAAATAATCTGATAATGTTAAAATTGAACTGATAATTAAGTTTTTATGGTAATTATCTCTAAAATAATTATTTTAAAGATTTAATTATCAAGTTAAGATGAATTTTATCAGGAATACAAGTCCAGAACACATTTAAGTACAATCCCCAACTTTGAAAAATGCCCAAAAGATCTCCAAAATGTGTAAAAAACGAAAGTTGGGTGAAACTGCTGAAAGTGCCAATTGGTAGTAACCCATCAATAGTCATATTGGTCCACTTTGGTTCTATTTGGTCGACTTTAGTTCAATTCTGTCCACTTTGGTTCTATTTGATCCATTAGGTCTTATTCAATCCACTTCGGTTCTATTCAGTCCACATTAGTCCAATTCGGTCCATTTTGGTCCAATTGGTCATATTCTATCCACTTTGATTCTATTCGGTCCAATTCGGTCTATTCGGTCCACTTTGGTCCTATTTAATCCATTCTATACACTTTTGTTTTATTTGGTCTACTTCCATCCTATTCAGTCCATTAGGTTATATTCGTTTGACTTTGGTCTCCTTTTGTCCTATTCTATCCACTTCAGTCCATTTAATCCACTTTGGTCCAGTGGCGGAGCTAAGATTTGAGTTGAGAAAGGGCAAAATTTATACATGATACATGTACTTACACACATTATGTGAATATATAATATTTGAGACCAATTTGAAAAATTAAAAGCTATTCATTTAAATACTAGGTGATATTTTAATGTAATTATACCAATAAAAAAACTCTACAAAAAAAAAAAACAATGCCTATTCATAATATTGTATTTATCTATTGAGATATTTCTCACAAGAATGATCTATTTTTAATTTTTTTTTAGAGCCAAAATTCAAGTTATGAATGAAAAGTAGTTAGATAAAGACTGAGTGTAATATATAAGAATTTCTATTATTTTGGTTAATGTAGTCCCATAAAAGGTTCAAATTATAACATGGTACAAACAAACTAAAAAATTCAACGAAAGGCATGCTAGTGGAAGACTTAAGTTCCTCAATGGTTCGTTTAGAAGTTCTGCTTTGTTTCAAGACCAAAAAAATAGAGTGACATTTAATAAACCCAAAAACAAAAAATAGGCAGAGGTATTTAATAAGTATTAGCTATAATAACTAGGGGAATGTTTTGGACGGGCCAAGGGGGGCATCTACCCCCCCTCGACCCCTCCTAGCTCCGCCTCTGCTTTGGTCTATTTCGGTCCATTTTCATGCACTTACATAATGGGAAAATACAGGTTTAGGTTACGAGCACCTATTCTAAATCCAACTTAAAAAAATATTGATCTCAAATTCATATTATGTGAAATCTTAAGCATAATATTTATTATTGTTACACTCCTATTAGGCCACATTAATGTAACATTTTGGTTCACTTCAATCCAACTGAATTTAAGTGAAGTCTTTCTAAATATGAAGGCTATGAATATACAAATGTACTTTAGGGCAATTACTCATTTTTTTTAATGTCATTACTTTTAAATAAATTGCATGAGGTTGATTATATCTTCAAGCAATATATATATATATATATATATATAGAGAGAGAGAGAGAGAGAGAGAGAGAGAGAGAGAGAGAAAGTTGAGTTCAAGTTACACCTAGTTAACTTTAAACAATGTTACATCACTCAATATTTTTTAATTGAATGTGAATTTTAACAAATCCACTGTTGGATAACATTATCTTTGTGCATTCTCCATGTTTGCAAAATTTCAAAATGATTATATATCAATAGTCATGTCATCAATCAATTGTTTAAATTCAAGTTTTTGTAGTTTAAAATAATGACTAAAATATGAGTCTATGGGTCAAATAATAAATAACAACTGATTAGTATGAATATTAGTATGTATGTTAAGAACATTTACAACATATAATCCAACGGTTAAATTTTTGAAATATGAATTCAATAACTAGTTATTGAGTGGTGTAACATTGCTTAGAGTTACACTAAGTATGACTTGAACCTAACTCATATATATATATATAACTTGGGCATAGAAAAATATATTTGTGCTTATACCATCAAATTTACTTGATTGCCTTGCTTATAGTAGCCTAAACATATTTCTTCACAGGTATTTGTATATGCTTCATAGTCTAACATATTTTGTCGCATTTATTTATGCTTCATAACCTAAATCATGCTTAAATAATTCATACATGGGAAGACTATTTTTCTTATTAATTTCTTATTTCCATCACAGCATCACTCATTGTATTATCTTTTGCCTAGTAAAAAATGCAATGGTAGAGGACAACAGACAATCCATTGGTGTGAGAACAGAAAGACTACCATTATCCCATCAATAGTCAACACACGACGTATGTCACGGCCTTAAAAACACCCAAATAGACTGTCAATAGAAAAAAGAATTCCTCAGGGGTGGATCTGGATCAGAGAGAACTGCCTGTGCTTTGTAGCTCCCACATGCTGGGACAATATTACAATCATTTTCAATCACGAGATCATATTATTCTATGTAAAATCTTCTTATCACAAAAACATCCATAAATCACAGTCATCCAATAACATAATCTAATAATGACACTCATGCATGGTGGATCACTCCCAAAATACATGAATAAGAAAGAGCCAAAACCTCTTGCCTGACTCCTGATAAGACACGGACTATAATGGACTAGAAAAAAAGAATACACATCAAAATCTACGAGTGTTTATGTCCAATTTTTATATAGTAGTTGCCAAGTCTTGTGCATCAGCCAGTCATCAGTTAACTTTCATAAATTGACTACGATGACAAAAATGTCAAAATGCAGAGTTTGCTTAAACCGGACTGTATAGCTCAAATATGAGTTCACCAATCCAAAAATGGGTAAATTTCATAAATTTGCCCTGAGATTTGTGATAATACTAGTTAGGTCCAGAACATTTTAAAGCCCATTAATTTGGTCTTCAAAAGACAATTTTGTCCCAAACATACTGATGATGCCGAAAATATCACCAGTGAGTTGCAAGCGCTCCTCACACGAAAGCAACACCTGCAAAAAGAAAACGAAGAACCTAGAAGAGAGCACCGGTGTGGTGTCGGCCGAATACCCTCCGAAGGTCAAGTTCTAGACGTAATGATTCAGCATTCTCATTCTCGTCATAGCTTTCCACGCGGTAGCTCGTCAAACCTACTTCTGCCGGTATGAGGGCTTCAGCACCAAACGCCAATCGAAACGGTGTTTCTCCCGTTGGCGTTCTTGCCGTCGTTCTGTACGCCCATAAGACACTTGGTAACTCGTCCGGCCATATGCCCTTTGCCCCCTCGAGCCGAGTCTTGATGATCTTTAATAAGGACCGGTTCGTGACTTCAACTTGTCCGTTAGCCTGTGGATGAGCGGGCGACGAGTAGTGATTCTTGATTCCTAGCTGAGAACAAAAGTCTCGGAACGCATCGTTGTCGAATTGCTTCCCGTTGTCCGACACGAGTACTCTCGGAATCCCATATCGGCAGATAATATTTCTCCATACAAAGTTGCGAATATTTTTCTCCGTGATAGTAGCAAGAGCTTCTGCTTCCACCCACTTGGTGAAGTAGTCGATTCCTACTACCAAGAACTTCAGTTGTCTTGCTGCCATTGGAAATGGGCCCATGATGTCCAATCCCCATTGTGCGAACGGCCATGGGGCCGTCATGGGTGTGAGTTCCTCTGTTGGCTGCCTAATAAGATTTCCGAACCGTTGACACTTATCGCAGGCTCTCACGTAAACATGGGCATCCTTCTGCATTGTCGGCCAATAATACCCAGCTCTGAGTAGCTTGTGTACCAGAGACCTCGATCCTGAGTGGTTTCCACAAATCCCTTCATGAACTTCCCTCATTACATAATCTGCTTCGTCATGGCCTAGGCATCTTAGATACGGTCGGGAGAATCCTCTTTTGTAGAGGGTGCCTTTGATTAGTATGAATCGGGCAGCTCTAACCTTCAGTTTCCTAGCTTCTTCCTTCCCGTCTGGAAGCTTCCCGTCCTTGAGGTATGTCACAATCGGAATCGTCCAATCGTCTTCAGTGGTTAACCCCTGCACCTGAACGTTATCTAGCAACGACGAATATTGGACAAAGGATAATACCTGTTCTGGGATAACCATAGGTTCGGCCGAAGCAGCCTTTGCAAGTCGATCCGCTTCTTGGTTCTCTTCTCTCGGGATTTGAGTTATTGTGAATTGGAGGTCATTTGTTCGACCCTTCACTTCTCCGAGGTACTTTCTCATTCGTTCATTCCTGCAATCGTAACTCCCATTAACCTAGCTAGCTACGATTTGGGAATCGGAGTATACCACTGCCTTCCTGGCCCCAGCCGCTATTGCAAGCTCCAATCCCGCCATCAGGGCCTCATACTCCGCTTCATTATTCGTAGTAGGGAACTCCAGACGGATCATACATTCAATCTTATCTCCTTCTGGGGTATGGAGTACAACTCCGACTCCTCCCGCATGCTTATTGGAGGATCCGTCTGTGTGAATTCTCCATGTGGGCTCCTTTGCTGCCCCCTGCTCCTCATGTGTAGTGAACTCCGCAATAAAGTCCGCCAATATTTGTCCTTTCACAGCTGTTCGTGGCCGGTATTGGATATCGTACTCGCTCAGCTCGATTGCCCACAAGGCCATCCGTCCAGCGGCTTCAGGATTGTTCATTGCTCTCCGCAAAGGTTGATCCGTCAGGACTATTATTGCGTGTGCTTGAAAATACGGTTTCAGTTTTCGGGCCGCAGTTACAAGCGCGAAAGCGAGTTTCTCCATCCGTGGGTACCTTTCCTCTGCGCCTCGTAGCGCCCGGCTTACAAAGTAGACGGGCTTCTATACCTTCCTTTCTTCTCTAATGAGAGCCGCACTTACCGCTGCCGATGAGACAGCAAGATATAGGAATAATTCCTCCCCCGGCGTAGACGGGCTAAGTAATGGCGGGGCAGACAGATATGCCTTCAACTCTTCAAATGCCCTTTGGCATTCGTCCGTCCACTCAAAAGATTTCCTTAGCGTTCTAAAGAAAGGGAGACACTTGTCGGTTGCTCTTGATACGAACCTATTTAAGGCTGCTATCTTTCCCGTCAGGCTTTGCACTTCCTTCACCGTCCTTGGAGGAGATAGATCCATAATTGCTTTCACTTTCTCGGGGTTGACCTCAATGCCCCGCTGGGACACCATGAACCCTAAGAACTTTCCAGCAGTTACTCCGAATGCGCATTTGCTTGGGTTCAGCTTCATTTTGTACGTTCGAAGAGTGTCGAAAGTCTCCTGGAGGTCCCTCAGATGATCCGACGCCTTTACGCTTTTTACCAACATGTCATCTACGTAGACTTGGACGTTCCGGCCAATCTGGTGCTCGAACATCTTGTTCATTAATCGTTGGTACGTGGCGCCTGCATTCTTAAGCCCGAATGGCATCACCTTGTAGCAAAAGAGCCCTTGACTCGTTACAAATGATGTCTTCTCTTGATCTGTCTTCTCCAACTTAATCTGGTTGTACCCCGAGAAGGCGTCCATGAAGCTCAACAACTCATGCTTTGCGGTGGAGTCGACTAAAGCGTCAATCCGTGGGAGCGGGTAGCTGTCTTTAGGGCACGCTTTATTTAGATCCGTGAAATCAACGCACATTCTCCACTTCCCATTTGACTTTTTGACCATTACCACATTTGCCAGCCAGTCTGGATAGTATACCTCTCGTATGAAGTCCGCTTCTCGTAGCTTCTGCACTTCCTCTGCTGCAGCTCGATCCCTTTCGGGGGCGAACACGCGTTTCTTTTGTCGGACTGGAGAAAACGAAGGTGATACGTTTAATTTATGGACTATGACCGTCGGATCTATCCCTGGCATGTCGTCATGGCTCCATGCGAATACATCCTGGTTTTCTTTGAGGAACAGTAGGATCGCATGTCGAATCGTTTGGTCGACCGAGGTTCCTATCCTGGTGGTTCGATCGGGCCTTGAATCATCTAGTTGGACTTCTTCCAATGTCTCCACGGGTTCCGCCACTGTTCTCTGTTCTTCGATGCTCATTGTCTGTACATGGTCATCCATCTCCATCATGGCCACGTAGCATTCCCGTGCAGTTACCTGATTTCCGCGTAGCTCTCCAACCCCATGTTCAGTGGGAAACTTGATCATCAGATGGTAGGTTGAAGTGATGGCTTTCCATGCGTTGAGTGTAGGTCGTCCGAGTATGGCGTTGTATGCTGAGGAACAATCAACCACTAGAAAGGAGATATTTTTAGTTATCTGTTGTGGGTAGTCTCCTACCGTCACCGCCAGCGTGACGGATCCTAAAGGATGGACTCGGGTTCCCCCAAAGCCAACGAGGGGCGCGGACGCCGGGATCAAGCGCTCCTTTGCAATCCCCATTTGCTGGAACGCCGGATAGTAAAGGATATCTGCTGAGCTCCCGTTGTCTACTAGAACTCGGTGGACGTTGAAGTCTCCTACCTGTATGCGACCACAAGTGCGTCGTCATGGGGGTGGTGAAGACGCCGGGCCTCGTCTTCAAAAACTCGATGCGGAGTCGTTCCGCCGTATTCTTTCTAATGAAGGTCCCGTCGACTGGACACTTTGCACCGTCCGTAAATAAGTCTTTCTGGCCTTCTTGGACGATCCTACTGAAGCGTTGCCCCCCATTATCATCCGTATGTCTGCCACCGGTGGTGCAGGACGCTCGTTTTCCCGTCTAGGGTTACGTTCTGGGGCGATCAGCTCTTTCCTTCCTCACGAACCTTTGCAACCTTCCCTGCCTTATAAGGGCTTCGATCTGTTGTTTCAAGTCATAACAGTCCGTCGTATCATGGCCGTGGTCATGGTGAAATCGGCAATATCTATCTCTTGGCCTTTTGTTCGGATCTCCCTTTAACTTACCCGGGAATGTCAAGCTTCCTTCATCTTTGATTTGCATAAGCACTTGGTCAATTGGGGCTATGAGGGGTGAAACTTGTAAACCTCCACGAAGGTGGTTTGGGTCTCGGTCTTCTCGTCGATCTCTGGTTCTAGCCGCTTTTCGTCCGTTATCTGGTTTCATATCTTCCTATCTCTCCCTTTTCTTTGGTTTATAGTCGTCTACGGCCGGTATGGCATCCTCCGCATTCATATACTTCGTCGCCCTGTAATAGACATCGGACATAGTCTTTGGGTCATTCTTACATAGGGAAAATAAGAACTTACCCTCTTGTAACCCGTTTGTGAATGCTGCCACAAGTGTCTTGTCGTCGGCCTCGTCTATCGAGAGGGATTCCTTATTGAAGCGGGCTATATAAGACCTCAATGTCTCACCTTCTCGTTGTTTAATTCCCAGTATGCATGCAATAGACCTCTTGTGTCGATGACTTCCAATGAAGTGTGACACAAACTGCGCTCCTAATTCCTTAAAAGTGCCGATGGAATTAGGCGTCAACTTGCTGTACCAATCCCTCGCAGGCCCTTTCAAAGTGGTGAGGAAAGCTCTGCACATGATTTCGTCCGGTACACCCTGAAGATGCATCAGTGTTCTGAAAGACTCCAGGTGATCCAACGGGTCCTTGGATCCGTCATAGTTTTCCACATGGGGCATTTTAAACTTTGAAGGGACGGGGTATGAATTCACCAACGCTGTGAACGGTGAATCCGTTCTATGGACTAGGTCGTCCAGATTGCTGGATACTCGTCCCCTAAGGGCGTTCATCATTGCATCCATACGCTCCCTCATCTCCTGCATTTCGGTGGCTATGTGAGTCGGCACCGGGTCTAAAGCAAGCGGTTGATTGGTTTCTTGTCGCTCGGGTCTAGTCGGAGCGTTGCTGCCCTCAGGTCTTTCCGCGTTCCTTCCTTCGGGGCTAGCGCCCTCCTGATCTTCCTGTGGTGCACTCTGATTTGCGGTTATTTGCCGCAACTGTTCTTCTAAATCATGATTCTGCTTAGTGAGGCGCTCAACCGCCGCCGCAAGCGTTTGGACCTGCCTTTCCAAAGCGGTGGCACGTGGTTCGTCGCCTTGATTGTTGTTCGTCGCCATCGATCGGGTGAGTGCCATGCAACTCTTTGTCTCAGGGATAGAGCGAGGCTAAAAATAATCAGAAGATTCTCTTCCTCTTCCCACAGACGGCGCCAACTGATGATGCCGAAAATATCACCAGTGAGTTGCAAGCGCTCCTCACACGAAAGCAACACCTGCAAAAAGAAAACGAAGAACCTAGAAGAGAGCACCGGTGTGGTGTCGGCCGAATACCCTCCGAAGGTCAAGTTCTAGACGTAATGATTCAGCATTCTCATTCTCGTCATAGCTTTCCACGCAGTAGCTCGTCAAACCTACTTCTGCCGGTATGAGGGCTTCAGCACCAAACGCCAATCGAAACGGTGTTTCTCCCGTTGGCGTTCTTGCCGTCGTTCTGTACGCCCATAAGACGCGTCCCAGACCACCGGTGGCAGACATACGGATGATAATGGGGGGCAACGCTTCAGTAGGATCGTCCAAGAAGGCCAGAAAGACTTATTTACGGACGGTGCAAAGTGTCCAGTCGACGGGACCTTCATTAGAAAGAATACGGCGGAACGACTCCAGTATCGAGTTTTTTGAAGACGAGGCCCGGCGTCTTCACCACCCCCATGACGACGCACTTGTGGTCAGTATACAGGTAGGAGACTTCAACGTCCACCGAGTTCTAGTAGACAACGGGAGCTCAGCAGATATCCTTTACTATCCGGCGTTCCAGCAAATGGGGATTGCAAAGGAGCGCTTGATCCCGGCGTCCGCGCCCCTCGTTGGCTTTGGGGGAACCCGAGTCCATCCTTTAGGATCCGTCACGCTGGCGGTGACGGTAGGAGACTACCCACAACAGATAACTAAAAATATCTCCTTTCTAGTGGTTGATTGTTCCTCAGCATACAACGCCATACTCGGACGACCTACACTCAACGCATGGAAAGCCATCACTTCAACCTACCATCTGATGATCAAGTTTCCCACTGAACATGGGGTTGGAGAGCTACGCGGAAATCAGGTAACTGCACGGGAATGCTACGTGGCCATGATGGAGATGGATGACCATGTACAGACAATGAGCATCGAAGAACAGAGAACAGTGGCGGAACCCGTGGAGACATTGGAAGAAGTCCAACTAGATGATTCAAGGCCCGATCGAACCACCAGGATAGGAACCTCGGTCGACCAAACGATTCGACATGCGATCCTACTGTTCCTCAAAGAAAACCAGGATGTATTCGCATGGAGCCATGACGACATGCCAGGGATAGATCCGACGGTCATAGTCCATAAATTAAACGTATCACCTTCGTTTTCTCCAGTCCGACAAAAGAAACGCGTGTTCGCCCCCGAAAGGGATCGAGCTGCAGCAGAGGAAGTGCAGAAGCTACGAGAAGCGGACTTCATACGAGAGGTATACTATCCAGACTGGCTGGCAAATGTGGTAATGGTCAAAAAGTCAAATGGGAAGTGGAGAATGTGCGTTGATTTCACGGATAATATTCTTAACTCTGGCACTCTAGGGTTAAAGGAACAAGATTCTAACTTGACCTTCGGAGGGTATTCGGCCGACACCACACCGGTGCTCTCTTCTAGGTTCTTCGTTTTCTTTTTGCAGGTGTTGCTTTCGTGTGAGGAGCGCTTGCAACTCACTGGTGATATTTTCGGCATCATCACATACCAAACGCCGTTAGTGATTCTCTCTTCACTCAACTCCCTCTCTCTCTCTCTCTCACTCTTAGACCTCTCTCTTCTCTCCCTTCGTCCCTCTCTATCTATCTAACCAAACCCTGGTCACTCCTAGAAAAACCTCCATGAATACCCCTTACAAATAATTCCAAAATACTAGAAAAATCAGCACAGTAACCACTCGAAAATACCCAACCCTTTCTGAATCCATAAAAAAATAGTAGCAAAATCTCACTGAGGGTCCCTTGAAAATGCTACAAAAAAAAGGCACAAAAAATATATTTCAAAACCAATAGAAACCCAAAAAACAACAAAAATCCAAGCCAAACAAGGCAAATAAATCCCTTTGTAAATTCCCAATGAAATCTCCCAAAAATACGAACAAAACCCCCCAAAAACTAGCAAAAATCCCAGCCAAACAATACAGAAGATCAACACAACCCCAACTGTCAACCTCATAAGAGAAAAAACACACCATATCACAAGATTGACTTCATCATCTCCTGAAGAAACACTACCCAAATCTGAAATCCAAAGGCCTTTTGCCACAATCCAAGACGTCGTCGCAAAGAGGATGAGAGAGTATGTTGAAGGCGAGATCTAGATTGAAGCTTTGCCACCACCATTGCGTGGGTTTCAATTTGAGAGAGAGAGAGAGAGAGAGAGAGCGAGAGAGGGATGAAAGTCCATTGACAGCACTGATGGCGTCAAACTTGTGGTGGAAATTGGGAAGACCCTTGCATGGTGGTGTTGTTGATACTGATGACCAAGCTCATGGGTTTCGTCATGGATAAGGTTTGGTTAGAGAGTAAGAGAGAGTTTTGAGAGAGAGAACTTAGAGAAGAGAGTTTTCTTTTTTGAGAGAGAGAGAGAGAGAGAGAAGTAATGGGGTTTGGTCCGTTAAGGACAAAGTTGTCTTTTGAAGACCAAGTTGGTGGGTTTTAAAATGTTTTGAACCTAGTTAGTATTATCACAAACCTTACGGTGGGTTTGTGAAATTTACTCAAGAATCGATCAAATACTTGTTTGCCTACAAAAATTCTGGTCGGTGCACTTTTTCATCATGACAAATAAGCCTTGAATATGGAAAATTTAGGTTGTGTTTGATATTAGCTTAAAAAACCAATTTTTTACTATTTAGCTTATTTTTGCTACTATTTATCTTATTTTTCTACTATTTATAGGTCCCATTATACTTTTTGGTACTATTAATGGGTTTCACTGTACTATTTCAGTTATCTTTTAACTTTATCTATAGTACTTTCAACAAAAAAGTTTTTAGTTTCTGCTAAATAAGCTGTTCCTAAATAGACTCTGTGATGGGATATTTAGAGTCCATTTGAGAATAACGTATTTAACTAAAATTAAAAACTTTTTGCTAAAAATACTGTAGATAAAACTAAAAAGTAGTTGAAATATTACAATGGGACTTATGAATAGTAGTAAAAATAAGCTAAATAGTAAAAAAAAACTAGCCTTTTAAACTGATGTCAAACGCAACCTTAATTGACACCTTGTTTCTCAAAATATAAGTGCTTTAACTGTTTTTGGTTTTATTGCCTGTTGCTTTGTTTGATTCAATAATACCGCTTATCCTAGTGAGTTTTACGGGCCTATTGGACTAGAAGCTTTTTAAGTATCCGTTTGGATACAAATTACTGCGTTTACGTTTACCACGTTCACATTTCAGCTCTTTTTTTTTTTTTACTAGGGCAGCTTTTCAGCTTTTAAGGGACAAAAATTATTGTTTACCCACTAACGGTACTGTTCACTCACTGTTCACGACACTAATCACATACTGTTCATGTACTTTTTCATTAAAAATGGGTTCTGCAGTACTATTCACATATTTAAAAATTATTTTACTACAGTATTTTCAGTTTTCAGCAATAAGTTTTATCCAAACGGACCCTAAGCTCAAGCATTTACTTTTCTAGTTAGAGACCAACGCCTTGGGGCTAATGTGGGGTCCGCCCAAAGACCTACCGGTTTAAGCAAATATTTAATGCGTTCTTCGATTGGAGGAGTCATTTTTGGGGGAGAAATTATGCGTTTTTGGGATTTGCGTGGTCCTTGGTTTGATATTTATGACACCCAAAATTTAAAATAAATAACCCTTATTTTATTTTTTTATTTTTAAAGTTAAGGAAGGTAATTTGACTCTTGAATATCTTTATTGGAAACACAAGAATGTGCCAACTAGTTAAGCTACAAGACTTTTAGTAACCCTTATTCATTTTAGTTATGGGTCTTGTAAGGACACAATTTGAGCCTGAACCCACAGTCAGAAAGGGATGGGCTTGAAAGACCTTTTTACAATAAAATTTGTAGAGAGTGTGCTTGAAATCTAGATTCTAATGATATTTAGATAACAAAAATGATGGGCTTTGACTACAATGGTACACATAAGGAACTATTTATATGAGTATGAAAGAAATCCTCTCATCGGACACAAGTCGAGGATGACTTATATTACTTCTTCCCAAGATAGATTACAATTATGGATAGTGAGGTCTACAATGTTTTTTCTCTCCTTTTTCGGACCCCCATTGCTGAAGGTCTCTTCTTTCCTTTATACTCCCACCTTCTTCTCCTCTTCATCCCCCACATCAGGGTTAGATTGCTAGTTTAGATGCTTATCCCATCCACCTCCTCTGAAGTCTTTGGAGATAGGAGCAAAGTTAAACTTTGATGTTTAGGTCTCACTTTCCCATTAATGCGGCCAAAATAGCCGTTGCAGAGCATTCAATGCGGGAGCGGTGGTATCAGCTTTATTTCAGATATTTCACCGCCCTTCTTCTTATCCTCCACGTTTACTGTGTCTACCCTTACCTGTAGGATTTTCGAGAACATAGCCTGTGGATGTTAACCAACCCTTCTCCTACCTCGGCTGCACATGGCCGATGACATAATCTTCATCAGACTAACTTCTTGAACATATTATTTAGTATTGCCTTATGAGTTAACATTCATACATTCTCGGACCATTCAGTGTCCTCGGATTGGGCCACTAACCCGAAGAATACTCTTGGGCCATAGGCTCAATGACCCTGCAGGTTTGAAGTCGAACTTTCAACACGGAAGTGAAAAATAATGAATAGATTTATTTTGAATCTATCAGTCATGAAACGGTTCACCTGGAGGAACTTGAAAAGAACAAGAAGAAAGAATATCATTTCCAACTTAATATCATTTCTACAACAACTTTTGCCGTACACCCTTCTCAATGAGTTAGAAAAAAAATTGGTGCGATAAAAGCATATAGATGCTTGGAATAAGATTCATAGAATTGCCAATAACTTTCAGAAAAAAAAAAAGAGTAGGACTAGTTCAAAGAGTAGCGCCAATTACGTTGGTCAAACCTCCAACAGCCATCACTGTAGCTTATATTATCTTGTTCAACAGCTTTGGTGCTTGAATTCATCTAAAGACTAAACTGAAAAATTCAACATTGGCAACGTGAAGTCAAGTCAGCCACACCGCAAGGTTGTCTCATGTGCAATTATGATTATGAACGCATATAAACTTGATCTATATATCAAGGAAGTCAATACCGTATTGGAGGCTTGTACCGATTTGGCCATCGGTATGATATATTTCGGATACCGGTCAATACCGGTGTACCGTTTCAGATTTATCTCTACGTATTAAATATATATATATATATATATATAATACTAAAATAGGCCTCAAATAAGTAGTCTTAGTCACTGTACTTTTAGTGGTAGTGTTCTGATGTGTGGGCAGAACACGTATAAATGGTTAAAATGTTATATTAAAAATAAAAATAAAAAACATAAAAAAAGAAAAGAAGAAGAAGGTAGAGTTTGAATTTTTGATTGATGTTCACGTCAGTTCAGTGACTTGTCGCTTGTCAAGCACACAAAACAACAAAAACTTAAAGATTAAAATAAAAAGAAACATTAAAGGCAGAAAAGAGAAGAAACTGCATCCAAAAAAAAGGAAAAGAAAGGAGAAGAAACGTATGTACTCTGAGCAGACAAAGAAGAAGCAACAACAGCAGCAGGAGCTGAAGAGAAGATCGCCAAATGAGATGTTACAGGTAACTTGGCTTGGTGTTGGCGGTGGGGACAAGAGTGAAACTGGGTTGTTGTTGCTGGTGTGAGAACGCGTGGGTGTTGCTGTACAAGGTTTTGGCTGAGAGGGTGGCTGTGTTTGAGAGTGTCATTGTGTTGTTTTGTAAAAACCAAAAAAAAGAGTGTTTTTTGTGTTTTCAAAAAACTTGTTTTTGTTTTTGTTTTTTTGGGTTTCTTCTTCATCTCCCTCTTCTTCTTTTTTTTGTTATTTTGGTCCAGTATGAAGTTTCCGGCCGAAATCCGATTTATTTCCCGGTATGACCGGAATGACCCGGTATTGCCAGTATTTAAACCATTACGAAACAAACACATTTCTGTACCGTCTCAGGCGCCGGTACGAAATATTCCGGCCATACTGGCCGGTACGATACGAGATTGACTCCACTGCTATATATCTATATTCTATATATACATAAAAAAATAAAAAATAAAACTATATTCAATATATATCTAAAACTAAAATGTAATATTTATTATTGTTATCCTTTAGTTGAGTCACATTACGTTGTTATCTTTTTCTTTTTCTTTTTTCTAATTTTTCCATTATTATTAATTTTTTAATATTTACACTTCGTCTATCCTTTATCATTCCTTACATTTTCATCTTCCCACTTCCGTTTACTTTAATATTACTATTCATATTTCCTTTCGTCTTCCTTTAGTTTGTCTTTTCTTGTTTACTTCTTCTTTCTATAAGTTTATCATTCTCTCTTCCATTCTTTGCATAGTTTCTCTCTCTCTCTCTCTCTCTCTCTCTCTCTCTCTCTCTCTCTCTCTCTCAATTATTAGGTGGATTTTTTTTTTTTTTTGGCATCTCTGCCTTAGGTTAACAAAATTTTTGTGTTCTACTTTGGGTTGCCTTAGTTTTATGTTTTAAGTTTTTTTTATTATATTTGATTGTTAAATGTTATTTTATTGCATTATAAAGAATTAAAGATAGTATATAAGAATATAATATTATTCAATTTTTTTTTAGAGAGTTACAACCTATGGTGTCCGTTTCTGATGAACGCTCTTTATCATCAGACCAAGACACCAATCAGTTTTTGGTGTAAGCGGGGATTGAACCTCAGATCTTTTATTCAACAATCAGAAATTTTACCAGTTGAGCTAACTGGAACCCAAAATTATTCAATTACATAGCATGATTTGGATAATTCGATATTTATTGTTTTATCTTTTTTGTTTATCTTTTTTTTTTTCTTCTCATCTTAATTTATTCAACATTTAAATTTAGCTACATTCTCCATATCATTCAATTATTCATATTTTCTCTCCTTTTTTATTTAAAAAAAAACTAAACATATAATATTTTACTTAAATTCAAATAAATAAAATTATCTTCATAAAGTTGTGTTCATTTTTTTATCATTTACACTTTCTCTGACCTTTTTCATTCCCTTTATCTTTTTATCTTCTTGCTACCCTTATCTTAATATCACTCTCCATCTTTCCCTTTATCTTAATATCACTCTCCATCTTAGTATAAATTTGTCATTCTCTCTTCCATTTTATGCATAATTTTCCCTCACAAAAAAGTTATTTCTCTTTCTTTCTCTCTCCAATTTTTGGTGTATTTTTTTTTTCTTGTATTTCTGCTTTAGGTTGATAAATTTTTGTAGTCTTTAGAAAATACTCATTCTCACACCCAATGCGTCAAAGAAAACATGGAATACAAAATAAATGCCAATTTAGAAACATTAAATTAAAAAAAAATTAATGATGATATCAAACTAAATATATCATAAAGAAACTAATAATGCATATTTAATGCAATAGAATCATCATCAAATTTTGGAAAATGATAGTTTGCCCATGAAGAAATAGAGCGAGCGTAATAAAGAGTAGATAGAAATTAATGATAATATCAAATCAAATGTCAATTAGTATCCGTTAATTGGAAAACAGAGAGGCTATATATATATATATATATATATATATATATATATATATATATATTTGAGTTTGGCTTACCTCTAGTATTTTTTTTAACTAGACATCTCTTTTTGTTTTAAATATACAATAACAAGTAATAGTAGGTTTAATCTTCACATTTTATTTAGTTATTAGTGGGTGATGTGACAGTTTCTTATTAAAATAAAATGAGATTCCAGTTAAAAAAAATACTAAAGGTAAGCCAAACTCTCTCTCTCTCTCTCTCTCTCTCTCTCTCTCTCTCTCTCTCTCTCTCTCTCTATATATATATATATATATATATATATTTCATACACTATTACTTTTGAAATTCTAATGAATGATGCTTTAAATCCCTGTTATGCAAATTATCAATCAATAAATATACGAGATCATGAAAAAAAATGATAAAACTAATTAACCACTATCATTATAGAGTACTAGTCTATTATTTTACACATCTAAAGAAGTTGAATGTATAGAGTTTACTTTAATGGTACACCTAAAGATTCACTTATGTGACATTTGGTACGGGGGAATCCACATTACTCTTGGCATCCAGATTCCTAGGAATGTGATTCCTATGAATCACATTCCTAAGAATGTAGTTATTCCTATATTTGGTTTCATTGGGAATATCTTAAGATTTCTTGGAATGTGAAATGATAATGTTTAGTTTATTTCCAAGAATTTTAAATCAATTATTTATTTTTCCTATTCTATCTTTAGATTTGAATGTGAATTACCAAGTCCTTAAAAAAAATCTTCCTCTAAATAAATAATGAAAAACTAAATATAAACTATTAATTATAAAAAATTCATTAAAATTATAGTCTAATATTTCAAAATGATAGGTACAATACAAAAATAACTATTTAAATTTCAAATGCTTTTATTCTTAATAATAATTTTAAAAGATTTTAATCCATAATAATTTGTTTTATATTTTATCTTAATTGCTTAAATGATAATGAAAAATGGTTAAAACTGTCAATTTATGAAAAATACAATTTCCTTTAAGCTTGGGAATCTGGATTCCTACCTGTTTTAAATGGAATCCACATTCCTACTGAGAGGGGAATCCACATTCCCTTGGTATCTAATTCCTTAACGTGATTTGCAACCAAACATGAAAATCTTCAAACATTCCTAAGAATCCTAAAACATTATCCAGTACCAAACGCCATCTTAATACATACACACACACACATATATATAAAAGGTTTTTATTAACTTAAAAAATAAAGAAAAGTAAAAACAATAATATTAATATAAAAAAAAAATATGCTTATTGAGATTACCTTAAAAAAAAATTTATTGAGGCTCTACTGGCGGGTCTGCGACTAGTTAAGCTAAGGACAAGGACTGCATCTACTTAAATCAGCAGGAAAGAAGCGGTAAAGAGCTTTCAGCCTTTCACATGCAGTTCACACCACAAACAAACTCATCTCTTTTAGTTTCCTAGAGCTTTTTTGCCCAATTTATTTCCATTGCAAAAACGAAAGACATGGCTGCTGCGAGCCTAGTGGGAGGAGCATTTCTGTCTGCAGCCCTCAAAAAGTGTTGTTTGCCAAGATGGCATCACAGAAGGTCGTTGACTTCATCCGGGGAAGAAAAGTCCCCGATACACTGCTGAAGAAGTTGAAGACAACGTGTCTTGCCCTTCATACAGTGCTCAATGACGCAGAGGAAAAGGAATTCACAATCCTACAGATCAAAGAGTGGCTTGATGAGCTTAAAGATGCTGTCTACGACGCAGAGGACCTTTTGAGATAGCTGCTGATTGCTGAAGCTTTGCAGTGCCAGTTGGAAGCTAAGAGCAAGGTAAGGAATTGCATCACTTGTACATTTACTTGTTCTGAACAAAAACTGAAATCAAAGATAGAAGAATTCCTTGTCAAAGATAGAAGAAGTCCTTGTCAGGCTAGATGATTTAGCAAGGCAAATGGATCTTATAGGTCGGAGAGAAGGTGTTGGACTCGGAGGGAAGCCTTTACCAAGAATAAGATCGCCCACCACTTCTCTGGTAAAAGAAACTAGAATTATTGGTAGGGATGATATTAAAGAGCCCATAGTCAACTTGCTGCTCTCAAATGATGCAAAAGGCAATGAACACCTGTGTGTGATTCCCATTGCGGGCATGGGTGGGATTGGCAAGACTACCCTTGCTCAGCTTATTTACAACGACCAAAGAATCACCGAACATATTAGCATTAGTTTTTGGGTTTGCGTTTCAGAAGAATTTGATGTGGTTAGGATCACAAAATCAATTCTTGAGGCTGTCACTTCACAGAAATGTGACACTACAGACTTTATGATCCAAACTAGATTGAAGAAGGGTTTGATGGGAAAGAAATTTTTACTAGTTCTTGATGATGTATGGAATGAAAATTATGGCGACTGGGAGCTCTTGAAGAATCCCTTTAAACACGGAACATTGGGAAGTAAAATTATTGTGACAACACGCAATGAAGATTGTTGGTGTTTATTCACAAATCATGCCTTTGAAAATGGAAACTATAATGCATATCCAGAATTAGATAAAATTGGTAGAAAAATAATTAAGAAGTGTGATGGCCTACCATTAGCAGCAAAAGCACTTGGTGCTCTGTTGCACCGTAAACTAGATGAAGAGGAATGGTATAAAATTTTGAACAGCAAAATTTGGAGTTTGCCTAATGATGGGGTGATATTCTTCCAGCTATAAGATTAAGTTACAATTACCTACCCTCTCATTATCTTTCTACATTTGACAATCTAGCCTGGGCTTCCAACGCTTTGTGGTAAAACAAATAAAAATGAAACAATAATAGTGTATTCCATTTCCATTTTTATCTAAATTATAAATTTATACAATTTGTATTTTTTATTAAAATAAATAAGTCAAACTCAAACTAGATGAAATAGACTCTTTTTTTTTGTTGAGAAAAGATGAAATAGACTTAATAGTGTGTGGTAGTAGATATAACTGATACCTATTTCTTTATTCTCTCATTCTATGTATTAAATTTGCAGGATTATCTAGATCCGGAGTATTTCTTAACTCATAAACTGACGGACAAGAGTGATGTTTATAGACTTGGTGTTGTATTTCTGGAACTCCTGACGGGGATGCATCCGATCTTACATGGCAAAAACATTGTTAGAGAGGTAAAACATTATAGACTTGTTTGCCTTAGACTCAATAGGAGCCCAATGGTACATTAGGTGATTGGGCATGAAAGAAATTGTTGTTCTGTAATTTATTTTACCCTTGCAGTTTAATCCATAATGAAAATTCTCCTCTGCCATATGTCATTTTATACTAGGTGTAATAGTCAAGAGTGAGATCTTGAGTTACAAGTTTCAGTTTTTAACTTCAAAAAAACATTGAAATCCTTTTTCAATCCTCTGCCAAACAGAATTTTATACAGTGAAGATCACTTTGTCATAATGTTGTTATCATATCATCCTCTAGGCAACAGTGGCTTAAATTTGGTGTAATAAAATGAGCTCTTGTAGTTTTTAACTGTCTTTATCCATTCCAGGTTAATGTCGCATATCAATTTGGTATGATCTTTTCAGTTATTGATGATCGAATGGGATCTTATCCTTCTGAATGTGTGGTGAAATTTTTGACTTTGGCTCTCAAGTGTTGTGAAGATGAGACAGATGCTAGACCTTCAATGGCAGAGGTGGTCCGAGAACTTGAAAATATATGGCTTCTGATGCCTGATTCTGACATTAAAACAACGGATCCAATGCTCTCAGGTTCTGAAAAGGCAATGACTTCACCATCATCATCCTCTAATGTGAATAATCCTTTTGTGTCATCAGATGTATCTGGCAGTGACCTTGTTAGTGGAGTCGTTCCACCCATCACGCCTAGATAGGAAATGTTTGGAAAATTTGGTTGTATCTGAACCTGAGGTTGCTAATGTCTTGAAAATTTGAACTGGGAAATGGTCTTTACGTTCATCTCAGTTGTTGATGTTGTGGAAAGTCTCTCTCTTAAACCTTCATTACAATTTGTTTTGGAAAACTTATGTACTTAGAGCGGTAGATGGTTTAATAATATTGGGGTAAATATCAACCTCGTACTTTACAGCAAAGTAGTAGAAAATTATTTATAAGAAACATAATACTATCATTTATAAGTTTATGGAGTATGCAATGTCTAATTGACACAATGGAAATCTGAGCACTGAGCAGCCCCGAAGTAACGACAAAAATATTTGATTGAAGTTTTTGAGATATGGCTTCAAATATATTACACGCTACTGGTATGACCGCAGATTGGTCTTCTTAACAATGCGCTCTTGTTGTGATTATGGTAAACATGGATGCCTGGATTTCTTCATAAGTTGACGGTGACATGGTGTTGCATGTTATTCATTTGCTTAGGGGAGCCTGTCTCAGGAGACACAATCAAATTAAAACTTTTATCAACCTGGAAATTATAGGAGAGTAAGATAACCAACAAAAAAAAAATTATATCTTTTTTTTTTTAAATCTAAAAAAATTCTGTAATTTGGTGAAACTATTTGACGTAACAACGGTTTTTAAGCCCAACTTTTATTATATAGTATATGTATATGATATGATATCATTTAAGCACTTTTTCCAATAAATTATTACAATTCACATAATATGTTTGAATTATATTTTAAATATCTAAATGCATCACAATTGACAACTAATTCTCAAAAAACTAAAATAAATTGAACAATAAATAAATAAATTAGGGGTAATAAAATACTTATATATATATATATTTTTGATAATCAACCTGCAAATAAAATTAAGTAGCTACAAAAATTAAGTTAATATTCCTATGACAATTTAGTACAACAATTTTAAAGTTCTTTCCATATTTTCTAAATTCAAAGGTCATTTTACTCATTACACAACATGTGATAGCCTTCAAAAGTTCTTTCTTCTTCTTCTTCTTCTTCTTTTTATTTTTTATTTTTTTTTTAATACAAGATAAAAATTTTACTCTAGTCTAATTTAAGTGTCTATATCTGTGAAATTTTCTCCTAAAGACTTGAACTCCAGCCATTGCCTTCCAGACCCCAAAAGACCACAAGCACTTAATACTTTTGTTGTGACTATCGCACTAAGGATGCATGGTGGTCTTCTTTTATTTTTTAATATATATAATATTTAAAGACTTAACTCGTATCATTTGGGTTAGAAGTTTGAACAACAATTTCTTCCCATTGTTAATGAAGTCTTTTAAATACTACCTTCTACAAGTCATTCGATCTCATTTTAAATTTTCGGGAGCATAGTTCTTACAATGACTCAATGGAATCTACAATGTATGGAGTAGTTTATAGGGACTAGGATATAAGATTTTTAAAATTGATGGCAAAAAATTTGATTCATGATTCATCCTTTTGTTACGGACCATGATTGAGATACAATGTAATAGTTAAGATAAGTTATTTTACCATCCAATCGCACTTTTAATAATTAAGATTAAAAGTTAAAAAATTTACTTTTAATCTTAATCTCTTTATCAAATTTATCTCTTTTTTTTTTTTTTTAACCTTTTGAACCATAATGCAACAGTCCTAAATCCAAATTCATGTCACTGATATTACCTTCTTCTTCTTTTTTCTTTCTTCTTTTTTTAATTCCTGTTTCTAGACAATTAAAGTGAAGGAAAAACAAAATGTACTTTGACCTGTTAGTTGGCAGACAGATGGCAAATGGAATATCCAAAGAACTTCTCAAAATGGTAGACATTGGTTGTAGGAAAATGGGCGACCACTTTATTTGTTTATTTATTTATGTACACGGATTTTCTCAAAATAAGTTTGCAGCAACTGCTGCAAACAGGACAGATGTCAATTAAATAAGAAGACACTTCGGCTTGGAGTTGTATGACCCATTTTAAGAGAAGAGCTGTTAACCCTAACATTAACAACATTAGATTAGCGTTTAACCCGCGCAATGTATGGGATTATTTTATGAGTTAGAAAAAAATCAACTTAATATATTATACTTAATGTGATGGAAAAATATGGAAGGGGGTGGATGGTTGCAGGAGAATTTTTAGCAACAATGCAACCAAAAAAAAAAAGCAATCACTTACAAAACAGTTAAACCTCACCATTTATTTTCATTTTCCTACCCAACCAAACACACTACAAAAAAGTTTTTTTTTTCCCATTTTCTCCCTATAATTTTCATCCACCCTATTGCGGCTCCCAACAAACACATTAGGTTCGCACAAGAGTAACAACCCACAGCAAAGGGCTTTAAGCCACATGCCAACGCCTCAATTCTCACATCAGATCTCTTTCCTTCCGATTGAAAAGTGAAATCAAAACGTTTCATAACTACGAAAACAACCCGATGGACTGTCGATTTTACTAAAGCAATAATTTTTTTTTATTTTTTTTTTCTCGCGGCCAAGAAAAAGAAATAAAGAAAGAGCTGATGTTTTTTAACTGAAAATTTTGGTGACACTGATTTTGCCCCCAAAATTTTCACCCATACAATAATTTTTGTATAGTAGCAAGTCTCAGTTAAGTGAGTCTGTGTGAGAAATTATGAATTTTTTAATGAAAAACTCGGTGCCCGTAGTAGTGTTGGTTTATGTCCCCATTCCATAAACCTTCATCTATATAAAAGAGAGGAGCGGACTACATCACTTACACTGATGCAAGTTTATGAGTTTTCTACACGACACATAAATTGTAGCTCTTTCTTCTTCTTCTTCTTCTTCTTTTTTTTTTTTGGAATAAGAAATAATTACTGCTGTTTGTTTGTAACAATGCAAATGGTAGCTAGCTATCTCCGTAATACATATACGTTGTTGACCGTATAACATGAATTTTGAGTCTGTCAAAATGTGAATGTATAATAGATATATGCATTGGTCAAATTTGAAAACTCACATTTCCTAGTGTAATTCACAAATTTTGGGCATGATGTGCGTCTAGGTTTATATGATGGTTGTTATCCAATTGGGGAGTGAGAGAATTCAAATGTATTACCTGCAAAGAAGTTCAGGTATTTAACTCTCTTTCTCCAAAAGACATTATTTCCCCTTTTCCAACATAACACAATACGAGTGTAATTCTCTGTTTCCAATACTTACGCTCTGTTTGTTTCCACATCAACATTTTCTGGAAAATGGTTCATTTTTCAAAGAGCATTTTCTAGAAAACTATATCACTTTCCAGTGTTTGATAACGACCTTGAAAATGAGCTTGAGAATGTTTTCTGGTGTTTGATATACAAATTTTTATTTTTATTTTTTATATTTCTTGTGTAATTTAAAATATGCGCATTATGTAAACTAACTAATGTAATCAATATTAAAAAAAAAAACCAATGATGAATTTGATTTTCATACTAAAATTTTGACAATAGATACAATAAAAATTAGTTGTCAAATTTTCATAATCTCTACCACTCATTTTATTTATATATATGGACAGAAACGTCCACACACACACACACATTTATATATATTTGTCTATATACATAAAATTGACAGGAGAATACATCTTTAATAAGTACAAAATAATAATAACTTTTTATTGTCTACTCTTTTTGCTAGTATACTAATTGTCTACTATGGTTAACCAGAAGTCTTTAATATTACTCAAAATTATGTATTTATATAATGTATCTACATAATATATCATCACTACATAATATCTGCATAATATATCTATCAACAAAAAAGATTATGCTATGTAAAAGTAATTTAGAGCCATATAGGCACTACGTTTAAAATTTTTGTCTTTTACTTCAATCATTCATTTTTCTTCTTTTTTATTTTTTATATATTTTTTTTAGCACTTTTATGAGCAAAAAAAAACTTATACATGAAATCCATCAAACCAAAAGTTTCTTAGAGAAAAAAATAAAATCAAGTTTGAAATTCAAAGTAAAAAATTGAGATTTTGGTAGAAAGGAATGAATAATTACCGCTGCAAATATGTTCTCTTTTGCAAGTTGGTAGAGAAGAATGAAATAATTACTAAGCAATGAGGGAAAAAAAATATACTCAAAGAATTGTGTTAAGGAGAAGAGAAATATGGAGAGAGAGTGAGGGAGAGGGATCTATGAAAGAGGAGAGACCAGAGTGAGTGATAGTGAGGGTGTGAGGAAAGAAAAAGAAAAGGGTAAAGAGAAAGAGTGAGAGTGAGAGAGCTTACTATGAGATAGAGATTATTTTCCAAAAAAAATTTTTGGAAAACAAGCTATAAAAAACAAGCCTTATTTTTATTAGGATTTTCTATTGACTAAAGATAGTTTTCCGTTGACCAGTTTTTTTTTGTGCTACCAAACACTGAAAAATGTGGAAAACTATATTTACAGAAAGTTTTTCAGCAAAACAAACAGAGCGTTAGATTCAACACTTGTATGCTTATGTCTTATTCAACAATAAAAATCTATGCTTATGCATCATTTAAAAAAGGAAAAAGAAAAAAAGCACTTGTACATGATTCATATTAGAGTTGTGCTTCAACCAATATTCAAGTTTGTTTCCCCTGTTTATTTTCACAGTTGACCTGATAATTGCGTACTTTTCTAATAGTCTAGCATTAGAAACTTAATATGAGCAGCTCATTGCTAGGGACTAAATAAAAGAAAAGAATAAATTCAAATTCAATATGAACGCCTTATTCGTGCTTTATAATATACCTACAACATTAACAATGTGGAATCCTCAAATTCAAGATTTAGAACATCGCCCACTGCCAACAAATTTTGAGAAAGAAAATTAAAGTTAATGAAAATGGGTGACTTTGCTCATGAATAAAATGTCATTTCCATAGTGAATAATAGACATTTATAAGTCAACAATAGTAGCGGGGATAACAAAATTCAAAAGGTGAGCTTGTGAGTATTGGTTACTTAGCATCTACTTCAAGTTTACTTTCTCATATATGTAGTTTATATTGTTACTTGACACCCTATTTGGGGTCTATTCTTCTTGTGGCAGCAAAGGAAGACAGCAAAGTACATTTTCTGCATTTATCTACCATTAAAATAAAAGTTTAAATGTATAAAAAACATTACACTTTCAGATTTCATAGGTCAACATTTTCAATCACTCTTCAAAAACAGCAGGTAGGATGGAAAACAGTAACTGAAAATTAAATTGAATTCTGTAGTTGCTATTCTTCCTTCTTATTCTCTCTAACAGTTGTATTACACATTCTCTTTCTATTTCTTTGCTTCAAATTCAGGTCCCCAAAAACAAAGTTATTAGATTATGCTGTTAAAGATGACAGCAAATCAAGTGTCAAAGGGAAATTATAACAAAATTGTACAATAGATATACAACTTCACATTTCGAGATACACTTTTAAAACATTAGCTATGCTCATACATTAGCTAACAGACGTTACAGACCTACACTGACAGATCATATATTAGCTATGCTTTGAGATAACACTCAAAGCTATACCAATCAGCAAAAGTGAGAGTACATATCCTATGTGTGGTAAGTACTAAGTGGCATGCCACAGTGAAAACTTCTGCAGAAATAGTCAAGATTTCAGTTTACTTGCCAAGTAAAAAAGGAAAAAATTGCTTCCTTAATGAATAAAGATTTCAGTTTACTTGCAAAGTACAAATAGAGGCATCTGAATAGTAAAATTAAATATCAAGAAGAAAAACAACAAAGGCGATCAGAGAAAATGCAGTTCAATCTGCAAAAACTCAGTAATTAACATTAAAAACCAATAATTTTATTTACAAAAAATTACAAAATAACTGTACTCCCCAAACATTCAGATTTTAAAACATCCATCTTACAAATATATTAACAAAACATAGAATACAAAACATAGGTGATTAGAGATGGCACCACAAAATTGGCTCTAACAGCCATATATGAAAGAAAAGCCAATAGGAAATAACAAAGCACTGTTTTAAAAGAGAACCAAATAAAAGCATTTTTAAATATTATGTACTATGTCACCATAAAAGTGTTTTTTAGAGCATCAAATTCTATAGTTGGGGATGTCTAAGCCCACCAAATTCCGAAATTGAAGCAGAAAATATATATTGATAATTAAAATATATATATATAGGCCAAGATTCCCTTAGGAAAAATCATTACAGGCCAACACAAAAAATCTTAAAAGAGAGCTACAATCTATTAAGAAAATCAACCCTTAAGCTACAACCTATTACCTCCAAATCATGTCACTCTGCACTCTATAGGCACTTATGTAAAAATGAAAGCAGAATTTGACCTTTCAAATTAATTCAGTAACTCTTATTGAAGTATAATAAATGGTCTTATCAGTGAGAGGACCATTTGTAGCATTAAGTAATTGGGAATGAGAAGTTAAAGACTTTAGATAAACTGATGAAAAAAAAAAAAAAAACCTTTGATTTAGTAATCTCTTACAGCATGTAGTCATCAACAAAAGGAAATTAGGGAAAAAGTTAGTCAAACCTTAATCCTTGATTGAGTAATGCAGCAAAACAGTATTTAAGAACGTCTTAAAAGAAAGCTACAACCTATTGAGGAAATCAACACTTAATGGACACATATAATAAATATAACCACTAATAGTAGAGAAAGTAAAACCTAATATTTTACTCCTTTTGATTCAAAATGTTGTATTGTTAAAGCACATCCCTAAGATTCCATTACTCATCAATAGAAAATCAGCCCACTACCTTCTTGTTATCTCTTCATTGGGTTGCGAAGCAAAATTTTCAATAAAAACTCAAGAACTAAAACCTACAAACACCAATAAAATACTTTAGGAATCATATACTTATTCGAGCAGCCCAAAACACCAAAACCTACAAACATTGGAAAAAAAAAATGCTAAGAAATCAAACATTATTGAACGACAAACATGTTTTTTTCTACACATATTCAAGGGCTAAATCCCATGATGCCACCCCCATTAAAAATGGATTATGATAAATCAAGAAGGCAGTAAATAATCAAAGAATATAATAATTCCAATTTGGAAAAGATTATAATGTTAGTAAAGCAGGAAAAACAAAGATTATAATTTGAGGCCAAAACATTGAAAGAGAGAAAATAAACATCCGGATTTTAATTCAAATTCAAATAACAAAAAGTAGCGCTGAGGATGTGAAATAATTAGAAGGGAGAATTGAGCTACACTGAATAGTAATAAAAATTGACACCAACCAACTAATAAAACAAATAAAACAGCTATATAAAGATTCTTGAATCCCAAACACACTAAATTGAAAAAAAAAATTTTAAAAACCAAAGCAATGACACAAAAACAGAGAGATGGGCATCAAGGAATTTAGGATTTTGAACATAATGTTGTAAGTTGTAACAACGTACATAAAAGAGAAATCACGAAAATGAAGATAACCTCATCCTGCCCAATTAGCTAACATTACAGCAACCTATTTAGCTTGGCTGGAATGAAATTGAATTTCAACTAATGCAATCCTGGCAACAAAGCATAAAATATTAAAATAGGAGCAACTAAAAGTCCACAGCTTTAAAATTTCGAGTTAGAAAGAGCATAAAATATTAAGACCAAATTAGGACACAACTAACAGTTCTAATATTTTTAGAAGAACCTGCAATTATTTGCACAAAGCTACCCTTTATAAATTTTTCTGAAATCAACAACGTCAGTATTTTGCAGAAAATGAACAGCCCAATATACTTTAATAAACTATATAACAGTTGGTGTATTCCATCTACTCATGCCTAGCTCGGTGATAAATTAGTTTCGTAATCTAGCTGTGAACATCCTAAAAAAAATCAAGTAGGAAAAAAAGGCAACATAACAATTTACCACACCACAGCACTACATGAAGAAATCAGAGTCAAACATAGTCATTGAAATCACAGAGGATAACATTCACTCCAAATACTAAAAATAAACCCACAACACAAAAGAGATAGTAATAAAATTTAAAAAGGAAAAAAAAAACAGCAATCTAAAGAAACAAATCAGCACTGCCATTGTTGGCACACTGTAAGTGTGCTTATTTAATAGTACTCTTCTTATTCTTCATAACTTCTAGTCGGGTATTTAGAACTTGAATTCTTTTGAATCATTCACTATACTAACAAAAACTCTCTCTTGTTAATGCTTAAAAGAGGTTACATGGCCCCTGAATACCTTGCTTAAGGAAGACTAACTGAAAAAGTAGATGTTTATAGCTTTGGGGTTCTAGTGCTTGAAATAGTCAGCGATGTGAAGAACAGTATATATATATACACACACATACACACACACACATACACTGTCTAGTGTTCGGATTATTTATTATATATTGCATGTTAGGTTGTTCTCTTGTTCATTGATCATTGATTTTTTTTTTTTTTTTTTAGGGGGGATCATTGATGTTTAGGGGAAAAAAATATTGTTCATTGATGATTAGGGGTGAAAAAAAAAACTGAAAAGAAATTAAAAGCTGTTGAAAGTTTTTTTTTTTTGAGAAGAAAAAGAAAAAAAAAAACTGTTGAAAGTTGAAACAGACTGCTGCTGTGTTAGTCTCCAGATTGTGACCATGACCAAACAGTAATAAAAATTGACACCAACCAACTAATAAAACAAATAAAACAGCTATGTAAAGATTCTTGAATCCCAAACACACTAAATTAAACCCCAAAATTATTCATTATTTGATTCCTACAATTTCTCAGTAACCAAAAAAAAATCATGATTATTATGAAAAAAATTTAAAAAAACCAAAGCAATGACACGAAAACAGAGAGATGGACATCAAGGAATTTAGGATTTTGAACACAATGTTGTAAGTTGTAACAATGTACATAAAAGAGAAATCATGAAAATGAAGATAACCTCATCCTGCCCAATTAGCTAACATTACAGCAACCTATTTAGCTTGGCTGGTATGAAATTGAATTTCAACTAATGCAATCCTGGCAACAGAACATAAAATATTAAAATAGGAGGCAACTACAAGTCCATAGCTTTAAAATTTGGAGTTAGAAAGAGCATAAAATATTAAAATAGCAGCAGCTAAAAGTCCATAGCTTAAAAATTTGGAATTAGAAGATTGCATAACAGAGATCACTTGCTGAACATCTGTTTTGAAAATAACAGAAAAATGCCAACATTAAGACCAAATTAGAACACAACTAACAGTTCTAACATTTTTAGAAGAACCTGCAATTATTTGCACAAAGCTACCCTTTATAAATTTTTCTGAAATCAACAACGTCAATATTTTGTAGAAAATGAACAGTCCAATATACTTTAACAAACTATATAACAGTTGGTGTATTCCATCTACTCATGCCCAGCACGGTGATAAATTAGTTTCGTAATCTAGTTGTGAACATCCTAAAAAAAATCAAGTAGGAAAAAAAAGGCAACATAACAATTTACCACACCACAGCACTACACGAAGAAATCAGAGTCAAACATAGTCGTTGAAATCACAGAGGATAAGATTCACTCCAAATACTAAAAACAAACCCACAACACAAAAGAGATAGTAATAAAATTTAAAAAGGAAAAAAAAAACAGCAATCCAAAGAAACAAATCAGCACTGCCATTGTTGGCACACTGTAAGTGTGCTTATTTAATAGTACTCTTCTTATTCTTTATAACCTCTAGTCGGGTATTTAGAACTAACAAAAAATCTCTCTTGTTAATGCTTCAAAGAGGTTACATGGCTCCTGAATACCTTGCTCAAGGAAGACTAACTGAAAAAGTAGATGTCTATAGCTTTGGGGTTCTAGTGCTTGATTTTTTTTTTTTTTTTTTAGGGGGGATCATTGATGTTTAGGGGAAAAAAATATTGTTCATTGATGATTAGGGGTGAAAAAAAAAACTGAAAAGAAATTAAAAGCTGTTGAAAGTTTTTTTTTTTTGGTGAAAAGAAAAAGAAAAAAAAAAACTGTTGAAAGTTGAAACAAACAGCTGCTGTGTCAGTCTCCAGATTGTGACCATGACCAAACAGAGCAAACATAATAATAAAGATCCATGGATTAATCAAAAACATAATAGAAGACAATTAGAGAATTAGTGGATCAATAGAAGTATGTAGAATATTGTTGTTCTTTGGTCATTCGGGTGGAACCAAGAATTAAAGACATTTGCATAATATTTTATTGGGTTTTAAAGTAAAAAGCTTTTTCTAAAGATTAACAAACTAATTGAAACATTAATGTGTACACAACACAACAATATTTAGTAAATAGTCCCTAAATATTCAACGACATAATTTTAAGCAATATGCTGGCGATTTAATCAAATTCAATAAATGAAAAAGAAACATAATTTTCTGCCAAAAAAGATTCATCCATTCTTTGAAACAATTATACATTCCTTTAAACAAATATACAATCAAACGAAAAACATGACTTTTCAACCATTATTGAATGGCATACATGTTCTTTCCTAAACATACTCAAGGGCTAAACCCCATGATGCCACCCACAACCCACAAAAAAACTGGATTATGATAAATCAAGAGGAAAGCATCAAAATAAAGAGTATAACACATCAAGTAACAAAATGCTGACCTTGGTGTGAAACAGTTTTTATATCAAGTTAGTCCAATACGTGAATATGGTGGAGGTACCAAATGCAGGCCCTTAAAAGCATAGCAAACAAAAAAAATCATAACGGTTTTACAGTTCAGTAGAATACAAAATAAGAATTCATTGAATTAAAAAAAATGAAGATCAAAGCAGATTAAAATATGCAATTCAGAGCCAAATCAAAACCAAACAGATTAACGGAGAAAATTTAATTCAAATTATGAGATATATAGAGGGAAAATCAGGCTATCCAAACCTCTTAGTTTGATACAGCAACTCTTCTTGCAAAATACCCATGTTGTACCTGGCAAAGAACTCAGTATTCAACAAAATGACAGGTTAAGAAGTTTTTTTAAAATCACAGCAAAGATAGATGAAAGAGAGACTACAAAAGAAGTGGAAGCAAACATTGTAATATAGTTTGAGTTGCAAAAATATGAAAGATTGTTTTAGTTTTTAACAATCTGTTAGCTATTTCTCATATGATGATGGCTAAGGATTTGGCTTCCATTAGAAAAGGATATATAAAATAAATACTTAAAGCAAGATTAACATCAAAGAGTAACACTTTTTGGCACAAACTTGAACTGGAAAGTTTGTTTTCGTCTTATATATAAAGGTTTTAAACAATCCAAGGTGAAATTTTACTTTTGACTATAATAAATCAAAGGATAAGTCCTTAATGTTACCAACATAAAAAAACCAAACCAAAGCATCCAAAGAAAGAGAATCAACCAATCTATTTTTTAAAAAGGGTAAAAGAAGAACCCTAGACAATTAAGCAGGGGAAAAAAAATTTAATATAGATATTTTGAAGAAGACAAATTGTAATTCATACCATGATAAACCTGAATGATTTAGTTATTTATGAACAATGAATATGAACAAAAAATTTCAAGGATGACAAATGTGAGGCAATTGGTAGTATTACATAACAGGTTTTTTTTTTTTTTTCTTGGACATGCAATTGGCTGAGAGGCTCTTCAATACCACCCCCACAGCCCCACCACCAAATACACATCTATATCCTGGTATCCACGGGCCCTGACTTTGATAATAATCCATGAAAAAAAAAAAAATTCTGTTTATCTCATCTTTATTTGTATTAAATTAAAATTTTATTTTGGATTAAATTGATATGTATAATTATTATGTCCCAATTAATTTATTCTCTTTTTTCAAGTGGATGCAAATCAAATTCGAATAAAAGGTCGGTCTAATTTATAGAAGGTCTCTCATGATTCTAGGGTTCGGCATTCTTGTCCATGCCGTAAAAATCAATATTCACAACAAAGCATCTAAAGAAAGAGAATGAACATCCAAATTTCAATTCAAGTTCGAACACAGAGAGTTGATGCGTACCTTTCGTCGGAGTAGCGTCGATCTCTATCTCCGTATCTCAATACTCCCGGGACGTACGAACTCCACTGGATCGCAAAGCAGAGTCTGATGTGAAGAGATCGCTAGGGTTTTTTCTCTCCTTCCCTTTCTCTCTATCGCAGTATCGGTAGGGGTTTTTTTTAGAGAGAGAAAATGTGAAGAGGAGTGATGACAAGAGATCGCTAGGGTTTTTTTTTTTTTTTAGTTGTAACGTTTTTGTTATTTTATTTTAACCGTTTTAAAAAAAAAAATGCAAAAAACACTGCCTAATGGGCTAAACTTGCAAAACAATATAATTTATCATTTTTTAAAGTTGAACGTGTCTAAATTTTAGATAGACAATTAACCTATTTGTCCTTAATTGTAAGAATTAATTTTCTCTCAGCTTTTTCTATATAATAGTATATGATATGATGATTAGCCAAACAGTCTTTCTCCTCAAACACAACTCTAACTCACAGCAACAGCTTCACGCCTCTCTCTCATCTCCTCCACATCGGTTTTCTTAGCAAACTCAAACCGGCAAGAGCTTGGGCGGTAGAATCGACGGCAGCCAAACCCTAACGTTATCAAAGCAAGCAAAAACTAGAATTAAATGGTAATTTTTACAAAATTAAAAACAATAAATCTAATTATCACAGCAAGAAAAAACTAGAATTAAATCATCCATATATATCACACAAAGCGTACCAAAATAATCTCAAATACAGAGGGATTTGGTAACAAACCTAGAAAAAATTAGAGTCTTGAAAAGATGGGTGGTAGGATCGGTGGTCCTTGGCAACGAAGAGATGGGTGGAGGATGGGAATGGCAAAGAGACAGAAGGCTGTTAACGAATTGAGAGAAGGGGGTGGAATGGAGGAATGGCGGGTTTGAATAGAAAGAGAGAGGCTGGCTACCACTTACTTAATTATAGGTGGGCAGAGGCTTTTAATTTGACCTTAAATCATTGGTATCCACGGGCCCTGACTTTGATTGATAATAATCCATGTAAAATTTGTTTTTTTTTTTTTTTCCTGTTTATCTCATCTTTATTTGTATTAAATTAAGATTTTATTTTGGATTAAATTGATATGTATAATTATTATGTCCCAATTAATTTATTCTCCTTTTTTCAAGTGGCCAAATAGATTGCCACAGAATGTTAACATGCAAATCAAATTCGAATAAGAGGTCGGTCTAATTTATAGAAGGTCTCTCATTATTCTAGGGTTCGGCATTCTTGTCCATGCCATAAGAATTAATATTCACAACAAAGCATCTAAAGAAAGAGAATGAACATCCAAATTTCAATTCAAGTTTAAGTTCGAACACAGAGAGTTGATGCGTACCTTTCGTCGGAGTAGCGTCGATCTCTATCTCTATATCTCAATACTCCCGGGACGTACGAACTCCACTGGATCATAAAGCAGAGTCTGATGTGAAGAGATCACTAGGGTTTTTTCTCTCCTTCCCTTTCTCTCTATCACAGTATCGGTGGGGTTTTTTTTTTTTAAAGAGAGAAAATGTTAAAGAGGAGTGATGAGAAGAGATGGCTAGGGTTTTTTTTAGTTGTAGCGTTTTTGTTATTTTATTTTAACCGTTTTTTTTAAAAAAAATATGCAAAAAATACTGCCAAAGGTGCTAAACTTGCAAAACAATATAATTTTTCGCTTTTTTAAGTTGAATGTGTCTAAATTTTAGATAGACAGTTAACCTATTTGTCCTTAATTGTAGGAATCAACTTTCTCTCAGCTTTTTCTATATAATAGTATATGATATGATTATTAGCCAAACAGTCTTTCTCCTTAAACACACCTCTAACCCACAGTAACAGCTTCACGCCTCTCTCTCATCTCCTCCACATTGGTTTTCTTAGCAAACTCAGACCGGCAAGAGCTTGGGAGGCAGAATCGATGGCGGCCAAACCCTAACGTTATCACAGCAAGCAAAAACTAGAATTAAATCATCCATATTGTTTGTGAGAATACAAACTATCTTGAAAAATAAGTACTTGGAAGACAAAACTTCACACCAAAATGATGGGCTCTGCCACTGCCTAAATTAATAGGACTTCAAAAGTACAAAATATTCAACTAAGAAAAACAAAGGAACAAGCAGTGTAATCACAATATGTAGATATTTTATCTCACAATTCAAGTTCATACAAATAAGAAAGATTCAAATCACACAAACTCCTAAGTTAAATAACAAAAACTATCCTTAGATAATTCATGTGAGGCAAACACACTTACAAACATGAAGTTATCCTTCCGTTAATCGGGTATGTGAATCTAGTTTGTCAGATTTTTTGTTGTGTCCTTCTAATAAGATCTTTAATCTTTCTTTATAGTAGACAAAAACAGTTACTGCTCTTTCCTCATATTTTGGTAACTTCTATTGTATTCTAACTTAGTGGATAACTGACTCATATGCTCACTTTACAAAAGCCTTCAGTTACATGGACCTCCAAAACTTCTGCTGTGAGTGTACTGTGTTATTTTCTTTTATAACGGGCCTTGCAAGTTTGCTTATTTGGGCCATGTAAAATCAAGATCCAACCCCTCAAGTCATACTTCCTCAAGTCATACTTTGGTGGACAATTTGACTCACATGCTCACACATGTGAACATATTTATTTTTTGTCCTAACACATATATATCACACAAAGCATACCAAAATAATCTCAAATACAGAGGCATTCGGTAACAAACCTGGAAAAATTCGGAGCCTTGAAAAGATGGGTGGTAGAATCGGTGGTCCTTGGCGGCGAAGAGATGGGTGGGGGATGGGAATGGCAAAGAGACAGAAGGCTGTTAACGGATTGAGAGAAGGGATGGGGCGGAATGGAGGAAGGCGTGTGCAGTGGGTGGCTGGATTCTCTTGTTGGTTTGGGAAGAGGGATAAGAGAGAAAGAGAGAAGAGAGAGGCGGGTTTGAATAGAAAGAGAGAGGCTGGCTACCACTTACTTAATTATAGGTGGGCAGAGGCTTTTAATTTTGACCCTAAATCATTGGTTTCATAAATAAATACTAGCTAACACCAATAAAAAATAAAGAAAGAAAGAAAAATACTAGCTAACAAACTTAAACTAACGCGGTTTCTCAAAGGAATGCAGTGTTATCTTCGTTTGGAAACATTGCGGATGATATTCGATGTTTGGTTCCTTCCGTACTGGTAATTCTGTGACTGATGCTTTAGCTAAAAATGCTAAGAACATTATTGCTTGTCAGGTCTGGTTGCAGCCTGAAGACATTGCTCCTCTGGCAGACTTTGATGTCATTAATTTCGGTCTGGTTTCTCAAAAAAAAACTTCACAGCCATGACTTGAAGGATGTAAACATATCGCTTAAGTTTACTAATAGGTTTTGATTTCCAAATACTCTTTTGGTAATCACTGAAAACCTTCTTCTGCTTTTATTTATTTATTTATTTTTTTTAATTATATTTTATTTTTAGCTTGGACGTGGCTTTCTTATCTATAATTACGTGATTGAATGGGAGATGTATTTCTGCCAAGTGGGAACTGGGCAATGTATGTGATCTAGCATGTGATTGGATCCACGTCCATGTTTACTCTGTTTGCGTTTTTTTTTTTTTAGCCGTAAAATTTGACTTTTCCACCTATGCACTGTTCACGTGTTTTAAATTTTCTCCGACAGAGTGCATTGTTCAGCACTTACACACTGTTCATGGGACCCACAAGTACTTTATTTAGAAAAAAAATTAAAAATGGGTCTTATGATACTATTCACACATTTAAAAATTATTTTGCTACATTATTTTCAATTTTCAGCAAAATAAGTTATATCCAAACGGACATCTAAAACTGAAAACGAGGTTTTTGTTTCTATTTTCAATTTTATTTTATTTCCTAAATTTGAAAGATAGCAAGCAGTGGCGGCACCATGTGCAGCTCAAGGTGTTCCTAGGAACACCCTGACCTGAAATTTTTTATTTTATTATATATATATATATAATTAAAAAAAATTTATTTGTTTACTCTTAAAAAAAATTAGGAACACCCTCAATCAAAATTAGGAATGATGAAGTCTAAATCGTCAGTCGAGTGGGTTCGTCCAGATGATTCTGGGACCTCGTCACTGCTCCTGCAAAATAGGACTAAGGCTTTCCTGAGATTGACACTAGTGTGACACTTGCCACAACGTCTCCGATACCTAAATTAGTATGTAGAATTCTTTTGAGAGAAAATGAGAAGCATAAAAGTATTTCTTTTGGTCGGAATTATGTACCTTATGTGTTCCTAATGCGTGTGTATATATAGTTTTGTGGTTTCTAGTCATTGGGGCCTTTGATTGTGGTTTTAATGCTATTCTTGTAATGCCTTAGGGCTTATTACTGTAGGTCTTGATGGGACTCCAATGGTTTGACAGCTGGTTTGTAATTGTCTATGGCATTGAATCCTCTTATTAATGACTTGCATGTCCTCGTCCTCGTCCATGCCGCTTTGTGGGTGGACGAAGGTGTTTCATGAGCTTGTCCAAGGGAAGATATCTCATTAGTCCCATCAGCTGCCCCCTTAGGTGTCGTGGTCATCGTGGTGTGTCAGGACAACCATTAGAACATGAAAGGTTTTCTGACTAGATGTAGCTTTTGGGGTTTTGCTCCACATTTAATGCGGAGTGGTGGCGCCACACACATCATGGCCACGTGGCGCGTTTTGGTCAGTGTAGTTAATGTGCCAATCAAGTGACTCTTGGTTTTCCGCTGGGTTTCAGTTTTTTTGTGCCTAGTTTTTAAACATCTCTTCTTTTCACTTTCCCCTTCACTTTCTCCAACTCCCAATCATTGCTTTGAGCTTTTTTCTCTCCAACTTTTCTCTGTGATTTTCTCCGAGCCGGTGCGTTCTATGGCTAAGCTTTCTGCATTTTCCTTTGGAGGTATGCTTTTCTTCTCTTCCCTCTTATAGCATGGACATAGATTATGACAAATTTCTGATTTTCCTTTTTCTCTCTTTTTCGTGTGTTTATTTTTGGTTTTCAGGGGTTTTTAGGATTCATCTCTTTCCTTCCATTTTCTGGTTTTCATGGTCAATAGTGTTGAGGTTAGGGTAGTTTGCCCCTCAGTTTCCTTCTTTTTTGCACGCTTGGGGGCTTCTTTAGGTACTTCCTGTGCTTTTCTCCCTTTGGTTGGGAATTTTGTTTTTGAGGGTAGTGGTTTAAGCATTGTATTGGGTGAGTTATCCCCAGTGCTTTGTCAATTGATCAACTAGTTTGAGAGTTTGGTGAGTGAAAGAGGGGCAATGTCTGAGGTGAGATCGAGCGAACTTGAGACTGAACTGTCATCTAGTGATGACCCCGTTGAGGGGAATACCACCGTGTCCATCCTTCAAGTAGTTAGGGCTTTTCACGCCCTTGAGGAGGTGTGTGGTTTGGACAGGGAGACGCTCTCAAGATTTAAGGATAGATTGCAATTCCCAAATAGGGTTAGGGTTTGTCTACCTCATGAGGAGGAACAAGCTTGCCACTTCTCGCTTAGGGAGGTGTGCTTCTATGAAGCTGCCTTCTTGAGTGGGCTTAGATTACCCGACCACCCTTTTATTATGGAGCTTCTAAGACATTTTGGTATTGCTCCTGGGCAACTTATGCCTAATTCGTGGAGGATAGTGGTCAGTTGTATGGAGATATGGCTGGCTGCTATAGATGGGGACATGATTAGGGTGGATGAGCTTGTTTACCTGTACCATTTAAAGCCATCTAAAAAGCATGGGTACTACAAACTAGTACCTTGGGAGAGGAGGACTAGGATCGTCTGGGAACTGCCTTCGTCATTTAGATACTGAAAGTCCTAGTTCTTTTTTGTGTTCGGGGATGATTGGGAGACTCCCTTGGACGAAGTTTGGGGTGATCTCCCTAGGTTGCTCTGTTAGTGGAGAACCCCAATTTTAGGTGCGCCGTTATTTCTTCCAACCTCTTGACCTTTAATCTTCGTATTCATTTTATCATCATTAACTCTTCTATTCATTGTCTCGTGTAGTTAAAAGACGGCCCAAGCTTAAGAGCAGGTATAAGAAGCGGCTTGAGAAAGCCATTGAGTACGCAAGGACGATCGAAGATTTTGACAATCTGGCTAATCCAAGGACCCTAGCTTTTTACTGCCTCAATCCAGAGCGGTCTGCTTTTGTCCTACGAAACATAGAAATCGAGCAGAAAAATAGTATGTGTTTGTTTGAGTTCATCTATGTTGACCTTTTTTCATCCTTCTTCTTCCATTTTTTTTACAAGTGTTTTACTTCTGCAGGGATAACAACGAAGTCTAATTAAGGGATGTATGCACGAATGAGGGCCAAGAAAAACGAGCCCCTTTCTAACATCAGGACCAGGGCTGTGCGTGTGACGGATAAGGGGGCCTCCATCACTTTAGGTACCCTAGTCACTCTCGGGATTGAGATGATGAGGACAACCTCCCCAGCTACCTCGATCGAGGAGATCATCCCCCAATGAAAAAGGCCGTGAACTGATGACAAGGGAAAGGAGAAAGCAGACTCTTGTTCGTCCAGTGTCTAAGATGATGTTGGAGTCGTGCTGGCGAAGGCACAAGAGACCTTTACTACTGAGGATATGAAAGTATTCTCAAGCTCGTCTCCCAACGAGGTTGTGAGCTGTCACCTCCACAAGCTCGTCTAGGTAGTGTACTTGTGCAAATTCATCCTCTCTTTTTTTTTCTTTTTCTTTTTACATTATCTTGAAATCTGGCTCCTCTTTTGTAGGTTTTGGGGGAGAGCCTTCACATTACCTAGGAGTTTCTTACCCAGAAGGCGATGGTGTCATTAGCGGTGTCACGGGTGAAGGCTTTGGAGGTAGAAAATTCCAAACTAAAGAAGGATCTGATCACTGTTATGGGAGAGGCTAACACCGTCAAGGAGCAGGTTAAGGGACTTTCCGACGAGCTGAGGGTGGAAAATCAACTAGTCTCGGAGAAGGATGAGCAGCTCTTGGCAGCGAAGGAAAAACTCAAGACAATTGCTGCGAAGTTCGTGGAAGCCTTCCAGACGATAGAGGAGTACAACACTATCCTCTTCAGCTAGTAATTCAAAGGCTTCGAGCTCCTGAGGCGGTATCTCGTCAAGCATCCAGCTAGAATGGACTTAGAGAACTTGGATCTTGAAGAGGTGGACAAAGAGATGGCAACTGAGGAAGCTTCTTAGTCCACTGCTCCTGAAGGTGATGCTCCTGGGGACGCCACTCTGCCTCCTCCAGATGTCTAAACCTGCTTTTTCTTTATGGCTTCTTTCATATATATTTTTTTTTATTTTTGCTTTTTAGGTGCCTAGTGTGTTTTAGGCTTTTTTATTATATTTTCAAAACAATATTTCTAATTTCAGAACAATGTTTTTAGCCTAGTGTTTATGGGCTTTTAATTTTAGTATGAAAACAATGGTAGTTGCTCGTTGTTTTTGGGCCTTTATTTACATCTATAATTGTATACTTACCTGTCTGTACTCTTGTTTTTGCGTGATCTCTGTTTGTCTCATTCCTTTAGTTACTCTTTTTGTGTTGGTACCTTATGCCTTGCACTCTTATTGAAGGGGTTTTGATCCATTAGTATCTTATCTCTGTCCAGGCGGAAACGGGTTATTTGGTCATTCTTCGTGATTTACCCTTTTTTAAGGGATTTTGTCGTTCATTTTCCTTCACCAGTAACTTACATCCGTCTAGGCATAATCTTATTACTTAGCCATTTTTCTTTTTGTGACTTACACCCATTTAAGGGATTCTGTCATTCTTGGCTTCGTCAATAACTTACATCTATCTATGCGGAATCTTGTTACTTAGCCATTTTTCTTCTTGTGACTTACACCCATTTAAGAGATTTTTTCATTCTTGGCTTTGTCAGTAACTTACATCCGTCTATGCGGAATCTTGTTACTTAGCCAATTTTTTGGGCTTTTAAGCTGCTAGGTTTGCTCGTATTAGGTCATTGGCTGAATAATCCTTTTATTACTTCTCAAAAATGAATACAGTTGTTTATTACATCTATTGATGGTACTTCTTCAAGTGCTCAATGTTCCATGGTCGTGGAAGTCTCTATTCTTCTAAAGTCTCCAGGTGGTAACTGCCTTGTCTTAAATAATGGACGACCCGGTAGGGTCCTTCCCAAGTTAGACTAAGCTTCCCTTGGGTTAGGTCCTTGGTTGCCGGGGTGACTTTGCGTAAGACGAGGTCCCCTATATCAAGTCGTCTGAGTTTCACTCTTTTGTTATAGTACTCAGCCATCTTCTGCTGATACTTCGTTAATCTGTCGGAGGCTTCATCTCTGGCCTCGTCCAAGCAATCTAGGTTATCCTTTAATTGATCATCATTACTTTCTTCGTGGAATGTCTCTCGTTTGATGCTTGTTATTCCCACCTCAACCGGGATCACCGCCTCAGTGCCATAAGTGAGTCTGAAGGGGGTCTTTCCTGTCAGGGTTCTTGCTGTAGTCCTATAAGCCCACAAGGCATTGGGCAACTCCTTCGGCCAGGCCCCCTTAGCGTCGTCCAGCCTAGCTTTGATGATCTTGAGTAGTGTTTGGTTGGTCACCTTCACCTGTCCATTCACCTGTGGGTGTCCTGGGGACGAGTATTGGTTCTTGATCCCTAAGCCTGAGCAAAAATCCCTAAAGCCTTGACTATCGAACTTCCGCCCGTTGTCTGATATGATCGTCCGTGGAATCCCAAATTTGTAGATTATGTTCTTCCATACAAAGCTCCAAATTTTTGCTTCAGTGATGGTTAACAATGCTTCTACTTCAACCCATTTTGTGAAGTAGTCAATAGCGACTTGTAGAAACTTTACCTGTTCCTTACCTCATGGCAGTGGACCGACAATGTCAATTCCCCATTGTGCAAATGGCCACGAAGAGGATATCGTCATCAGTCTCTCGGCTGGAAGGCGTTGGACATTCCCGAATCTCTGGTAGTTGTCACACTTCATGGCGAGCTCCCTTGCGTCTACCTGCATAGTAGGCCAGAAATAACCTGTTCAGATAACTTTGCTTACCAAGGACTTGGGACCTACATGATCTCTGCAAACCCCTTCATGGATCTCTTCCAGAATATACTTAGCTTCTTCTTCATCGGCACACTTCAAGTAGGGCATGGACAAGCCTTTCTTGTACAAGGTATCATTTAGGATCGTGCATATGGCTGCTCTCTTCCTGACCTTCCTGGCTCCTCGACCTCTTGAGGGAGGTGTCCGTCTTGGAGAAAGGATATGATCGGGGTCATCCAGCTATTTGTACTCTAAATTGCAAATGTAAAGACTTCTTCAATGTTGGGGTGTTTCTGGACTTCCATCTCAAAGTCCATGCTTGTTGATCCTTCTTCCGACGATGCCAGCTTCGCGGTCTCATTTGCTATCATGTTCTAGCTTCTTGGGATCTGCGCGAATTCCGCCCTATCAAACTCTTGTGTTAAGTGCTTCGTAAGCCTAAGGTATTTTTGCATCCTCTCCTCCTTTGCTTTATATTCCTCCTTCATTTGCCCTATTACCAGCCTAGAATCACTCTGGAGGAGTAGTTTTTTGCTCCTAGTGCTTTCCCGACCCTTAGCCCCATCAATATTCTTTCGTACTCTACTTCATTATTGGTGGCCGGGAATTTTAGCTGGATTCCATATTTAAGCATTTCTCCGCCTAGGGTAATGATGACGACCCTTACTCCTCCCCTCTTTTGGGCTGATGAACCATCGATCTGTATTGTCCAACGTTCTATCTCGTCGGGGTGGTTGTCCTCATCTAGGAAGGTAAACTCGGTAATGAAGTTCGCCAAAGCCTACGCTTTAATTGCTGTCCTAGGGTGGTACTCAACGTCAAACTAGCTAAGCTCAATCGCCCACTAGACCATTCTCCTTGCTGCCTCGGACTTGTTCATGGACTTTTTAATGGGTTGGTTCATCATTACCAAGATAGGGTTCGCCTAGAAATACGATCGCAGCTTACACGAAGCTATTATCAATGCGAATGCAATCTTCTCAATTCTTGGGTATTTGGCTTCTGGCCCTTGGAAGGCTTGGCTGATGTAGTAAAATAGGAGCTATTTTTTGTCCTCTTCTCAAATTAAGGCTGCACTTACAACTATAGTTGATACTGCCAGATACAAATACAGGTTTTCCACTTGCTTGGACGGGGTTAGGAGGGGTGGATTGCTTAGGTAACGCTTAAGTTCTTGAAATGTATTTGTCAGTCCAGGCAAAGGCTTGCTTTAATGTCTTGAAGAAGGGTAAGCATTTGTCCGTCACTTTAGAGATGAACCTGTTAAGTGTCGTTATCCACCCAATCAGCTTTTGGACTTCTTTGGTGGTCTTTGGCGATGTCATGTCGAGTATGGCTCACACCTTCTCTGGGTTTGCTTCTATCCTCCTTTGGGACACCATGAACCCCAAGAACTTTCCCGAGGCTACTCCAAAGGCACACTTACTGGGGTTCAACTTCATCTAGTATTGTCTAAGTGTGGCAAATGTTTCTTTAAGATCGTCTAGATGAGCAAGTTCTTCCTTGCTCTTGACGAGCATGTCATCCACATATATTTCCATATTTCTCCCGATCTGCTTGTTGAACATTTTATTCACTAGCCTCTGGTAAGTTGCTCCTGCGTTTTTCAGTCCAAAAGGCATTACTTTATAGCAATAGAGCCCTTGGCTCGTGATTAAAGCAGTTTTCTCTTGGTCTTCCTCGGCCATCTTTATTTGGTTGTACTCCGAGAATTCATTTTGAACGTCAGTAGTTTATGCCTTGCTGTAGAATCCACTAGCTGGTCAATCCTGGGCAGAGGAAAACTGTCTCTTAGGTAAGCTTTGTTTAGGTTCGTAAAGTCCCGCACATTCTCCATTTTCCATTCGCTTTCTTCACTAGGACGATGTTGGTGAGCCAATCTAGGTAGTAGACCTCTCGAATAAAGTCTACTGACAACAACTTGTTGACTTCGTCTCTAATTGGTTAGTTCCGTTCTAGAGCGAAGACCCATCTTCTTTGTTGGACGGGCTTCTTCTCGGGGTCCACATTGAGCCTATGATGGATGACCTTTGGGGATGTGCTTGCCATGTCCTCATGACTCCATGCGAAGACGTCCATGTTCTCTTTAAGGAACCGGACAAGTCTCGTCTTCATCTCGGGACTCAAAGCCGTCCCTATTCTGGTCATCTTTATTGTTTCTCCTTCGACCAACTCCACTGTCTCCAGGGCTTCCACTTTATCTTCCTCCCTCTTCTTGATCATCCATGTATGGTTTTCTTTTGCAGCTAACACGGCCTGGTAGCATTCCCTGGCTAGTACTTGATCTCCCTTCACTTCGCCTACACCATTTTCCATTGAAAATTTCACCTTCAAGCAATACGTGGAAGTGGCAGCCTTCCAGCAGTTGAGTGTGGGCCTCCCAATGATCACATTGTATGAAGAGGGACAATCTACCACTAGGAAATCCATCTGAAGGGTCAGCTGTCGTGGATAATACCCCACTGTGATTGTTAGCGTCACTATGCCTTTAGGATACACTCTATCTCCGCTGAAGCTAACGAGAGGTGACTCAAAAGGGTGCAGTCTTTTCGGATCTAGCTTCAATTGTTGAAAAGCGGGGAGGTAAATGATGTCTACAAAGTTGCCATTGTCCATGAGGATTCTTCTGGTGTTGAACCCTTCTATCGTGAGCATTATGACCAAGGGGTCATCATGAGGTCGCTTTACTCCTCTAGCGTCTTCTTTAGAGAAAAACATGTCCCTGTCTATTCGTCTCTATTTCAAGGGGTGTATCCTATGGACACTATTCACCTGTCTTTGATATGACTTTTTGAGGGATCTGAATGATCGTCCTGTAGACGGCCCACTTGTGATCTTCTTTATCTCCCCGATCACGCTTGGTAGACGCTGGGATGCGCAATCCTCGTCCTTTAGTAGGGCTTCGCGATTGCCCTTGTCATCATCCCTAGACCTACTGGGCTTTCCCTTCTTTACAAACCTCTACAATTTCCCCTTTCGTATGAGCTCCTTTATCTGCTCCTTTAGATCTCTACAATCTTCTGTGTAATGACCATGATCCTTGTGGAAATGACAGTACTTCTTCCTGTCACACACGATGGGCGACGAATGCAATGGCCTGGGCCATTTGAGGTAGTGCTCATCTTTAATCTACGCTAGAATTTTGTCAACAAGTATAATTAAAGGAGTAAATTTTGTCGTCCGAGGACCTTTCTCGTCTTTCCTTTTACCCCCGTCGTTAGTTTGACGATCTGAGCTTCCCCTTTTTCGTCCTCTCTGGTTGTCCTCTTTCCCTCCCTTGTCACTAGTTTTCCCTTCATCTTTTATCGCGGCTAAAGTGTCTTCGGCGTTCATGTACTTCTGTGCCTTCAGGAGCATCTCGGCCATCGTTTTTGGGGGATTCTTTGTGAGTGACACCACGAATTTCCTGGATTTCAATCCAGCTTTAAAGGTTGTTAGTTGTACCTTGTCATCAGCTTTGTCCACCTCCAAAGTCTCGCGGGTGAAGTGTTTCACGTACGACCTCAGGGTCTCATTTTCCTCCTGTTTGATGGTGAGTAAATGGTCTGCTGGTCTCCTTGGGCGCTGACCTCCGACGAAATGACGCAAGAAGGAGCTGCTCAATTGTTTGAAGCCGTCGATGGACGATATGGGTAGCTTGGTGAACCATTCCCTTACAGCCCCTTTGAGAGTAGTAGGGAAAGAGCGGCACAGTATTTTGTCGGGAGGCTGCTGGAGACCTAGTGTTGTCTTGAAAGTATTGAGATGATCCAAGGGATCCTTCAGTTCGTCAAACTGTTCGAGTTGAGGCAGGCAGAACTTTGACTGGACTGGGCACTCAAGAACTGTTGCTGTGAAAGGGGAGTCTGTCGTCCTGACCATCCTGTCCACGCTCCGTCATTTTCTCTTTTATGGCATTTCTTAACTCGTCCATCTCTTTCTTCATCTCCCAAAGAAGCTCTGGGCTCGGTTCGTCTAGAGTAGTTGGCCTTTGATGGTCGCTCTGTCTTTGGCTATTACCCTCATCTTCTTGATTGTCTCTAGACCCGTTGGCCTCTTGCTGGAGCTATTGCCTCATCTCTTGGTTTTGTCTAGTGAATTCTTCCACGCTAGCTATTAATGCTTGGATTTGCACGGCCAGTTGTAGCAGGGTCTTGATTGGACAACATCTGAACTTTGAGAATGACTTGAACTATATTCTCGAACCGTAGTATGAAAATGTCATTCCCACAAATGGCACCAAACTGATGAAGTCTAAATCATCAGTCGAGTGGGTTCATCCAGATGATGCCGGGACCTCGTCACTGCTCCTGCAAAATGGGACTAAGGCTTTCCTGAGATGGACACCGGTGTGGCACCTGCCACAACATCTCCGATGCCTAAGTTAGTATGTAGAAATCTTTTGAGAGAAAATGAGAAGTGTAAATGTATTTCTTTTGGTGGAAATTATGTACCTTCTATGTTCCTAATGAGTGTGTGTATATATAGTTTTGTGATTTCTAGCCATTAGGGCCTTTGATTGTGGTTTTAATGCTATTCTTGTAAAGCCTTAGGGCTTATTACTGCAGGTCTTGATAGGGCTCCAACAGTCTGACAGTTGGTTTGTAATTGTCCGTGGCTTTGAATCCTCTTATTAATGACTTACCTATCCTCGTCCATGCCGCTTTATGGGTGGACGAAGGTGTTTCATGAGCTCGTCCAAGGGAAGATATCTCATTAGTCCCATCAGGAAGACCCTTAAATTAAAAAGAAAAAAAAAAAAATATATATATATATATATATATATTTGTTCTACTTTCAAGCCAAAAAAAATTGAACTAAAATCTAAAGAAGAAAAAAATTTTGTAATAGAGCAAGCAGCAAGCCCACGAATTCTCAAAAAAAAAAAAAAAACAAACAAAGGACGGCAAGCCGAACATTAAGCTCACGGCAAGCCTAACAAATTACAAAGGTAGCAAACGAATTCTCAAAAAAAAAAAAAAAAACCCCAATACAGAGCAAATCACTAAATCAGAAATCACTAAAGCAAACCTAAAGACAAAAATGTCAACAAAGCAACGCCTTACGCCTCAGGCTCAAGCCAACAGACAGAGATCGGTCACGTCGCTCACTCCTCGTCGTCGCTCGCTCGTCGATTGGAGATCGCTCGTCACTCGCCCCTCATCGGAGATCGCTCATCACTGCCTCAGCCTCAGCCTTCAGGCCTCCCTGCTTAGGTGCTCCCTCAAGGTATTTCATTTTAATAACTTCTCTCTCTTTTTCTCTCTGACTCTCTCTCTCTCTTTATCTGAAATCATTGAAATGAAATGAATGAGACCATCTCTCTCTTTATTCTTTAAGACTAACTTTATCTGATTCTTTTGAACTATGATTGGCTGAAGCTTTAACTTTATTAATATTTTGCCTATTTTTTGACTTTTTGGCTTTATCTTATCCGTTGGTGTTGGTGTTGGTGTTGGTGTGTGTTGGTATTGGTGTTGGTGAGATATTAATTGTCTTTTAGTATAATGTGCATTGTGATTTGTGATTGTAAAATTTTCTGATTGACAGCTGGCTCTTGTGATTGGGGGCATCAGGCATGAGGCTTGTCTGTTGAGTGGGATGGGAGGTGGATGGGCACATGGGGCCGGGTAAACAATAATTAAAGCAGTGTAATGTGCACATGGGATGTGTAAATTGCAATGTGCACATGGCTAGTTCTTTTAGTGTAATGTGCACATGGGACGTGTGTTAGTGCAACTAATAAACAATAATTTAATTGACACTTATTTTGAAAGAGAATAAGTCAATATTTTAATTTTGAAATGGTTTAGTAATATGCAAAGTAATATCAATGGTCTCAAAAGTTTAATTTTGAAAGAGAATAAATCAGCATTTTATGTTCATTGTTTTGCTCATCAACTTCAATTGACACTTGTTGCCATTGCTAAAAATCACATAAAAATTGCTTAATTTTTTTTATGTGATTAGTAATTTAGTAACTGTTGTTAGAGGCTCTTGTAAGAGATAAGATGCTCTTCGAGATGCATAATTTGCTAAACTTAAAAAAGGTTTAGAGAATGGTGTATGTAGAAGTGGGCAAGGTTTGAATAATGAGACAAATCTTAAACGTCCTGGTGATACACGTTGTAGATCATATTATGAGACTATTCTCAACTTGATTTTGATGTTCTCTGTTGTTGTTGATGTACTTGAGATTATTGAAGAAGATGACATTTCCAACCAAAAAGTTGAAGTTCGATCTATTATGAGGTCAATTCTATCTTTTGAATTTGTCTTTACTCTACACTTGATGAAAAACATTTTAGGGATCACAAATGAGTTGTCAATAGCATTGCAAAAAAAAAAATCAAGATATAGTAAATGCTATAGATCTTGATAAAGTGTCTAAGCAACGATTGCAAGTGATGAGAGATAATGAATAGATATTTTTATTAACTGAAGTGTCTTCATTTTGTACCACACATGATATTCCTATCTTGAACATGGATGAAATATTTGTAGTTTGTGGGAGGCTGCGACGCAACACCCAACAAAATACAAATTTACATCATTATCGTGTTGAGCTATTCTACACAATCATAGATATGCAACTTCAAGAGCTTAACAACCGTTTTTCAGAGGCGAATACCGAATTGCTACTTTGTATGGCTTGCTTGAATCAAAGTGATTAATTTGTGGCTTTTCATAAGGAAAAGTTAGTGAACTTGCTAAAAAGTCAGTGAACACAGGGAAACATGAGACTTATCCATTAGTCTATTTGCTTGTGAAGTTAGTTTTGACCCTTCTGGTAGCTATTGCAACAATAGAAAGAAGTTTTTCAGTAATGAAATATATAAAGAATGAACTGCACAATTGAATAGGAGATCAGTGGATGAATGATTGCTTGATTGTGTATATTGAAAGAGATGTAGCTTGTAGCATTGATAATGAGACTATCATGCAACGATTTCAAAATATGAAAATTCGTAGAAGGCAATTGTAAACTTTATGTATTTGCATTTTTTTTTTATTGTTATTGTTGTCAATATATGAATTTCTCTTTTTATTAGATTGTGTAATTTATGCTTCTTAAAGAATATTCTAGGAAAAATTTCTGGAACTGCCACTCATAGCAAACCAAGCTTTGATTGGCTTATGAGCTCATTGCCTCATTCAATGTTCAGGAAAAAAGAAAAAGAAGAAGACTTATGGGCTCTTTATCTATTAGAATGTAAATAAAATTTATAGTTAATAAGCTAAAGTTCATTGATTGAGTAATTTGTTTTTTTGGAAAAGAAACTGAAAGATTTCATCAAAGAAAAAATTTAGTCATAATCGGTTAAAAGTACATTATTTAAGTGTGGAGTAGTATCTTTCATCCACACAAATAAATCGCTAATATATTTTATATTCTTTATAAAGTTGTGAGCCACAGAGTTACCTTGTCTACGGATATGAGAAAAACTGAAGTTGCTAAAATTACTTACATACAAAAGACATATTGTTTGAAATAAAGTGTCTAAAGGAAGCAAAAGGCTCTTACTCATTTCTAAGGCAGTGCTGACTCAATGCTAAAAGCAATTGGTGTGGTCACCTAAGGCCCCAAGTAAAAAAAAGGCCTCCAAATTTCAACCAATAAGGTTATTTCTATCAATGTAATAGTAATAATTAAGCCCAAATATTAGCCAACAAATAAAATAATATTTTTTTATCAAATGAAATACAAACAAAAAAAAGAGAGAAATGTTATGTCCACAATATTTTTCGTAACACTTTTACAACAAATCTTAAATAGCAAATTGTTATTAATGGCAAAAAAATAATTTTAGTGTTGAGTTCAAATTAGAACTAGTAACAACTTAATACCTAGGATTTGTTGTGAAAATTATTGCAAATGTAACTCTTCTAAAAAAAAAAAAAGAGCAATACACAAAAAAATTCACAACATTTTTCACAATAGTTGAGTTGGCAAATTTTTACTACTTCTTATCTAGATCCACCATTAACATCACTCTTATACTTTCTACTATCAATCTGCAACATCAACAGGAGTGAAAAATTTTGTCAAATTTTTTGTGTCTATAGTCTTTCAAAAAAAAAAAAATTAGGTGGTTCATGTTAGTTAGTAGTAATTTTGCATCTAAAACAAGATAATTAATTTTTTGTTTTAGGCCCCCAAATGCATTAAGTCGCCTCTATTCTAAGGGCATCGTGAATGATCACCTCAGAGTCTCCCTCAAGAATAATTGAGGAGAGACCAAGTTTCCTGGCAAAAGCAACAGCTCTTCTCAGCCAAAGCTTCAACATCTACTATGATGATTGAGTTGAGTGCATTACCTAACCATTGAACCGCTTGCCTAGGTTCTCACCTAATATCTTCTCTCTTTATTCTAAACTAGTCACTAACCCGTGCGATGCATGAGAAAAATGATCAAGAACTTATTTATTTAATTATAAAATTAATTCCTAATATTCATATATTCCATTCTAGTCTTGTGAAAGCAAAAAAATTATAAATCATTGCTCCTCTAACAGGCACATTTATTTCCCAGTTAAGTTCCCTTTCAAAATAGAGCTTCTCATTATTGGTACACTTTGTGGTTGAAAGAGAGATATGCAAGTGAAATGTTTAGTTCATATTGCAAAGTTACATGCAACTTATAATTTGTTTCTAAATATTTGATGATTTATCTATTTATTAAGGCTAATAAGTAGGCTAATTTTCAAAATGTTTCCTCTTTCCTTCAAATCTAAAGAACCAAAAAGCCAAACCCCTCCCCTCTTATAATATCAATGAATTTAATGAAGCCTTGAATTATTGAATTTTTTCAAGTGATTGCATGGTAGGTTGATCCAGCTGCTGGTCACAGAGCGATAAAATTTTGGCACAACATGTATTGATGTTCTTCTGCATTATATCAATATCAATTCCTTTCTGACAAATAAAACAGCATCGCCAACAATTTTTTTTTTCTTTGAGATTCAACAGCATTGCCAACATTAATCATTTCAATAATTACAAATTAACTTGTAGATAATTTCAGAACTCAAACAACTAAAAATCATTATAATGCAGCCATTATATATGGGTTTAAAAGCATCCTATCAATCATTCAGACCAATTGCATTATCTAATAGCAGGAAAAATTTATAAAACTTAAGCAATAATAGATCTTGATGATCCTGAAAAACCACCTAAAATGTTAGATCTTGATTAGCTTATATTAAGTAGTAATGATCCCAACTCTTGTAACCTGCATTTAGTAGGTAAAATTTTCTGAGTTGTTCTCCATAGTATTTTCAAATTCCATTGCTTCTTCCAGATTGATCTCTATTCTTGACATCACCCCATGTTGCAAAAAATATGCTAACCTCACAGTAAACCTCCCTTGAGAATTTGTTATCCACATAATCTTATCTGGTGTATTTCTTATTTACAGCAATTTTAACAATGGCACAAATTGAAACTACATCAAACAAGTCATGTAACTTTGCCAAGTCCCACTCTCCTCTCATTGCATTAATTAGCAAACTAACCACCACTTGCTGTTGAACCACTAAGCTATCTTAGCAATCTGTTTGAAATTATGACCATGATCCAGAAGTCTTCCCATATTCTAACTTCCTGCCATATATATTAAAAGACAGTTTTACTTGTAATCCCAATTAAGCTCTTTTAAGAGACACGATGCACAAATTATTAAGAACAAAGGTCGTAACAAATTACTTTAAATTGATGTTTTCTTTGAAAATTTTATGAAATATGGGATGAAAGTAATTGCTGACCTGCATGTAGTTAGAGGATCACATAATGGAATTGATCACAGTGGGACAAGAGATGGATTTCAAGAATGTGTAGATTCCAATATAAAGGATACTGTGGCAGTCATAGACTTCCTAGCAAAAAGGTTCAATAAACTTAACTTTTATTCTTACTATAAAGTACCATATCTTTGATTAACTGCTAATGTTTTTTTTTTTTTTTTCGATAAAATGGTTTGAGAATGTTGTCTAAGAGTGACAGACCACATATGCATTATAGACCACTCCAATAAGAGAAACTGATGAATTTTGAATGTTCCCTACATCCTAAATTAGACCTTGTTTTTGTGCAGGTATGCCAACAATCCAAGTCTTGTAGCAATTGAGTTAATGAATGAACCTCATGCATCAGGAGTCACTCCAGACAACCTTAAAAACTATTATAAATCTAGGTATGATGCTGTGAGAAAGTACACATTATGTGATCCTCTCAAACCAGTTAGGAAATGCTCATCCAAAGGAGCAACTCTCATTTGCTGGAAACTTCAATCATGTAGTCATTGACATGCATTACTACAATCTCTATTCGGATGAGTTTAGCAACATGAATGTACAATCTTATGCACTAAAAACCATGACAACTTCCAATGGCCACCTCAGTTTTGTAAACCAATCTTATGCAGTAGTGGTAGCCATTGCTGCGGTCTGGTATAAATCTTTTTTACTTGGACAGAACCTAAGACCAAGACTACTTTTAAAGTAGACCCAAATTCACTGAACCCACAATTTATTCTCAATGATAAATTTCAAATTTGCAGAGAATATCCCAAACTCTAATCTCAATGCACAAACCCACCATGAAATAAATCATTAAAAAATCAAATCTTCTTCTTAGTGTCCCTTAAACTTTCAAATACGTAATCTCAAAGACCATTGTGATTCAATTCATCTTCTTTCTACTATATAAACCTATCCTATTTGCAAAACCTAAAATTGTCTTCATGAGTTAAATACCAAAAGGTTAAGACCAAGTCCAAGTTCAATACCAATCCCACCACCAATAGTCTACTAAATCAGTAAAAATATCTAACATATGACCTCATATTCACAGATCCACCTCTAAATCATACCCAAACCCACAATTCAAAAGAAACCAATACCAAACTCTAATCTCAATGCACAAACCCACCACAAAATGAATCATAAAAATCCAAACCCAAAGATTAATTTCCCCTAAAAGTTCAAATACACAATCTCAAAGTCTATTGTGGTTCCATCTTGATTCAAATTAGAACCTATAAATCCCAAATGGAAACCAAAATGAATTAGAATTTAAAATTCCTTATGAATTTCAAATTTATATCTAGAAGAGAAACTATATCCTAAAATCAAGTTTCTAAGTGGTAGACACATGAATTCAGATAAGAATTCACAAAATTAAATCCAAGACCTTTTCATCTTGAACAACAAGACTTTTTTTTTTTTTATGAATGAACACAAACACTCACGTGCAAATACACATACACTTAAAAAGATGTAATGTTTTATGTTTTGGGGAGTATTGTTTTTTTTACTACCTCTGTTTTTGCTTTTAATACACATACATTCACTTTGTGTTAGAAGCTTCCACTGCCCATTTTAGCATTGCTCGAATTCTCGCCTACATACTCTATATGCCTTCTTCTTTTTTCTTTTTGCTATTGCTTTTTTATATTTTACCGTTCAAAATTTATGAACCCAAGAAAGACAACTTGAGGTCCCTAATCTTTTGCACTATTTTATTTCCCTTAACTTGTATTCTCTTTGAAGCTATCCATTTCACTAATCAACGACATATATTCAACCTCATAGAAATTCAAGCTCTTATTGGTGTCTTTGCAATTTAATAGATAATCCGTAATGAATTGGTAGTAAGACCGAACAGCCTACACAACCAAACGATAATATGAATATATTCTAGCATACCAAAAGATATAACCAAAATAGTTTAGCTTAGCCTCTTCTTTTTATTTCTAATTGAAGAAACAATCCAGCTTTATTTACAATGTAATTTTCCAGCAAAGCAACTCATTGCTACCAATTCATATAAATCAAAAGATAATCTATTGGCGGTTTTTCCTCAGCATCTGTCAGTATTGAATCCATTCATTTATATGACATTGTAATTTTCTTCAGCTTCTTTCAGTATTGAACCAAAAGACAGAGCTCCAATTAAAAAGTCCAGCAATCAAAACAATCGTCCACACCACACCACACCACACCACACCACACCACAGCAATGCAATTCATTTTTATTTATAATTGAACAAACAATCCAGCTTTATTTACAATGGAATTTCCCAGCAAAGCAATTCAATTTTATTTCTAATTAAAGAAACAATCCAGCTTTATTTACAATGGCATTTCCCAACAAAGCAACTCATTACTGCCAATTCATATAAATCAAAAGATAATCTATTGCCAGTTTTTCTGTAGCATCTGTCAATATTGAATCTATTGATTTAGATGACAATAATTTTCTTCAGTTTCTGTCGGTATTGAACCAAAAGACAGAACTCCAATTAAAAACCCCAGCAATCAAAACAATCATCCACACCATAGCAAAGCAATTCATTTTTATTTTCCAGCAAAGCAACTCACTGAACAATGTCGTATTTCTTTTGTTTAATTATTTTGGTTACATAAACTGAAGAAACAATCCAGCTTGAGGGATACTATGGAACGTGATGATGTGCCTTCTGCATCATAGCTTGTGGCATGAAAGTTGACCCACAATGTTTCGGATGAAAGTTGACAGGTATAAATGTTGTGTTGGGAATTTTTCTTTCGGTTTTGTTAGTATTGAATCTATTATAAATAAGACAATGTCTTTTACATTATATTTTGGTAGTAAAACCAAAGAGCCTACACAATTCATATAATTCAAAACCGAGCAGCAATTCATTACGGATATTCTATTGGCGGTTTTGCTATCAAATCATTACTATGGAAGGTCTTTTGGATGAAAATTGACCCACAATGTTTCGGACGAAAGTTGACAGGTATAAACGCCGTGTTGGGAATTTTTAGTATTGAATCTATTAGAAATAAGACAATCCAAACAGCCTACATAATTCATATAATTCAAAACTAAGTAGCAATTCATTACGGATAATCTATTGGTGGTTTTGCTACCAAACCATTACTACCAATTCATATAAATCAAAAGATAATCTATTGGTGGTATTTCTGCCGCTTCTGTCAGTATTGAATTTATTGATTTATATGACATTCTAATTTTCTTCAGCTTCTGTCAGTATTGATAATCTACCATGTGGATCGTCTCTCTCCTAAGTTTCTCTCTATCAAAATTGTTCTCTTTCATCTCTATGGGTCTCAGGTGATTGAATTGGGTGATTTTTATGCTCACATGCGTGTCACGTGAGTATTCTATTAGTTTTTTTTTTTTTTTTTGAGAAACATTATATTAGTTTATTAAGAGCTGACTGATTGAAGTACTAATTTGGAACATGGATAAATTGGATAAAATTAAAGTTTAGGATGTAATAGTTACTGTATCAAAGTTTAAGGGGTGTCAGAATATTTTTTTTGAAAAAATTTTAAAAAGTGAGAAAAGGCAAAAAATAAAAAAAAAATAAAAAACATACCTAACAACTAAAAACTAAAAGTTAAGCTTATAAATTGATAAAAAACAAATACTAGAATTAATATTTAAAAAAAGTGTACACTCATTAAAAACAAATATTATTTTATAAAATTTTGAACCTTTAACAGAAGAACGAGAGAGAAGCCTTTTACAAGTGATTTTTTATTTTTTATTTTCTGTGGTAGGACCTTAGGCCTAAGTAGCCACAAGAGCTTTGTAATTTTTTTTTTTTTTTTAAAGAATGAGCTTTGTAGCTCGATTACTGTTTTCAAGAAGGCATTTGAGATACTGACTTAAAAATTTTAAAATACTAAATAAATTCATTGGTTATTATCTTAATGGTCACCTCAGAATCTAACGTGGCACCTGTGCATTTGATGTGCGGCATAAATAATTTTCCTTGGTAAGATGACATCATGATAGCAAAGACTAGATTGATAATAAACTTTTATTTTTGATTTTTAGGGACACAAATGTATTTTTCCCCTCTCGTTTAAACTTAAAATCTTCTTTTAAAAAAAAAGCACTTTCCCTCTCGTTTTTTTCTGTTGTTTTCTGGGAAAGAAAAAAAATCCTGAAAATCACAATAACTAAACAAATACTTACTTTACTAATCGATCTTGAATGGGTTTAAGTGGCTAAACCCATTCATGATCGAGCTTAAAAATCTCGGTTTATGAAAGAGATGGGTGTGATCACCAACATCACCAACAACTTGGGTGTTCCTTATCATGGCGACCTGGTCAGGAAGAAGCGACCGCTACTAATGTCAAAGTTTCCTTTTTCAAACATGTGTATTCTCTGGTTATTATTTAGTTGCAGCTTTTCTCTCTTGTCTACTTGCCATGTATATTTTTATTAATGAAATAGCTTTCATTAAAAAAATTGTACTAGTTGTAGGGCAAATTAGTAAAAAATAGAATTTTGCAGGGCGGGGCGAGGCTTTGCAGGGCCCCAAGGGGTGGAGATGGGGCAAGAAAATTTTCTTCGTCATGCAAAGCGGGACGGGGATGGGGCAAGACAAAATCTTGCAGGGCGGGGGCGAAAACCTCATCCTTTAGACCCGCCCCGCCCCATTGCCATCCCTACAGTCCTCAACTGGTTTTAGATGTTTGTCTATACCTATAAAAAAAATAAAAAAAAAACTGCATTGATTAGGAGAAAGAGTCATTATAATTTAGGCTAAAATACAAAACTCACTCCCTATGTTTCACCATAATTTATTTCAGTACTCTAACTCTGCTTTTGTTCAATTTAGTTCTCTAAGTTTTAAAAGTATTCAATTAAGACCTTAGTTAGTATTCCATTAAACTGTTTGTTAACTATCATTAAAATTGCATTTGTTTTGGTCTTTCACAATATTTAATTAATAACATTATTATTTTATTATTTCTTTTGAAAAAGAAGATAGAATTTTATATATAAAAGTAAGAAAATACTGAACAAAGATGCCTGGACCCAACAACTACGAATTGATAGATGATATCATAGGGTCACACTATGAATTCTCAATCCATTCCCCTAGTGCCAATAAGAGTTTGGAGCTATTATTTGAAGATACTAGTCAATAATTCAAGAACTTGAAAGTGATCTTGTTTGAAAATTGAATAGTAAAGAAATATACTTTCAAATTAGTGAATCTAATTTCTGCAATGATAGAGACAAAGTAGGCTTACATCCTTGTTGTTTCCTTCAACTTGCTAACAACTACCTAAACATTGTTTTATTTAGTGATAGGCAATTTTGAAGTGATCGGAAATTTTGTCTTAACGAAAGGACTTTCTTTAATAGATGATGAGTGAAAGAGACTCTGTTTGCAAATTAAAACTTGGAGAAATATACATTTTTTTTTCCTTCAACTTGCAAAATACATCGTAAATAATATGGGTCGGTCATTGCATGCCTTATATTTCCACATTGAGGTGATCGTTGAAGAACACCGATCCACGTTCATATTTTGAAAAGATATTTTCCGAAATGGGCTCCACCTTTCCCAAAATGCCGATCCCATGTTACTCTCCAAAAGCTGATAATTGTCCTTCTACGCATCTCTCTCACTCTCTACTTACAATTCAAAAATACAAGATAATGAAAATTACTAAAAAGACACTCCATCCATCCCCCACAGGCACAGTACCTTGTCATTTCATTTCTATTCCTATCTTTAGCTATAGCTTATAGCTTCAAGCTCATTTTGTATATTTAGGGTTTCTATCTTTCAACAACCGGAGAGAGAGAAATGGTGAGTCCTGGATCGCGACGAATCGGAGAGACCGTGCCCTGCGATTTCTGCAGTGAGCAAATCGGGGTTCTCTACTGTAGAGCCGACTCATCCAAGCTCTGCTTGTTCTGTGACCAGCACGTTCACTCGGCGAATCTTCTTTCGCGGAAGCATCTCCGGTCACAGATCTGCGATAACTGTAGCTCCGAACCGGTTTCGGTTTGGTGCTCCACGGACAACCTCGTGCTTTGCCAGGAGTGTGATTTGGACGCTCACGGGAGTTGCTCTGTGTCCGCCTCACACGATCGGAGCCCAATCGAAGGCTTCTCTGGCTGCCCCTCAGCTCTCGACCTCGCTTCCTTTTGGGGCTTAGATCTCGATGATAAGAAGGCGAATCAATCCGCGCCGACAATCCAGGACTGGTGCGGCGGCGGCGCTGCTCCAGATTTGTTCATGCCTTCGTCGGCGTGGATGTTCAACAACGATTATAACAACAACAGCAAATCGAGCGCGGCGTTGTGTTATCAGGACTTGATTGTTCCCAACGACAGCAGCAACGGCGGCGCGATTCTCGGCGCGAATTGCGGGGGGATCGTAACCGCTTCGAAGAGCTGCGGGAAGCAGAGGCACGTGATTTATAAGCAGATATATATATATATATATATATATATATATATATATATATATATATTTTTTTTTTTTTTTTTTTGGTGATTTTAAACTAGCTATGACTATCAAAGGGGAAATTGAATTTTTTTATTATTTAAAAAAAGGGGTTCTAAGTGAAAACTTTAAAACTTTGTAATCATCCCCAAACTATGGGAATGAATAGGGTGTAATGGATAAGTGGGCAGTAAGCACTCAAACGCGAAAATCAAAAAGTCAAAGCAGAGGGAAGATGCGGCATGAGGAGAGGATATATGAAAAGTCAAGAAGATCAAAAGAAAGACTTTTGGGTAAAGAGAAAGAAAAAATATTTAAAAATTGATTATTGAAAATAAAATGAAATAGATTTTTTTTTTTTTTTTTTTTTTGAGGAATGACAGAATAGATAGTTTATTAAAGAAGAATAGATAGTAAGGTCATAATTTAGCTAGAACTTTCAAAAAGTTTCAAGTTAGGCGGCTTAAAAATTAATAGTCTCTCCATCGTTGTATTCTCTATCACTCTCCCCAATTTGATATACCTCTTAACTAAGAGAATTAGATATATTTTTTTAATAGACAAATGTCTCTTTAGTGCTTGTTTGGGTACTCTGCAATTTTAAGTGGTTTGTTTTCATTGTGTTTATTAAAATTCATAGTTTTTGGTAATTTTTTTGTTAACATGTGTAATAAGAAAATGAAAGCTAACTTCTTCTTTTTTTAATAAAAAAAAATAAAAAGATTAAATTATTTGCAAGATAAGAAACAATTTTTTTTTTGCTCATTCCCAAACAATGTCTCTTCGCTCTCTTTGATGTTTGGGATGCCCACAAGGAGATATTGTTTATATATGGTAGTAGATTATGAACTATTGCTAGAGATACTTTAGTACTTTAATTTAAAGTGATCACTTTTAGTTCCTATCAAACTTAAGTGATCATTTTTAGTCTTTTTGTCAACATCCATTAAATCTCTGTAATAAAATAAATGTGGCCAGAAGCGGCCCAACATAATTTGAAACTTAAGGCGAAAAATTTAAGTGTGACCATCTATATGTAAATATTAGTTAAAAAAATATTTAATACTAATCTCATCAATGTTAATTTGATACATTAAATATATAATTTGATGAATAATACCAACTATACTAATTTCAATTTCATATAGAGAATTGAATATCATGATTGAACCATAAATTTTAATAAAAATATATTAGGATTAAAAAAGATACGTTATTTTAGATATATAATAGTGCATAGTTAAGTAAAGTTGTAAATTAATTTTAAATTTTATATCTTGATTTTAAGAGAGATAGAGATAGATATTATTTGGTATGTGACTTTGTAGGATATGGATTTACAAAAACTAAAATCTCAAACTATTATGGGAGATTAATTTATAATTGATGATTTAATACATTTGCAACATTTTTTTGAAATATTTTAGGCTTTCAATTTGGTTAGGTTTCTTTTGGTCTCATACTTTAGGAGTCTTGATAGAAATGAAAAGAAAAAAAATGCCCTAAAAGCATTACAAACTGTTCACAATATGATGTAACAATAACTATAATTGATGAATTTCATAAATCTAATTAATAAATGTTTATCAGGCTAGAAAAGATAGAAATGCAATGTGAGTGCAGCAACATTAAATGTATTGATGATTTAATACATTTGCAACATTTTTTTGAAATACTTTAGGCTTTCAATTTGGTTAGGTTTCTTTTGGTCTCATACTTTAGGAGTCTTGATAGAAATGAAAAGAAAAAAAATGCCCTAAAAGCATTACAAACTATTCACAATATGATGTAACAATAACTATAATTGATGAATTTCATAAATCTAATTAATAAATGTTTATCAGGCTAGAAAAGATAGAAATGCAATGTGAGTGCAGCAACATTAAAAGCTATGCTTCAACTTTTAATGATATATAGATAGATTGCTTGCTTCAGGCTAGCTAATTGCAAATTTCTTCTTTCACACTAACCGTAAGCCCAATGGGTCTCTTGAAAATGTCAAAATTGATATCAGTTTCTTGCCTATGGCGCATTTAGTTGCTTCTTCCTTATACCAGACTATCACATGGTGTGGATCCCGTGTTTGAGAGAGACTCAGAGCCTGTTTGACTCGATCCATATAACTGCTACATGAGATAAAATAGAAATATTATTAACACAGTAAAATTTTACAACACCCAATCTAATATTCTATTATTTTATTTTGATCTACGAGGGGTTGACACGTTAGTTATTGAGAAAATGTTATTTGTCGTGGCCTAGCACAACTCATGGAGGTGTGAAAATTGGGGGATGTTTGGTACATGTACTTAAATAACAGTTTTCAGTTTTTAAACAATATTATACGTATTTTTACATACTTTTTCACCCACACGGGCTCCTCGATTATTGACCAACAACAAATTCTTCGACATCAAATTAATAATCATTATTTTTAAATAGTAAAGCAATAATAATTAATTGATAAGATTAAAGATGACTAGATGAGAATGTACCTTTTAGCGTGAACCAAATAGAGCCATATGATATCTACTTTACTCAATTACGACACTCTTTGGATTATGCTGAAAATCTTTAGGTTATCATTAAGCAAACAAATTGACCAAATACGATCAATATATAGGATTCAAAGTTGAAACTCCTTGGAATTGGGAGTTTGAAGATTGAGAGAAGAGAATGAAGCTTAACTAGTAAGGGTGTGTGTTTGAAGGTCTTGATTTATAATTATTTAAGTGGTGTTTGTTCATTTGTGTGTGATTAAGGTGCCTTTTTTATTATTTTATTTGGAAAAAAGTGTAATTATAGATTTACATTATACTAATAATAACAATGTAATATCACAATGTAAACTACTTTTTTTTTTAAATCTTCATAAGATGTCAAAGTCACGCATGGCGACTATGTGTTTGACTAAACATATTTATTTAAAGGTGAAATAATTAATGAGTTTAAACAAATAAATTAAAAAATTTCAAATAATTCAACTTATTTACTCAAAATCGCTTTTTGTCTTACTTTAAAATAAATAAACTAATCATATGCAAATTAACAATTTTACTTATCTAGAGCAACTGCATCGGCTCTTCTAATAGATTCTGTCTATTTTACACAAAAAACTTACTGTTTCTATTTTACACCATCATTTTTACAAAACACCCACATCAGTTCATCTATTATATACTATATTTTATATAAATAATATTTATATGAGTTGAAAAGAGAGAAAGAGAGAGGAGGTGGAAGAGAGTATGTGAGGGGAGAGAAATAATACTAAAATAATGTATAGAACTGTTACAGTAACCATGCATATATGCATGGTTACTGTAGCACCTATGCATTTATGCATAATTTTACACCCACTGATATGAGTGTTTTTTTTGTTAAAATGTGTAAAATAAGTTACTTTTTGTCTTTTGTAAGATTTTGCAAGGGATGATGTGGTTGCTACATTTTGTAAGATTTTGAAACTCCCTCCTGAAGATTTTGTAAGATTTCTCTCTCTCTCTCTCTCTCTCTCTCTCTCTCTCTCTCTCTCTCTCTCTCTCTCTCTCTCTATATATATATATATATTTAACCTTACATTAATGGTGGATTGAACTACATATCATTCATATCGTCTTGTTTGATTTTTGAGTACTAATTGCTTCATTTATTGAGCCACTGCCTAGAAGTTGAAGTATCATATTAATTATTGACCACTTTTGATGTGGTGGTCACTCCATAAGTATAAGTACTTATGGGGTGTAGGGAGCAAGGGCTGGGATTCAAGTCTTCAGGAGGGAGTTTCACACACATATACACTTAAGTTAGGTTAAAGTAGAATTTCTATCTTGTATTTTTTTTTTCAAAAAGCCAATGAGTATTGTTTGTCCCACATTGCTTAAGGGAGTGTGTTATGTGTAGTATAAATTTCTCCACCCTTTCTTAAAAGTTACCATGGCTTTTGAGTGGAGTTGTGGTGTGCCTTTGTGTTAGAACCCTTTTCCCTCTTCCTTGTATGTGTGTGTGTGTGTGTGTTTGTTTCTAAAAAAAAAAAGAATGGATAATTGTCCCACATTAAAAGTTACTATGGCTTTTGAGTTGAGTTGTGGTGTGCCTTTATGTTAGAACCCCTTTCCCTCTCCCTTGTGTGTGTGTGTGTGTTTGTTTCTAAAAAAAAGAATGGATAATTGTCCCACATAGCTTAAAAGAATGTGTTGTGTGTAGTATAACTTGCTCCACCCTCCTTTAAAAGTTACCATAGTTTTTGAGCGGAATTGTGGTGTGCCTTTGTGTTAGAACCACTTTCTCTCTCCTTTATGTGTGCGTGTGTGTTTGTTTCTAAAAAAAAAAAAATTTCAAATTTGAAATCGTGGGTTGAGCCCACATTTTTAGTTATAAAACATGTGTGTCTAGGCACATGTGTAATAAGTTTTGTTTCTAAAAAAAAATAATAATAATAATAAATACTGTGTAGAGCATTAGTATTGGTGGAGGGATTTTACTAAAATGCTAAATTTACCATCATAATATAGAAAAAGTGGGCTGCATCAGTGGAGCCAAATCTATATTTTCTTGCTATTGAGCTATAGTGCATAGCCAAAAATGGCTATGCACCGTAACTAAGATAGTAAAAAAAATTATTAAATGATATATTTTATTTTATTATGTTAGTGGTGGTGGTTGTTGTTTATTGTAGTAAATATTATATTTTATTGTGTTGTTTATATTATTTTATTATATTGAATGCTTGAATAAAACCACTAATATTAAGTGTTTTATAAAATAAAATAGTAAAATAAATAAAATTCTATTTGTGGTGCCAACCAAATTACTAAATTTTTGGCACTGATGCTCGGTAATAAGTTTTAGCTAAAAAATAAATAAGGGACTTGTCTTCACGTCGCATTGTATATGGCAAAATCTGACGTCACTCATTGTCCTTCTCTTCAAAATTAAATCCTCATATTATTTATTTATTTTTTTTCTAATTCAAATCTTCAAACCTACTACTATAAGTTTACACAATAATTAAATTTCATCTCTGCCCCTGTATCTCCTGCAAATCACTCATAGCCAAAGGTCCATCTGATCCAAAAACTTTCAACATGATAGTAGACCCATGTTGAATGCTAATATTTTAAGGAAAACAAAAAACTTAGGGTTTGGATACAGTTTATTTTGCTGAAAACTGAAAATACTGTAGTAAAATAATTTTTAAATGTGTGAATAGTGTCGTGAGAACTATTTTTTATGAAAGTTTTGTTGAAAAAAAGGTTTGTGAGTTCCGTAAACAGTGCACGAGACCCACTGAACAGTGTCCTAGAGCCAGAGAAACACACTTCAAATAAAAAAAAAAAAAATCATAGACGTTGGACGCTGATAAGCTAAATCCAAACGAGTATTTAATGTGTATTTTATTAACTTTCAACGTGATAGTAGAAATGGTTTAAAGCTTGCTGCTTAGTTGGGAATTGGGTGCTTGGAAGTGGAGCTTGATGCCAAGGTTATTGTGGAGATGTTAAACAATGCTGACAGTGCCAATAGTGCTAACATAAAATTCTCTCCATTGCTTTTTTATTGTAGATTCCTCATAGCAGTGGCGGAGCCAGGAATTTAGGTCAGGGGGGGCAAAATTAAAAGACAAGATTGGAAAATCATGATCAACTGGTTGATAAGGTTTATTTTGTAGATAATGCCTTCTAATTTGATCTCTTTCATTAGGATGATAGTTACAAATTTTTATTCTTAAACCAGGATCCGTGGGAAGATTTGCAACATCCACTTCGATACGAGTTCGTTTAGGATTTGATCCGGACTCATTATTATGATCAAGATTCTCCATAATCTCAATTAACCACAAATATATATGTCATATCATTAAAATAAAGAAAAAAAATTACAATCTATGATTAAGAATAATCAAATGAGGAGATCATTATAAATACAAATAGTTTAAACATATAATTTGAATTATAGATTTATGGTTAAGAATAGTCAAATTAAGAGATCCATCTAAATATAAACAGTTTAAACATATAATTTGATTCTTTAAAAAAAATAAATAAATAAATCAAAGCAAAAGTATTAAGAGTATGCATAGCTATAAATATTTGAATGTAACTTAAAAACCCAACTTGAATGCTTTTAAAAACTGCACAAAGAATTACGAGATCCAAACAAAGAAACTAGATTGAAAAGAAAATTTTTCGTTGTGATGGGAGGCGTACCTTGTTTGCATTATATATACTTTTTTTTTTCAGAGTTCTACTGACTTCTAATCCGGGTAGGTGTAGCAAAGTTGTTATAGAGATCATTAGAATTGTACTACTTCTAGGGGTAGAAGTCTACTACTACTAGGAAAGCAAGAAAGGTTTTATCACTTCTGTCAAAAAAAAAAAAAAAGAACTCAATTAAGTCAAGTTACTTTTCCTTTCTAGCTTTTTTTTTTTTTTTTTTTTTTTTTTTTTTTGGTAGGGGGGGGGGGCAAATATGGTATTTCCTAGTAAAAAAAAATTGAAATTTCAGGGGGGCACCTGCCCCCCCTCCCTCCGCCCCTGCCTCATAGCAAGATTCACACAGGTTCAGGTAGCTCATATATATAGAGAAGTGAACAAGTGTGCTGATTTTTTGGCCAAGAAAGGATGCTACATGAGGGAGGATTTTGTTATATTTGAAACTTCCCCCTCAAATGAATTAGATATATATGATGTTAATGGATTGTACTGTTATAGGTGGGTTGCCACTACTTTGGCCTCGGTGGTCAAGTTTGTAATTCCTTTTGTTGTTAATATATCATGCCTTTCAACCAAAAAAAAAGAAAAAAAAGATAGTATCTGTTGCTAATTTTTCAGTTTTCTTGAACTTGCGCTATTGAATATGTGTGTATATATATATGAATCGTGACTCTTTATCCTAGAAAAAGAAAGATATTTATACATATTTTTATCATAAAATAATATGTATTTTATATGTATATTACACAGATTTTCTTTTTACAGTAAAAGAGTATTTTATTTTTATTTTTATTTTTTTACCAATAAGCGGGATAGAGAGGATTCAAACTATTTTTTTTAACCAAAAGCTTTGCACCTCATCATTTCCGTGGTACAACCTACTCTCTTTTACTAGCATAATTAGGGTTAAAATCTCACTTCCCTATTTTTATAAATATCAATTATTAATTTTTTTTCTTTAATTAGAGAAAATTAGGTAATGTGACCAAAATACAACTTCTAACGCATTCTATTGTTTTTAATAAATAAATTATAGTAGTATTTGGTTTGGATATATTTATTGAAGTTTTTTTTTTTAGAAGAATATGTTTTTTGAAGTTAAAATTTAATTTTACATATACAACATTTTTCATAAGTCATAAGTCATAACTGTAAAGTCGTTCCATTATTTTAAAATTTTGAAAAATAATTGTATGATATGATACCTAAGCTTTCATGACTGCCTTCAATTCTTTTTTATTTTTAGTCTGATGCAATGATGTTATTACATGTGCCATTTAATTGATTTTTGAAACACTATGGGTCTGTTTGGATAGAACTTATTTTGCTGAAACTGAAAACTGAAAACTGAAAACACTGTAGCAAATAAGTGAAAAAACGTGGATTATAATTTATACTGTAGCTCAGCTGAAATTACTGTAGCATATAAATACAACATATTTTTTTTTCCCCTTCCTTCTTCTCTCACTTCTCAGAGATGCACACACCGTAGCCTCTCGTTCTCAGAAATCCACAAGCTCAGAAATCCTCCGAGCAAACTTCAATCTCTTCCTTCCTTCTTCTATCACTTCTCAGAACTCCACAGCGTAGCATCTCTATCTGTCTCTCTCTCTCTGCGCTCGTGAGAAGCTCTCATCTATTCCGATCACTCCGCCGTCTTATCGTAATCCATGGGTCGCCGCAGCTCCGGAGGTCAGTCTTCTCTTTCCTTTTCTTCAGATCTCTGTGTTTGTTTCTTTCGAAGCTGTTTTGATTTGTTTTCAGCTTTCTATTTCTCTGTTTCATTTCTAGGGTTTCAGTCACGCCTAATGCTTCAAATACACAACCTCTTCCGCCGCCGTCCCGGTTTCGACACTTGCCAGCTCAAGTACACCGGCCGTGACTGTGATAGTGGAGATGGCTTTGGAGTTGGTCAAATCCCCAATTCATGTTATGGAGTGGTTTACTTCTCAGATTCCTTGTTAATTTAATTCTTGAAATTAAATAATTATTAGTTCTTAATCTAGGGTGCTAAGGACATTGTTCTTATCGTTATTACTAAGATTACTATTTCTTTATTGATTCTCTATGTTTCTTTAGATGGCTTGCAATATGGGTGTGGGAAATCTTGTTAAGAATTAGGACTACACCTTTGGCTTGTCAAGCACCACCCTGTCATTTATTGAAATTTCCAAATACATTTGACTGTAGGAAGCTAAAATTGAATGCTTCAATCTCTCCTTGTAATTTGTTATTTTCTAATATTAATTTCACCATCCAATGGGCATTTAGTATCAAATCTCATCATGGACGTTTATGTTGCAACAGTCTAAAGATTGTCAACAAGGAATTTAGTCGTGCTTCCTATTAATGTTGTTTCTATTGTATCATTTATGTATGGATTCTAAATTGCCTACTAAGTTTTCACAGCATTTTTCTTTTGTTTGTTTGAGGTTGTATTCCAATACAATATTTTTTAATGTTGATTATATTTTGGCCAAATTGTAAAGCTTATTACTAGATATTAAGTTATTTAGTAAGTGATTGAAAATCTGAGTCATTCCTCTTTGGAGTGCATTCATTTAATGCATGTGTGTCTTAGTCACTTCAGTAGTGCCAATAAAGATAATTAACTCTCCTGTATTATGTTATGAGATTTCTAACTTCACTTTTGTAGTTTCTAATCATCTCTTGTTTTCTTGATAAATTTCTTTAGTGTTGATGAATTACGGAAGCTTTTGTCTGACAAGGATGCATACCATCATTTCTTACTCTCACTTGATCAAGTGAAACTTCAAAACAATGTAAGTTGCGGATTATGCTCTCTCTCTCTCTCTCTCTCTCTCTCTCTCTCTCTCTCATCTAATATTCTCAAATATAGAATAGAATTGTTGCATGTTGCTTGCTCTGGTTTGCCGAACTGTTTTACTAAAAAATTTCTTAGTTGTGGCACCTTTTCTTTGGAAATGCAATAGTTTGACAATGGCTGTAATAAGAGACGTTCTCATAGAGGATTACTGAAAACTGGTAATCCTTTGGTGCTATCACCTCCCACCCAAAGTTTGTAAAGGATATGTGGTGCTTTGATAGAATCTTGTCTGCTGTGATTCACTGATTTGGTCTACAGATTATCTATATGTCCATATTTGATTCAGAAGTAAATGAAAGAAAGGGAATGTATGACACATGGAATTATAGATACTTAGGGAAAAAATGTTAGCTGCTTAGATGTGTTTGGGATTATATGTGTGTGTGTGTGTGTGTGTGTGTGTGTGTGTGTGAGAGAGAGAGAGAGAGAGAAAGAGAGAGAGAACTGTTTGCTGGAAGGACAGAGATGTCTCCGATTGATTGGGTCATGAGTCTCTAGCTTGCTGTTTGCTGGTCTGGCCTTTGGTTACTCGTATTTAGTTGGGGCATCAATTACAATCAATTGTGTAAGCGCGAATGACATTAATTGATTGTAGTCATAGCTTGCATGGTTGAGGTTTAATGTATGGTATAATATATAAAGAGACATCTGCAAACTGCAAATGCAAGAATGTGTGCACACACATGCACCACATGTTGAATTTCTTTAGTATATGATATTTGAGTTTCCATGTCTTTCTAATCTTTTTCCCCTCTGTTCATTTATGGCTTATCAGTTAAGAGATGAACTTCGTAAGGAGACTCTAGAACTTGCAAGTGAGTGCTTTTCCTTTTCCCCACGCAATGTATCTACTTTTTTAGCATGTGGTTTAGGTAGTTGCACTATAATACTACACTTGGGGGGACTTCCTAACACTTTCTTTTATATCAAGGGAGAACCTGGAAAAGGAACCACGGATTATGGAGCTTAGAAACCAGGTTAGTTTGTATGCTCATCTTTCATTTGTTGATTTAAGATTAGTCAACTGATTGAATAAATTTTTTCCTTGCTTTGAGATTAGTCAACTGATTGAAGAACTTTTTCCTCCTTTGATTCTATGGTACAGTGTAGAATAATTCGGACAACAGAGTTGGCTGCTGCTCAGGAGAAACTCAATGAGCTTGAGAGAAAAAAGGAAGAGACGTTGAGATTATATTCCCCTCAATCCCTTCTCCAAAGGCTTCAAGGTATCCTTCATCATGACAACTCGTGGTTCTATAGAATAGGCCAACTTTGGTTATTCATTACATTGGCTTAAGCTTGATTTTATTTTAGAGTTATATGTTATGGAGATGTGAATTAATTTTTTGTTGTTTCAGATGCAATGAATAAGACGGAGGAGGAATCCAAAAACCTGCACAAACAGCTCTTAGATAGGGATGTGGACCTTGGGACCTTTGTGCAGAAATACAAGAAGCTTCGTACCACTTACCATAGGCGAGCACTTATTCACCTTTCAGCCAAAACGTCTTCGATTGGATGAATTGATATAGCAGACGTTGTATAATTTCATATTGAGGAACGTTGCCTCATGTTTTATTGTATGATATTGGTATAATTTTGTTTTGTTGGTATAAGTTCGTTTTGTATATCATGTCAGTCTTTTTTAGGCTATGTCATTATGCCAATCCATATCAAATCATAGCCATTATTGTGGTTAACAATAACTTCATTGTTGATTATCAAAAAAAAAAAAAAAAACAATAACTTCATTGTTCGTATGTGCAAGTGCTATGTTCAATCTTTCACTTCGCGCATTTATTACCGACTTGATGTTCTGTGACACTTTGCTAATTGTTATAGTATAGAATCAGGTGATCTTTCATGGAGGCTTGACTGCAGCTTGTGATATATTGTGTCGTGCGGAACTTCTGCATTATTTCCTATGCTATATGGAGAAAAAAAAATTGATAGAAGATAATTTAAACTTGTAATATCACAGGTGTGGTAATTGATGAGCTAATTGATGAGCTACTTAAAAAATGATAGAATAACATCAACATCAAAATTAAGTCTTTTAGTCCTTTTTGGTAATTTGCACCAAAACGTAAACGTTTTTACCGAACGTTTTATTATTAATTTACTAAACGTTTTATTGTAATTTTCAAAATTTTGTTTTTCAAACGCACATTTTAAACACGCTATTTCTAAAAACTCACATTTTCAAACAGCTTACCCAAACAGACCCTTAGATTTTGTTGGTTTAGACTTTAGAATTTCATTTTTGTTTGTCATGTGTGATTAGCTCAGTTCTACCTACGTACAATACAAAAACAACTGGTATTACATAAAAGAAGTTCGGGCGGCTTCACTTATGGTCCGCACAAAAAAATTTCCATACTGTTAATGGTATTTTCAACCACACCAAAAATACTAATTGTGACAAAAATAATAGTCACCATAATCAGTTATGGTCCGCACATATCGATGCTGTGATACTGTCACGAACCTCTTTCATCTCAGGTTCGTCCAAGCTTGAGATCATATGTGCCACGGGATCGTAATGACCACTCTCACTAGGTCCAGATGTGCCCCCTGTAGATCTGAAACGTTCGCCGTCATTGTTTATCTCATGTGCTCTAATGAAATTGTGAAGAACCATTGTAGCAACAATGATGTACGATTGAGTGCGTATATGAAATTGTGGCATACTTCTCAAAATTTTCCACTTATTCTTCCAAACTCCAAAAGTTCGTTCTATGACAGAACGGAGTGATGAATGGAGATAATTAAATCTCTCCTCTGGACGATGCAGGACTTCATGAGGCTGAAATTCGGGGATGTGGTACCTCTCCCCCTTATATGGTGCAAGGAACCCTTTCTTCATAGGGTACCCTGAGTCAACTAGATAATACTTTCCTGCAAATGAACACGTTTAATACATAAGCATTTTCACTACATTAATACATACTTTAATACTATAATTAAATTACATATTTACAAACCAGCTGGAGCTTTTGGGAAGTTGGAACTCTCATTGTTAAGGCAGCTAAAAAAAATCCTCGTGTCATGCGCTGACCCTTCCCATCCAACACATGCGAATGTGAACTTCATGTCAAAGTCACATGCGCACATACAATTTGTTGTGGTGATCCCCTTCCTGCCATAGTACGGGTGTTGCTTATCAACTGGTACGACCACGGGGACGTGGACCCCATCAATCGCACCAATGCAACCCTAACCATTGTCACAAAAATTAATCCATGTGAAATGAAATACGTGGTATGAACATGAAGATAATTTTAATAAAATAAAGTCAAGATACGAAATTCACAAGGTACCTTAAAATGTGGCCAATATCGACTTGAATGTTGAATATGCTCTGGCACGTCCCGAAATGTATGATCATCAGGCTTGATAATGTCCGCTGCCATAACAGTGGCTAACAATGTAACTACCTTAACCACGTGTCGATGCACTGTCTCACCTGAGTGCTGAAATCTATCCTGCACTAATCTGTTACCCTCAGCATGACCAAGTACCACCAATGTCATTGCTAGAGACTCTTCCAAGCAAACTCTTCTGGTACCGTTATATCCATACTGGCGCAATGTATTACACAATTGTTGAAACACATGGCTTGACATTCTAAAATTCCTTCGACATTTTTCAGGATTTCCAGTTAATGTATACAATACCCATTCATACCCTGTTTGTATATTCGTATGCAATGGTACTTTGGTCATATAGGTCTCCACGTAAACTGCACATGCGCACCCGGCTAGATATGCTACGAGTTCAATGTCGTCGTTCATGTCGAAGTCATTGTCCCTGCATATTTTTTACCGACTTTAATTGCATGTACAAATACTAAAAAAAAAATTGTTAATTAACAATCCAAATCGTATCCAAGATTTATACAAATTGAATATTCACATCGACAAAGGACACTACAAAAACTCACTGGTGCTGGGTATCAGATGAGTCGTTTAGCAAATCCATCCTTTTGTATACCTTGAGACTGCTTTATAGGTATTGAACAATGATCTAAAAGATATCGATCTTAAAATTCAGAGCCTTGAGATACGAACTATACCTAATGCTACAAAAACAAGAAAACCTGAAAATCAGAAAATAATATAAGCAGTGGTTTTACTAATATATTTTAAGATAATAGAGAAAACTAATCTTCTTGTTTTTTTTTTTCCTCTATTGGTTGATTGTTGAGAAAATTTTCAAAATCAAGGTAATTGATAACTATGATAGAGATTCAAGAAGAATACACCTATTTTATTAAATAGTCCATAAAATTTATGCTAAGATATACCCATTATTTTTATTTCAAACAATTACATATATATATATATATATATATATATAATGGTATATTTTACTTTAGGTGTGTATCTAATCTATAAACACTGCGGCTCTATTTCTTTCATTGTAAAATATATTTTAAAAACATTTTTTAAGTAATTGTTTCATTATCAAAATTTTTGTCAAACCTACACCATCTAAGAGGTATGCCTGCACGAGTAAAGTCAGAAACATTACAAAATCATCGAGAAGAGACTTTTTTATTATGTCAACGAGCTCCACAGTTAGCTTTGGTTAAACATCACACATAACTTTCCTTTTTTTGATGGGCAAATATAATTTTCTAAGCATATCACGAGGAAAGCATGTTTTTATTTAAGTCAACAATTATGAATTTGTGGCTAAGATTGCTCTCAATTCTGTCAAAACCATAGGTCATCCATGCGTACAAGGAAGATTAGTGGACTTTTTTAGCAACCAGAGTTGAAAATTTTGAATTATTGATACACTCCCTAATTACTGGGTAACTCATAATTAGCTGGAGCTTGAAATCATGCTTGACTGTGTCCTCGCATATATACCATGACTTCTCAGCCCCTGTGATGGTTCACCCATTGGTGTGGGTTTATTATTTAAACACGAAGGCAGACTCTGCTCTGTTGCAACTCAGGTTTTAACCACAAAGTTGATTAAAACCAAGTATCAACTCAACTCTCACTCTAGCATTTGAAATTAAAAAAAAAGAAAAAAAAATTGAGAACAATCATTGCCTCAGCTAAATATTCCCAATTTAAGCCACAGGTTTTTTCATTTCTATTTTCTATGCAAACTAAAAAAGAAGGAAAAATAAAAATTTCTTTTCCCTTACGCTAGAGCCTTCCATTTAGCCTTGAACTTTTCCTAGATCAAAAGCACAAGAGCGCGCAAATACGCTCCTGCAAGCACTACAAATGAACAGCAGGGTTTCTTCCCAAAGGATCTCTCCGATTTGGCTATCAAACAACACCTACAATACATAGCTGCTATTGCTATAGGATCCCCCAATACCTAATACAAATAATATAAATCATATCTATATAGTCTAAACAACTTCCCAAAACTCCAAGAAAATAATTAACAAACCACAAAAAAGGTCCTCCCCAACATGTTTCCATGTTTCTGAACAAGCAAACACAAGTCCTCAAGATTCCTTAACCAACAAAGCAACTATAAGCTACAAGAAAGTTTTCATTTTTTTTTATTGTAAACTACAAGAAAGCTAAGGAAAACAAAACAAGTTAGAATCTCAAATCTTATATATTTCCTGTTTGTAATCTCACAGTATACCAAAATTTGCAAAACTATCTCAAGCAGAGCAGAGATTCTTATATTTTTCTCAAATTTGAAGGATTTTTTTTCCTTTCCTTTAATTTTCATATATTTTATCTGCAAGCAAAAATTCAAAAGTTATTAAACCTGCTTTCAACTTAAGTTCTTTTTTTCCCTTCGGATCACAAACAATGAATATGTATGGACCCGAAATCTCAAAATTCCTGGATTTTTTTCTTCTTCTTTTCCTCTGTTTTTCTCAGTATCCGAACAGGGCCTAGAATTATGATGAAGAGAGAGAGAGAGAGAGAGAGAGAGAGAGAGAGAGAGAGAGAGAGAGAGAAGTGACCCAATGCAAGCAAAAAGCTGAGAGAGGCAAGGAGGAAGTTATGCAGAGAATTGCATTTATGCACGTTCAAGCAGAGATCTCTGAAGCAAAACTCTTATTAGTCCAAGAATTTTTGGCCTTACGATCCTGCACAGAATATAAATATTCCAATTTCAATATCAGATAACTGAAACAAAAAATGAATTTAGAAAATTAAGAAAGATCCAGCTTTGTTTGGTTCCCAAAAAAAAAAAAAAAAAACAGTTTCCGTCACTTTCCTTCCAAATTCGACAGTATTGATGTATCAGAATAATAAAATTCAAGTAGAGTAGTTACTTCATGATTGGAAAACAGTATGTATCAGCTCAAGTATAAAGGATGCCATGCAAGTATAAAAGTACATACCTTCCATGTGGTCACAAGTCATGCCGCTGTGGGAAGGATGAAGCTTTGAGAACTTAACTATGCCCAAAAAGAAATGTCTGAGAGGTTCTTAATATTAGGACATATGAAAAATAAAAAATAAAAAATTAAAGCAATAGGTAAGCATAAGAAAACGGAACAAGTAAGCATACGTAGATATTCATGACAATTAATTGGTAACCATTGTCTTACATACACACCCTTGGTAAGCATTTTAGTTTCTACCAATCAAAACAAAACAAAATTCACATAGTGCAAGAAGTACAACATTGAAAATCCGATTACAACACCAATCCTATCGAGACAATCCCCTTTGCTTCACTAAAAATGATAATCAGGGTGCCTTTGGTACTCATTTTCTAGCCACTTCAGCTGGATGTCCTTGTCATCGCAAAGCGCTGCGAACATGTGCCTACCCTTCTCTTTTTCCATGAAGTAGACGGTGCTGAATAGATGAAGGTAATGACCTGAGTGCACCCCGGGAAGACTCAACACCATGTCCAGAATTGTTTTAACCTGAGCGATTGCTTTGTGGAAGCAAATGGTGTACGGGTACCTACACTCCTACTTTCAATAAAAACCTCTGAGATGCTCTTCAAAGAGTCGGACATCTCTTGCGCAACTGAACGCTTTTTTTTTTTTTTGATTTCTTGCAAATTGGCTTGAAAAGGTGGACATTGGTTGCCAAGCCTTTCCCCTTAGTCATTGTCGGTCCTGCCCTCGACGATGATGGACCTTGAACCTCCATTGCGTCAACATTCAGAAAAGGTTCACATTGGGGATCAACAAATTGTGTGCTATCAGCAGAGTCCCCAGAACCTTCGGTGGTTTCCTTTGGCATTTGACCACTTGTGCAGAATGCATTTTTTCCCGTTGCAACTGTACCTCCAAACATGATGTTCATCGCCTCACGATTCGGCAAACGTTTATTTTTGAAGGATTTTACACTGGGACATGCCTACATGTGGAGAACCAGTAGTTAGAACACAATAATATATAGAGAGAGATTGGCATTAAATTATAGACAAATTTCATATTTGCATATTCTTGTTTCTTCTATTGAGGAGAACATTTTCAGTATTGCATTCAAACTAATTAACCGGAACTGATTTAAACAACAGGGGAATATGTCACAGGTTGACCAACCATTTAGCTTCCTAGGTTTAAGCTTAGGATCCCTAAACATGTCATGATTGATGAATTTCGAAGTAATCCAATATATAAACAGTTCAGCAAGACTAGGATTAAAATGATGAAGGTGAGGAATCACCAAATAAACTTTTTAACATTCTTGCTCTTAGAATATTTTATTGCTTCAGAACCACGTCAGAATCACTTGGAAAAAGTCTTTTGGCAATATGAGTAGTGTTAGACTAACTATTGATTACATCAATTGGATGCTCAAGTCAAGTGAGCGTGAGTCTTTCAATTTCCTTTTCTTTTTTTGGCTCAATCTATTGTCCTATATCTCATTAGCAATGGCTGTTATTCTTAAGTGGAATATCCACATGTATACTAGTGATGCACTAAACAAAGTTACTAGAACCAGACAAAAGATACTTCGTTCGAGATGATTATCAATCCATTCAAAAGCTTTGTTTAACATTAGCATTGTCATTATGAGCCATGGCCTTAAGACTTCTAGGTAATCTCTTGATGGGATGTATGTGGAACAAGTTCTGTTGTGTTGGTTATTTTGGAGGTTTAGGGAATTTGAGCATCCTCTAGAGTACAAGTGGTGTGATAAGTAACCTTTCCAATAAAAAAAACCCAACAGATATTTAAAAATTTTCATTTGCTAACAGATTTATATTGGACCAAATAAACTGAAAAAAATATTTTAAAAGCTTTGTTTACTAAGTTATGCAAGCGTTTGGAATTAACTTAATTAAATTTTTGCTAAAATTATGTAGATATATTTGTATTTTGAAAATGTGATATTTTAAAAAATTTTACGTAAATGTATTGCAAACAAGGCTCTCGGATATTTTTAAGACTAAGATATTCTCTTGGCCAAGGTCTTATGAGTATTGTGGGAAAAATATAATATGGATTAAAAAAAAATTGTTTTGATAAGGAACAGAAGTTAGATATTGGGTGAAGGAAAGCAACATTTTCAGACATAATTGAATCCTAAAGATAAAGAGTGCTCTCCTAGTTTGACAAGGCCAAGTGTAGTATTAAGCACATAATAGAGTCCTATTAAAGAAAACATAAAAAAGGCATATGAGAGTGTTTATTTAGGTGTGGAAATAAATATGAAAAGAAAGGACCATCTGCTTCATTCGAAAGTATTGAAACAGTAAAGGTGGCAATAATATCATAATGGAAGCGTGTCATGGATGAAATCAATAAGTGTAGCTCAAATAATAGGACAGTACATATATATATGGGTTTTTCTTTAGAAGAAATCAATAAGAATATGAATTGAATATAAAAACAGCAAACACAATAAGAGAAGTAGAAGTTTGGCCAAAATGTAATATTTGAATTGTGGACTGGAGATATTTCATGGGTCCCTAAAACAATTCCAGTGAATAACAAAGCATTAACATTTGCATAGAGAAAAAAAATGATATAAAAAAATTGGAACTGAACAAAGATTGTGATAAATTTTTTGAACAATAATAAATAATGGGAGAGAAATAGAGACAAACCGTAATCTTTCGGGTCCACCACTCATCAGGGGCCTGAAGCAGTCCAGTGCTAGCATCATAACCCAACCCACTCTCATTGTCAAAACACTCGTTATACTGCTTCCACCCTTTTTTCAAATGATCCCATTTGTTTTTAATCTGCAGGAAAGTCACCACTTTTCCAAAATGGTTATCCAACTGCTGAATCACTGCATCAACCCCAATTTTGGTTAGAAATCCTCCGCTCCTCCGGCCTTCTAGGACTTGAACAGCACAGAACTCACAAAAAGCTTGTAGTTCCTTAATGTCTTTCCAGTCAGCTCTCGGATCATTACTAGCACCGTCCTTCGATTTCTCCCTAACCATTTTTGCTACAACTTCCTTCTATACTCATTGAGGCATTTCAACAACCAGTTCATGTGCATGTCATATAATCAGTTAGGCATACCTTCTATAAAATGCAAACTGAACTCACATATACATTTATATACAACAGAGGTAGGAAGACAATTTACATGCGGTATTACACGAAGGATCAAGAAACCCACATTATAATAGTGTCATGGAAAACACAAAACAGCCACACACAAACGTTGAACAGAAACACCACACACAACCGATGAACACAAAAAAAGAAAAACAAAACCACAGATTGATGAAGCCTCATGGATCAAATTATAACCACACCAACAGATGAGAGAGCATGAGAAATTAGAGGCAACTTACCCGTGAATGCAGAGCTAGACAATGGCAGCAACGATGTCCCAAGCTCCGAGTAGGTTTGCTCGCGCGAAGGAAGAGCAGAGGGGGTCTTTTGAGAGAGTTCCGCGTAATGGGCTTTCTTCTACCCTGTGCATTGCTCTGTTTTGATGGTTTTCTGGTTGGTGAGTTCATTGAAGATGATTCGGACGGAGCATTGAAGAGGATTGAACGCATTCTGCCAGGGTAGTTGGGAGAAAAGAAGAAAGCTGAAGAGAAAAATATCCGTTGAACGAGGAGGAGCGCATCGTTTTGATGAGATGGAGCTGGGCTTGTGCGATCAGATGGCTTCAGGGGTGCGCACCGTTGTCATCAGAGGATGGAGCATTGAGATGGAGCTGGGCTTATCACGCATGCGTTGGAGGTTTAAGTGAAACGGTGCATCTCAGCTCCTCACGCATGCCTTGGAGGTTTAAGTGAAACGGTGCGTCTCGGCTGAGTAGTTTTTAGAAGGTCCATGAACAGTTGAAGGAACGCGTGGTTTTAAAATTATGAAACGCTTTCAGCTTTCAGCTCTTTTCTTTTCTTCTTCGCGTTTCCCTCAGCGCGTTTTTGTCCTGCATATCACAAACGCAAACGCGCAGACGCAGGAATAATCTCTATCCAAACGCTCTCTAACTATTCCTCTCTAAAAGAGTTGTAATAGCTATTCCTTAGTAGATATAATAACTTCTAACATTAATATATTTCCAAATAAATAAACTTTTCATATCCACCTAACAATTATGGAAATGAAAATTCATAAAAAAAACTCATCTCTCTAAAATTTAAAATATATTATTTTCTAGGAAATATAATTGTATGAATAAGATATTTCCTAAAATAGATCATAAGTTTTATTCTAATATTCCAACTCATAACCAAACTAATGAATAGGTTTAATTATTCCATTGCAACACATTTTATTCTCGGTAATAAAGATTACCATTCCTATTGTAATCCAAATTCAGTGTACTAACATACTCTAAGTAAAACCTATGTAAACAAAAATTGCTTTAAGTGCAATATATTTTGGAGAGTAAAAAAAAAAAAACCCTTAGAAAAATCGTAGCAGATGAATTTTAATGAAGATGTGACTATTTTGTGACTTTTTTAATTATAAAATAAAATACCACCTAGTGTTCATATGACGGGTTTTAGTGTCCAGAACTCCAGATAGAGATAAGTATGCAATTTACTTTATATATATATATATATATATATATTTTTTTTTTGGTGGTGATTTTAAACTAGCTATGACTATCAAAGGGGCAAATTGAATTTTTTTTTAAAAAGAAGGGGTTCTAATTGAAAATTTTAAAACTTTGTAATCATCCCCAAATTATGGGAATGAATAGTGTGTAATGGATAAGTGAGTAGTAAAAACTCAAACGGGAAAAATAAAAAGTCAAAGCAGAAGGAAGATGCGGCATGAGGAGAGGATATATGGAAAGTCACGAAAGATCAAAAGAAAGACTTTTGGGAAAAGAACAAATATTTAAAAATTGATTGTTGAAAACGAAATGAAATAGATTTTTTTTTTTTTTTTTTTTTTTTGAGGAATGACAGAATAGATAGTTTATTGAAGAAGAATAGATAGTAAAGTCATAATTTAGCTATAACTTTCAAAAAGTTTCAAGTTAGGCGGCTTAAAAATTAATACTCTCCCCAACGTTGTATTCTCTATTCATTCTCCCCAATTTGATACACCTTTTAACTGAGAGAATTAGATATATTTTTTTTAATAGACAAACGTCTCGTTAGTGCTTGTTTGGGTACTCTACAATTTTAAGTGGTTTATTTTCATTGTGTTTATTAAAATTCATAGTTTTTGGTAATTTTTATGTTACATGTGTAATAAGAAAATGAAAGCTAACTTTTTTTTTTATATATAAAAAAATAAAAAGATTAGATTATTTGCAAAATAAGAAACAATTTTTTTTTTTGCTCATTCCCAAACACTCTCCCAATGTCTCTTCACTCTCTTTGATGTTTGGGATGCCCACAAGGAGATATTGTTTCCGAGTTGACAAACTTTTTTTAAAGGTAAAAAAATATAGTAGTAGATTATGAACTATTGCTAGAGATACTTTAGTACTTTAATTTTAAAGTGATCACTTTTAGTCCCTATCAAACTTAAGTGATCATTATTAGTCTTTTTGCCAACATCCATTAAATCTCTCTAATAAAATAAATGTGGCCAGAAGCGGCCCAACATAATTTGAAACTTAAGGCAAAAAATTTATGTGTGACATTTTATATGTAAATATTAGCTAAAAACATATTTAATACTAATCTCATCAAGGTTAATTTGATACATTAAATATATAATTTCATGAATAATACCAACTATACTAATTTCAATTTCATATAGAGAATTAAATATCATGATTGAACCAAAATTTTTAATAAAAATAAATAAAAATATATTATGATTAAAAAGATACTTTATTCTAGATATATAACAATGCATAGTTAAGTAAATTTGTAAATTAATTTTAAATTTTATATCTTGATTTTAAGAGAGATAGAGATATATATTATTTGGTATGTGACTTTGTAGGATATCGGTTTACAAAAATTAAAATCTCTAACTATTATGAGAGATTAATTTATAATTGATGATTTAATACATTTGCAACATTTTTTTGAAATATTTTAGGCTTTCAATCTGGTTAGGCTTCTTTTGGTCTTATACTTTGGGAGTCTTGATAGAAATGAAAAGAAAAAAATGCCCTAAAAGTACTACTAATTGTTCACAATATGATGTGACAATAGCTATAATTGATGAATTTCATAAATCTAATTAATGAATGTGTAAATTACTTTTTTGTGATTGGTAATATGCTAATTTGCAGAAAATGTGCTAAAATATACTTGTACCTTGACAAAATTAGGAAAAAAAATGCTAAACACCCCCTAAATTTTAACGTAATGACCATTACACACTCTGAGCTTTTATTTTAGTCAATTTGTTATTTAACTTTGCATATATGCCAAATAGGACCATCTTTTAGCTAAACTGTCAAATGACTAAGAGCATCCACAGCAGTGGAGCTAAAAAATTAACTTTTTATCTTCACCAAAGGTTACTTTATCTATTTTACCTATACATATCTACACATATGCTGCAGCAGTGGATCTATTTTAGCTTTCAACACAATAAAATAATATAAACATCACAATAAAATAATATATCTCCTACAATAAAATAATATATCCCACAACTCAAAAAACATTCATACAACCAACCACAACCACCTTTACCATCAGCCACAGTCACAACCACCACCACCACCACCACCACCACCACCAGTCCACAGCAGCAAAAAAAAAAAAAAAACCAACCGAAATCTCCAATCTTTTTCCTCAACCCAGACCAAACAAAATCACCAATTATAAACAAAATAAAAATCATCAATCATAGAGCTGGGCTTCGGTGAGGAGGACAATGTCGGCGTGGGTCTGATCGGCGGCGAGCTTGCGTGGAGCTGAATCGGCGGCGAGCTTGCGTGGAGCTGAATCGGCGTGGGTCTGATCGGCGGCGAGCTTGCGTGGAGCTGAATCGGCGTGGGTCTGATCGGCGGTGAGCTTGCGTGGGTCTCAGCTGATCGGCGTCGGCGTGGGTCTCAGCTGATCGGCGTCAGCGTGGGTGAGCTTCAGAGTGTGATTGTGAAATGGAAATGGAGAGGAGAGAGTGAAATGAAAATGGAGAGGAGAGGAGAGAGTGAAATGGAAATGGAGAGAGTAGCTTCAGTGCCCGAATAAAAAATTATTTTTTTTTTATAACTTTCAGCTACAGTGCTCATGTACTGATACATGAGCACTGTAGCGCAAAGCTAAAATTTTTTAGCTTTGCCTCCACTGCTGCATGTGGGTTTTTGGGGTTTGAGTGGAGCTAAAATAACAATATAGCTATTTAGCTCCACTGCTGTGAATGCTCTAACAGAACTATCTTTAAAATTAAAAAAAAAAAACAACAAAAAACAAAAAACAAACCTCTATACCATTTGGGAGGGGGCAAGAGAAGAACTAAAAAAAAAAAAAGGTGGCCTCATCCAGTCATCCTTATCTCCCACTGCAGATAAAGCTGAAGCACAAGAGCATACCAGATCAAATCAAACTATCAAATAAATTGTAATCAATTGTTATTTGCATATTCAAATAAATTGTAATCTGTGTAACAATTATAAATACACGTACAGATTCCCAAAAAATAGTTATAAGGGTGGTTTTCAAACCCAAACTAAAGCTCCTCTTTTACAACTTCTTTCTCTAAACCAACAATCAAATCAGCCACCATGGCTAACTCAATACCTTAATTGCCACTACGGGTCTCTTCGCTAACTTCTCTCTAGTAATTTCTTTCTCTCTGTGGCCAAAACCTTAGCCTCCATATCAGAAATTCTCAAGCTTTAGCCTCTCAGATTTAAACCCAAATCTAACCTCCACTTTAAGATTAGTGGCAGGACCATGATCGTCTCTCTCTCCTAGGATTCAAATGGACACTTGACTTGACCATGTGGATCGTCTCTCTCCTAAGTTTCTCTCTATCAAAATTGTTCTCTTTCATCACTATGGGTCTCAGGTGATTGAACTGGGTGATTTTAATGCTCACGTGCGTGTCACGTGAGTATTCTATTAGTTTATTAACAGCTGACAAATTGAAGTACTAATTTGGTACATGGATAAATTGGCTAAAATAAAAGATACTGACCTGAAAATTTTAAAATACTAGATAAATTCATTAGTTATCATCTTAATGGTCACCTCAGAGTCTAACGTGGCACCTGTGCATTTTATGTGCCGTATAAATAATTTTCCATACTAAGATGACATCATCACGGTAAAATGCTAGATTGATAAGAATAAATCTTGTACTACGTCAAGTAACCTAATAAATGTCACAACTCACTCATTAAGTGACTTGGTGCAGGTTATATGGGCGAGATGTGACATTTATTGTGCAACTTTATGGGCACAAAGACTTACTCGATTGATAATGAATTTTTATTTTTGATTTTTAGGGACACAAATGTATTTTTCACCTTGTTATAAAACTTAAAATCTTCTTTAAAAAAAAATCACTTTCCCTCTCGTTTTTTACTGTTGTTTTCTGGGAAAGCAAAAAAAAAAAAAAAAAAAAAAAAATCCTGAAAATCACAATTACTAAACAAATACTTACTTTACTAATCGATCTTGAATGGGTTTAAGTGGCTAAACCCATTCATGATCGAGCTCAAAGTCTCGTCCCCCATCACTCCACCATTACCTTGAAAAGCAAAAAAGGAAACTTTTGATGGTGATGGATTCTGCTCTGTGACGGTGCATTGCGGCCTCAACCACTTTGATGACTGAGATTGCTGGCTTTTTTTTTTAAAAAAAAATTATTTTTTATAGTCCCCACAACTGCAATGGGACCTCTCTCTGTTGCCGAGTCATAGTCAGTGACCTTCCTCTTTTGGGTCTATATTTAAATTCAACAACCCAAAAACTTAAAAATCTCGGTTTGTGAAAGAGATGGGTGTGATCACCAACGTCACCAACAACTTGGGTGTTCCTTATCATGGCGACCTGGTCAGGAAGAAGCTACCGCTACTAATGTCAAGGTTTCCTTTTTCAAACATGTGTATTCTCTGGTTATTATTCAGTTGCAGCTTTTCTTTCTTGTCTACTTGCCTTGTTCTGATTTTTTCAACCGATTCTATCTTAATCTAGTATCTGGTACGGACATATACCTCTCTCTCTCTCTCTCTCTCTCTCTCTCTCTCTCTCTCTATATATATATATATATATATATATATATATATATATATATATATATATTGGGTCAACCTTAAATTGCTCAATTTGCTGTCTTCTTTGTTTCATCTCAATCTTGAGTAATTCTCTTATGCTATTTTATTCTTCTCTTGGGTTGTTTGTTTTGGATATATTGAACTGCTTTAGAATTTTAAATGTGTGAACTTTGATGGTTGTTTTTTATTATCAGGTGGAGTACTTGGATATTTCCCACAATTTGTAGTATTGGGTACTTGGAGGATTTTTAGAGTTCTGGGGTTCCTTGTGTTAGTGGGATGCATCTTTCAAGAGTCTGGACGTGTGGATTATTTATTGTTGCATGGTTGTGTTGTTCTTCACTGCTTATTGGAGCTCAGGAACCGGTTACCAGCCCCGAAGAAGGTGATTTTGCTTTAGTTTTCTGTTCTTTTGCATTTCATGATTCACAAGCTTCTTTTGCAAAATTAAGTGCTCAGGAGGATGCTTGTTTAGATTTCTCACATGCGTGCTTTCTGAAACAATTACTCATGTTCGCTTCCCCCAAGTTAGGAGTGGTTAGTATTGCATATAGTTAGGTTGGAGTTATTGTTTGATTCATCAATTGGGTGTGCTCAAAACTTGAGGCTGTTAATAACTTTGATGCATGTTTTTAAGATAGCATTGCGTTCCTTTAATGCAGTATGCAGATACCCTGATTCTAGAATTATAGAAACAGAAGGACCAGCAATCATGTTGATGAAATGGTGATTAACATTTGTATTAATTTGCAGTGAAGGCTTTGCAGGCCATCAAGAGCAGTTTGATAGATCCCAATGGGAATCTGAGTGATTGGGATCAAGAAGACCCATGTACATCAACTTGGACCGGAGTTTTCTGCAACAATACACCTTTAGACGATGGATATCTACACGTTCAACGATTGTATGATTTTAACCTTTACTGATTTTTATTTTTATCAGAAAGCACTATTGACATGAATAATGCTGCATATTTTCTTTCACTTAGAACACTTTTTTCACTTCGTTTATTTTGTCCCCTGCATATGATGAGATGAATATTATTCCACTTTGATATCTACTCATTTTATTTGGTGCATGGAACAAACTTCCTTGATTATATTGTTCGTTTGAAATTAAAAGAAATTTATTAGGATGGGATCTATTATCCACATGTTTCCCAATGGTCACCCGTATCTCCTAATGAGTTTAAAATCTATCTTCATGTTCTTTTCATTTGTGAAGAAAATTAATAACTATTAATTTATTATTATTTATTGCCTACAAACACAATTGTTATCTCATGCTTAGCATTATAATAGATTTTGTCGCTAGTCACAAGTTCGCATATAAAACTATCAAGCTTTGACAAGACTTGGCTATTAATTGCATGTAGGCTCTTCTTATGAAGACTTAGCAATGGTGCTTTAATAATTTTGTTTTGGGCTGCTTCTCTGCAGGCAACTACTAAGTATGAATTTGTCAGGAACTTTATCACCAGAGATTGGCCGCTTATCAAATTTGACAATATTGTAAGGCAAAGGATATCTGAAGAATAATTTTTGTGATACAAATATCTTTATCTGTATCACAGTTTCCGGAGACCTCTTTCACTCAATATTCTGGAATCCCATGGTAGCATTCTATATTACTATTTACTTATCCTACTGATATATTTTTCTGTCTACTCTGTTGAAGGGATTTTATGTGGAATAACATAAGTGGGAGTATACCTAAGGAGATAGGCAATATTATGACTTTGGAACTCTTGTAAGTTGAGCAGTTCTCTGTTGGATAGGTTAGACACTCAATATTGTTATCACAGGATTACATGCTTACAGCATTAAGAAATGCAGATATGCTACAAGTTTGTGCATTTTAGATCCTTTGAATTCTGATACAAGAGATAATCCTTGTATCTGAAGATTCGGAACTAATTTACTTTATATTTTGGTGCTTTTCTGAATACATGATATTTTAATATTGTAAAGCTGCAGTACAATTTCTTTGTCTCTAATTCCATTTATAATATTCTGTGTTTCCAGGCTTTTAAATGGAAACCAATTAACAGGTTCCTTACCTGAAGAGCTTGGTTATTTTCCAAACTTGGACAGAATACAAATTGACGAAAACCATATATCAGGACCAGTACCTAAATCATTTGCAAACTTGAACAAAACAAAGCACTTGTGAGTGTGCTTCTGATGCTATACTGTCTAAAATCAGTTCTACAATAACTAACCCTTCTACTTCTCTTTTTTATGAGCAGTCACATGAACAACAATTCGATCAGTGGGCAAATCCCGCCTGAGCTATCCAGATTACCGAGTCTTATTCACTTGTAAGTATTTGGTCATTTTCTTAAATTTCATACGAGTCATCTGTATGACCATTGAAGACCTTCAACTTGGCACCTGCAGCCTTCTTGATAATAACAACTTATCAGGGTATCTTCCACCAGAGTTCTCCGAACTGCCAAATTTGCAGATACTGTATGGTTTTCACTTTCCTAGAACATAAATATATTTATGTTTACACATAATTTTCTTTACATTTAAAGTTTGTGAATATATTTTCCTTTTCTTTTTCTTTTGCTTTTCATCTTGAACAAGGCTATAATTTCTAAATTTTCCTTTCTCTACAGTGTGACATTACTCTAGTAATCTTGTTTCAAGTTTCTTGATACTTTCATTTACTTTGTTTCGCAGTCAATTTGATAACAATAACTTCAATGGGACTACAATTCCAGCTTCTTATAGCAAGATGTCTAAATTGCTGAAGTTGTAAGTTCATATTATTATTGTATGTTTGTAACTATGTTCCTTAAGTAAATGTGGGCAAGGTGCTAGAGAGAGAGAGAGAGAGAGAGAGAGAGAGAGAGAGAGTGAGTGTAAGGATCAATGTAAACTACTCTATCAATGTTTGGCTAATGATTAAAGAAGCTCTTCCCTCCACCTAAAATGCAAAACTATAATAAAGAGGAAAATACCAACAAGATAAGAAGTACTATAAAATAGACAGAGTAGTTTGCATTTTGTTGGGAAAATACATAAATTATTTTAACATTGATTGAAAAGGAATACTTTTTTTTTAGCATAAATTACAACTTACAGACCCGTGATTTGACTGAAATTTAAGTTGCTTACCTGTTACTTGAAATTTGACACTTTACCCCTCTAAGGTTTGGCTGAAATTTAAGTTGCCTACCTGTGGTGTGAAATCCCATGATGCAAGTGTTCCGTTGGATTCTTTTTGATCTTATTGGATTTTGTATTTTATGTTTTTTGTGTTTTTGGAGGAGATAGACATAAAAGTGGAGTAAAATTACATATTTAGCCATGTTTTTAACAAAAGTGGGTCATAGAACTCTAACTGAGTTAACCTTAGGTAGGTAAAGTGTTAAATTTTAGACCACAAATAGGCAACTTAAATTTTGGCCAAACCACAAGTGAGTAAGTTGTAATTTGCTTTTTTTTTTTTTTTTTAAAATTATTGACACTAACACACACACACGGTTGGTCTTGAATTTACAACTTCACCCTCCAGCCCAATATTAGGAGAGAAGAAAGTGCCAGTTGAGCTATGGCTCATTGGAAATTGAAATGGAATACAAACGGGAAGTTACTCAACTTAGAAGTGTTGTTGGTTTAATCCAACTAAGGTGGCATGAATGTACTTCTTTGCATTTCTCAAGTTGTAAAGAAGCTAGATTATCTTAATTAGATATCACAGAACTTTCATTAACTTAGAAGCTTTATATGCTTACAAGATGGCAATTAAGGAGTAAACACATTCACATGTTGCGTGATATTCAAGATTTATTATATTTGTGTTTTGGTTGGATTTTCCAGGAGCCTTAGGAACTGCAGTTTGCAAGGACCAATTCCTGATTTTAGCCAAATACCAAGCCTTTATTATCTGTAAGTTTCTTTATTTTTATTTGTCCTTTTAAGAGTCATTCTGGGATGATCACTTATGGCTTTTAAATCTGAAAAATAGATGGACCAGGCTGTATGGAATTTTCTCTTTTCTTTATCTAAAAACTCCGATAGCTACTTATACTTTCTTTATGTTTTACTTTGCATAAATTTCAGAGACCTCAGTTCAAATCAGCTAAATGGAACCATACCTTCAGATAGGTTTTTTGAGAATATCACGACTATGTAAGATTTTTATCTTCTGAATGAGATGTCAAATTTTGTATTTTTTTTTCACGTTGTTTGAATTTAATTCCTAGTTATTGCGAAATATTTCAAGACAACTTATAACAGCAATTCCCTTGACTTTTGTTGTCTACTATTTGAGCAATATTCAGCTTGTTATCCCACAACCATATTTCTGGAACAATTCCCACCAACTTTTCTTATCTTCCTCGTCTCCAAAGACTGTGAGTAGTCTCCCTTGCTTATTCCTCCTTTTGTGTTTAGTTCTATGGTTCATTGTTATTGTAAATTATTTTGTATTAATTTAAATTTGAGTTTCCACTTATCTCAACCATTATATTTTAAAGTTACTAGTTAATATCAGTCAATAAATTAAACTGTCAATAAAATAATTGGATTTATTTGGTAAATTATTCCCCATGGCAGGTCGATTGCAAACAATTCATTAAGTGGCTCTGTTCCATCCTTCATTTGGCAAAATAGGACTTTTAATGGAATGGGGAAATTTACAGTGTAAGACCTGAATGACAATGTTGCTATTTCCTTGTTTAGAAGTGTCATCATATTTTGGTATGGTTGTGTGCATCTGTTCATTCTCTCAACCATCTTTTCCTTGTAATGGTAAAAAAAAAAAAGTTGATTCCTTTTTCTGATTACAGCATGGCCTTTTGTAAAATTCAAAGTTTAACCTCCCGGGTTGACTATTAAATTTACTCTCATACTGGATTGTCTAAGATATTGCCTTTTTCCCTTTGGTACTACAGGGAGTTGCAGAATAATAATCTTGCAAATATCAGTGGCACTACTTATCTACCTCCAAATGTTTCTGTCTGGTTTGCTTCTATACCTCCCCAATTTTTGCTTCCTGATTAGTTTCATATAGAACATCATGTGTGATGAAATGCATCTTCAAAATGTAAATACTTGGTAAAGGATTGTGGATGTGATCTTTTTAATTTTAGTTTTGCAACGTGTAACCTACATAGCACATTGATGTGATTAATTCTCATTTTTAACTCTCAGGCTTCAAGAGAATCCCTTATGCTTGAACTCCAACCTAGCCCAGTTCTGTAGACCTGAAATTGAGGAAGACAAAAACAGTCAGAGTTCAACAAATACCACTTCTGTTTGTCCGGTTCTGGCTCAAGCATGCCCATCCTCTTACGAATATTCCCCTACATCTCCAGTAGTTTGTTTCTGTGCTCTTCCTTTGTTTGTTGGATATCGGTTGAAAAGTCCCACATTCTCAGATTTTCGTCCGTACAGAAATGATTTTGAGGAGTTCCTGACATCTCGTCTTGAGTTATCTCTTTATCAGCTGTACATTGATTCATTTACATGGGAAGAAGGACCTCGATTGGGAATGCAATTGAAGTTCTTTCCTTTATCTGATTCTGTAAACAATGCTCCTACCTTCAATAAGAGCGAGGTTCAGCGAATCTTTGATGTATTCACATCATGGAAAATTCACAATAATGACCTTTTTGGACCTGCTGAACTTATCAGCTTTCCTATACTGGGCTTCTATAAATATGGTTCGTCTCAAAACCCTTATTTGATATTTTTTGCAACAGAGCTTTCTTGAGTGGGAACTAATGCTTATTTAGCTGTTGAGTAATGTACAGCTTTCTTCTCTAATGTATTTGACCTACACCTTGAAGTCTTCTATACTTGAAGACCACTTAAGCTTGTGGCATTATTCTCTGTTGTTGATTTGTCTGAGTAACTTGTGGGAATATCTGTGGGGGGCACATTTGAGTGGAGATCACCTTTTCTTTTGTTGTGAACAATGTTGAAGAAAGGCTTGGTCTCCAGTTTAATGCTTTCACCATGGTGATGCTAAGTTCTGTGGAATAACAGATATAGTTGATTAGCACATAAGTAAATAGCTTCAATGCTCGGATCAAGATGATTGTTAATTTTCCTGGCAATTAAGTTGTGTTCTATATTGATCAAGAAGCCAGCTTCAAATTCACACCATCACTTATGACTTGACCCCAAAGATGGATGAACTATAACTCAGTCACAAGCCTTATTTTGTGTATTCATATATGAGATGAATTTTGTTGCAAAGCTTTGATTTTGTTTGTGCTGATAGTTCTCACTAATGTCACAGATGATGCCAACTCTCCAAGTTCTGGTTTAAGCAAAGGTGCATTGGCTGGCCTAGTATTGGGAATCATTGCAGGTGCAGTTGCATTGTCTGCAGTTGTTACTCTTCTGATACTGAGAATGCATGTGAGGAATTACCATGCGTTTTCAAGAAGACGCCATTGTGAGTATCTTATTTTTATGAAGTTAGGGGTACCCGGTAGATATGTCACGATTTTTTACTTTTCCTGTAATTGTTTTTATCGTACACCCTGAATTTAGGCCTGTCAATTGGGCCGGGGTGATACTAGTCCAATTACAGAGGCCTCAGCCTGAGCTTGGTCAATATCTTAGCCCTATCTCAGCTAATGATGTTGGGCGAGATTCAGTCAATTTTGGACTGGCCTGTGATTAGAAGCATCATATAGAGTTGAAAAAAGGTTAAAGATAAATTAGCATAGGACATGGTTGCATACTGGCTCAAACCATGTTTAAGTTGAAGAAAATCCAGTTAGCAACTATGTTTGTAACGACCCAATGAAAAGTGCTAGTTACATTTGCGCTAGCCACATCTGCACTATACCTCAAAAGGACTAGTCACAATTGAGGCTCCTTCTTGTTGTTAATAAAGCCCAGTTTAACCTAGTATATGTCTAATGTGGGACTCATCACACACCCACACATATCACACAATCAATTGAATTGGGACATCATCACAATGTTAAAAATGTTGTTGACTAGGCACTTCATTTGGAATGCAGTACTTGTGTAGGACACTTGCATTGTGTGGGGCACTTTTGCATGTGTGTCCCAGCAGTATCCCTTAAAAAATGAAGCACATGGCTGAGACACAAGAACAAGAGGAATCAAATACTCTTTCACAAAACAAAGAGAGAATTTATGCTTTGAACAGCACTAGTGCATTTGAAAATTAATAAATATCTTTATTCTTGATTTGAATTCTAATTTCTAAACATCCTTTAATGGTCATGGATTTTCAATATTATCCATTACTAGCCGCGAACCTGCGCGTTGCGCATGATAATTATTTTTATGGTAGTTTTATTAAATTTTTTATACAATTTAAACTAATTTAATAAAGAGTAATGTATTTTGTAATTATATTTTTATTTATTATAAAAAATAATCATAAATGTAATATAGAAACAATCATAAATTATAAATTCAATAATTTTTCTCATACTAAAATGAAAAAAATACAATTTTTCTCAGAAATTCAAAAGGCAAATTAACAAAAATATTTATTTTTTAATAAAATTTATTTATAACATTTTGTGAATCATTAAAAAGAATATAAAATTTGAAAATTATTATTTTAGTTTTAAACAAACTTTCTCATACTTATTTTTTCTGCCTACAATCCAAAACACTGAAAAAAGTAACTAAAAAAATTAATAAAACTTAGCTATGATTAATTGGACCAATTAGGAAAACAATTTGTTATTTATAATCTACTAAGGTTATTTTCTTTGTAGAAATTGTAATTTTGGCCATCCAAAACATATTATCAAATAAACAATTATTAGCAAAATCTAAGAATTAAATTTTTATGCATCGTTGTATAATAATAATAATAATAATAATAATAATAATAATAATAATTAAAGTAAAATTGTGAAAGATAAAATTTGTCTCTCATCCAATAATTATTGTTTAGCCAACCTTTACTTTTCTCTAAATAAATGGCATTATAGAGTACTTCTAATACAATTATTAAGATTACTTTGTTCACAACAAAGGATTAAAAAATAAACAAATGATTAAAGTCTCATAGTTTAACATCTAAATTGATCACTATAAAAATCATGCTTTCAAATTATAATAACTATCAAATTAAATTATCCAAATCATGCTATATAGTAAGATAATATTATATTTGTAAGCGCACAATTGCACCTGGACCCAAAGATAGACGTGGGCTCAGGCCCAACGAGTCTTAAACAATAAGATTTGTAGAGTGTGGGTTTCAAATCTAGTTTAGGGGTATTGGAAACTTGATAAGCAGGCTAGAATGTCACAATCTTTGCAAATGATAAACAAATATGACAAGGGAACCTCCTCGAACGTAAGCCGATGACGATTTGTATATTGCTTCTCTTTCTATGCCAAAAATTACAGTTCTTTCTTCTTTTTTAGCTAACCGACCAACCCCCTTTTCTTTCCTCTCTTCTCTTCTTAAATACTCCTTCTTCCCTATTATTCCATGTGTACACAAATCTGATCCTTTTGATACCTCCCTCTTCCACCACCTTCTTGAAGTCTTTAAATAATAACAAGAAAGTTGAATTCTACTGTTCAGGGGTCATTTCCCCATTAATGCAGCCAGGGAGGTAGGTACAGAGTCTTTAATGTGGAGGTAGAAGCCTTTTTCTCAGATATTTCTATCACACCGTTGCATCTAGAGGGTACTTGGATCCCCTCTTACCCAATCGTTTTTCCAGAACTCTGCCTTTAATCTTCTTGGCAAATCCCAGGGTGTTCGCCGGGCCAATTCGAGGAGACATTCATCCTCGGACGGTTCCTCGGATGTCTGTAGTGTAGGCTGACCCGTGGGCTTAGGGGCCCAATGACAAAAACAAACTGGTACCAATTGATCAAACCCACGACCCATTTGTTTATTTTATAAATCTTACCCCCCACAATATTTTTATATTTAATCCTTTATAATGCAATAGGATAACATTTAACAATCAAAGAGAGAAAAAAAAACACAACAATTAAAAAAAAAACAAAATTGAATAGCATTAAACTAAAGTAAATTAAAGAATATAAAAAATTATTAACCTAAAGCGAAGATGCAAGAAAAAAAAAAAAAAAATCCATCCAAAAATTGAGTGTGAGAGAGAGAGAGAGAGAGAACCTTTTTTTTTTTAAGGAAAAACTATGCATAGAATGAAATAGATAGTGACAAATTTATAGTAAGAGGGTATGAATAAGAAGAGACAAAAATAGAGGAGATGAAGAGAAAGATGAAGAATGATATTAATGTGGAGGGTAGTGGGGAGATGAGAAGGTGAGGGAAGGAGAAATGTTGGAGAAGTAGTGGAAAGATGAAAATGTATGGGAGGGAGAAAGGTTGGAGAAGTATAAATATGAAATAAAAAAATAAAAAATAATTGTAAGAAAATGGAAAGAAAAAATTAATTATGTGGACGTGGACGTTGACGTGGCTCAACGTGAGCACAGTAGCATTATACGCTACGCTTTAACTTTTAGGCTGCGTTTGGTTGGACGGTAAATCAATTTCAAAAAATATTTTCCGCATTTGCGTATGTTTGGTTCAACGGAAAATTTGGTCAAACTAAAAATCACTTCCACGTTGACCGAAAAATAACCCTCCCCAGCTGTAAATCAATTTCCGTTTCTATTTTACCTTCAAATACAATTTTCCAGATTGAAAATAGAAAAGGAGAGAGAGAGAGAGCAACGGTAGTCACATCAGAAAAGAGAGAGAGAGAGCTAGAGGGAGATCGTTGACTCCGGTCAGATCACGCCGGTGAAGCTTAGATCGTCGTCCTCAACCCAAAGCCCCGCCGTCGAGCTGGTGCCCACGAGATCGCGCTGTCGACTGCACACCAGCGAGATCGAGGCGCCATAGAACTCACGTCGTCAAGCTTGCGTGAATGAGATCGAGGCGCGAGATCGCACCGTCAACTGCGCACTGGCGAGATCGAGGCGCCATAGAACTCGCGCCGTGAGATCGCGCTGTGAGATCGCGCTGTGAGATCGGACCAGATTTTCGATGTGAGATCTCTTCCTCCTCCCTCTCTTAGTTTGACTGAATGATTTATGTGGGAATAGTGTTTTTTATTTTTTTTTGCCTAACAGTTGATGTATTGCAATTTTATATTATAAAATTTGTTTGGAAGTTGGGAAAATGACTTAGAAAATGTGAGAAATTAGTAGAAAATTTGCATTTTCATAATGTTACCAAACACTTGAAATTATTTTCTAATATAATTTTTAAAATGCAACCAAACACTAGAAAATATTTTCTTTTCCTGAAATTATTTTACACTCGGAAATTAATTTACACCGAAACAAACGCAGCCTTAGTAATATATAGATAGATTACTCTTAATTTGATATATATTTAACATTATATGAAAAATATATGCTTAATAATAAAAATATATTTAATAATTATTTAATAGACATGTTCCGTCGAACCCGTGTCTTAGTTTTTCAAAAATTGTGGTGTTATCATGTGATACCCGCACCTATATCTGTACCTGTGTTCGTGCATTTTAGTTGACTAGTAAGATGCAATAGTATGTGTGTGTGTGTCTGTGTGAGTATAAATAAAATCCTATGATAATCAATACATAATTCTATCAGGTATTTTTTTTTTAAATGGCACTGCACCTTTTTATGTAGCACTTATCTCTATGTTTTTATTTTTAACATTGGTCTTATTAAATATGCAGCCTCTATGAGCTCCATAAAAATTGATGGTGTAAAGGATTTCACTTATAGAGAAATGGCTGTAGCTACAAACAATTTTGACAACTCCACTGAGGTTGGCCAAGGAGGGTATGGTAAGGTTTATAAAGGCATTCTACCTGATGGTGTAGTTGTGGCCATAAAACGTGCACAAGAGGGATCTTTACAGGGTGAAAAAGAGTTCTTGACAGAGATAAAATTGTTATCAAGATTACATCATCGAAACCTTGTGTCTTTGATTGGGTATTGTGATGAAGACGGTGAACAAGTACTTTTCTAATCTTGAATTTATATATACATGTTTTCTATGTTCTTAACACTTATTTCAAATTTCAAGCCAATTGGATGTTATTTTCTATTCGATTTGTAAACTCATCTTTTATGCATAATTTTAATATACAAAAACTTGAAATTTAAACATCTAGTAATCTAATGGCGGATTTGTCAAAATTCGCATCAAATGAAATAAATATTGAGTGGTGTAGGATTGCTTAAAGAGTTAAAGTTACACTAGATATAACTTGAACCTAACCCATATACATAATGAATAAAAGATTGGATTATCCACCAATCTTCTTGGATACACAAGGAGATGATTCCCATCTACTTAGGAAGTTGATGCAATTACGCCAAATGAGCTGTAAGAGTTAAAAAGAAGAAGTGAAAGATGTAAAACCGTGTACATAGCTGCTTTGAATATGCAAACAATGGAAGAAATCAAATTCGGTTTAGAGACATTACAAATGAGATTCTGCCAAATTAGTTGCTTAATAATGTAGAAGCATAGACAGTTCTTCATAAAGTAAGGATTATTTTGGCTCTAAGAAATGCATAAAAGACTTAAATATCTGATTTCGTAGTGAACTTGGGAGAATATAGTTTTTCTTCTTCATGAGCGGTCTGTTGCTCCTGCAAAATTGTTTGGCTTTCACACCCTGGGGACTAGCTTTTCTTTCTCACTATTGCTTAATTTGTTTTGAAAATTTTTCTTCGGAGGAGCTTCATGTAAGTATTGTTTTGCATGCAGATGTTGGTCTATGAGTTTATGTCAAATGGTACTCTGAGGGATCACCTTTCTGGTACACCTTATAATCATTCTCTAAACTTGCCTTTTATTGATCTCACTATAGTATTTTCTAGGTGTTCCTCATTGCGAATGATTGCAATATATAACTTGCAACAATACACTTTCTCCCCCTCCCCACCACCACCACCACCACCAAAAAAACAAATTCCGTTTTATTTATATATTTTATAGCTAAATGTAACTTTTTTACTTTCAAATTCTATATCCATTCTAATGAGCTTATTAGGGGTTCGTGTGTGCAATAATACAGCCAAGTGTAAAGAACCTCTGAGTTTTGCTATGAGATTGAGAATCGCCCTAGGATCGGCTAAGGGCATCCTCTACCTACATACTGAAGCTGATCCTCCAGTATTTCACCGAGATATCAAGGCCAGCAACATATTATTGGACTCCAAGTATATGGCAAAAGTTGCTGATTTTGGACTTTCACGACTTGCCCCAGTTCCAGATATTGAAGGGACGGTGCCTACTCATGTATCAACAGTTGTTAAGGGGACACCAGTAAGACTCTTATAGTTGATGTTTAACTAATAGAATTATAAACTTCATATTTTTCTAGGTTGATGAGTGAATTCTTATCAGTGTTCTCTAGTTGTGGCACAAGTGCCACATTTTAACTGCCTATAAGTTTCATATGATTCAACACTTGACAATCTAGCCTGGGCTACTGACTCTTCTTGGAAAAACAATAAAAATGAATTGATAATAGTGTTGTTCATTTCCATTTTTGTGTAAGGGTAGATTGCAGAAAACCACCCTAAACTATGGGATACTTGCACATCACAAACTTTGAAAATTTGGTTGAAACTACTGTGCCAAAAAGAGGAACTGATAGCTTGATTCCATGTTAGGGAAGTATTAGAAATGAATTAAATGAGAGAGGTTCAAAAAGAAAAGCTAAAAATCTTTTATAGCCTTCATCCACTATATTCCATATATATATATATATATATATATATATATGTATGTATATGAGTTTTTTTTTTTTTTGAATCCTATATATGTGAGAGTTGGTTACAAGGAATAGAGAATATTCTAGACAATATGATAGCTGGTGAGGGATACTTCAGACTAATCTGGAAGGATTCAACACAATGCAAGGGTACCACCTATACAATATAAACTCTTTAACAGGGTGCAAAGCGCAAGATTCCCCATATATATAATATATATATATATATATATATATATATATATATATATATAGATATATATATTGGTAAGTTACACGGTCCCAATAAGTCTTGAATCCACAACCTCACCTTCCATCTCATTATTGTGGGACACGGAACTGCCAGTTGAGCTATAGGTCATCGGCAATCCCCATAATTTAGGGTGGTTTTTTTGGAACTAACCATTTTTTTTAAATTGTAAATTTATACCTTTTTTATTATTAAAAAAAAAAAAATGTAACTCAAACTCTGTGAAATAGACTTAGTAGTATGTTGTTTGAGATGTAACTGATGCCTATTTTCTTTTTCTTTCATTCTTTGGATTAAATTTGCAGGGTTACCTTGATCCGGAGTATTTCTTAACTCGTAAATTGACAGACAAGAGTGATGTTTATAGCCTTGGTGTTGTTTTTCTTGAACTCTTGACTGGGAAGCAACCAATCTCACATGGAAAAAACATTGTTAGAGAGGTAAAACCTTATAGACTTGTTTGTCTTGGATTTGATGGGGCCTAATGGTGCATCAGGTGCTTAGGCATGAAAGGGAAAATTGTTCTTCCGTGATTTGTTTTATTGTGTAGAATAAAGATGACAGCTTTTAGTTAGTCTCTCTCTCTTCTCTTCTTCTTGTCATATGTCATTTTATTCTAGACGTAAAGATGAGAGATATCCTCATTTGCAAGTATCAGTTTTAACTTCAAACCCTGAAATATTAAAAAAAAAACTTCACTTCTGTCCTTATGCGAAACATTCATTTACTTGTATAACATTTATGATCATTTTGGCATAATGATCATATTATTTAATCCTGTAGATGCAGCTGCTTAAATTTGGGTAATAAAATGGTTTCTTATAGTTTTTATATGGTTTCTATTTGTTTCAGGTTAATGTTGCGAGTAAATCTGACATGATCTTTTCGGTCATTGATGGACGAATGGGATCTTATCCTCCTAAATGTGTGGTGAAATTTTTGAATTTGGCTCTCAAGTGTTGCGGAGATGAGACAGATGCTAGACCTTCAATGGCAGAGGTGGTTAGAGAACTTGAAAGTATATGGCATATGATGCCTGATTCCGACATTATATCAGTAGGTCCTATGGTCACTAATGCTGAAAAGGTTGCAACTCCACCATCATCATCCTCTACAGTGAAGGATTCTTATGCATCAGAGATATCTGGCATTGAACTAGTTAGTGGAGTCGTTCCATCTATCGTGCCTAGATAGAAAACATTTCTAAAATAGATTGTATTAGAACCTGAGATGCTATGATCTTGATGTTGTGTAAAGTCTCACTCTTCATTATTCACTACATTTTTATTTTTTTTGGTAAACTAATTAGTTAGAGCTGTAGATGGTGTAACAATGTCACTGTAAAAACGTATGTACTGTTCAACAATGAAGTTGTTGATAGTGAAATTTTAAAATACATTGATAAGAAGCGTAAACTTTATAGAGTATGTGCTGTCTGATTCAATATAAACATAAACTTTATGGGACACTGAGCAGTCTTAAAGCTACAAGAAAAAAAGAAGATTTGATTGAAATGCTTTTGCTGGCTTCATACACTCTGGTATGATTAGGGGTGGTGGTCAGTGGTCACTCAGTTAGCATTGAACAGCTATGGATCCTCAAAGGCCATCAAATACATGATTGGGCCCGGTTCTAAGAATGGGCTGGTTAGATTAGAATAATAAGGCCCATTTAAGCCTAGGGTTATGGACGAGCTTGGGAACAACCCAAGAGTGGGACAATTTTTTTTTTGTTGAAAATATTAAGTATTTTAACACACACACGGGAATAGGGGAGAAGTACTTAAATAAATTAACAGTAGTGTATATTCAAACCTGAAAGTGGTGGGACAAATTGAGTCCCACCCCACTTTTAGCAGTAGGAGGTTGGTGAATGGAACTTTTATAAGTTCATAAATGAATGTGATTTTATCTAATTAACTCAAATAATATAATTTTAACTATAACATAATTGTTAGTTATTAGCATTCTCTTATAAATTGGAAAAAAATTAAGGTAATGTTTTTTTGTTTTTTTTGTTTCTTATATGGGAAGTGAGTAAGTTAATTTAAGTAGTTCATGAATAAGTTCGATCTTGTTTGATAAAATAAAATGTAGATAACATATACTTTTGGCTTTTATAGTTTATGATTATTTTCATTTTTGTTTTTTAAGTTTCACAATTTTCTTTTTAACCATTTATGTTTGATTTTTTTTTCATGTTGGACATATTGCTCATTTTCATTAGTTATCTAACCGTGTATTCCCACAACATTTTAGAGCTAATATTTCATGAAATAGTTAAACATAGAGGGAACTTAACAATCATATTACTAATGAGAATGAGCTTCCAATTATAGGAAAAAAAAAACACTAATGAAAATGAAATGCAAGACTAATAAGAAAACAAAATGAAACATAAAAAGGGAAAAATGAAGATTTTGAAATATAAAAGGCCAAAATGGAAATAATCCGAAACTTTAAGGGTCAAAAACTACTTTAATTAGAAGAAAATGAACTAAGATTGAACATGTAATCTCAATTGATATTGAACTTGAACTCGACTCATGATTGAAATAAAATTAAATGAAGAATCCTAAACTTTTAATAGTCCCCTTTGACTCTACTTGTTTGCAATCCTAGAGCTAACTAGAGCTCAATATATATATTTTTACACATCTTATTTATACTTTTTTTTTGGGTACATTACATATTCTATTACCATTCCTTAAAAGATATTTTCTATAACTTTTAGTACTTTTATGACTGCACATTCCCTTCATTTTTTACCTCATTAATATCAAAATTACTTTGTCAAGGATGACAAAATACCTCAAACCCATTTCATCTCAATAGGGTAGGGCACCTTGATCCAACCTTATCCTACTCCATTGTGATCCTTACTTGCATTAAACTAATCACTTGGAAAGTTCTAATAATAATAATAATAATAATTGAGCCGAGCAGGAGTGTTGGGCCTTGGGCCTCGCTCGAGGATATATAGGAGCCTGAGGATGATCAAAAGGATTAAAAAATGTTGGGGTCAATGGGCCAAGGATAAGGAAAGATAATAATGAGCTGGTGGTATCTCCCGATGATCCGAGCTTCCTCGGGAAAGTATTGTGGAAGGTTGGAGCCCGGCCGCCTAGAGAATAGTGTGCAAGATGTAAACATTCTTTGGAGGATAAGCTTTAGGGAAAGAAGCCAACAATAAAGGAAGAAATTTCTGAGAAGAAGACAACTACCACCACATTAAATGCTCTACACCTAACCAATTGGCCACATTTATGTGGAAATGACATCTAAAACAGTGATATCTCAGTTTACAGCTATTCACAAAGCTTCCAGGAGGTTTTGGATGGGACAAACATCTAATAGATCACCTATAAGATCAACTAGTGTAAGGTTGGGATAAAGGAAGAAGACTATATAAGGAAAGGGCCCTCACAAAAAATGGGGCATCTAATCTGAGAGAAAAGGAAGAACACCTTGTACTTAGAAAAACTTGAGTGAATAAAAGAACACTTGATCCTCGGACTTGATAGAGAAGTGTAATTCTTACATTGTATTTTCTTACTGGCTTGCATCTTGTCAATCCAACCTCGTATTTGTTTTGCTAAGTCGCTCTCTTGTAAAATCCACTCTCTACAAAATATATTGTTGTTAGGCTTGTTGGGCCCTCATCTATCGATCGTGGGCTGTGGGTCGGAGTCTAGTCATTACAACAACAACAACAACAACAATAATAATAATAATAATAATAATAATAATAATAATAATAATGATTACTACCATTTATCTACCATTAAAATAAAAGTTTAAATGTATAAAAAACATTACACTTTCAGATTTCAAAGATCAACATTTTCAATCACTCTTCAAAAACAGCAGTACAAGTAGGATGGAAAACAGTAACTGAAAATTAAATTGAATTCTGTAGTTGCTATTCTTCCTTCTTATTCTCTCTAACAGTTGTATTACACATTCTCTTTCTATTTCTTTGCTTCGAATTTAGGTCCCCAAAAAAAAGTTATTAGATTATGCTGTTAAAGATGACAGCAAATCAAGTGTCAAAGGGAAATTATAACAAAATTGTACAATAGATATACAACTTCACATTTCGAGATACACTTTTAAAACATTAGCTATGCTCATACATTAGCTAACAGACCTACATTGACAGATCATATATTAGCTATGCTTTGAGATAACACTCAAAGCTATACCAATCAGCAAAAGTGAGAGTACATATCCTATGTGTGGTAAGTACTAAGTGGCATGCCACAGTGAAAACTTCTGCAGAAACAGTCAAGATTTCAGTTTACTTGCCAAGTAAAAAAGGAAAAAATTGCTTCCTTAATGAATAAAGATTTTAGTTTACTTGCAAAGTACAAATAGAGGCATCTGAATAGTAAAATTAAATATCAAGAAGAAAAACAACAAAGGCGATCAGAGAAAATGCAGTTCAATCTGCAAAAACTCAGTAATTAACATTTAAAACCAAAAATTTTATTTACAAAAAATTACAAAATAACTGTACTCCCCAAACATTCAGATTTTAAAACATCCATCTTACAAATATGACTATTAACAAAACGTAGAATACAAAACATAGGTGATTAGAGATGGCACCACAAAATTGGCTCTAACAGCCATATATGAAAGAAAAGCCAATAGGAAATAACAAAGCGCTTTTTTAAAAGAGAACCAAATAAAAGCATTTTTAAATATTAAGTACTATGTCACCATAAAAGTGTTTTTCAGAGCATCAAATTCTATAGTTGGGGATGTCTAAGCCCACCAAACTCCGAAATTGAAGCAGAAAATATATATTGATAATTAAAATATATATATATATAGGCCAAGATTCCCTTAGGAAAAATCATTACAGGCCAACACAAAAAATCTTAAAAGAAAGCTACAATCTATTAAGAAAATCAACCCTTAAGCTACAACCTATTACCTCCAAATCATGTCACTCTGCACTCTATAGGCACTTATGTAAAAATGAAAGCAGAATTTGACCTTTCAAATTAATTCAGTAACTCTTATTGAAGTATAATAAATGGTCTTATCAGTGAGAGGACCATTTGTAGCATTAAGTAATTGGGAATGAGAAGTTAAAGACTTTAGATAAACTGAAATAAAAAAAAAAAAAAAAAAAACTTTGATTTAGTAATCTCTTATAGCATATAGCATGTAGTCATCAACAAAAGGAAATTAGGGAAAAAGTTAGTCAAACCTTAATCCTTGATTGAGTAATGCAGCAAAACAGTATTTAAGAAAGTCTTAAAAGAAAGCTACAACCTATTAAGGAAATCAACACTTAATGGACACATATAATAAATATAACCACTAATAGTAGAGTAAGTAAAACCTAATATTTTACTCCTTTTGATTCAAAATGTTGTATTGTTAAAGCACATCCCTAAGATTCCATTACTCATCAATAGAAAATCAGCCCACTACCTTCTTTTTCTCTCTTCATTGGGTTGCGAAGCAAAATTTTCAATAAAAACTCAAGAACTAAAACCTACAAACACCAATAAAATACTTTAGGAATCATATACTTATTCAGAGCAGCCCAAAACACCAAAACCTACAAACATTGGAAAAAATAAAATGCTAAGAAATCAAACATTATTGAACGACAAACATGTTTTTTTCTACACATATTCAAGGGCTAAATCCCATGATGCCACCCCCATTAAAAATGGATTATGATAAATCAAGAAGGCAGTAAATAATCAAAGAATATAATAATTCCAATTTGGAAAAGATTATAATGTTAGTAAAGCAGGAAAAACAAAGATTATAAGTTGAGGCCAAAACATTGAAAGAGAGAAAATAAACATCCGGATTTTAATTCAAATTCAAATAACAAAAAGTAGCGCTGAGGATGTGAAATAATTAGAAGGGAGAATTGAGCTACACTGAATAGTAATAAAAATTGACACCAACCAACTAATAAAACAAATAAAACAGCTATATAAAGATTCTTGAACCCCAAACACACTAAATTGAAAAAAATTTAAAAAAACCAAAGCAATGACATAAAAACAGAGAGATAGGCATCAAGGAATTTAGGATTTTGAACATAATGTTGTAAGTTGTAACAATGTACATAAAAGAGAAATCACGAAAATGAAGATAACCTCATCCTGCGCAATTAGCTAACATTACAACAATCTATTTAGCTTGGCTGGAATGAAATTGAATTTCAACTAATGCAATCCTGGCAACAAAGCATAAAATATTAAAATAAGAGCAACTAAAAGTCCATAGCTTTAAAATTTTGAGTTAGAAAGACCATAAAATATTAAGACCAAATTAGGACACAACTAACAGTTCTAATATTTTTAGAAGAACCTGCAAGTATTTGCACAAAGCTACCCTTTATAAATTTTTCTGAAATCAACAACGTCAGTATTTTGCAGAAAATGAACAGCCCAATATACTTTAATAAACTATATAACAGTTGGTGTATTCCATCTACTCATGCCTAGCTCGGTGATAAGTTAGTTTCGTAATCTAGCTGTGAACATCCTAAAAAAATCAAGTAGAAAAAAAAGGCAACATAACAATTTACCACACCACAGCACTACACTAAGAAATCAGAGTCAAACATAGTCATTGAAATCACAGAGGATAAGATTCACTCCAAATACTAAAAACAAACCCACAACACAAAAGAGATAGGAATAAAATTTAAAAAGGAAAAAAAAAAAAAAAAAAACAGCAATCTAAAGAAACAAATCAGCACTGCCATTGTTGGCACACTGTAAGTGTGCTTATTTAATAGTACTCTTCTTATTCTTCATAACTTCTAGTCGGGTATTTAGAACTTGAATTCTTTTGAATCATTCACTATACTAACAAAAACGCTCTCTTGTTAATGCTTAAAAGAGGTTACATGGCTCCTAAATACCTTGCTCAAGGAAGACTAACTGAAAAAGTAGATGTTTATAGCTTTGGGGTTCTAGTGCTTGAAATAGTCAGCGATGTGAAGAATAGTATATACACACACACACACACACTCATACACACACACTGTCTAGTGTCCCAATTATTTATTATATATTGCATGTTAGGTTGTTCTCTTGTTCATTGATCATTGATTTTTTTTTTTTTTAGGGGGGATCATTGATGTTTAGGGGAAAAAAAATATTGTTCATTGATGATTAGGGGTGAAAAAAAAAACTGAAAAGAAATTAAAAGCCGTTGAAAGTTTTTTTTTTTTTTTTAGAAGAAAAAGAAAAAAAAAAGCTGTTGAAAGTTGAAACAGACTGCTGCTGTGTTAGTCTTCAGATTGTGACCATGACCAAACAGTAATAAAAATTGACACCAACCAACTAATAAAACAAATAAAACAGCTATATAAAGATTCTTGAATCCCAAACACACTAAATTAAACCCCAAAATTATTCATTATTTGATTCCTACAATTTCTTAGTAACCAAACAAAAATCATGATTATTATGAAAAAAATTTAAAAAAACCAAAGCAATGACACGAAAACAGAGAGATGGACATCAAGGACTTTAGGATTTTGAACACAATGTTGTAAGTTGTAACAATGTACATAAAAGAGAAATCATGAAAATGAAGATAACCTCATCCTGCCCAATTAGCTAACATTGCAGCAACCTATTTAGCTTGGCTGGAATGAAATTGAATTTCAACTAATGCAATCCTGGCAACAGAACATAAAATATTAAAATAGGAGGCAACTACAAGTCCATAGCTTTAAAATTTGGAGTTAGAAAGAGCATAAAATATTAAAATAGCAGAAGCTAAAAGTCCATAGCTTAAAATTTTGGAATTAGAAGATTGCATAACAGAGATCACTTGCCGAACATCTGTTTTGAAAATAACAGAAAAATGCCAACATTAAGACCAAATTAGAACACAACTAACAGTTCTAATATTTTTAGAAGAACCTGCAATTATTTGCACAAAGCTACCCTTTATAAATTTTTCTGAAATCAACGTCAGTATTTTGTAGAAAATGAACAGTCCAATAGACTTTAATAAACTACATAACATTTGGTGTATTCCATCTACTCATGCCCAGCACGGTGATAAATTAGTTTCGTAATCTAGTTGTGAACATCCTAAAAAAATCAAGTAGGAAAAAAAGGCAACATAACAATTTACCACACCACAACACTACATGAAGAAATTAGAGTCAAACATAGTCGTTGAAATCACAGAGAATAAGATTCACTCCAAATACTAAAAACAAATCCACAACACAAAAGAGATAGTAATAAAATTTAAAAAGGAAAAAAAAAAAAAAACAGCAATCCAAAGAAACAAATCAGCACTGCCATTGTTGGCACACTGTAAGTGTGCTTATTTAATAGTACTCTTCTTATTCTTTATAACCTCTAGTCGGGTATTTAGAACTAACAAAAACTCTCTCTTGTTAATGCTTCAAAGAGGTTACATGGCTCCTGAATACCTTGCTCAAGGAAGACTAACTGAAAAAGTAGATGTCTATAGCTTTGGGGTTCTAGTGCTTGATTTTTTTTTTTTTAGGGGGGATCATTGATGTTTAGGGGGAAAAAAAATACTGTTCATTGATGCTTAGGGGTGAAAAAAAAAACTGAAAAGAAATTAAAAGTTGTTGAAAGTTTTTTTTTTTTTTTGGTGAAAAGAAAAAGAAAAAAAACTGTTGAAAGTTGAAACAAACAGCTGCTGTGTCAGTCTCCAGATTGTGACCATGACCAAACAGAGCAAACATAATAATAAAGATCCATGGATTAATCAAAAACATTAATAGAAGACAATTAGAGAATTAGTGGATCAATAGAAGTATGTAGAATATTGTTGTTCTTTGGTCATTCAGGTGGAACCAAGAATTAAAGACATTTGCATAATATTTTATTGGGTTTTAAAATAAAAAGCTTTTTCTAAAGATTAACAAACTAATTGAAACATTAATGTGTACACAACAGAACAATCTTTAGTAAATAGTCCCTAAATATTCAACGACATAATTTTAAGCAATATGCTAGCGATTTAATCAAATTCAATAAATGGAAAAGAAACATAATTTTCAGCCAAAAAAGATTCATCCATTCTTTAAAACAATTATACATTCCTTTAAACAAATATACAATCAAACGAAAAACATGACTTTTTAGCACAAACATGACTTTTCAACCATTATTGAATGGCATACATGTTTTTTCCTAAACATACTCAAGGGCTAAACCCCATAATGCAACCCACAACCCACAAAAAAACTGGATTATAATAAATCAAGAGGAAAGCATCAAAATAAAGAGTATAACACATCAAGTAACAAAATGCTGACCTTGGTGTGAAACAGTTTTTATATCAAGTCAGTCCAATGCGTGAATATGGTGGAGGTGCCAAATGCAGGCCCTTAAAAGCATAGCAAAAAAAAAGAAAAAATCATAATTGTTTTACAGTTCAGTAGAATACAAAATAAGAATTCATTGAATTAAAAAAAATGAAGATCAAAGCAGATTAAAATATGCAATTCAGAGCCAAATTAAAACCAAACAGATTAACGGAGAAAATTTGATTCAAATTATGAGATATATAAAGGGAAAATCAGGCTATCCAAACCTCTTAGTTTGATACAGCAACTCTTCTTGCAAAATACCCATGTTGTACCTAGCAAAGAACTCAGTATTCAACAAAATGACAGGTTAAGAAGTTTTTTTAAAATCACAGCAAAGATAGATGAAAGAGAGACTACAAAAGAAGTGGAAGAAAACATTGTAATATAGTTTGAGTTGCAAAAATATGAAAGATTGTTTTAGTTTTTAACAATCTGTTAGCTATTTCTCATATGATGATGGCTAAGGATTTGGCTTCCATTAGAAAAGGATATATAAAATAAATACTTAAAGCAAGATTAACATCAAAGAGTAACACTTTTTGGCACAAACTTGAATTGGAAAGTTTGTTTTCGTCTTATATATAAAGATTTTAAACAATCCAAGGTGAAATTTTTACTTTTGACTATAATAAATCAAAGGATAAGTCCTTAATGTTACCAAAATTAAAAAACCAAACCAAAGCATCCAAATAAAGAGAATTAACCAATCTATTTTTTAAAAAGGGTAAAAGAAGAACCCTAGACAATTAAGCAGGGGAACAAATTTAATATAGATATTTTGAAGAAGGCAAAGTGTAATTCATACCATGATAAACCTGAATGATTTAGTTATTTATGAACAATGAATATGAACAAAAAATTTCAAGGATGAGAAATGTGAGGCAATTGGTAGTATTACATAACAGGTAATTTTTTTTTTCTTGGACATGCAATTGGCTGAGAGGCTCTTCAATACCACCCCCACAGCCCCACCACTAAATACACATCTATATCCTCGTATCCACGGGCCCTGACTTTGATAATAATCCATGTAAAATTTGTTTTTTTTTTTTTTCCCTGTTTATCTCATCTTTATTTGTATTAAATTAAAATTTTATTTTGGATTAAATTGATATGTATAATTATTATGTCCCAATTAATTTATTCTCCTTTTTTCAAGTGGCCAAATAGATTGCCACAGAATCTTAACATGCAAATCAAATTCAAATAAGAGGTCGGTCTAATTTATAGAAGGTCTCTCATGATTCTAGGGTTCGGCATTCTTGTCCATGCCGTAAGAATTAATATTCACAACAAAGCATCTAAAGAAAGAGAATGAACATCCAAATTTCAATTCAAGTTCAAGTTCGAACATAGAGAGTTGATGCGTACCTTTCGTCGGAGTAGCGTCGATCTCTATCTCTATATCTCAATACTCCCGGGACGTACGAACTCCACTGGATCATAAAGCAGAGTCTGATGTGAAGAGATAGCTAGGGTTTTTTCTCTCCTTCCCTTTCTCTCTATCACAGTATCGGTAGGGGTTTTTTTTTAAAGAGAGAAAATGTTAAAGAGGAGTGATGAGAAGAGATGGGAGAAAATAGTAAAATAGGCATAACTTTCTAACTATATAATTAGTTGTTACGGTTTGTAAACTATATATTTTACTAGCATCTCGAGTCTAAGAGGCTCGATTTTGGGGCTATAAATCGAGTCTTTGATGGTCGATTTTTATAGTTTAATTCTGTCTAATGTGGCATTTTTTTCATGTGGCGACTACTTGGAAATCGAGTCTCTAAGACTCGATTTACATCCTAAACCTTCCCTCTTTTCCTTCTTATTTTTTCTACGTTTCACATCTCTCTTCTCTTTACATCTCCATCTGTTCCTTTCTTCCTCCCTACCTCTTCATCTTTTCCTTTCTTCCTCCTCCACGTTGATCTGCCGTCGAACCAGGCTGACCCAGGCAGTGCGCGACCCAGGCCGCGTCGCGCCCAGGTCGCGCGACCTGGATCTGGACTTGCACTGGGTTTTTTTTTTTTTTTGTGGTGAGTTTTGCTCAGTCATGGTGGATGAATTTAATATTTTTTGCTTTGTAAATCGAGTGTTAGAGACTCGATTTCCAGGTAGACTCCACGTAGGAAAAATTGCCACATCATACATTAAAAATCGACCTTCAAAAACTCGATTTTTAGACCCAAAATCGAGCCACTTAGACTCGAGATGCTAGTAAAATATATAGTTTGCAAACCGTAACAACTAATTATATAGTTAGAAAGTTATGCCTATTTTACTATTTTCTCCGAAGAGATGGCTAGGTTTTTTTTTAGTTGTAGCGTTTTTGTTATTTTATTTTAACCATTTTTTTTTATAAAAAAAAAATGCAAAAAACACTGCCCAAGGTGCTAAACTTGCAAAACAATATAATTTTTCGCTTTTTAAAGTTGAATGTGTCTAAATTTTAGATAGACAGTTAACCTATTTGTCCTTAATTGTAGGAATCAACTTTCTCTCAGCTTTTTCTATAGAATAGTATATGATATGATTATTAGCCAAACAGTCTTTCTCCTCAAACACACCTCTAACCCACAGTAACAGCTTCACGCCTCTCTCTCATCTCCTCCACATTGGTTTTCTTAGCAAACTTAGACCGGCAAGAGCTTGGGAGGCAGAATCGACGGCGGCCAAACCCTAACGTCATCACAGCAAGCAAAAACTAGAATTAAATCATCCATATTATTTGTGAGAATACAAACTATCTTGAAAAATAAGTACTTGGAAGACAAAACTTCACACCAAAATGATGGGCTCTGCCACTGTCTAAATTAATAGGACTTCAAAAGTACAAAATATTCAACTAAGAAAAATAAGGGAACAAGCAGTGTAATCACAATATGTAGATATTTTATCTCATAATTCAAGTTCATACAAATAAGAAAGATTCAAATCACACAAACTCCTAAGTTAAATAACAAAAACTATCCTTAGATAATTCATGTGAGGCAAACGCACTTACAAACATGAAGTTATCCTTCCGTTGACTGAGTATGTGAATCTAGTTTGTCAGATTTTTTGTTGTGTCCTAATAATATCTTTAATCTTTATTTATAATAGACAAAATCAGTTACTGCTCTTTCCTCATATTTTGGTAACTTCTATTGTATTCTGACTTAGTGGATAACTGACTCATATGCTCACTTTACAAAAGCCTTCAGTTACGTGGACTTCCAAAACTTCTGCTGTGAGTGTACTGTGTTATTTTCTTTTATAACGGGTCTTGCAAGTTTGCTTATTTGGGCCATGTAAAATCAAGATCCAACCCCTCAAGTCATACTTCCTCAAGTCATACTTTGGTAGACAATTTGACTCACATGCTCACACATGTGAACATATTTATTTTTTGTCCTAACACATATATATCACACAAAGCGTACCAAAATAATCTCAAATACAGAGGGATTTGGTAACAAACCTGGAAAAATCCGAAGCCTTGAAAAGATGGGTGGTAGGATCGGTGGTCCTTGGCGGCGAAGAGATGGGTGGGGGATGGGAATGGCAAAGAGACAGAAGGCTGTTAACGGATTGAGAGAAGGGATGGGGCGGAATGGAGGAAGGTGTGTGCAGTGGGTGGCTGGATTCTCTTGTTGGTTTGGGAAGAGGGATAAGAGAGAGAGAGAAGAGAGAGGCGGGTTTGAATAGAAAGAGAGAGGCTGGCTACCACTTACTTAATTATAGGTGGGCAGAGGCTTTTAATTTGCGCCTAAATCATTGGTTTCATAAATAAATACTAGCTAACACCAATAAAAAATAAAGAAAGAAAGAAAAATACTAGCTAACAAACTTAAACTAACGCGGTTTCTCAAAGGAATGCGGTGTTATCTTCGTTTGGAAACATTGTGGATGATATTCGATGTTTAGTTCCTTCCATACTAGTAATTCTGTGACTGATGCTTTAGCTAAAAATGCTAAGAACATTATTGCTTGTCAGGTCTGGTGGGAGGAGCAGCCTGAAGACATTGCTCCTCTGGCAGACTTTAATGTCATTAATTTCGGTCTGGTTTCTCAAAAAAAAAAAAAAAAAAAAACTTCACAGCCATGACTTGAAGGATGTAAACGTATCGCTTAAGTTTACTAATAGGTTTTGATTTCCAAATACTCTTTTGGTAATCACTGAAAACCTTCTTCTGCTTTTATTTATTTTATTTTATTTTTTTTAATTATATTTTATTTTTAGCTTGGACGTGGCTTTCTTATCTATAATTACGTGATTGAATGGGAGATGTAGGGTCTGTTTGGATAGAACTTATTTTGCTGAAATTGAAAACTGAAAACTGAAAATACTGTAGTAAAATAATTTTTAAATGTGTGAATAGTATTGTGGGACCCATTTTTAATGAAAAAGTGGCTGAAAAGTGAAATTTGTGGGACCCATGAACAGTAATTTTGTGTACTTTTCATAGCTGAAAGTCAATATATGCGGTTGGGTTTAAAAAAAAAAAAAAAGTCAAAACACGGACGTGGATGCAGAAAAGTGCTATCCAAACGCCCTTGTATTTCTGCCAAGTGGGAACTAGGCATTGTATGTGATCTAGCATGTGATTGGATCCACGTCCATGTTTACTCTGTTTGCGTTTTTTTTTTTTTTTTTTTAATTTTTTAAGTCGTAAAATTTGACTTTTCCACCTATGTATTGTTCACGTGTTTTAAATTTTCTCCGACAGAGTGCATTGTTCAGCACTTACACACTGTTCATGGGACCCACAAGCACTTTATTTAGAAAAAAATTAAAAATGGGTCTCACGATACTATTCACACATTTAAAAATTATTTTGCTACATTGTTTTCAATTTTCAGCAAAATAAATTATATCCAAATGGACCTCTAAAACCGAAGACGAGGTTTTTGTTTCTATTTTCAATTTTATTTTATTTCCTAAATTTGAAAGATAGCAAGCAGTGGCGGCGCCATGTGCAGCTCAAGGTGTTCCCAGGAACACCCTGACCTGAAATTTTTTGTTTTATTTTATATATATATAATAATTAAAAAAATTTATTTGTTTACTCTTAAAAAAATTAGGAACACCCTCAATCAAAATTAGGAATGATGAAGTCTAAATCGTCAGTTGAGTGGGTTCGTCCAGATGATTCTGGGACCTCGTCACTGCTCCTGCAAAATAGGACTAAGGCTTTCCTGAGATGGACACTAGTGTGGCGCTTGCCACAACGTCTCCGATACCTAAATTAGTATGTAGAATTCTTTTGAGAGAAAATGAGAAGCATAAAAGTATTTCTTTTGGTCGGAATTATGTACCTTCTGTGTTCCTAATGAGTGTGTATATATAGTTTTGTGGTTTCTAGTCGTTGGGGCCTTTGATTGTGGTTTTAATGCTATTCTTGTAATGCCTTAGGGCTTATTACTGTAGGTCTTGATGGGACTCCAATGGTTTGACAGCTGGTTTGTAATTGTCTATGGCATTGAATCCTCTTATTAATGACTTGCATGTCCTCGTCCTCGTCCATGCCGCTTTGTGGGTGGACGAAGGTGTTTCATGAGCTTGTCCAAGGGAAGATATCTCATCAGTCCCATCAGCTGCCCCCTTAGGTGTCGTGGTCGTCGTGGTGTGTCAGGACAACCATTGGAACATGAAAGGTTTTCTGACTAGACGTAGCTTTTGGGGTTTTGCTCCACATTTAATGCAGAGTGGTGGTGCCACACACATCATGGCCACGTGGCGCGTTCTGGTCAGTGTAGTTAATGTGCCAATCAAGTGACTCTTGGTTTTCCGCTGGGTTTCAGTTTTTTTGTGCCTAGTTTTTAAACATCTCTTCTTTTCACTTTCCCCTTCACTTTCTCCAACTCCCAATCATTGCTTTGAGCTTTTTTCTCTCCAACTTTTCTCTGTGATTTTCTCCGAGCCGGTGCGTTCTATGGCTAAGCTTTCTGCATTTTCCTTTGGAGGTATGCTTTTCTTCTCTTCCCTCTTATAGCATGGACATAGATTATGACAAATTTCTGATTTTCCTTTTTCTCTCTTTTTCGTGTGTTTATTTTTGGTTTTTAGGGGTTTTTAGGATTCATCTCTTTCCTTCCATTTTCTGGTTTTCATGGTCAATAGTGTTAAGGTTAGGGTAGTTTGCCCCTCAGTTTCCTTCTTTTTTGCACGCTTGGGGGCTTCTTTAGGTACTTCCTGTGCTTTTCTCCCTTTGGTTGGGAATTTTGTTTTTGAGGGTAGTGGTTTAAGCGTTGTATTGGGTGAGTTATCCCCAGTGCTTTGTCAATTGATCAATTAGTTTGAGAGTTTGGTGAGTGAAAGAGGGGCAATGTTTGAGGTGAGATCGAGCGAACTTGAGACTGAACTGTCATCTAGTGATGACCCCGTTGAGGGGAATACCACCGTGTCCGTCCTTCAAGTAGTTAGGGCTTTTCACGCCCTTGAGGAGGTGTGTGGTTTGGACAGGGAGACGCTCTCAAGATTTAAGGATAGATTGCAATTCCCAGATAGGGTTAGGGTTTGTCTACCTCATGAGGAGGAACAAGCTTGCCACTTCTCGCTTAGGGAGGTGTGCTTCTATGAAGCTGCCTTCCTGAGTGGGCTTAGATTACCCGACCACCCCTTTATTATGGAGCTTCTAAGACATTTTGGTATTGCTCCTGGGCAACTTATGCCCAATTCGTGGAGGATAGTGGTCAGTTGTATGGAGATATGGCTGGCTGCTATAGATAGGGACATGATTAGGGTGGACGAGCTTGTTTACCTGTACCATTTAAAGCCATCTAAAAAGCATGGGTACTACAAACTGGTACCTTGGGAAAGGAGGACTAGGATCGTCCAGGAACTACCTTCGTCATTTAGATACTGAAAGTCCCAGTTCTTTTTTGTGTTCGGGGATGATTGGGAGACTCCCTTGGACGAAGTTTGGGGTGATCTCCCTAGGTTGCTCTATTAGTGGAGAACCCCAATTTTAGGTGCGCCGTTATTTCTTCCAACCTCTTGACCTTTAATCTTCGTGTTCATTTTATCATCATTTACTCTTCTATTCATTGTCTCGTGTAGTTAAAAGACGGCTCAAGCTTAAGAGCGGGTATAAGAAGCGGCTTGAGAAAGCCATCAAGTACGCGAGGACGATCGAAGATTTTGACAATCTGGTTGATCCAAGGACCCTAGCTTTTTACTGCCTCAATCCAGAGCAGTCTGCTTTTGTCCTACGAAACATAGAAATCGAGCAGAAAAATAGTATGTGTTTGTTTGAGTTCGTCTATGTTGACCTTTTTTCATCCTTCTTCTTCCATTTTTTTTACAAGTGTTTTCCTTCTGCAGGGATGACGACGAAGTCTAATTAAGGGATGTATGCACGAATGAGGGCCAAGAAAAACGAGCCCCTTTCTAACATCAGGACCAGGGCTGTGCGTGTGACGGATAAGGGGGCCTCCATCACTTTAGGTACCCTAGTCACTCTTGGGATTGAGATGACGAGGACAACCTCCCCAGCTACCTCGGTCGAAGAGATCATCCCCCAATGAAAAAGGCCGCGAACTGATGACAAGGGAAAGGAGAAAGCACTCTTGTTCGTCCAGTGTCTAAGATGATGTTGGAGTCGTGCTGGCGAAGGCACAAGAGACCTTTACTACTGAGGATATGAAAGTATTCTCAAGCTCGTCTCGCAACGAGGTTGTGAGCTGTCACCTCCACAAGCTCGTCCAGGTAGTATACTTGTGCAAATTCATCCTCTTTTTTTTTTTCTTTTTCTTTTTACATTATCTTGAAATCTGGCTCCTCTTTTGTAGGTTTTGGGGGAGAGCCTTCACATTACCTCGGAGTTTCTTACCCAGAAGGCAATGGTGTCATTAGCGGTGTCACGGATGAAGGCTTTGGAGGTAGAAAATTCCAAACTAAAGAAGGATCTGATCACTGTTATGGGAGAGGCTAACACCGTCAAGGAGCAAGTTAAGGGACTTTCCGACGAGCTGAGGGTGGAAAATCAACTAGTCTCGGAGAAGGATGAGCAACTCTTGGCAGCGAAGGAAAAACTCAAGACAATTGCTGCGAAGTTCGTGGAAGCCTTCCAGACGATAGAGGAGTACAACACTGTCCTCTTCAGCTAGTAATTCAAAGGCTTCGAGCTCCTGAGGCGGTATCTCATCAGGCATCCAGCTGGAGTGGACTTAGAGAACTTGGATCTTGAAGAGGTGGATAAAGAGATGGCAACTGAGGAAGCTTCTTAGTCCACTGCTCTTGAGGGTGATGCTCTTGGGGACGCCACTTTGCCTCCTCCAGATGTCTAAACCTGCTTTTTCTTTATGGCTTCTTTCATATATATATTTTTTATTTTTGCTTTTTGGGTGCCTAGTGTGTTTTAGGCTTTTAGATTATATTTTCAAAACAATATTTCTAATTTTAGAACAATGTTTTTAGCCTAGTGTTTATGGGCTTTTAATTTTAGTATGAAAACAATGGTAGTTGCTCGTTGTTTTTGGGCCTTTATTTACATCTATAATTGTATACTTACCTGTCTGTACTCTTGTTTTTGCGTGATCTCTGTTTGTCTCATTCCTTTAGTTACTCTTTCTGCATTGGTACCTTATGCCTTGCACTCTTATTGAAGGGGTTTTGATCCATCAGTATCTTATCTCTGTCCAGGCGGAAACGGGTTATTTGGTCATTCTTCGTGATTTACCCTTTTTTAAGGGATTTTGTCGTTCATTTTCCTTCGCCAGTAACTTACATCCGTCTAGGCATAATCTTATTACTTAGCCATTTTTCTTTTTGTGACTTACACCCATTTAAAGGATTCTATCATTCTTGGCTTCGTCAATAACTTACATCTATCTATGTGGAATCTTGTTACTTAGCCATTTTTCTTCTTATGACTTACATCCATTTAAGAGATTTTTTCATTCTTGGCTTTGTCAGTAACTTACATCCGTCTATGCGGAATCTTGTTACTTAGCCAATTTTTTGGGCTTTTAAGCTGCTAGGTTTGCTCGTATTAGGTCATTGGCTAAATAATCCTTTTATTACTTCTCAAAAATGAAGACAGTTGTTTATTACATCTATTGATGGTACTTCTTCAAGTGCTCAATGTTCCATGGTCGTGGAAGTCTCTATTCTTCTAAAGTCTCCAGGTGGTAACTGCCTTGTCTTAAATAATGGACGACCCGGTAGGGTCCTTCCCAAGTTGGACTGAGCTTCCCTTGGGTTGGGTCCTTGGTTGCCGGGGTGACTTTGCGTAAGACGAGGTCCCCTATATCAAGTCGTCTGAGTTTCACTCTTTTGTTATAGTACTCAGCCATCTTCTGCTGATACTTCGTTAATCTGTCGGAGGCTTCATCTCTGGTCTCGTCCAAGCAATCTAGGTTATCCTTTAATTGATCATCATTACTTTCTTCGTGGAATGTCTCTCATTTGATGCTGGTTATTCCCACCTCAACCGGGATCACCGCCTCAGTGCCGTAAGTGAGTCTGAAGGGGGTCTTTCCTGTCGGGGTTCTTGCTGTAGTCCTGTAAGCCCACAAGGCATTGGGCAACTCCTCCGGCCAGGCCCCCTTAGCGTCATCCAACCTAGCTTTGATGATCTTGAGTAGTGTTTGGTTGGTCACCTTCACCTGTCCGTTCACCTGTGGGTGTCCTGGGGATGAGTATTGGTTCTTGATCCCTAAGCCTGAGCAAAAATCCCTAAAGCCTTGACTATCGAACTGCCGCCCGTTGTCTGATATGATCGTCCGTGGAATCCCAAATTTATAGATTATGTTCTTCCATACAAAGCTCCAAATTTTTGCTTCAGTGATGGTTAACAATGCTTCTACTTCAACCCATTTTGTGAAGTAGTCAATAGCGACTTATAGAAACTTTACCTGTTCCTTACCTCATGGCAGTGGACTGACAATGTCAATTCCCCATTGTGCAAATGGCCACGAAGAGGATATCGTCATCAGTCTCTCGGCTGGAAGGCGTTGGACATTCCCGAATCTCTGGCAGTTGTCGCACTTCATGGCAAGCTCCCTTGCGTCTACCTGCATAGTAGGCCAGAAATAACCTGTTCAGATAACTTTGCTTACCAAGGACTTGGGACCTGCATGATCTCTGCAAACCCCTTCATAGATCTCTTCCAGAATATACTTAGCTTCTTCTTCATCAGCACACTTCAAGTAGGGCATGGAAAAGCCTCTCTTGTACAAGGTATCATTTAGGATCGTGCATATGGCTGCTCTCTTCCTGACCTTCCTGGCTCCTCGACCTCTTGAGGGAGGTGTCCGTCTTGGAGAAAGGATATGATCGGGGTCATCCAGCTATTTGTACTCTAAATTGCAAATGTAAAGACTTCTTCAATGCTGGGGTGTTTCTGGACTTCCATCTCAAAGTCCATGCTTGTTGATCCTTCTTCCGACGATGCCAGCTTCGCGATCTCATTTGCTATCATGTTCTAGCTTCTTGCGATCTGCGCGAATTCCACCCTATCAAACTCTTGTGTTAAGTGCTTCGTAAGCCTAAGGTATTTTTGCATCCTTTCCTCCTTTGCTTTATATTCTTCCTTCATCTGCCCTATTACCAGCCTAGAATCACTCTGGAGGAGCAGTTTTTTGCTCCTAGTGCTTTCCCGACCCTTAGCCCCATCAATATTCTTTCGTACTCTACTTCATTATTGGTGGCCGGGAATTTCAGCTGGACTCCATATTTAAGCATTTCTCTGCCTAGGGTAATGATGACGACCCCTACTCCTCCCCTCTTTTAGGCTGATGAACCATCAGCCTGTATCATCCAACGTTCTATCTTGTCGAGGTGGTTGTCCTCATCTAGGAAGGTAAACTCGGTAATGAAGTCCGCCAAAGCCTACGCTTTAATTCCTGTCCTAGGGTGGTACTCAACGTCAAACTAGCTAAGCTCAATCGCCCACTAGACCATTCTCCTTGCTGCCTCGGGCTTGTTCATGGACTTTTTAATGGGTTGGTTCGTCATTACCAAGATAAGGTTCGCCTGGAAATACGATCGCAGCTTACACGAAGCTACTATCAATGCGAATACAATCTTCTCAATTCTTGGGTATTTGGCTTCTGCCCCTTGGAAGGCTTGGCTGATGTAGTAAAATGGGAGCTATTTTTTGTCCTCTTCTCGAATTAAGGCTGCACTTACAACTATAGTTGATACTGCCAGATACAAATACAGGTTTTCCACTTGCTTGGACGGGCTTAGGAGGGGTGGATTGCTTAGGTAACGCTTAAGTTCTTGAAATGTATTCGTCAGTCCAGGCAAAGGCTTGCTTTAATGTCTTGAAGAAGGGTATGCATTTGTCCGTCACCTTAGAGATGAACCTGTTAAGTGTCGTTATCCACCCAATCAGCTTTTGGACTTCTTTGGTGGTCTTTGGCGATGTCATGTCGAGTATGGCTCACACCTTCTCTGGGTTTGCTTCTATCCCCCTTTGGGACACCATGAACCCCAAGAACTTTCCCAAGGCTACTCCAAAGGCACACTTACTGGGGTTCAACTTCATCTGGTACTGTCTAAGTGTGGCAAATGTTTCTTTAAGATCGTCTAGATGAGCAAGTTCTTCCTTGCTCTTGACGAGCATGTCATCCACATATATTTCCATATTTCTCCCGATCTGCTTGTTGAACATTTTATTCACTAGCCTCTGGTAAGTTGCTCCTGCGTTTTTCAGTCCAAAAGGCATTACCTTGTAGCAATAGAGCCCTTGGCTCGTGATTAAAGTAGTTTTCTCTTGGTCTTCCTCGGCCATTTTATTTGGTTGTACCCCGAGAATTCATTTTGAACGTCAGTAGTTTATTTGGTCTTCCTGCGTTTTTACTAGTTCTTATCTAGATCCACCATTAACATAACTCTTATACTTGCTACTATCAATCTGCAACATCAACAGGAGTGAAAAATTTTGTCAAATTTTTTGTGTCTATAGACTTTCAAAAAAAAAAAATTATGTGGTTCATGTTAGTTAGTAGTAATTTTGCATCTAAAACAAGATAATTAATTTTTCGTTTTAGGCCCCCAAATGCATTAAGTCGCCTCTATTCTAAGGGCATCGTGAATGATCACTTCAGAGTCTCCCTCAAGAATAATTGAGGAGAGACCAAGTTTCCTGGCAAAATCAACAGCTCTTCTCAACCAAAGCTTCAACATCTACTATGATGACTGAGTTGAGTTGCCTAGGTTCTCACCTAATATCTTCTCTCTTTATTCTAAACTAGTCACTAACCCGTGCGATGCACGGAAAAATTGAGAAAAATGATCAAGAACTTATTTATTTAATTATAAGATTAATTCCTAATATTCATATATTCCATTCTAGTCTTGTGAAAGCAAAAAAATTATAAATCATTGCTCCTCTAACAGGCACATTTATTTCCCAGTTAAGTTCCCTTTCAAAATAGAGCTTCTCATTATTGGTACACTTTGTGGTTGAAAGAGAGATATGCAAGTGAAATGTTTAGTTCATATTGCAAAGTTACATGCAACTTATAATTTGTTTCTAAATATTTGATGATTTATCTATTTATTAAGGCTAATAAGTAGGCTAATTTTCAAAATGTTTCCTCTTTCCTTCAAATCCAAAGAACCAAAAAGCCAAACCCCTCCCCTCTTATAATGTCAATGAATTTAATGAAGCCTTGAATTATTGAATTTTTTCAAGTGATTGCATGGTAGGTTGATCCAGCTGCTGGTCACAGAGCGATAAAATTTTGGCACAACATGTATTGATGTTCTTCTGCATTATATCAATATCAATTCCTTTCTGACAAATAAAACAGCATCGCCAACATTTTTTTTTTTTTTGAGATTCAACAGCATTGCCAACATTAATCATTTCAATAATTACAAATTAACTTGTAGATAATTTCAGAACTCAAACAACTAAAAATCATTATAATGCAGCCATTATATATGGGTTTAAAAGCATCCTATCAATCATTCAGACCAATTGCATTATCTAATAGCAGGAAAAATTTATAAAACTTAAGCAATAATAGATCTTGATGATCCTGAAAAACCACCTAAAATGTTAGATCTTGATTAGCTTATATTAAGTAGTAATGATCCCAACTCTTGTAACCTGCATTTAGTAGGTAAAATTTTCTGAGTTGTTCTCCATAGTATTTTCAAATTCCATTGCTTCTTCCAGATTGATCCCTATTCTTGACATCACCCCATGTTGCAAAAAATATGCTAACCTCACAGTAAACCTCCCTTGAGAATTTGTTATCCACATAATCTTATCTGGTGTATTTCTTATTCACAGCAATTTTAACAATGGCACAAATTGAAACTACATCAAACAAGTCATGTAACTTTGCCAAGTCCCACTCTCCTCTCATTGCATTAATTAGCAAACTAACCACCACTTGCTGTTGAACCACTAAGCTATCTTAGCAATCTGTTTGAAATTATGACCATGATCCAGAAGTCTTCCCATATTCTAACTTCCTGCCATATATATTAAAAGACAGTTTTACTTGTATCCCAATTAAGCTCTTTTAAGATACACGATGCACAAATTATTAAGAACAAAGGTTGTAACAAATTACTTTAAATTGATGTTTTCTTTGAAAATTTTATGAAATATGGGATGAAAGTAATTGCTGACCTGCATGTAGTTAGAGGATCACATAATGGAATTGATCACAGTGGGACAAGAGATGGATTTCAAGAATGTGTAGATTCCAATATAAAGGATACTGTGGCAGTCATAGACTTCCTAGCAAAAAGGTTCAATAAACTTAACTTTTATTCTTACTATAAAGTACCATATCTTTGATTAACTGCTAATGTTTTTTTTTTTTTCGATAAAATGGTTTGAGAATGTTGTCTAAGAGTGACAGACCACATATGCATTATAGATCACTCCAATAAGAGAAATTGATGAATTTTGAATGTTCCCTACATCCTAAATTAGACCTTGTTTTTGTGCAGGTATGCCCACAATCCAAGTCTTGTAGCAATTGAGTTAATGAATGAACCTCATGCATCAGGAGTCACTCCAGACAACCTTAAAAACTATTATAAATCTAGGTATGATGCTGTGAGAAAGTACACATTATGTGATCCTCTCAAACCAGTTAGGGAATGCTCATCCAAAGGAGCAACTCTCATTTCCTGGAAACTTCAATCATGTAGTCATTGACATGCATTACTACAATCTCTATTCGGATGAGTTTAGCAACATGAATGTACAATCTTATGCACTAAAAACCATGACAACTTCCAATGGCCCCCTCAGTTTTGTAAACCAATCTTATGCAGTAGTGGTAGCCATTGCTGCTGTCTGGTATAAATCCTTTTTATTTGGACAGAACCTAAGACCAAGACTACTTTTAAAGTAGACCCAAATTCACTGAACCCACAATATATTCTCAATGATAAATTTCAAATTTGCAGAGAATATCCCAAACTCTAATCTCAATGCACAAACCCACCATGAAATAAATCATTAAAAAATCAAATCTTCTTCTTAATGTCCCTTAAACTTTCAAATACGTAATCTCAAAGACCATTGTGATTCAATTCATCTTCTTTCTACTATATAAACCTATCCTATTTGCAAAACCTAAAATTGTCTTCATGAGTTAAATACCAAAAGGTTAAGACCAAGTCCAAGTTCAATACCAATCCCACCACCAATAGTCTACTAAATCAGTAAAAATATCTAACATATGACCTCATATTCACAGATCCACCTCTAAATCATACCCAAACCCACAATTCAAAAGAAACCAATACCAAACTCTAATCTCAATGCACAAACCCACCACAAAATGAATCATAAAAATCCAAACCCAAAGATTAATTTCCCCTAAAAGTTCAAATACACAATCTCAAAGTCTATTGTGGTTCCATCTTGATTCAAATTAGAACCTATAAATCCCAAATGGAAACCAAAATGAATTAGAATTTAAAATTCCTTATGAATTTCAAATTTATATCTAGAAGAGAAACTATACCCTAAAATCAAGTTTCTAAGTGGTAGACACATGAACCCAGATAAGAATTCACAAAATTAAATCCAAGACCTTTTCATTTTGAACAACAAGACTTCTTTTTTTTTATGAATGAACACAAACACTCACGTGCAAATACACACACACTTAAAAAGATGTAATGTTTTATGTTTTGGGGTGTATTGTGTTTTTTTACTACCTCTATTTTTGCTTTTAATACACATACATTCACTTTGTGTTAGAAGCTTCCACTGCCCATTTTAGCACTGCTCGAATTCTCGCCTACATACTTTATATGCCTTTTTTTTTCTTCTTTTTGCTATTGCTTTTTTATATTTTACAGTTCAAAATTTATGAACCCAAGAAAGACAACTCGAGGGCCCTTATCTTTTGCACTTTTATATTTCCCTTAACTTGTATTCTCTTTGAAGCTATCCATTTCACTAATCAACGACATATGTTCAACCTCATAGAAATTCAAGCTCTTATTGGTGTCTTTGCAATTTAATAGATAATCCGTAATGCATTGGTAGTAAGACCGAACAGCCTACACAACCAAACGATAATATGAATTTATTCTACCATACCAAAAGATATAACCAAAATAGTTTAGCTTAGCCTCTACTTTTTATTTCTAATTGAAGAAACAATCCAGCTTTATTTACAATGTAATTTTCCAGCAAAGCAACTCATTGCTACCAATTCATATAAATCAAAAGATAATCTATTGGCGGTTTTTCTTCAGCATCTGTCAGTATTGAATCGATTCATTTATATGACATTGTAATTTTCTTCAGCTTCTTTCAGTATTGAACCAAAAGACACAGCTCCAATTAAAAAGTCCAGCAATCAAAACAACTGTCCGCACCACAGCAATGCAATTCATTTTTATTTATAATTGAACAAACAATCCAGCTTTATTTACAATGGAATTTCCCAGCAAAGCAATTCAATTTTATTTCTAATTAAAGAAACAATCCAGCTTTATTTACAATGGCATTTCCCAACAAAGCAACTCATTACTGCCAATTCATATAAATCAAAAGATAATCTATTGCCAGTTTTTCTGTAGCATCTGTCAATATTGAATCTATTGATTTAGATGACAATAATTTTCTTCAGTTTCTGTCGGTATTGAACCAAAAGACAGAACTCCAATTAAAAACCCCAGCAATCAAAACAATCATCCACACCATAGCAAAGCAATTCATTTTTATTTTCCAGCAAAGCAACTCACTGAACAATGTCGTATTTCTTTTGTTTAATTATTTTGGTTACATAAACTGAAGAAACAATCCAGCTTGAGGGATACCATGGAACGTGATGATGTGCCTTCTGCATCATAGCTTGTGGCATGAAAGTTGACCCACAATGTTTCGGATGAAAGTTGACAGGTATAAATGTTGTGTTGGGAATTTTTCTTTCGGTTTTGTTAGTATTGAATCTATTATAAATAAGACAATGTCTTTTACATTATATTTTGGTAGTAAAACCAAAGAGCCTACACAATTCATATAATTCAAAACCGAGCAGCAATTCATTACGGATATTCTATTGGCGGTTTTGCTATCAAATCATTACTATGGAAGGTCTTTTGGATGAAAATTGACCCACAATGTTTCGGACGAAAGTTGACAGGTATAAACGCCGTGTTGGGAATTTTTAGTATTGAATCTATTAGAAATAAGACAATCCAAACAGCCTACATAATTCATATAATTCAAAACTAAGTAGCAATTCATTACGGATAATCTATTGGTGGTTTTGCTACCAAACCATTACTACCAATTCATATAAATCAAAAGATAATCTATTGGTGGTATTTCTGCCGCTTCTGTCAGTATTGAATTTATTGATTTATATGACATTCTAATTTTCTTCAGCTTCTGTCAGTATTGATAATCTACCATGTGGATCGTCTCTCTCCTAAGTTTCTCTCTATCAAAATTGTTCTCTTTCATCTCTATGGGTCAGAATATTTTTTTTGAAAAAATTTTAAAAAGTGAGAAAAGGCAAAAAATAAAAAAAATAAAAAACATACCTAACAACTAAAAACTAAAAGTTAAGCTTATAAATTGATAAAAAACAAATACTAGAATTACTATTTAAAAAAAGTGTACACTCATTAAAAACAAATATTATTTTATAAAATTTTGAACCTTTGACAGAAAAACGAGAAAGAAGCCTTTTACAAGTGATTTTTTATTTTTTATTTTCTGTGGTAGGACCTTAGGCCTAAGTAGCCACAAGAGCTTTGTAATTTTTTTTTTTTTTTAAAGAATGAGCTTTGTAGCTCGATTAATATCTTTTACTGTTTTCAAGAAGGCATTTGAGATACTGACCTAAAAATTTTAAAATACTAAATAAATTCATTGGTTATTGTCTTAATGGTCACCTCAGAATCTAACGTGGCATCTGTGCATTTGATGTGCGGCATAAATAATTTTCCTTGGTAAGATGACATCATGACAGCAAAGACTAGATTGATAATAAACTTTTATTTTTGATTTTTAGGGACACAAATGTATTTTTCCCCTCTCGTTTAAACTTAAAATCTTCTTTTAAAAAAAAGCATTTTCCCTCTCGTTTTTTCCTGTTGTTTTCTGGGAAAGAAAAAAAATCCTGAAAATCACAATAACTAAACAAATACTTACTTTACTAATCGATCTTGAATGGGTTTAAGTGGCTAAACCCATTCATAATCAAGCTTAAAAATCTCGGTTTGTGAAAGAGATGGGTGTGATCACCAACATCACCAACAACTTGGGTGTTCCTTATCATGGCGACCTGGTCAGGAAGAAGCGACCGCTACTAATGTCAAGGTTTCCTTTTTCAAACATGTGTATTCTCTGGTTATTATTAAGTTGCAGCTTTTCTCTCTTGTCTACTTGCCATGTATATTTTTATTAATGAAATAGGTTTCATTAAAAAAGTTGTACTAGTTGTAGGGCAAAATAACAAAAAATAGACTTTTGCAGAGTGGGGCGGGGCTTTGCAAGGCCTCAAGGGGTGGAGATGGGGCAAAAAAATTTTCTTCGTCATGCGAGGCGGGGCGGGGATAGGGCAAGACAAAATCTTGCAAGGCGGGGGCGAAAACCCCATCCTTTGGACCCGCCCCGCCCCATTGTCATCCCTGCAGTCCTTAATTGGTTTTGGACGTTTGTCTATATTAAAAAAAAAAAAAAAAAAAAACCTGCATTGATTAGGAGAAAGAGTCATTATAATTTAGGCTAAAATACAAAACCCACTCCCTATGTTTCACCATAATTTATTTCAGTACTCTAACTCTGCTTTTGTTCAATTCAGTTCTCTAAGTTTTAAAAGTATTCAATTAAGACTTTAGTTAGTATTCCATTAGACTGTTTGTTAACTATCATTAAAATTGCATTTGTTTTGGTCTTTCACAATATTTAATTAATAGCATTATTATTTTATTATTTCTTTTGAAAAAGAGGATAGAATTTTATATATAAAAGTAAGAAAATACTGAACAAAGATGCCTGGACCCAACAACTACGAATTGATAGATGATATCATAGGGTCACACTATGAATTCTCAATCCATTCCCCTAGTGCCAATAAGAGTTTGGAGCTATTATTTGAAGATACTAGTCAATAATCCAAGAACTTGAAAGTGATCTTGTTTGAAAATTGAATAGTAAAGAAATATACTTTCAAATTAGTGAATCTAATTTCTGCAATGACAGAGACAGAGTAGGCCTACATCTTTGTTGTTTCCTTCAATTTGCTAACAACTACCTAAACATTGTTTTATTCAGCGATAGGCAATTTTGAAGTGATCGAAAATTTTGTCTTAACGAAAAGACTTTCTTTAATAGATGATGAGTGAAAGAGACTCCGTTTGCAAATTGAAACTTGGAGAAATATACATCTTTTTCTTTTTCCTTCAACTTGCAAAATACATCGTAAATAATATGGGTCGGTCATTGCATGCCTTATATTTCCACATTGAGGTGATCGTTGAAGAACACCGATCCACGTTCATATTTTGAAAAGATATTTTCCGAAATGGGCTCCACCTTTCCCAAAATGCCGATCCCATGTTACTCTCCAAAAGCTGATAATTGTCCTTCTACGCATCTCTCTCACTCTCTACTTACAATTCAAAAATACAAGATAATGAAAATTACTAAAAAGACACTCCATCCATCCCCCACAGGCACAGTACCTTGTCATTTCATTTCTATTCCTATCTTTAGCTATAGCTTATAGCTTCAAGCTCATTTTGTATTTTTAGGGTTTCTATCTTTCAACAACCGGAGAGAGAGAAATGGTGAGCCCTGGATCGCGACGAATCGGAGAGACCGTGCCCTGCGATTTCTGCAGTGAGCAAATCGGGGTTCTCTACTGTAGAGCCGACTCGGCCAAGCTCTGCTTGTTCTGTGACCAGCACGTTCACTCGGCGAATCTTCTTTCGCGGAAGCATCTCCGGTCACAGATCTGCGATAACTGTAGCTCCGAACCGGTTTCGGTTCGGTGCTCCACGGACAACCTCGTGCTTTGCCAGGAGTGTGATTTGGACGCTCACGGGAGTTGCTCTGTGTCCGCCTCACACGATCGGAGCCCAATCGAAGGCTTCTCTGGCTGCCCCTCAGCTCTCGACCTCGCTTCCTTTTGGGGCTTAGATCTCGATGATAAGAAGGCGAATCAATCAGCGCCGACAATCCAGGACTGGTGCGGCGGCGGCGCTGCTCCAGATTTGTTCATGCCTTCGTCGGCGTGGATGTTCAACAACGATTATAACAACAACAGCAACAGCAAATCGAGCGCGGCGTTGTGTTATCAGGACTTGATTGTTCCCAACGACAGCAGCAACGGCGGCGCGATTCTCGGCGCGAATTGCGGGGGGATCGTAACCGCTTCGAAGAGCTGCGGGAAGCAGAGGCACGTGATTTATAAGCAGATATATATATATATATATATATATATATATATATATATGGGTGATTTTAAACTAGCTATCACTGTCAAAGGGGTAAATTGAATTTTTTTTATTATTTAAAAAAGGGGTTCTAACTGAAAACTTTAAAACTTTGTAATCATCCCCAAACTATGGGAATGAATAGTGTGTAATGGTTAAGTGAGCAGTAAGAACTCAAACGCAAAAATCAAAAAGTCAGAGCAGAGGAAAGATGCGGCATGAGGAGAGGATATATGGAAAGTCAGGAAAGATCAAAAGAAAAACTTTTGGGTAAAGAGAAAGAAAAAACATTTAAAAATTGATTATTGAAAATGAAATGAAATAGATTTTTTTTTTTTTTTTTTTTTTTGAGGAAGGACAGAATAGATAGTTTATTGAAGAAGAATAGATAGTAAGATCGTAATTTAGCTAGAACTTTCAAAAAGTTTCAAGATAGGCGGCTTAAAAATTAATAGTCTCTCCATCGTTGTATTCTCTATCACTCTCCCCAATTTGATATACCTTTTAACTAAGAGAATTAGATATATTTTTTTAATAGACAAATGTCTCTTTAGTGCTTGTTTGGGTACTCTGCAATTTTAAGTGGTTTGTTTTCATTGTGTTTATTAAAATTCATAGTTTTTGGTAATTTTTTTGTTAACATGTGTGATAAGAAAATGAAAGCTAACTTCTTCTTCTTTTTTTTTAATAAAAAAAATAAAAAGATTAGATTATTTGCAAGATAAGAAACAATTTTTTTTTCCTCATTCCCAAAAACTCCCCCAATGTCTCTTCGCTCTCTTTGATGTTTGGGATGCCCACAAGGAGATATTGTTTAAATATAGTAGTAGATTATGAACTATTGCTAGAGATACTTTAGTACTTTAATTTTAAAGTGATCACTTTTAGTTCCTATCAAACTTAAGTGATCATTATTAGTCTTTTTGTCAACATCCATTAAATCTCTGTAATAAAATAAATGTGGCCAGAAGCGGCCCAACATAATTTGAAACTTAAGGCAAAAAAATTAAGTGTGGCCTTTTATATGTAAATATTAGTTAAAAAATATTTAATACTAATCTCATCAATGTTAATTTGATACATTAAATATATAATTTGATGAATAATACCAACTATACTAATTTCAATTTCATATAGAGAATTGAATATCATGATTGAACTATAAATTTTAATAAAAATATATTAGGATTAAAAAAGATACGTTATTCTAGATATATAATAGTGCATAGTTAAGTAAAGTTGTAAATTAATTTTAAATTTTATATCTTGATTTTAAGAGATATAGAGATAGATATTATTTGGTATGTGACTTTGTAGGATATTGATTTACAAAAACTAAAGTCTCAAACTATTATAGGAGATTAATTTATAATTGATGATTTAATACATTTGCAACATTTTTTTGAAATATTTTAGGCTTTCAATTTGGTTAGGTTTCTTTTGGTCTCATACTTTAGGAGTCTTGATAGAAATGAAAAGAAAAAAATGCCCTAAAAGCATTACAAACTGTTCACAATATGATGTAACAATAACTATAATTGATGAATTTCATAAATCTAATTAATAAATGTTTATCAGGCTAGAAAAGATAGAAATGCAATGTGAGTGCAGCAACATTAAAAGTTACGCTTCAACTTTTAATGATAGATAGATAGATTACCTGCTTCAGGCTAGCTAATTGCAAATTTCTTCTTTCACACTAACCGTAAGCCCAATGGGTCTCTTGAAAATGTCAGAATTGATACCAGTTTCTTGCCTATGGCGCATTTAGTTGCTTCTTCCTTATACCAGACTATCACATGGTGTGGATCCCATGTTTGAGAGAGACTTAGAGCCTGTTTGACTCGATCCATATGACTGCTACATGAGATAAAATAGATATATTATTAACACAATACAATCTTACAACACTCAATCTAATATTTTATTATTTTATTTTGATCTACGAGGGGTTGACACGTTAGTTATTGTGAAAATGTTATTTGTCGTGGCCTAGCACAACTCATGGAGGTGTGAAAATTGAGGGGTGTTTGGTACATGAACTTAAATAACAGTTTTCAGTTTTTAAACAACATTACACGTATTTTTACATACTTTTTCATCCACATGGGCTCCTCGATTATTGACCAACAACAAATTCTTCGGCATCAAATTAATAATCATTATTTTTAAATAGTAAAGCAATAATAATTAATTGATAAGATTAAAGATGACTAGATGAGAATGTTCCTTTTGGCGTGAACCAAATAGAGCCATATCATATCTACTTTACTTAATTACGACACTCTTCGGATTATGCTAAAAATCTTTAGGTTATCATTAAGCAGACAAATTGACAAAATACGATCAATATATAGGATTCAAAGTTGAAACTCCTTGGAATTGGGAGTTTGAAGATTGAGAGAAGAGAATGAAGCTTAACTATTAAGGGTGTGTGTTTGAAGGTCTTGATTTATAATTATTTAAGTGGTGTTTGTTCATTTGTGTGTGATTAAGGTGCCTTTTTTATTATTTTATTTGGAAAAAAGTGTAATTATAGATTTACATTATACTAATAATAACAATGTAATATCACAATGTAAACTACTTTTTTTTTATTAAATCTTCATAAGATGTCAAAGTCACACATGGCGAGTATGTGTTTGACTAAACATATTTATTTAAAGGTGAAATAATTAATGGGTTTAAACAAATAAATTAAAAAATTTCAAATAATTCAACTTATTTACTTAAAATCGCTTTTTGTCTTACTTTAAAATAATTAAACTAATCATATGCAAATTAACAATTTTTCTAACCGCATCGACTCTTCTAAAAGATTCCGTCTATTTTACACAAAAAACCTACTTTTTCTATTTTACACCATCATTTTTACAAGACACACACATCAGTTCATCTATTATATACTATATTTTATATAAATAATATTTATATGAGTTGAAGAGAGAGAGAGAGAGAGAGAGTAGGTGGAAGAGAGTATGTGAGGGGAGAGAAATAATACTAAAATAATGTATAGAAGTGTTACAGTAACCATGCATATATGCATGGTTACTGTAGCATTTATGCATTTATGCACAATTTTACACCCACTAATGTGGGTGTTTTTTTATATGTTAAAATGTGTAAAATAAGTTACTTTTTGTCTTTTGTAAGATTTTGCAAGAGTTGATGTGGTTGCTACATTTTGTAAGATTTTGAAACTCCCTCCTGAAGATTTTGTAAAATTTCTCTCTCTCTCTCTCTCTCTCTCTCTCTCTCTCTCTCTCTCTCTCTCTCTCTCTCTCTCTCTCTCTCTCTCTCTCTCTCTCTCTATATATATATATATATATATATATATATATATATATATATATATTTACCCTTACATTAATGGTGGATTGAACTACATATCATTCATATCCTCTTGTTTGATTTTTGAGTACTAATTGCTTCATTTATTGAGCCACTGCCTAGAAGTTGAAGTATCATATTAATTATTGACCACTTTTAATGTGGTGGTCACTCCATAAGTATAAGTACTTGTGGGGTGTGGGGAGCAAGAGTTAGGATTCAAGTCTTCAAGGGGGAGTTTCACACACATATACACTTAAATTAGATTAAAGTAGAATTTTTATCTTGTATTTTTTTTTTTTTAAAAAGCCAATGAGTATTGTTTGTCCCATATTGCTTAAGGGAGTGTGTTGTGTGTAGTATAAATTTCCCTACCCTTTCTTAAAAGTTATCATGACTTTTGAGTGGAGTTGTGGTGTGCCTTTGTGTTAGAACCATTTTCCCTCTCCCTTGTATGTGCGTGTGTGTGTTTGTTTTTAAAAAAAAAAGAATGGATAATTGTCCCACATTAAAAGTTACCATGACTTTTGAGTGGAGTTGTGGTGTGCCTTTGTATTAGAACCCCTTTCCCTCTCCCTTATGTGTGTGTGTGTGTTTGTTTCTAAAAAAAAAAATGGATAATTGTCCCACATTGCTTAAAAGAATGTGTTGTGTGTAGTATAACTTGCTCCACCCTCCCTTAAAAGTTACCATAACTTTTGAGCGAAATTGTGGTGTGCCTTTGTGTTAGAACCACTTTCCCTCTCCCTTATGTGTGTGTGTGTGTTTGTTTCTAAAAATAAAAAAATAAAAAATTTCAAATTTGAAATCGTGGGTGGAGCCCACATTTTTAGTTATAAAACACGTGTGTCTAGGCACATGTGTAATAAATTTTGTTTCTAAAAAAAAAAATAATAATAATAATAAACACTGTGTAGAGCATTAGTATTGGTGGAGGAATTTTACTAAAATGCAAAATTTACCATCAAAATATAGAAAAAGTGGGTTGCATCAGTGGAGCCAAACCTATATTTTCTTGTTGTTGAGCTATAGTGCATAGCCAAAAATGGCTATGCACCGTAACTAAGATGGTAAAAAAAATTATTAAAAGGTATATTTTATTTTATTATGTTAGTGGTGGTGGTTGTTGTTTATTGTAGTAAATATTATATTTTATTGTGTTGTTTATATTATTTTATTAAATTAAATGCTTGAATAAAATCACTGATATTAAGTGTTTTTATAAAATAAAATAGTAAAATAAATAAAATTCTTTTTGTGGTGCCAACCAAATTGCTAAATTTTTGGCACTGATGCGCGGTAATAAGTTTTAGCTAAAAAATAAATAAGGGACTTGTCTACACGTCGCATTGTATATGGCAAAATCTGACGTCACTCATTGTCCTTCTCTTCAAGATTAAATCCTCATATTATTTATTTATTTTTTTCTAATTCAAATCTTCAAACCTACTACTACAAGTTTACACAATAATTAAATTTCATCTCTGCCCCTGTATCTCCTGCAAATCACTCATAGCCAAAGGTCCATCTGATCCAAAAACTTTCAACATGATAGTAGACCCATGTTGAATGCTAATATTTTAAGGAAAACAAAAAACTTAGGGTTTAGATACAACTTATTTTGTTGAAAACTGAAAACACTGTAGCAAAATAATTTTTAAATGTGTAAATAGTGCCGTGGGACTCATTTTTTATGAAAGTTTTGTTGAAAAAAAGGTTTGTGAGTTTCGTAAACAGTGCACGAGACCCACTGAACAGTGCCCTAAAGCAAGAGAAACACACTTCAAAAAAAAAAAAAAAAACCACAGACGCTGGACGCTGATAAGCTGAATCCAAACATGTATTTAATGTGTAATTTATTAACTTTCAACATGATAGTAGAAATGGTTTAAAGCTTGCTGCTTAGTTGGGAATTGGGTGCTTGGAAGTGGAACTTGATGCCAAGGTTATTGGGGAGATGTTAAACAATACTGATAGTGCTAATAGTGCTAACATAAAATTCTCTCCATTGCTTTTTGATTGCAGATTCCTCATAGCAAGATTCATACAGGTTCAGGTAGCTCATATATATAGAGAAGTGAACAGGTGTGCTGATTTTTTGGCCAAGAAAGGATGCTACATGAGGGAGGATTTTGTTATATTTGAAACTTCCCCCTCAAATGAATTAGATATATACGATGTTAGTGGATTGTACTGTTATAGGTGGGTAGCCACTACTTTGGCCTCTGTGGTCAAGTTTGTAATTCCCTTTGTTGTTAATATATATATCATGCCTTTCAACCAAAAAAAAAGAAAGAAAGATAGTATCTGCTGCTAATTTTTCAGTTTTCTTGAACTTGCGCTATTGAATATGTGTGTGTATATATATATATATATATTTATATGAATTGTGACTCTTTACCCTAGAAAAAGAAAGATATTTAGACATATTTTTATCATAAAATAATATGTATTTTATATGTATATTACACAGATTTTCTTTTTACAGTAAAAGAGTATTTTATTTTTATTTTTATTTTTTTTACCAATAAGCGGGATAGAGAGGATTCAAACTATTTTTTTTAACCAAAAGCTTTGCATCTCATCATTTCCGTGGTACAACCTACTCTCTTTTACTAGCATAATTAGGGTTAAAATCTCACTTCCCTATTTTTATAAATATCAATTATTAGTTTTTTTCTTTAATTAGAGAAAATTAGGTAATGTGACCAAAATACAACTTCTAACGCATTCTATTGTTTTTAATAAATAAATTATAGTAATATTTGGTTTGGATATATCTATTGAAGTTTTTTTTTGAGAAGAATATGTTTTTTGAAGTTAAAATTTAATTTTACATATACAACATTTTTCATAAGTCATAAGTCATAACTGTAAAGTCGTTCCATTATTTTAAAATTTTGAAAAATAATTGTATGATATGATACCTAAACTTTCATGACTGCCTTCAATTCTTTTTTATTTTTAGTCTGATGCAATGATGTTATTACATGTGCCATTTAATTGATTTTTGAAACACTATATGTCTTACTTACATATAAATAAAAATGGGAGAAATTAATGAATATTCTAAGAACATTGGATTAGAAAATATTTTTAAAAACTTTTATGGAAAATGAAAAAATAAAGTTAAAATGCAAAACCTACTTTCTAAGTTTTACAGAATTTATTTCAACCCTCTAATTTTGCTTCCGTTCATTCAAGTTCTCTATGTTTTAAATTTATTTAATTAAAGCTACTCTGTAAACTTTTGTTATGAAAATATTTTTCAATAATAAATTATAATTTTTTTAATTAAATAAATAAACTTAAAACTTAGAGGGGATTGGAATAAATTCTGGTGAAACTTAGAAAGTAAGTTTTACATTTTAGTGAGAAAAAAATTGATTTTTTGAACATTTTTTACAAAAGTGATATAATTTTTTTTTTTAACAAAGTCTATTAATAAATGGTATAAAGGCACCTATTAACCCAACAAAGTTTTTTTGGGATGGAAGAGACAGAACCCAACAAAAGTTAAAAGGGATTAAGAAGATTCAGAAATGGAATGAGATCTTGCTTGGAAGTAAAAGTGTAAAACAAACAGTCCACCTTAATTTTGTCTTTCCACGTTTCAACTTCCATTCCGTATTACCATTCCTTACACACTTAAATAAAACTTTAAGTGCTTTAATGACTGCACATTCCCCTCATTTTTTACCTCATTAATATCAAAATTACTTTGTCAAAGGATAAACAAAATACCTCAAAGGCTCAAACCCATTTCATCTCAATAGGGCAGGGCACCTTGATCCAACTATATGCTACTCTGATGTGATCCATAATTACATTAAAACTAATCACTTAGAAAGTTCTATAATAATAATAATAATAATAATAATAATAATCACTTACAAGTAGGGATGACAAATGCGCTTTTCCTCACTTGGCCTACTCCTACCCTGCTTTGCCTTGCACAAATTTTCTCCTCCTCGAAAAGATGAAAAAGGTAGAGATTAGTTTTACTTGTCCGGTAACATTTTGTTGTGCCCCAAATATATAAAAATATATTTATTTATATTTAAATTATTTATATAGTTTAATAATATATATATATAACTTACTTATAATTTATTTATGAAAAAAGAAAAAAAAATATTTTGACATATTTTCAATTTCACACAAGAGTGGTATAAAAACTTTGCTAACATAATTTATTAATAATTATCTTAAGAATAACCATTAGCATGACCTTTTATTTTTTATTTTTTTTATATTATCATTATATATATATTGTTTTTTTTTTTTTTTTTGGAATATATATTGTGTCTTGAATATAATAAGAGTGGCCAACAAATTGAGTTGCAACATATTTGCTTACAAATTTGGAAACGTCAGAGTGAGGAGAGCGCGTTTGACTCCACAGTTGCCCATCATCCACTCTCACGTTGGATGAAGTATACGCTGTTACGGTGGGTGCTTCCTTCCTCTCACAAGCTGGCGGGACCCACAGCTGTGAAAGGAGAGAAACGTACCCCCGTAACAGGCTGTAGAGTCTCCTCACTTTCGGTCTCAGTATCAGTATCAGTATCAGTATCAGTCTCAGTCTCTGAAAGTGATGTATGTGATCATCAACGACTTACTCTATAGTTATAGCGACTGGTCACGAAGAGACAACTATTGTCAAAGTCTTTGTCTTATTTTACAATCTTTCCTTTCTATGGTTCATATTTAATTACAGCAACTTATAATATCCACTTGCATCAATCTGATAATCTTATTCATGTAACTGGTATACCTCTCTTTCTCTATTGGGTAACCTTAATATGCACAATTTTGTTGTAAATTTGGCTGCTTTGTTTCTTTTCAATCTTGAGTGAATCACACTAATTTTGTTCCCTAATAGTTGGAGATTTTCGCTCTACTTTACTCACTGTTGAGTTCTTTGATTATACTTTTATTTACCTTACTTATTTTTGAATTTAATTGCATGGGTTTTGATAGTTGTTTCTTACTATCAGGTGGGGTACTCTGTCTCTGATATTACCAACATTTATAGTCTTTGGGTACTAAGAGGATTTTTAGAGTTCTGGGGTTCCATGCATTAGTGGGATGTATCTGCAGTCAAGAGTTTGGACGTATGGATTATTTATGGTTGCATGTTTGTGTTGTTCTTCACTACTTATTGGAGCTTTAAATCTGGTTACCAACCCTGAAGAAGGTCATTTTGCTTTAGTTTGCTGTTCTTTTGCATTTCATGATTCACAAGCTTCTTTTGCAATTAAGTTATTTTGCATTGCGCTCGTGTTTTCTGAAAATTTATTCTTGAACTCTCTAAAAAGTCATTTTATTAAAGACACTGCAATATGCATGAAAAGCACAGAATAGTTAGAAAGTACAAAAAGAGGAAAGAAAAAAACAGAAAGCTAATTACAAAAAAGAAGAGAGTTAATGAACAAAGGGGTGGCGTCACAAGATGCAAGTCCCCAAGTAATTTTTTATTGTTACTTCACATATCAAATATTCACTTCCCGAAGTTGGGAGTGGTTATTGTTGCATATAGTTGAGCTGTAGTGGTTATTTGATTCATTGATTGTCTGTGCTCAAAACTTGAGGCTACTGATACCCTGATACTAGAATTATAGAAACACAAGGATCAGCAAAGATGTTGATGAAACAGGAATTAACTTTTGTCTTAATTTGCAGTGAAGGCTTTGTGGGCCATCAAGAGCAGTTTGATAGATCCTTGTGGGAATCTGAGTGATTGGGATCAAGGAGACCCATGTACATCAAATTGGACAGGGGTTTTTTGCTACAATACATCATTAGACGATGGATATCTACATGTTCAACGATTGTATGAATTTAACCTTTCCTGATTTTTATATCAGAGAGCATTATTGACATGAATAATGTTGCATATTTTAGAACACTTTTTTCTTACTTTGTTTCTTTTGTCCCCCTCACATGATGAGATGTAAATTAGTCCACTTTTATATCTACTCATTTATGGATGCAGCAGAGAACCTTCCTTAATTATGTAATTCATTTGAGATGAAAAGAAATTTATTAGGCTAGGATCTATTATCCACGTATTTCCCAATGATTGCTAGCATCTCCTAATGGGTTTAAAATTTATCTTCGTGATCTTTTCATTTGTTAATGAAATTAATAAATATTGATATATTATAATTTATTGGCTACAAACACATTGTTATCTAATGCCTAGCATTATATTAGCTTTAGACGCTAGTCACAGATGCACATATAAGGCTATCAAGCTTTGATTTGATGAAACTTGGCTATTAATTGCATGTAGGCTTTTCTTATGAAGACTTAGCAATGGGGCTTTAATGATATTGTTTTGGGCTGCTTCTCTGCAGGCTACTACTACGTATGAATTTGTCAGGAAATTTATCACCAGAGCTCGGTCGCTTATCAAAGTTGAAAATATTGTAAGGCAAAGGATATCTGAAGGATGATTTTTTGTGATACAAATATTGTTATCTGAATCATAGTTTTCAGAGACCTCTTTCACTCAATACTCTGGAATCCCATGGTAGCATTGGATTTACTTATGTTCCTGATATAATTTTCTCTATCTACTCTATTGAAGGGGTTTTATGTGGAATAACATCAGTGGGAGTATACCGAAGGAGATAGGCAGTATTGCCTCTTTGGAACTCTTGTAAGTTGAGCAGCTTCTATGTTGAATTAGTTAGATATTAGATATTGTTATTAGATGATTGATTATATGTTTATACTGTTATGAAATGCAGATATGCTACTAATTCATGTATTTAAAGTCGTTGAGTTTTAAATAATATAGGAGATAATCCTTATGTCTTATTTACTTTCTATGTCAGCATTTTTCTGAATATTTGGTGTAAATTTGCTTTGTCTCTAATTCCATATGTGGTATTCTGTTTTTCCAGGCTTCTGAATGGAAACCAATTAACTGGTCCCTTACCAGAAGAGCTTGGTTATCTTCCAAACATGGACAGAATACAAATTGACCAAAACCAAATATCAGGGCCACTACCTAAATCATTTGCAAATTTGAATAAAACGAAGCACTTGTGAGTGTGTTCCTGATGCTATACTGTCTAAAATCATTTCTATAATGACTAACCCTTTTACTTATCTTTTTTAATGAGCAGTCACATGAACAACAATTTGATTAGTGGGCAAATCCCGCCTGAGTTATCCAGATTACCAAGTCTTGTTCACTTGTAAGTATTTGGTCATATTCTTAAATTTCATGAGTCATCTGTGAGATGAGTAACCATCTTCAACTTGCAGCCTTCTCGATAATAACAACTTATCAGGGTATCTTCCAGAAGATTTCTTCAAACTGCCAAAATTAGAGATACTGTATGGTTTCTACTTTCCTAGAACATAAATATATTTTTGTTTATACATAGACGTCTTTACATGTAAAATTTATGGTTTTTATTTATTTTATTTTTTAATTTTCATCTTTAACATGGCTATAATTTTCTAGACTTTCCTTTTTCTAATGTAATATTACTCAAGTAATCTTTTTTCAAGTTTCTTAGTACTTTCATTTTCTTTATTTTGCAGTCAATTGGACAACAATAACTTCAATGGGACTAGCATTCCTGCTAATTATAGCAAAATGCCTAAATTGCTGAAGTTGTAAGTTCGTATTATTATTGTATGTTTGTAACTAGGTTTCAAAAGTAAAGGCAGAGAAAGGTTCTAGCCTTGTAATGTAAGGCTGAGTATTTTTTTTTGGGCTCAATGATTAAATAAGCTATTCCCCCCCCCCCCCCCAACCCCCCTAAAATGCAAACCTGAAATAAAGAGGAAAATAAGAAGTAATATAAGATATAGTGGTTTACATTTTGTTGGGAAAATACATAAATTATACCAACATTGTTTGAAAGCAAATACCTTTTTAATTGGTAAGTGACACTAAAACATGCACTCATTCGGTCTTGAATCCATGACCTCACCTTCCATCCCATTTATTATGGGAGAAGGAAGTGCCAATTGAGCTATAGATCATTGGAAATTGAAAAGGAATACAAGTGGGAAGTTACTCAACTTAGAAGAGTTGTCGGTTTTAATTTAAGTAAGGTGCCATGAGGTATTTAATTGCATTTTTCTGAAATTTCAAGGCTACTGGTACACTGAACAAGTCAGGATTTCCTTGATTAATCCTTTACCATGTGATGTTCCATATTATATTTATGTAGTCTGCTCAAGTTTTAAAGAATCTAGATTATCTTAATCAGACATCACAATCCTTTCATGTTCTTAAAAGCTTTATACACTTACAAGTTGCAAGATGGCAATCAAAGGGTATACACATTCACATGCTGCTTGATATTTCATGGCAAGATTGATAATATATGTGTTTTGGTTGGATTTTCCAGGAGCCTTAGGAACTGCAGTCTGCAAGGACCAATTCCTGATTTTAGCCAAATACGAAGCCTCCTTTATCTGTAAGTTACTTTATTATTTTTTCCCCTTTTTAGAATCATTTTATGATGACCAAGTATGTTTTTAAATCAGAAAAAATAAACGCACCTGGCTGAATAAAATTTTCTCTTTTCTTTGTCAAAACTACTCCATGAGCTACTTATACTTTCTTTATGTTTTACTTTATATAAATTTCAGAGACCTCAGTTCAAATCAGTTAAAGGGAACCATACCTCCAGATAGGTATTCTAAAAATATTACGACTATGTAAGATTCTCCATCTTCTGAATGTGATGTCATCATTGTTTTTTGTTTATTTATTTATTTTTTAATTTTGCATTTGAATTTAGAATGTGTTTGGATCCGGATTATTTTTTTCTACGTTTTGCTTTTTGCGTTTTCCCTTTTTTTTTTTCTTCGTTTCTGCTGCGGGGGGACAAAACACAGTGCGCGTACTGTTCACGTACTTTTTCAGCAATTTTTTATTAAAAATGGGTCCCGTAGCACTATTTACACATTTAAAAATTATTTTGCTACAGTGTTTTTAGTTTTCAGTAATAAATTCTATCCAAACGGGCTCTTAATATCCATATATTGCAAAATATTTACAGACATGTCTGTCAATTTTAATTAAATTTATACCAGAAATTCCCTTGACTTATGTTATCAATTGTTTGAGTGATATGCTTAGCTTGTTATCTCACAACCGGCTTACGGGAGCAGTTCCCTCTAACTTTTCGGTTTCGGTTCTTCCTGATCTTCAAAGGCTGTGAGTAGTCTCCCTTTCTTTTCCCTCCTTTTGTGTTTATTTCTATAATTCAATGTTATTGTAAATTATTCCGTATAAATCTAAATTTGAGATTCCATTTATCTCTACCATTAAGTTTTAAATTTATTAGTTAATTTCTATAAATAAATTAAATTGTTAATAAAGTAATTGGATTTTTATTTGGTAAATTATTCCCCATTTCAGGTCGATTGCAAACAATTCTTTGAACGGCTCTGTTCCATCCTCCATTTGGCAAAAAAGGACTTTGAGTGGAATGGGGAAACTTACAGTGTAAGACATGAGTGACAATGTTGCTATCCCTTGGTTAAAGTGACATCATCTTTTGGCATGAGTGTGTGTGTGTCCGTTCATTCTCTCAAGCATCTTTTTCTTTTAATGGTGAAAAATCAATTGATGCCTTGTTTTGAGAACAGAATTTTGTAAAATTAAAAGGTATAATCTTCTGGGTTAACTTTATAAATTTACTCTCATACTAGACTTTCTAAGCTATTTCTTTTGGCTCTTTGTTATTGCAGGGAGTTGCAGTATAATAAACTTTCAAATATAAACTTTACAAGCAACTCTTCTATACCTCCAAATGTCACTGTTGGGTTTGCTTCTATGCCTCCTTCCAAATTTTCACTTTCTAATTAGTTTCATATAGAACGTCATTTGTAATGAAATGCATCTTCAAAATGTGAATACTTGATTTAGAGATTTTGGATGTGATCTTTTTAATTTTAGTTTTGCAAGGTGTAATAGACATAGCACATTGATGTGATGAATTCTCATTTTTAACTGTCAGCCTTAAAGGGAATCCCTTATGCCGGGACTCCAACCTAGCTCGGTTTTGTGAATCTGAAACAGAGGATAAAAATTACAGTCAGAATTCAACAAACACCACTTCTGTTTGTCCAGCTCAAGCATGCCCACCCCTTACGAATATTCCCCTACATCTCCAGTAGATTGTTTCTGTGCTCTTCCTTTGTTTGTTGGATATCGGTTGAAACGTCCTGGATTCTCAGATTTTCGTCCGTATAGATATAAATTTGAGGTGTTCCTGACATCTCGTCTTGAGTTGTCTCTTTATCAGCTGTACATTGATTCATTTACATGGGAAGAAGGACCTCGACTGGGAATGCATTTGAAGTTTTTTCCTGTATATGATGCTGAAAACAACACACATGTCTTCAATAGGAGTGAGATTCAGCGAATCTTTGATATATTCACATCATGGAAAATTCATAATCCTGACATGTTTGGACCTTATGAATTTATCAGCTTCTCTCTACTGGGCTTCCAGAAAGATGGTTTGCCTCAAAACCCTTATCTGATATATTTTTGTGATATAGCTTTCTTGATGTGGGAACTAATGCTTATTTAGCAGTTGAAGAATGGAGAACTTTCTTCTCTAATTCATTTGACTTATACAATGAAATCCTCTATACTTAAAAGACAATATTAGGCTCATGGCATTATTCTCTGTTATTATTTTGTGTTCATATTCTGAGTTACACGTGATATGTCTGTGGGTGGCACATTTAAGTGGAGAGCACCTTTTCTTTTCCTGCCAACAATGTTGAAGAAAGGCTTGATCTACGCAGTTTAATGCTTTCACCATGGCAATGCTATGTTCAGCAGTATGAACAGATACAGTTGTACCGCTGTGATCCAGCACATAAGTGAATAACTGCAATGCTAAGTTCAAGATGATTTTTAATGTTCTGGAAAATTAAGTTGTGTTTCATATTGATCAAGAAGGAAGCTTCAAATTCACACCCTCTCACTTATGATTTGACCCCAAGGATAGATGAAATATGTCTCAGTCACATTTTCCCTTCTTTCATGTATTAATATATGAGATGAATATTGTTGCGTGGCTTTGATTTTGTTTGTGCTCATTGTTCTCACCAATGTCACAGATGATGCCAACTCTCCAAGTTCTGGTTTAAGCAAAGGCACACTGGCTGGCCTAGTACTGGGGACTATTGCAGTTGCAGTTACATTGTCTGCAATTGTTACTCTACTGATAATGAGAATGCATGTGGGGAAGTACCATTCACTTTCAAGAAAACACCGTTGTGAGTATCTTATGTTTTTGAAGTTAGGATTTTCAGGTATATATGTCGTGATTTTTTACTTTGCATTCTACATCCTGATTAGGCCTGTCAATTGGGCCAGGCTGATACTAGTCCAATTATAAAGGCCTCAGCCTGCTTGGTCAATATCTTAGCCGTATCTCAGCTAAGCTAATGCTATAGAGCAAACTTCAGCCAAGTTTGGACTGGCCTGTGATTGGAAGCATCATTTAAAGATGAATAAAAAATACCATAAGACCTGGTTGCGTACTGGCTCAAACCATATCTAAGTTGAAGAACAAACAGTCAGCAACAATTTTAACAATGTTGTTGACTTGTAAGTTTGTATGTGCTTATAAGTATAAATAAAACGTTCTGATAATCAGTGCATAATTTTATCAGGTATTTTATAACAAACGGCACTGCATCTTTTTGTGCATCACCTATCACTATGTTTTTACTTTAACAGTGGACCTATATTTAATATGCAGCGTCTACAACCTCCATAAAAATTGATGATGTGAAGAATTTCACTTATAGAGAAATGGCCGTGGCTACAAACAGCTTTGACAAGTCCACTCAGGTTGGCGAAGGAGGGTATGGTAAGGTTTATAAAGGCATTCTAGTTGATGGGACAGTTGTGGCCATAAAACGTGCACAAGAGGGATCCTTGCAGGGTGAAAAGGAGTTCTTGACAGAGATAGAATTTATGTCAAGGTTACATCATCGAAACCTTGTGTCTTTGATTGGATATTGTGATGAAGAAGGTGAACAGGTACTTTTTCTCATCTTGATTTTATATACATACACACACACATACATATAGGGTTAGTATCAAATTACACCTTGTGTAGTTTTAAGTAATATTACCACCTAAGAATTTTTTATTGAATGAAGATTTTGGAAATCCTCCCGTTAGATTACATGTTCTCTATGTTTTTAATACACACGTCAAATTTTTTGTGAATTTGGATGTTGTTTACCATTTGATCCATAAACTAATCTTTAATAAATAATTTAAAAATACAAAAACTTGAGATTTAAATGTTTATAGACGAGAGAGTTATTGATCTTAAATCATCTTGAAATTTTGCAATTACAAAGGGTGTAAAGAGAAAACCTAGTCCAATAGTGGACTTATCAAAATTTGCATACTATAAAAAATATTTAATACTTTAACATTGTTTATAGTTACACTATGTGTAAATTAAACCCAACCCTCATATATATATATATATATAATCAATAAAAGATTGGATTATCCAGCAATCTCATTATTGGACACATAAGGAGATGATTCCCATCAACTTAGAAATTTGATGCAAATAAACTACATGAAAATGAAAGCTATAAGAGTTTAATAATAAAATTTTAAAAAAGAAAGAAATATGTAAAACCGTGTATGTAGCTGATTTGAACAGTTGCTAAGAGCCTTGTTCCTCAATTGACACCTCTTAATGTTTTCAATAGAAACGTTTAGGTTTCAAATCATCCCTCCCTCATTGTATCTATCGAATTATCAACAACGGTATATAGATGCTTTGAATAGTTGCAAACAATGGAAGAAGTCAAATTCAATCTAGAGATATTACAGATAAGATTCTGCCAAATTTGTTGCTTAATAATGTAGAAGCATATACAGAGTTCTTCATAAATAAAGGATTATTTAGGCTTTAGGAAATGCATTAAAAACTTACATATCTCCTTTCTCAGTGAAATTGAGACTATAGTTTTTCATATATTTCTTCATGAGCAGTATTTCTTCTCCTGCAAAATTGTGTGGCTTTAATACCTAGGGACTAGATTTTCTTCATCTCTATTGCTTAATTTATTTTGAAAATTTTGCTTGGGAAGAGATTCATGTTAAGTATTGTTTTGCATGCAGATGTTGGTCTATGAGTTTATGTCAAATGGTACTTTAAGGGATCACCTTTCTGGTACACCTTATATTCATTCTTTAAGCTTTCCTTTTATTGATCTCACAATAGGATTTTCTGGGTGTTCCTCATTGAGTATGAATACAAGTAAAATTGCAATTTATAACTTGCAACAGTTAACTCCCCCCCCCCCCCCCTTTCCACAGTTTACTGTCTATTTTTTAGTTAAACGTAACTATTTTACCATTCAAATTCTACATCCCATTCTAATGAGCTTATTAGGGGTCATGTGTGCTATACAGCTAAGTGTAATGAACCACTGAGTTTTGCTATGAGATTGAGAATTGCCCTGGAATCGGCTAAGGGCATTCTCTACCTACATACTGAAGCCAATCCTCCAATATTTCACCGAGATATCAAGGCCAGCAACATATTATTGGACTCTAAGTATATGGCAAAAGTTGCTGATTTTGGACTTTCGCGACTTGCACCACTTCCGGATATTGAAGGGACAGTGCCTGCTCATGTATCCACAGTTGTGAAGGGAACACCGGTAAGTCTTTTTTTTTAATAAAAAGGTGACCAGTAAGACGCTTATAGTTGATGTTTAACCAATAGAATTATGAACTTCATGTGTCTAGGTTGATGAGTGAATTCTTCCCCCTTGTATCATTGATTTTGTTATTAGTGTTCTCTAGCTATGGCACCAAGTGCCGCATGTTAAGTGCATATAAGTTATATATGTTTCGACATTTGAGTCAGTCTAGCCTAGGATCCTGACCCTTGGAAAAACAATAAAAATTAATTGATAATGGTGTTGCCTATTTCCATTTTTGTTTAAGGGTTAATTGAAAAAAAAAAACACCCTAACTATGGGGTACTTGCACACCACAAAGTTTGAAAATTTGCAACTAACTTTATTTTTTTGAGATGGTTACAATATGCTACTAACTTTGCAGTCCAAACTCTTTTCCCCTAAATAGAGAGTACTTTGTGCATGAAGAGATGCCAATTAAGGTACAAGGCTCTTGGCATTGCAATCAGCATTCTAATTGAAACAATTGTGCCAATATGCATCTTGTGATCCAAATGAGGGTTAAAATTAATGGTCATGAGATTTGCGCATGACCCCCAAAGTGTAAAAGGATGGATCTACCCTTTTTAGTAACTAAATTACTAAAATACCATTATTAACTTCACACTTGTTTGAGAAAGATAAAAATAGGGGAAAGGAAAGATAGAGCAGGAAAAACCCTAAGCTTCACCACCTAGAATATTCCTGAAAAACTTAGTCATCACCACCTAAGAGTGCTTGGAGTCACCACCAAGCAAGAGAAACATTCTCTAATTAGAAAATTCTTATTCAAATTGTACTACTTTCACAATTGCGAGAGCCACTATTTTAATAGTTGGCGTGGACACCAAATTTATTTTTGATTTTTACTTATTTGAGATACCAGATTTCAAACTTTTATTTGAATTTTGAATTAGTTTGGGCTTTATTGTGGTTGAGAATTTTATGAGATTTAATTGTGGCATGATTAGAACTTTCCATACTGATGTAATCCTGGAAGCACTTTCCCCCTTTTCTTTCTCCACTAACCCCGGGATCAAAATCACTTTCCCTCTTCCCCACCAACTCCAACCTCCAATCTGCTACCTTATGGCAAGGCTACTTCCATGCCACCACTTCCTCTAACATCTAAGTACACACCTACCTCTCCATCAAACTCATGCCCTCTCTCTCTCTCTCTCTCCTAATAGGCATCTTTTGGGACCATATAATCTTTTCCATACGTCATCTTCTTGCCATTATAGTACTCAATGACATAGCCAACGCCTTTTCACTCTGCTTTCCTAGTATTGCGTCTATCCATTTGTTTCGCTATGTGTACATTTGCTTGTTGCATCCACATACCTTGATTTGACGACCCAATCAAACTCGAAGTTCACCTAGTCAAGCACATGAGAGTTATTGAGTTTGAGATGTGCAAGTCATATGTGATAGGCCAAAAAATGTATTGACCCCTTGTGATAAATTTACCCATTAATTAGCCAAGTGAATTAATTAGGTTTAATTACATGCAACAAGCGTGGCAGCACAAACAAAACACCAATTAACTAAATATGCAGCGGAAATTAAACGACACGGTGATTTTTTTACAAATAGGGAAAACTTACACGGCAAAAACCCTACTGGGTGATTTTAAGGCCACCTCTTCCGAGAATCTACTAATATCAAAACAAACGGTTACAAGTAAAGTAATCTCAGTACTTTATACCAACTTACAGTTGAACCCTTACCTCAATACTCAATTGGACTTGTTCTGTAGTGACAATTTCTCCTTGTATTGCACGACTCCCAGTACGTGACTAACCAAAAGATACGCAGATCCTAGTACACGACTTTATCACCAACTTGAGAAGAATGTTGGCTGTAAAGTTCTTCTGTTCATCAACTAATGAAGATTACGAAGTTGCTTGATCATAAAACTCTACGGTTTACAAACATAGCAGCTTCTTCAAGAACTAGGGCAAACTAGGTTTCTAGTCACACTTGAAGAATTATGCTCTTGTGCAATTGTGCTCTTGGCTGTGCAACTTGATACGGCTCTTAAAATAATCCTTATATATGTTTAGAGTTGTGAGAAAAGAAAGCTCAAACACATATTTATAGATTGGATGAAAATTAGAACTGAAAATCTGTTTTTCATAAACCTCAACAGATACCCTATCTGTCGAGTAGTTGTCGAGCCTCGGGCTTATACAGCTCTTTTAAACCTCGATAAATGCTAGCTATCGAGTTTTAATGAACAACACTTCTTCACTTGTTTCTTGGACAAACTTGCATGGTTTTAACACTTGAATTTGAAATCTTGTTTCTTAAAACATTAAACATATCCTAGATCGACCCAACTACAAATAAAGTGCGTTTTGTCAAAAGATCAGCCAATACATAAAATGTTGACATATATTCTTAACATCCAATTACATATGTCCTAACAATCTCTCCCTTTGGCAATCCGTGATAAAACCACAACAAATAAATGAACATATGAAATGAGTCATAAATCACTTAACTCATACTCACTTGTTAAGTACAATAAAATCTATCCTAACACAAACTCTTAAAAATTTTTGCAAGAAGAGAGTTCATGGCAAGGAAGATTTTGACAACCTGTATTTTTGAAACACTTAAACAAAACTCATTAAGACATCTTTGTGTGAAATAGAAATAAAAGATTGCATATAAATAATAAGAAACATGTGTATAAAGAGAAAAAATAAACAACACATGGAGAGATATGTGAAATAACATATATCAATATATATATATATAAACCAAATATAAGTACAATGTATGTCAAATGGTCACAAGACCCATGTACAAGAAGAATGTATCTAAAATAGAAAGAAAAGAAAATGATACATGAAAATCCTCATTACATCCCTTAAAAACATGAACACTCCCCCTAACAAAAATCTCCTATACTAACCCTCCCCCTATGAGTATGACTACTCTCATCCCAAAACTAATTTCCCTTTTTGTCACAAGTGACAAAGGGTAAAAGTATCAAGTAGATACCTCGTCATCATCGGAAGAGCTAGCATCACCATCCCCATCATCATCATCACCATCCCCATCATCATCATCATCATCATCATCATCATCGTCGGAGTCATCATCGTCCTTGGATGCCTCGAAAGGAGGAGAGGGAGACTCTACGAAGCCACCAAGGCGAGCCTGCTGTCTAGCAATACGGTCGACATGGGTGTTCACCTGACACAACCCATCACTAGGAGTGTCAATGCTAGCATCCATGCGCTGAAGCTGCGCCATGATCGCATCAAGAGTGACACCACTTGCAGAAGAAGATGGAGCAGACGTGGATGGAGTTGAAGGAGTGGGAGGAGCTGCCAACCTGGACCGCCTCGAACGTAGCTGCACCTCGCTCCGTTTAATGGTAGCAGCGTCTATGGCACACATGACATGGAACGGGAAAGGGAACAGAAAAATGGTGTTAAATCCTCGTGATAGCCGAAGGAAAGATGAGCTTATCACAAGTCGCCGTATCCTGATACACATCTATGAGGGAAAGAATAAAATGAGAGGGAAAATCTATCAGTAAGATGCTTTAAAAGAGAAAGCAAAAATCAAGCACGAGGCTCAGTATTAGAGTTATAGTGAAAAAGAGGATGCAAGACAAAAGTTATAACCATGTTAAGAAAACGAGGACCTTTAGCAAAGGCTGAACAAGGAGTGAACTGACGATCACCCTAATCAGAAGGATGCTCATAAAAAGCTGACATAAGCTCAAATATACAAAACCCATCCCAAAAATTTTGGAAAAACCTCTTTGATTTTGAAAACCCCCAAAATTTTCAACAAATCCCAAAAACTAGGTTAGAATGCATGAAATGTATGATTAAAGGCTAGAAAAGAGATCATACTTGTGAAATATGCAATGAAAAGACCAAAGAAAGAGTGGGGAAGATGAAGAGGTTGAGTGAGAAGAGTTTGGGAGTGTGAGAGAAGTCTGTCTATCGAGAGAGATTGAAGAGAAATGAGAGAAATCGTGAAGCGCGAATATATAAAAGTCTCATAATTCTCGACAGATCGAGAGGTGTTGAGAGGTATCGAGCTTTAAAGGCATGAAGAAATACAGCTATCGAGCAGCTATCTAGAGGTGTCCACAGCAAAAATAAGATCGATGGATCGAGGAGCTATCGAGGAGACAAACTTTCTCGATCGAGCGAGGAGCTATCGAGAAGCTATTGAGATTGCGATAAAAAGCAACTAAAGAGCTTGATAGATAAGTCAGGTGTTGAGAGGTGTTGAGGAGCTGTTAAGATCGCTTAAAAACAGTTTTTCAAAGGAGAAAAACACAGATATGAATACAATCAAACATGCAACTTAACCAAGGATCCAAACAACATTTTAACCTCTCAAAAACATCTCTCAACAAGAAAAATGTTAAGCACATAGATCTAAAAACACACACACACACACTAAATAAGTCTAATCAATTTTATATTTCAAAAACAAGTCAAGACAGTTTAATGGGCATACACTAATACATATAAACCTTGTGATGATCAAATCACATTATACCTGCACATGTATCAAAAGTAGTAAAGAATATTGCATGTTGTGTGTGAGAAATATCGCAAGATTACATAAGTGTCTACATGTTATGACAATTTGAGATATGAGTAAATCAATTTAACTCACACATGATCATAACTGTTTGATGGAGACTATCACCTTCGAGGTACATCCTATAATTCCTACATCTCCTAGTATACACGCTTGCAATCATGTTTTAAAGCATTTTGATACTTTTTTTGCTTTTCTTTTTCTTTTTCTTTGCATATTTTTTCTTTTATTAAGCATATCATGCATGAGTATATACGAGAGAGAAAAGAAATACCCAATTATGTTGCACTTTTTGACATTACACTTTTGCTATGCTGAAACGTACCGATATCATTTCATGATTGGCGAGCAACAGTGGTGAAATGGTTATTTATGCCTTTCTCTTAGATTTTTTTAGTCATTCTCGTCAAAAAAAGTTATACGAGTGTTAAGTACAAGAGATCACATAACCTTACTCATCACAAACACGAGCCACAAAGCTCACTTACTTAGTTGTACATAGAGATGCTCATCTAAGTTACAAAAGATACAAAGTTTAGAAAATTTTGTTTCATTGGCTATTCAAGGTACACAAGTACCAATGTACACAAACACACTGTTTTTGTATTTTTCTGATTTTTCAATTTTTTTTTTATTTTTATGAATGAAAATAAAAATAAAAACAAAACTGAAAAAACAACCAAACAAAAACATGTCAAATAAAGCAATGCATAAAAACTAGACTGTCTAAAAAAAACACACGAGTAATGTGAACATAACAAAAAGAGGGAGAGAGAAAAAGTGACTAAATTACTTGGAGTCATTTTCTTTCCACACCTTGGAAGAACCTTTCATTTGAACAAACCCTTGAACCGGCGGTGAGGGGAAAGAATTGAAATTATTCAAGTTCGAAAGGAACATGAGGGCTTTGAGGAGATCTTCAAGAAGAGCAAGAGAGGACGAAAGGTGATTCTGGCTTCCCGACGAAATCATGTCGTTGCTCTGTTGAGTGACTAACCACTTATAGCAATTGGGTCGAGTATGTCTAGCTGCGCCACAATGATGACAGAGATGCTGCTTCTTCTCTTTGGACTTTTGAGCATTACTCTTCTTAGCCTTAGGGTTTTTGATTTCTTTCTTGATAAGGAGGTGCTCCTAAAATCGATTTACCCTTGTCTATGTTCTCACTAGCTATCACAGTTTTAGCATCATTATTCTCAATATTGTTAGTAGGAGAAATAAAAACAGTAGTACTAGAAGAAGCAATATTAGGAGAAGAAAAATCATACCCTAAACTAGTTCGATCGGAGACAGATTTTTGCATGCTGAGCATCTCGTCAACCTTTGCACTTGAGGTCCTCTCCAACTGAGCTCTCACTTGGAATAGTTTCGCCTCAAGTTTCTTGGTCTTCTCAGCCAAGAAATTGTTCTCAAACCTCAGTACTCCAATAGTTTGATTTACTTCATCAAACTTTGTGGAAAGTTGTTCTCGTTCAAGCTCCAAATCACTGAGCTCATTGGTGGCCAACCTATATAGCTTCTCATGTTTCTTCGAGACCTTGTACAACTTTGCATAGGCTGTGTGAATGTCATCTTGCTCATCTATCTTCTCAAATTTTGACTCCACCAAGTTTTCTTCTTCATCCACATCTTCTACAATCCCTTCAGTAGGATTGACAATAGCGGTGAAGGCATTCAGGATTCCGTCATCGTCATTTTCAGAATCATCCTCAAGTTCAATGTCACTCAAGGTAGCAGCAAGTGCCTTGCTTTTCCCAATAGACTTGAGATAAGTGGGGCACTCTTGTTTCATATGACCAAATTCTTGACACCCGAAACACTAGGGCCTTGAAGGAACAATGTACTGACCGCCATCTTTAGTATCCTTCTTCCCTTTGTCTTGGCTCTTAGACTGTGAAGAACTTGATTGCCTAAGGTCCTTGTCGAAGCCCTTTGAATTGACATTCTTCATGAACTTTTTAAACTGCCGGGTGATGTACTTCATTTTAGAATCTTCATCATTGGAAGACTCATCAGTGTCACTACTCTTGGCCTTCAGTGCCATGCTCTTGCTCTTACTTAACTTCCCGAGCCTAGACAAACCCAACTTATAGGTCTGCAGATTTCCAACAAGTTCTGTCAAATGAATTTTATCAATATCCTTTGACTCCTCAATCGTAGTGATCTTAGCATAGAATCTTTCGGGTAGAGATCTGAGCATTTTTCTCACAATCTTGGGTTCGGGAATGGTTTCCCCAGGATTAAATATTGAGTTCACTATGTCCTTGAACTTGGCATAGAACTCATCAAATGACTCATCCTCCTCCATCTTGATTTCTTCGAAGCTAGTAGTGAGCCTCTGAAGTTCGAATCCTTGACGGCCTTGGTTCCTTCATAGATTATCTAGAGAATGGTCCACGCCTCCTTTACAGTTTCAGTGGAGGAGATCTTCTTGAACTCCTCATTTGTGACTGCACTGAATAAAGCATTCAATGCCCTGCTGTTGAAGTTAGCCGCCTTGATCTTTGCATCATCTCAATCGGCCGGCGCTTCCTTCGGCATGGTCCAGTCCAGCCCATCTCCATAGCTTGCCACACCTTCTCATCTAAGGACTGCAAGAAAACTCTCATGCATACTTTCTAGTATGCATAGTTAGTTCCATCAAATAAGGTACAATAAGTGACTGTTCTCTATCCATGACAAACAGGGGTCAATGGATCTCACAGCAAAGATTAAATCCTAATCAGAGTGTGCTTGCTCTGATACCACTTGATAGGCCAAAAATGTATTGACCTTTTGTAATAAATTAACCAATTAATTAGCCAAGTGAATTAATTAGGTTCAATTATATGCAACAAGCGTGGCAGCATAAACAAATCACCAATTAACTAAATATGCAGCAGAAATTAAACGACACGGTGATTTGTTTACGAATGAAGAAACCCTACATGGCAAAAACCCCATCGGATGATTTTAAGGTCACTACTCTCGAGATTTCACTATTATAAAAACAAGCAGTTACAAGTAAAGGAATTCCAGGACCTTATATCAACCTACAGTTGAACCCTTACCCCAATACCCAATTGGACTTGTTTTGTAGTGACAATCTTTCCTTGTATTACATGGCTTCCAGTACGTTACTAACCAAAAGATGCACGGATTCCAGTACGCGACTTTATCACCAACTTGAGAAGAATGTTGGCTGCAAAGTTCTTCTGTTCATCAACTGATGAAGATCACGAAGTTGCTTGGTCACAAAACCCTACAATATACAAACATAGCAGTTTCTTCAAGAACTAGGGCAAACTAGGTTTCTGGTCACACTTGAGGAATTATGCTCTTGTGCAATTGTGCTCTTGGCTGTGCAATCTGATACGGCCCTTTAAATAATCTTTATATATGTTTAAGGTTGTGAGAAAAGAAAACCCAAACACATATTCACGGATTGAATGAAAATTAGAACTGAAAATCTATTTTTCATAAATCTTGACAGATACCCTATCTGTCGAGCAGATGTTGAGCCTTGGGCTTAAACAACTTTTTTAAACCTCGATAGATGCTAGCTGTTGAGTTTTAATGAACGACATTTCTTCACTTGTTTCTTGGACAAACTTGCATGGCTTTAACACTTGAACTTGAAATCTTGTTTCTTGAAGCATTAAACACATCCTAAATCTACCCAATTACAAGTAAAGTGCGTTTTGTCAAAGGATTAGTCAATACATAAAATGTTAACATATGTTCCTAACATCCAATCACATATGTCCTAACAACATGGACATTAAGTTTGATCTTATTTGGATGGTGAAGCTACAGATTAGCACAATTGTTTTGATTAGGGTGTAGACTGCAAGTTTTTATTGGGGTGAAAACTGCGTATACCCATATATATATATATATATATATATATATATATATATATATATTGATAAGTAAGTTACACATATCCCCGATGGGTCTTGATCCACAACCTTAGCCTCCATCCATAATGGGAGAAGGAAGTGTCAATTGAGCATAGTTTGGTGGTTTTTTTTTTTTTTTTTGCAATTAACCATTTGTTTAAATAATAAATTTTTAAAACAATTTTTAAAATTAAATAAATAAATGTAACTCAAACTAGATGAAATAGACTTAATGGTATGTTGTTGGAGATTTAATTGATGCCTATTTCTATATTCTCTCATTTTCTGTATAAAATTTGCAGGGTTACCTAGATCCGGAGTATTGCTTAACTCGTAAATTAACAGACAAGAGTGATGTTTATAGTCTTGGTGTTGTTTTTCTTGAACTCTTGACTGGGATGCAGCCAATCTCACGTGGCAAAAACATTGTTAGAGAGGTAAAACCCTAGACCTATTTGCCTTGGATTTCATAGGGGGTTAATGTTACATCAAGCGATTGTGTATGAAATGGAAATTGTTCTTCTATAATTATAGGTGCAAGGTAAAGCTGATAGCTTTTGGTTATTCTCTCTCTCTTCTTTTCCTCCTACCATATGTCATTTTATTCTAGATGTAAAGACGAGAGATATCCTAATTTGCATGTTTCAATTTTAACTTCAATAAAACATTGAAATCCTTTTAAAATTTTGGCCTTATGCGAAACATTCCTTGTATAACATTTATGATCATTTTGGCATAATGTTCATATTATTTGATCCTTTAGATACAGTGGCTAAATTTGTGTAATAAAATGGTTTCTTATAATTTTTCTATGGTTTCTATCTATTTCAGGTTAATGTTGCATGTAAATCTGGTATGATCTTTTCAATCATTGATGGGAAAATGGGATCTTATCCTCCTAAATGTGTGGTGAAATTTTTGAATTTGGCTCTCAAGTGTTGCGAAGATGAGACAAATGCTCGACCTTCAATGGCAGAGGTGGTTCGTGAACTTGAAAGTATATGGCATTTGATGCCTGATTCCGACATTGTATTAGCAAATCCTTTGGACACTGATGTTGAAAAGGTAGTGACTACACCATCATCATCATCTACGGTGAAGGATTCTTATGTGTCATCCAAGATATCTGACATTGAACTTGTTAGTGGAGCTATTCCATCCATCACCCCTAGATAGAAAACATTTCGAAAATTAGGCTATATCGAAACTTGAGATGCTATGATCTTGAAACTTGAAATTTTGAACTGGGAAATGATATTTACAATCATCTTAGTTGTAGATGTGTCAAGACTCTCACTCTTCTCTTCAATACAATTATTATTATTATTTTGTAAACTAATTAGTTAGCAGTATGTAATAATGTCAAGATAAGAAACTAATGTTGTTCAATAAATGGACTTGTTGATAGTGAAATTTTGAAACACGATTGATATTAAACATAAATAGTTATGTAGTATTGTGTTGTCTAATTCGACACAATCATCTGAGGAAATATTGAGTTGTCTTGAAGCTACAAAAAATAATAATAATGATTAAAAAAAGTTGAATTCCTCCATGAAAACTTGCTTCTTCTATGTTGATATGATCAAGATGGCATCCAATAAACATTCACAATTCAAAGAACTTAAATATACATAGTTTTTCTATCACTTTGACATCAAATGAATTTTTTTTTTTATAAAAAAAAAAAAGAAAAGAGAGAGAGGTAAAAGATACTTGGTCAGTTGGTCTTGTTAGTTGGTGGTCAGTTAGTATCGAATTGCTACAGATCCTAAGAGGCCATCCAATACAAGATTGGACCCAATTCTAACAAATGGCCGGTCAGATTCAAATTGATAAGGCCCATTTAAGCCTGGGCTTATGGAGGACCTTCGGAACAAACCAAAAATGGGGCAAATTGAGTGCAGGACTTGGGCTTCACTTTTTCAAATAGGTAATTATTTTTTGGATCATAACTTTTAATTTTTAATTTTAGGTAAGTACTATTTTTTACACTATATTTTAATTTTGTCTTTAATCTTTTAATTGTATCAATTTAGTTTCTAACTTATTTAATGTTGTGCCTATTTAGTTCTTACCGTTACCTATTGGATAAAAAAAATTGATATGTCAAACCGAATAAAAAAAAATTTCATGTTATATCAATTGCCAACTATACCGCCACAGCAGATTATTTAAAAATAAAAAAAAAAACCCAAATTAAAATTTGCACTTGTGTGCATTAGTATCACCTCACTAAAATCCCTTTTTAACTCTCTCTCTTGCTAAACACTAGTCAGTATCTATTAATGACGCTGGCTTTAGAAACATGAACCTTTTCTTCTTCTTTTATATATGAAAATGTTCCAAATACAAAGCTTTCCTCATTTTTCCTGTCATAGCTTTCCTTGTTGAGATAAAGCTTGATTCGAGCATTTGGTATATAATGAAGATATCGAGGCCTTTGCGAGAGGTAATTGGTTCAGTTAAAGGGATTCGAACAAAGACTATAAAGTTAAGCACACCAATAGCTTCTTTAAGACCATCAATTTGGCCTTGTTTGAGTCCGATGTTTTTGAAGCTGGTTTCTCTAATGTTTAATCTCCCTCTCTAATCTCCTTACCCAGTAAAAATCAACTTGCAATATATTTTTTCTTCTTTCAGTTTTTGGGCTGCCAAACTCTAAAATCTCTAATCTCTTTGCAGCTCGGTCTCTTCTGCATTAGCTTCGCCTCAACCATATCAGATCCCCCCCAAAGAAGAGCACATTGGCAACCACCATTAAAACTTTATTGTTTCTCTCTAAAATCTTTTTTTTTTTTTCTTCTGGTATTCAATTTATCTGTATAAACTAGATTTTTCTTTTTTTGTGTTTTGAGTTTGGGAGATCTGAAAATTTTGCAGTTTTGAGCAAAAAGTTTGATTCAACAATGGTGGATTTTCTTGGTACATTTTGAGTTCTCTATTTTGTTTTAGATTAAATCCATTTTATAGTGTTTGGTTGTCAAGAAAGTGATGTAAAATTGAAGCAAAGATCTCCATGTTTCTTGTTGTAGTTGAGATTTTCCTTGATTATTGTTGTGTTTGGTTTCTTAGAAAATGAAAGAAAAGAAAAAGATACCTTGGTCTTAGGTATTCTATATCACGTGCAGATTTTATTTTGTATTTTTTTTTTTCTAATAATATGACTTGGCAGTTGATGTGTTATGAAAAATAATTATTTCATTATTTTGTTTGACATATAAGTTTTTTTCATCTCAAGATAACGACAGGAACTAAATTAACACGAGTCACTGAAAGGTTAAGGACCAAATTGACACAATTGAAAAATTAGTGATCAAATTTAATTATAGTATAAAGAATAGGGGTTAACTCTGTAATTTACCCTTTAATTTTGTATGGATTTTAAAAGTTTATAAAATCATTCTATCTAATTAGCTCAAATAATATAATTTTCGCTATATTAAAATGATCAATTATTAACATTTACTTGTAAATGGGTATAAAAATTTAGTGGTAGTGATTATTATATATGGGAAATGAACAAGTTAATCTAAAGAGTTTATGTGAAGGAAAAAAATGGTAGGCTAGCTGATATTTTTATCATCCGTTGTGGTGGAACAAAAAATCTCTCATTTCAACCTTGAATAATTTATTTTTGGTTTCCAAAGGATTATTGGTATGTTGCCTTGAACGTTGCACTAATCCTTTGAATCTTGTACCAATGACTATCATCCCCTCAAAATAGCGTTCTCTTTCAGACCTTTCAACCAATCGATATGACCCCATAGAACTATTTATGTGGTATTACTTATTAGGCATCAAAATTTGGATATTTGTAGACGAGGAAGCCTAAGCCTTTATTTGACCTGTCTTTACGTTCTATCGGAAAAAAAAATGACAAACTCTTTCATTCTTTTTCTGTTAAATAAATAAAGAAGGAAATTATATATATATATATATATATATATATATATATATGTATGTATGTATGTATGTATGTATAAAGAGGCTAAAATGCAGTTTTGGCTCTTAAATTTTGGGTTTGTTTTCATTTTTGCCTTTTACATTTGAAAATTTTCATTTTGGTTCTATATGTTTAATTTTGTTTTCATATTGGAGTTGTTACTTTTGTTTGTTATCTAACCATCCTTAATATATAGTTCTACCAACAATAGTGAAATTCTTGCATTCCACAACATTTTAGAGCTAATATTTCACTAAATAATTAAACACAGAGGACACTTAATAGTTATATTATAGATGGGAATGAGTTGCAAAACTAATATAAAAAAATTAAAAATTAAAAAAATTAAACATGAAAGGACAAAATAAAAAAATTTCAACATAAAGGACCAAAATAAAAATAACTTCAAACATTAAGGATAAAAAATGTACTTTAAACACAAGAAAATGAAACAAACTTGAACATGTAATATTGTTTGATATTGAATTTAAGTGCAACTCAGTGTTCAAAATAAAATTAAAGAAAAAATGCATAATTTTTAATACTTGTCTTGGCTAGCCGGTTTACAATTTTAGAGCTAAGAATAACCTAATATATTTAGCAGAGTTTTAAAAACCAGACTAGACTAGATAGTTCAATTGAAAATCGAGCACTATTCAGATCCGGTAAAACCTTGTTGGTGCCCATTTTTTGACAAAATGGCCCAATGGTAGAAGAAGCCCAACAATATAAAAAAGGTGGAGAAAGAAAACAGTAAAACAAAGACCATTGGGCCAGAATGGCAGGAATAATGGTCCGCAAGCTCACAAAACAAGGAGTGGCCTCAAAGAAAGAAAATGGGCCAAGGAAGCCCCAAAGAATGAAGTAGCAAGCCAATGAGAATTGTAAGAAGTGGAAAGAAAGCAAAAACAGGCCGGAAGAGCCTAAAGAAAGGAATTAGTAAATGGGATTGGTTCGAAGACCAATAAACCCAAAGGCAAAGGATGTGGTACTTAGGCCAGGGAAGCCCAAAGAATTGAGCAAAAGCTCATGGGAATGAAGGAGGTAGAAAAGAATGAAATGGGTCAAGGATGCCTAAGGAATGAAACGGGCTGAGGATGCCCAAAGAATGAAATGGGCCGAGGAAGCTCGTCGTGTTGAATGGACTAACCCAGCAAGAATCCTGGGTAGTAAAGACCAGAAGAAGGAATAGTATGAGAAATTGGCATGGCAGACGCTTCAACCTGCAAGCCTAGAAGTAATATAGCAGGAACAATGCAGTGATGTGGCAGGAGCACTAGCTAGTCTGCGGATAAAGGATAAAAAGAGGACATGGGTTGAATTAAAGAAGAGAAACCCACACCCAAGCAGTGCCCAACCTAACGAAGAAACAAGATACAGAGAATAAAGTCCTAAGAACTCATTCACGTTGCAAGAGTTAAACAAACACCACAGCGTGCAGCAGAATCAGACAAACCTGGAGGAAATGGCAAACTCGTGAGAGCCAGAAAAGCAATAGACTCATATGAAAGTGGAGCATGCACATAAGGCTTAGGCACCACCTACCTGTACCTAGCCAATACAGGGGAGGTGGGTCACGAGTCAGAGGTAAGAAAGGGTGTGGTTTGGCAGTGGGAAGAAGGGAGAGCCTATTTTGGGGTTCCCGCTCAAGCTTTTTTGAGGGAAATGTCCTACTGGGATGACATCTCATCCAAAAGAGGTAAACATGAGCTAAAGCCACTAGATGTATACTATAAAGGTTGGTAAGGGAGAGGATTAACCCTTATCCGGATGGGAGCGCCAAGGGGGAGTAAAAACAAAACAAAACCACTTTTGTTTGGGAATAAGGCGTGGCACAACCAACATAGTATAGTGGTGGTGGTGGTTGGGTAGCCGGCAGACTAGTAGGCAGTCTTGAAAGAACACTCACAATAAGTCAAAAGAGGTTAAAGGGTAAAAATGGAAAATTTAGTCACGGCAAGTAGTATAAAAGGCCATAGACGTGCACAGTGAAAGGAAAAGGAAAAGGAAAAAATAGGAAGAAGAAAAAGGAAGAAAACAAAGAAAAACGAGTAAAAGAAAGAAAGAATACAGGAAACCAAGAGTAAGTAAGAAAAATATGAGTGATAGGAGTAAAAGCATGCATCAATAGCCCACTTCTCTCCCTCTCAATAGCCCACTCTTTAACGAGTCAAGAATCTAAGATTAAGTCATCTGAGTCTACTTTCCAAAGTGAGCAATTTCTATAGCAGGATTCCTCTTTTCAGGTTACTCACATTGGAGATTAGTTCCCTTTGTACTTGAATCTACTAAGGGGTCGAGTTCATTCCTTTAGCAAACTACTCCTCTTTTCCTTTACCATGGTTGATTAATGATTAACATGACATCTCGTCATTAATCTATTCCTACTGTAATCATGTTCAGATACTTTTTTTTCCTTTGTGGAACTGTTCACGTATTATTGTTGTTAGCAGAATATATTTTAGTTAAAGTGTTTTAATTATCTTGCTATATTGTATTTTCCTGCTATAACACTTGTAACAGTTATTCCTGCCGTGAGCACGTGAACACGCTCAAGATTCCTGATAGGATGCGTCAACACAAAGAGGGCCCAACTTGTGCATAAGCTGGCCTAAGGTGTGTCTCAGTTAGGCCAATCCCAACTCTCTTACCCCAGAATCATAGAGTCGTGGTACAGTAAGAGCAATCCAGCCCAAGACGCAAAAAAGGCCCATCGCAAACCCCAAAACCAGAGACGTGTGCTTTTTTTTTTACCACCAGTTTTTAAAACCATCATATTTATGCGTGATAATATTTTTAGGGTGGTCTTATTAAATTTATGTTTTACAATATAATTTTTCTCAGCAATTCAAAAGGTAAGTTAGCAAAAATATTAATTAGTTAATAAAAGATATCCATATCATTTTGTGTATCATTAACAAGAATATAAAATTTGCAAATTATTCTTTTAATTTAAAAGAAAAAACTTTCTAAAAACCAATTTTTTCTATTGTACAATCAAAAACACCTAGAAACATACTTAAAAAATTAATAAAATTCAACAAAACTACAATTCAAAATAAAAAAGAAAGGGAAAAATAAAACTCACATCAAAGTTAAACTCCTTCTCCCAAATATGTAAAACATATCAAATGTGATGTGATTAAGCCAAATATCCATTGCAATGAATGTATAATCAAATTCAAATTTTTTAATAAGACTTTGAGATAGCACAATAGAAATTTGTTGTTCTTCCCAAGCAAAAGTGTTGCTTATAGATTTATACATAATGATGGTTACTCTTTTTAAGAAAAAAAATTAAGAAATTTTTTTCTTAATAATTAAGGAAAAAAAACCATGAGTACAATTCCAAAATTGCCCAAGAAACTAAGTGAGAAGATGGATCGGCAACCTCGGAGCAGATCGAAGGCTATCAATTTAATGGCCAGTTCAGTGTAATAGCAAAGAGCCTTGAAAGCAGATTACCAAATTGGAGAATCCCCAAGGCCTTTCAACTATTCAACGCGCCCCCCTAAGCTAGACGCTTCACCTACCTGGCCTCAGAGAGAATAGATTCATTCTTCGTACCTGGTCCAACTTCACAACCCTTCGCGGGTTGGTTAGAAGTCAGTCTTGTTTGGTAAGATGGAATTGGACAAAGAAAAGAGAGTGCTTGACTAGAACAACAGCCAACAAAGATCGTAATTACATAGATAACTACTCCTCCCCTTCTCCGTCTTTAAGGTTTTAACACGAACCGTATGGCAGATAGAAAGAAAGACGACCCCACCTTCTCATGTCAGTAAGAGCAACTTTAGTATCCCCCGTTGATCTTCTTTTGTAGATAAAATCTTCAATGAGTGGAAACAAGCAAGCTTACTAAGAAAGGTGCTTGTTAAGTAAGGCCGGCTTTTGAGCCCAAGCCCCTTGTATAGAGTCAGCAGTTCGACAGCTTAATGCTTGCTAGAGAGAGTTCTATAGCCTTTAGGATAAAGAAATGTGCATAGGATTTCATAGAGAGCACATTTGGGCTTCTCTGAAATACCCAAAAAATTCTTTGTATTCATGTCAGGATTTCGCGCTAAGGAGGCCTCTTCGCTCCGTTGGGGCGAGTTGGTCAAGATGTGCTGTCCAGTCACTCACATTGGTCCCTGCATATTGATTCAAATAGAAATTAGGTTTTAAAGTGAATGGGTTTTTCTGAAAACTTTTCTAACCACATTATTAATTTAGGTTATCATGCATTCTTGAATTGTCTCAGTTCAATCGAATCATAAGTATTTAATTGTATATGAACAATCAATTATGAAATATATAATTTCTTAGATCACAAAGAATTTCATATCAATATAGGGAAACACTCCGATGCCCTAATATTTACATTATTGATTTAAATCAGTTATCATTGTTATTATTGTTTACAGTTACCAGGCAAAAATTATTCTTCATATATCTTCACAAAAAGTTTTTGTTTAATTATATTGCTTTTGAATTTATCCTACTCCTTATGGTTTGATCTCAGTACTTTGAGAATTATATTGCTACGACCTCCTGCACTTGGGAGTGAGCAAGCAAAGACTCTAATAGGAATTCCTCCTATGAGGCAGTTGTCAGGTTGTATATTTTCTACCATCAATGATTAAGCAAGTCCTGTGAACATCTTTTTATAAAAAAAAATTTATAAATATTTTTTATTCTTCATTGATTTCATTTTTTAGTTATAAAAACCAAAAGTAGAGTTCTAAAGAACACAAATATTCATCAATCTAAAGTAGAGATGCAAGAAAAATAAAAAATCAGGCAAAAAATATATTAAAAAAATTTGAGAGAGAGAGAGAGAGAGAGAGAGAGATAACCTTTCTTTTGTGGGAAAAATATGCATAGAATGGGAGAATGTGAATAACTTATAGTAAGATTATGGAAATAAGAGGAGCCAAAATAAAGGAAGATATATGGGAAAAATTATATGTAAAGTTAAAATTGCCTAAAATAAATATGTATAGACAATAGTTTTATTTTGATTTTTCATTGATTTATTACTTAGTTATAACATCAAAATTAAAGTATATGAATATGTAAAGTTAAAGTCATTTGAGATGAATTTGTAAAGCCAATATATTTATATATTTAATATTGTCAAAAAATGAGAGGTAAATAATAAATATGAAAATAATAATAATGTGACCAATGACAAGGCGGATGAGGTGACTCAACATGAGCGTAGTAACAATAGATATTATGTTTCGGCTTTTAGATATATATAGAAATAAATATATATTATTGATAATAGATAGATATAAATATAGATATAGACAGGGACAGAGGTAGGATTCCTAGTTAGGAGGCAGAAATTTAAACAAAAAGAAAATCATGGAAATCCAAATAATCATTTATTTAGTATTAACAAATAAAATTATCGATTCTTATATATTATATTTCAATCATATATGAAAAGGGAACTAGACATTCTTTTAAATCTATAAAATCATCAATGATTGAATCTCATGGAACGAGTAATTATAATTACTAAGTAAAGATGAATACAAGAATGTGAGCAATATGAATAATGTATTAATTATAAATTTTTTTGCTTTTCTAAAGGTATAAATTCATTACTTATCAATTTACAATTAATTAGTTTGCAATTTATAAATTTATATGTTATCAAAATATTAGCTAGTTATAGGACTATGAATCAGTAATGTGGATAGGTGTCACAATTTTATTTAGTTAATTTTATATGACATTTTATGCAATTGTTTTTTGTTTTTGTCTAATTATTCAGGGACACTTGCCCATTGCCCCCACACCAACTGAAATGTTACCCCCACTACCAACCAATCAACTGCTTCTACTAACTTTCCACTATTTTTTTTATTACCAAATCATCACTAACTTTAGTAACTATCTCTATATAATATAAGCTATAACATGTCACACATGCTAGACACCACACAATTTACAACATATCTTAGCAGAAAAATACTGTCACACATAAAATCTGCCTCTGAGACAGAGATACAAAAGGTAAAACACATAAATCAGTATGAAGAGAGAAGATATGCTTGCAATAATGACGGAGATCTAACTAGCAATAGTGAATGGGTGAAGTGTAAATGCATAGGCGTAGCTGCTGGCAATGGCGATGAGGGCATTGCCCTCCAAGGTTGAACTATAGCTCCGTCCTTGGATATAGATGGGTTATATAGGGAAGTTCACTGATACTCTTTTTTCAGCACTTTACTGCAGTGTGCCCTTTTCTGAGACCTTTACTTTTGCTCTAATCATGTGTTGTAGAGGCATTATAGAGGTTGCTACATATGTTATGTGGAAGGATGGCAAGGTAACCGAACTCCTATCTCTGTGTGTGTGAGCTCGTGTTCTTTGAACTAAAGCATCTACTGGTAGTACATATAGCTGAAACAAGAAATGGCTCTACAAGAAAAGAGTCTACTAGCGAGGATAGAATACCCTCACAAAAATTCAAATATCGTCGCAAAAGGTTATTAGCGAGGGCATATAGCCCTCGAAGACTGTCGTATTTGCTCTTGTTGCTAAAAGAGATTTCGCAACCATACTTTCGCAAATAAATAATTTACAAGGGCAATCCACCGTCGTTACTGAACAAATCCGCCCTCACAAATATATTATCAAACGACGAGAAAAGTCGACGACTTATTTTTAGCGAGAGAAAATAGTCGTCGTTAACAACTATTTGTGAGGACCTTTATACCCTCGTAATTAATTATTTGTTAATTCCAAATTGACGACATACTTTTAGAGACAAATAATGTCATCGCTAAAATTTATTTGTAAGAGCCTTTAACCCCTCGCAATTAGTTAGAAATAATAGTGACAACATTAAGTTATTGCTTAAAATGTTTTTGCAAGGAGTTAAGTGGCATCGCTATTCTATAAATTGCAAGGGACTTTTTCGTCACTATAAAATATTTTATATCATTTTTGAAATATTTTATTATTTATTTATTTTTAATTATTATATATATATTTTTAACTATCATGTTACAATAGTACAATAATTACTAAAAATTGATCAATTGAAAGATAAAAATTCATATAAGTTCAAACTTTAAAATATAGAATATACAAAGAAATCCTGAAATTAAATCTTGTTTTAAACTTAAACAACTAGAATTATGACAAGATCTATACTAGCCTTCCTTTGAGTTACCCTCCAAGCTGTTTTCAACCTCCCTCGTGTGATTGATTGAGTTGTCCTCTTCATCTCTACTAGTACCATCCTTAAAAAAAAAAAAACGAAAAAAAAAACATTAAACATAATTCATACACTAGAATATTAGCTTTTATAAAAATAATAACAAATAATGGTTAAAGAAAGTGCAAGAGAGATAGAGAGAATTCTTGACATGTATTTCATTTATACTCACCCCCTAATCTCCATCCATCCATTTATCCACCATTTTTTTTTCCAAAAGAATGTAGAAATGAAAGAAGGATCATTCTTATAAGGATCTTCTTTCTTTGTGTACTTCTTAAAAATAGGATTTTTAATGTGAAACATCCAATCAGAATAACAGCGTTTCACCAATTCTACAAATTCTTTCTTCACTTCCTCATCTGGTTGCTTATGCTTAAAATGTTGAGCTCTATAGAAAGCATATAAAGTTTCGAACTCAGATCTTGGGTATTCACTAAAAGTCGTCCAAGCTCCATTCAATTTTTGGTAAAAAAGAATGGTAATCTCTCGAGTAGATTTTGTGTGATGATTTTGCCTTTTTTGATATAAGATAGAATTCTAATCTAGCCTAATCTAAGTGTATATGTGTGTGAAGCTCTCTCCTGGAGACTTGAACCCTGGCCCTTGCCCCCCACACTCCACAAGCACTTATACTTGTGGAGTGACTATTGCACCAAGGGTGTGCGGTAGTTGTGATGATTCTGCCTTTACTTTTACCTTCCCTTGCCATGTCTACCTTTTTTTTTTTATAAGCCCTTGCCACATCTACCTACTATTAGTTAGTATTAATATGATGAAAGTATATAATATAAATATGTATTTCCAATATGATTGTGTTAAAGACATGACCCACTAGTAAAAGATGATACTCTAGTATAAGATGATACTTGACCTTATCCTCAATCCAACAATACTTATTGCTACAATCAACACACAAATAATTGTTTTGCATATCTTTATTTATTGAATGTTTAAATGCATACTTAAGAAAATTTTCAACCCCATTAATATATCTAGTAGAATGATGCATCCAAAATTTATCAACTGACATTTTATCTACTCCCTATAAAGCATCATAATATATAACTAACAACAATAACGGTTGCCAACACATGTATAATTATGCACTCTTAAAAATAACTAGCACAGTTAATATTGGGTCTTGTAAAATAGAAATATCAAGGATTCACATATCTGGCCACAAAATAGAAATATTAACACAACCTAAAGCAAATCTCAAGCCAAACAATTGAGATTGGACAAATATGTTGTCAATATAATCATCCTAATTAACTTTTTCAAGTAATCTATAGATTTTCAGCTCACTACAAGCCTTACACATTTAAAACTCACATCAGAGAACTCTACTAAATTTCCACATTTAACATTCCTTATAGTGTTCCGAAAATTACCACAATTTATATATTTTCAATAAGATACAAAAGTTTATATTTGCCTATATACAAGATAAAAAAAAATAAAAATAAAACATATATAAATAAATAGCTTCAATCAATATCAGTATAGATATATATATGACTAATTATTTTATGGGTTTATTCTAAAAGAAAACATAGATAACAAATTGAACTTTGTATTATATGCTTAATTTAAATGGCCTGCCCTTGCAAAATTCTTCCTAAGTCCACCAAAAACCAATGTGGCTTGATCCAAGTAGAGGGAGAAAAGGAACTTTTGTGTTAGAGCTGTGAAATTATAGAACATAACAAACAACTTTCATTATAATATAACTTTGTCAATAATATTGGTTAATAAGGCGGGTCTGAGGATCTGAATTATAACACATGAAATCAAGTCAATCAAAGAAATTAAATTAACTTGCATTATATACATAACTAATAAAAAATTCAAACAAGACAACAAATCATACATAGTCCTAAAACACAGAACAAAGGATAAGGATTTGTTTAGACTCAAACATGCATTTGGTATAAACTTATAGTAAGCAATCATCAACGAAGAATAAGCACAATTTAACCCTCCACCCCACTCATATTTTATATGATAATGATATAAATCATATAATATGTACATTCAAAACAGGATTGGCAGGGTAAAAACTGTAAAAAACCAATCTATAGAAAATTATTCATATATTTGTATGAGATATTGAACTAATATTTATTAATCTATAATTTTTTTGGAAGAAGATATTGCAATAATATGAATCTAATATGTAGTTACTAGTTCATTTTTGTCTAAATTGAGAAGTATTGCAATGATAAGGCCATTAAACTAATTCACATAATAATTAATATAAAACTTTTAGTTCAAAAGGAATTGTGAGGGTTTAGATATTTGACAACTTCAAGATTCACCATTTTAAGACACATAGCCCACCCCACATACAGTTGGCATCTCAAATAGACAACACCCAAGGGAACTTATATATCTAAATATGATTGAAACAAACCAGCTAGCATTGCATTTTAAGAACTACAACTAAGTCAACCAATACATGGGTATCATTTAAAGAATTGAGAGGATTAGCAAATGTACCTACACCGTGTTTGATAGCAGCATAGACAATAGCAAAGCTCTCAAGGTGGCGAGGTTGGACTCTTTGCAGCAACAGTTGGAAATTCTGACAGATCCTTATAGTAATGGTAGCTGGTTGGGAGTTTGTATTTGAAGAGTTGGGGTCTGTGGTTTATGCAGGAAAGGTGTTTGAGTTTGGGTTTGAATGGGGATTTTGGGTTTGGTTAGAGAGAGAGGCGTTTGAGGGAGAGGCATTTGTGTTTGGAGATTTGGGATTTAGGGCTTGGTTAGAGAAGGAGAGGCGTTTGAGGGAGTTTTTTTTTTCCTCTTTTTTTAGTCAAAGTAGAGGTTTTTTTTAGTGAGATGGAGAGACCTGGCGGGGGATTGGAAAAAATTGGCCGCCTTTTTTTTTTTTATTCAGAGGGAGAGGGAGAGGGAGGGGGAGGGAGATAGGGTTTTTCTTTTTTGTTTTTAAGGTAAAAACGATATTGGGGGGGATTTATTTGAAATAATAATATATCCCTCTAAAACCAAAAACTACTTATTGTGGGGATTCATTTAAAATAATAATAAAAAACAATATTGTGTATTTTACAGAAATTTAATCTCATTATTTAAAAAATAAAATTTGTATATATTTTTTGACAAAACTACCTCACTCTTTGATCGTTGTTACTTTGAAATTTTGAGATTTGGAAAAACTACACTTCACCCCAAATTTTAAAAAGAAAAAACGTTTTTCACCATTGACATCTGATTTACCAATTTTATTAAACTAATGTTGTGCACTAAACTGCCGCTATAAGTAATAGAACTGTCATTGAAACATTTATATTGCGGCAATTTTTAATACCCCCGCTGTAGAGGGCCACAAAATATAACTCATTTCTTCGATCAATAAAAATTAAATAAAATAACTTTAAGTGCACAATTTGTACCCGGACCCAAAAACAAGTGATGGGCTCAGGCCCAAAGAGCCTTATACAATGAAATTTGTAGAGTATGAGTTTGAAACCTAGGTTTGGGATGTTGGAAGTTGATCAACAGGCTAGAATGCCGCAATCTATGTAAGTGATAAATGAATATGACAAGAAAATCCTCCTCGGACGTAAGCCGAGGACAATTTGTATAGTCTTTCTTTCTCTAAGCAAAAGATTGCAATTTTTAGTTTCTAAAAAAGAAGATCCCCCCTTCTTCTTTCCTCTCTCATCTTCTTATATCCTTCTTCTTCTTCCATGTTTATCCTCGTGTAACACAAATCTTCCTCTCAGATACTTGTCTCATCCACCACCTTCTTAAAGTCTTCAAATAATTGCTGGAAGGCTAAATTTTACTGTTCAGAGGTCATTTCTTCATTAATGCGGCCAGGGAGGTAGATGCGAGGCCTTTAATGCAGTGGTAGCAGCTTTTTCCTCAGATATTTCTCACACGTTTCTGCTTCTAAAGGGTGCTTGGATCACACCTTTACCCAATAGATCTTCCAGAATTCTGCCTTTAAACCGTTTAGCAAGTCCCAAGGCCTTTGCTGGGCCTGTCCGAGGATATACTCCTTCTCGGAAAACTCCTCGGATCACTATAGTGCGGACTAACCTGTGGGCCTAGAGACCCTGATTGAACAGATTTGTACCAACTAATCAAGCCCAAAGCCTAAACGTATATTCAAGCACTTTTACCCCCCCACAATAACATTTTACTAAGCATTTTCTCACACAATCATACACTTAAAAAAAACTTCAGCCACAACCAATAACTTATTATTAAATTCATATTTTGAAAATCCAACCGTTGGATTACATGTTCTACATGTTCTATATGTTCTTAACATGTATGCCAATTTTCATGCCAATCAGATGTAATTTACCATTTGATATTCAAAACTCATCTTTTATGCGTTATTTTAAACTACAAAAATTTGAATTTAGACAATTGATTGATGATATGGCTATTAATCTTTGATCACCTTGAAATTTTGTAAACATGAAAAATATATGAAGATAATGTAATCTAACGGTAGATTTGTCAAAATTCACATCAAATTAGTAAATATAGGGTTGGGTTCAAGTTACACATGATATAACTCTAAAAAATGTTACACCAACCAATAACTTATTATTGAATTCATATTTTGAAAATCCAACCGTTGGATTACATCTTCTATATGATCTTGACATGCATACCAATTTTCATGCCAATCGAATGTAATTTACCATTTGATCTATAAACTCATATTTTATACATTATTTTAAACTACTAGACAATTGATCAATGACATGGATATTAATATTTGATCACCTTGAAATTTCGTCAACATGAACAATATATGAAGATAATGTAATCTAACGGTAGATTTGTCAAAATCCACATCCAATTAAGAAATATAGGGTTGGGTTCGAGTTACACCTAACGTAACTCTAAAAAATGTTACATCACCCAATAACTTATTATTGAATTCATATTTTGAAAATCTAACAGTTGGATTACATTTTCTATATGTTCTTAACATGCATGCCAATTTTCATGCCAATCGGATGTAATTTACTATTTGTTCTATAAACTCATCTTTTATGCATTATTTTAAACTACAAAAACTTGAATTTAGACAATTGATTGATACCATGCTTATTAATCTTTGATCACCATGAAATTTTGAAACCATGAAAAATATATGAAGATAATGTAATATAACAGTAGATTTGTCAAACTTCACATCAAATTAAGAAATATAGGGTTAGGTTTAAGTTACACTTGACGTAACTCTAAAAAATGTTACACCACCCAATAACTTATTATTGAATTCATATTTTGAAAATCCAATTGTTGGATTATATGTTCTATATAGTCTTAACATGCATACCAATTTTCATGCTAATCGGATGTAATTTACCATTTGATCTATAAACTCATATTTTATGCATTATTTTAAACTACTAAAACTTGAACCTAGACAATTAATTGATGACATGACTATTAATCTTTGATCACCTTGAAATTTTTTAAGCATGAAAAATATATGAAGATAATGTAATCTAACGGTAGATTTGTCAAAATTCACATCGAATTAAGAAATATAAGGTTGGGTTCGAGTTACGCTTGACGTAATTCTAAAAAATGTTACACCACCCAATAACTTATTATTGAATTCATATTTTGAAAATTCAACCGTTGGATTACATTTTTCTATATGTTCTTAACATGAATGCCAATTTTCATGCCAATCGGATGTAATTTACCATTTGATCTATAAACTCATATTTTATGCATTATTTTAAACTACTAAAACTTGAATCTAGACAATTGATTGATGACATGGCTATTAATTTTTAACCACCTTGAAAACTTGTAAGCATGAAAAATATATGAAGATAATATAATCTCACGATAGATTTGTCAAAAGTCACATCGAATTAAGAAATATAGGGTTGGGTTCAAATTACACTTGATATAATTCTAAAAAATGTTACACCACTTTTTATTGAGAGTGTGAATTGAAATGATTTAAAGATGTCATAGTTATAGTTAAAATCTTTTTAAAATTTATGGTTTAATTTGAAACCACCCAAAATTATAAGGGAATTAAGTAATTCATTAAAGTCTTTAATTAATCATAGTATTGTGGCGCAATAAGAGTATTGCTACTTGTCATAAAGAGAAAATAGCTATTTGTTGCAATCATGATCTATTTGACACAATTTTTATTACGTAGTATATGATATATTAAACATTACACACACACACACACACACACACACACACACACATATATATATATATATAAAAGCAAAGATCTCATATGAGAGAGCATGAGGTCCTGCCAAGTGGTGTATTGTATGAAATTCTTTTAATTTAGACTTCTACCTCATCTAAATTTAGAATTTATGTCAAACTATTAAGTAATTGTAGATGCATTTATTTCAATGTATTAATAAAATTCAAAAAATTCGTATATATTTATAACTTTAAATGCTTTGGATTGATATGGATGGACATAAAAAGTCAGGAGAAAGGTAGGAACTAAGAAAACTTTTCAATTTCCAACATAATACTAACTTCAATGCAAAATTGCAAGAGTCGGATTCAATAAATTAGATAATATGATATATTTTTTTTAGAGTGGATAATATGATATGATATGTGAAATTGCAAGAGTCGGAGATCTCCATATTCGTCCAATATAAATCCTCATTTGTCCACATTTGTCCAAAATAATTTCTCTTATAATATCTTTGGTTCCCTTTCTGAGAGGTATGTTAATTTCCAAAATATTATGTTCATATTAAGATTTTATGTATACATTTTTACTGATGTAGCATTGTCATGTGTTTAGATTGGGTTTTTCATATTGTGTGTCAATTTAGATTTTAGATTTTTCGTATGATTCATATATATAGTTGGTAGGGATTTGTAGTATTTTTGGTGTTTTGGCTACTTTTAGGAAGGTTAAATTGTGATATTACTATGTCACTATGACAATATTGTTTGTATTGTCGTATCATGAAATTATAGCAATTTTTATAGCTAATTGATTAAAATATTATTCTTTCAATTTTCATCCTATTATAATCACGATCTTAAAAATCAAACTTTTCTTCAATTAAAATGTTAATGTGCCTTAATTTTATCTATCATGTCAATTCTGAAGTTGAAGAAAATCTATTTTGAATGTCATAAAAATCATAGGTGTTGAAATAGTGGAGATGGAGACTTTAGTGGCATACGAAATGTAGAAATTAACACCATAAAATCTATATATAAACCATAAATCATACAAGAAAAACACCTAGGAACCAACAAGTTTATAGGTGATATTGTTAACTCTGATTCTGTGACTAAGCATAACAATATTCATGAAATCAACAAGTCATAAATAATTTTTTATAAAATTTATCAAAATGCATGGTGTATCGCACGGGATATTGGCTAGTTGGGTTATAATTGTAGTCTAATTTTACGCCACGTGTCCTTTCTATATATATATATTTTTAATTTCTAGGTGAGTTAATGTTGTGCAAAAGACGAAGAGTCTAATATAAATAAACCATAAAAAAAAACCCAATAAAAAGAGTAAACTCATGTGTAAACCCAATTCATCCGAACTATAAAAAATAAAATAAAATAAAAATCAACCAAATAAGATGGGGTGAGGTGAGATTGAGGGCTAAGATTGGGAAGTGACCATGGGGCATGGGAGATGCAACTAAGAAAGAAAATAAGTTTATTAAAAAGAAGTATAAACCCAATTCATTTGAACTTAAAAAAAAAATATTAAAAATTAAAAAAAAAAACCAAATAAGATGAGGTGAGGGCAGATTGAGATTGGGAAGCGACCATGGTGCTTGAGAGAATGCAACTAAGACAGAAAATAAGTTTATATACCTAAGGTTTTTAAAGGTATATTGGTAATATGACATTTGTTTAAACGGGTCAAATGAGTTAAATGGTTTCGTTAGTTGGACACAAACACAATACATTATTTATTTAAACGGGTTAGTCATGTCAATTTAAATATGACACGAATTCATTAAGTCTCAAATCATAACCTGCTAAATTCATGTTGTGTACATGTCTTGTTAACGGTTAGTGTCAAATTTTGTCAATCCTAAGTGCTAACTGCTAAGTGCCCATAGTAGATTTTGCAAATACAAGAAATACTTGCGAAGCCGCACATTTTGAGTTAGAAAACTATTGCCTTATGAGGTGGTTTATTTATTTATTAAAAGAAAGAATTTTTTTTTTTTTTTTTTTTTTGAGAAACGAATGAAATTTATGTTGATACCATTAAAATGACCCTGTAATCTTACCCAAAAATAAATAAATAAATAAATAAATATCGCGATTCATGCAGGATTCCTAACATAAATTTTTACTTTATTTTAGACTCGTTACGTCCTTCTTATTTTTTTGGATTTACGTAAGGAAAGATTCTTAGGTAAGTTCAACAAGAACATTGACCACATAATCTATACTATTATTTAAGGGGATTCCCCTGTTTGGATTCCTATTTTTTTAGTTCAAAAATGCCCTTACAGTCTTACGTTTTAGAGACAAAACTAAATGACAATCTGGTAAAAACTCATTTTTTTAGTTCAAAAATGCCCCTACAGTCTCATGTTTAAGTAAAGACAAAACTCAAGGACAATCTGGTAAAAATGTAACTCCAACTCCCACTCCCACTAAAATATTGCCTAAAAAATAGGACCACTCTTCTATTAATTTTTAAATTGATTTATTCACTTATAAATTAGATTTTTAAAATAAAAATCATATATATATATAAAATAATTAAATACAGTTTTTTTTTTACAAAATATGACCACTAAAAGAGAAAAGTCTCATCGCACGCGCGAAGCGCGTGTGATGAGACTAGTAAGACATAACTGACATGACTGTTTCATATTCTAATTTAAAAATATGTTAGAACTTATTACATATATGTGTTTTATAACTAAAAACCTGAGTTCAACCCTTTCTTATGAAATACGTGTGTAACAAGAATGCTCTTAAATTAAACTAACACAACAACCCTTTCCTTTTTAAACCTTTTCAAAAATGCTCTTAAAATTAAACTACCACAACAACCCTTTCCTTTTTAAACCTTTTCAAAAGCCAATTTTAGTGGACAACGTTTAAGTTTTAACTGATTGGCCCTTTGCAACCCTGGAACTCGCAAATGTCTATTCAAACCTCCAAATTAACTACCGGTCTACCCTATCAACACTAGTCTCTTTCTCTCTTCCTACATTTCTACTCTTTTTAAAGGGTTTCCTTCTATTCCTTTTTCATCATTCAATAAGTTTTGACCCTGTTGCTGTATTGTGTTGTAAGCTAATCACTATCCCCTTCATAATTTTTTACATTCAATAAATTAAGATTGTTTCAGCTTGCCATGAACAATACAAAAGGGTTGACAAGCGCCAAAGGGACTGCCCTGGGTGACCAAATGGTGTGTCAATACATCCACATGATTGACTCCGCTGGTTTTTGGTACGGGGATGATCCAATGGGCTATACCACTCCGGTTCTATTGGCCGAGGTCTCTCTGATTTTCATCATCTCTGGTCTCACTCACCTTTTGATGAGACCTCTTCGCCAACCTAAGATCATTGTGCAAATTATTGTAAGTCTGTTTCTTTACAAATTTTTTATTTTGTAGCATTTGGTCCTTCCAACATATTATCCACGTTCAAAATGCATATGGCCGAATCAAAATCAAGTTGCTTACAGTATACATACTGATACTAAAAACAATCTGTTTTTTCAGGCCGGCATAATAATGGGTCCTTCAGTACTAGGTCAAAGCAGGGGGTATGCAGACGCATTATTTCCTCCAGGAAGTAAATTAGTATTTTCAACATTGGTAGAGTTTGGCTTCATGTTTCACCTCTTTATATTAGGATTGCAGATTAATGCAAGCTTAATAAAGAGCATTGGAAGAAAAGCCTTGATAATAGGTCTAGTAGGGACTATGATTCCCTTGGCATTTGGAGGGACTGCATACAAGATCCTACAACATACAAACCCTTCAGAAGATAGAGGAATTAGACTCTTAAGCGTGGTTACTATAAATTCTATGACTTCTTTCATTGGCGTCACCAGCCTCCTTGAGAATCTCAACATTCTTAATACAGAAATTGGCCAATTTGCTTCCTCCATTTCTTTGGTAAGTGATGCAAGTTGTGGGGTTCTCATATTTGTTATGAGAAATGTTGATACAGCACTGAAATACTCCCCAACCAAACCTTTACAAACACTAGTATTGGTGCCCGGTTATTACTGCATCTTATTCTTCCTACTGCGACCACTAGTGATATGGATTGTCAGTTACACCCCTGTAAAAGAACCCATTAAGGAAAGTCATTTTATAGCCATCCTTTGTATAGTTATGGGGAATGGACTTCTTGCAGAGTGTGTTGGCGAACATGCTCGGTTTGGTGCTTTTGCGTTAGGCGTGTCTTTACCAAATGGGCCAACATTAGGTGCAAACTTAATAAAAAAACTTGATGTTCTTTTTACTGGGTCGCTACTTCAACTCTACTGCACTGCCAAGGGGTTCACGACACTTTTCTCTTCCATGGCAAAAATGTCTGCAGTAAAAATCGAGATCATCATTTTTGCTGGTTACATTGGCAAGTTCACTGGCACCATTTTGCCATCGATCTACTATAAGATGCCCTTCAGGGAATCTTTAACACTCACTCTCATCATGTGTTGCAAAGGCGTTATGGAACTCGCTATATACAGTACGTTGGAAGCCGCCCAGGTAACACAAGAAACAATAAGAATTAGTGTGAAGAATCTATAGGATCAATATTAATTTTATATAAAGGGAAATCCTAACCGATGCACTTAGGTACAATGGTTAATAATTTATTTAAAATAAATTTTTATGCAAAAAATATATATATATTTTTTTTGATAATTTTTTATATTTTTCATAAAAGTGATGTCAAATTTTTTCCATAATAAATCGTTAATCATTGAATATTAGCATGGCCCTTATTTAAATGCTCACTTCATTTTTCACTTTCCACGTTCAATACTTTCCAAAAACTATACTTTAGTACTTTTCCTAAAGCTCTGTTTACTTAGTTACAAAAACTATGATTATCTTAGGAAAAAATAATTTAAGACTGAAGTTATGCTTGATTTGTAAGATAATGTTAATGGCGCATTAACCTTTTTCTTTGTTTGTTCATTGACAGATCATAACAAGGCAAACATATACGCTTTTAATAATCAACATGATAATCATAACAGGGTTGGCCTCAATTTTTATACGTCACCTCTATGACACTTCCACAAGATACATGGGTGACACAAGGAGGACAATCTCAAACTCCGACCAAAACTTTGGTCTCAGAACACTGGTCTGCATCCATTCAGAAGAGAATGTATCTTCATTAATTAACCTTCTTGAAGTGTCCAACCCCACAAAAGAAAACCCTATTTTTGTCTCTGTCCTTCAGCTCGTGGAGATCACAAGAAAGGCAGCATCTATCCTTGTAAAACATGATAGGCAACACATCTCATTAGTTTCTAATCTATGTTGCTCTGGACACATTGGCAATGCCTTCGATCATTATGAGAGTTCCAGCGAAGGGAGTGTTATGATACAGAACTTCAAAGCAATTGCACCATGTGCAAGCATGCATGATGATATATGCACTCTTGCAGTGGATCAGAAAACAAGCATCATTATTGTTCCCTATCACAAAACATGGGCAATTGATGGAACAGCCAAAGCAAACACTCCTTTCATTAGGACCATAAACAAAAATTTGCTTAAGAAGACCCCTTGCTCTATTGGAGTTCTTGTTGACCGAGGCCAAATTTGTGGCAACCCAAGCGTTCTGAATGGTAATTCACCATATCGGATTGCCATGCTTTTCCTAGGTGGTGCGGATGATCGAGAGGCACTAGTGTATAGCATCCGGATGGCCGGGCATCCAAATGTCAACCTCACAGTGGTTCAGTTTATAGCGTGGGGTTACAAGACAAACAGTTATCAAGAAAATCTTGACAAGGAAGTGTTGAATGAATTATGGTTTAGTATATTGCGCAAACGGAAAATATACTATAAAAAGGAGACTGTGAGACATGGGGTAGATACAAGACATGTTATGCATAAGATAGCAAACAATTTTGATCTAGTCATAGTGGGTAAATACCATGAACCAGACTCTCCAGTTACATTAGGACTTAGAGAACGGAGCGAAAGCCCTGAGCTTGGAGTACTTGGGGACATGCTGGCCAGTTCAGTTTTTCAGTTTTCAGTTTTGGTGGTGCAGCAGCAGCCCAGAAGGTGAACTCTGAATCTCAGCCAAGATAGGATTAAGGTATATCATTATACATATGATCGATGATCATGTCGAGAACTAGTATTAGGCCTCAGAATATATCTTATGTAGTAGTTTCTCCTGTAAATCCAAAGTTAGAAGGCAAAGAACTGATAAATGGTCTTCTGTTTGATAACTGTTTTTGTTTTCGTTTTTGTTTTCTGTTTTCAAAAACTTTTTCTAAAGCTTGTTTTAAAAAAAAAAATATAGGTATATTTTCAAAGTCTAAAACACGTTTTTGGTAACTTGAAAAGAAAAAAAAAAATTATTTTCCAAAAATAAAAAATTTGTTTGGGAACTGTTTTCATAATAAAAGTTACGATCATCATCAATTGAACCATTTCTTCTTTTATTATAATACAGTGAGACCTAAAAAAAATGAAACTGCATTCAAAATTATCAAATCAAAAGCCATTATGAGTAAGAATTATATTTGGGCCTCCCCACCTAACAACTTGGTACCTGAAGATTGAAGAAGAAGACGAAGCTTTTATAAGTCGTCTCATTTTGATCCATGTGAATATCCTTCTGGCGTGCATTGCGTGAGAATCTCCTTGTCTTGATTGGCCCGTGATTTTGTTCTGGATCTTCTGTCTCAAGCTGCTTGGGAATATTATCCATTAAATGGGTCAATCAACTTTGAATATTATATTCTAACTCACTCCGAACCCGCGCGTTGCGCGTGATAATTATTATTATGGTGGTTTTATTAATATTTTTTTACAATTTAAACTAATATAATAATGAGTAATGTATTTCGTAATTATATTTTTATTTATTATAGGAACAATCATAAATGTAATATATAAACAATCCAAAACACCAAAAAATGTAAACTAAAAAAAATTAATAAAACTTTACAATGATAATTGAATCAATATTAGGATAAAATTTTGTTTTTGATAATCTATTAAGGTTATTTTCTTTGTAAAAATTATAATTTCGGCCACCCAAAACATATTATCAAATAAACAATTATTAGCAAAATCTAAGAATTAAATTTCTATACAAGCATTGTTATAAACTAATAATAATTAAAATAAAATTGCAAAAGTTAAAATTTGTCACCTATCCGATTATTTTCGTTTGGCTAACCTTTGATTTTCTTTAAATGAATGACATTATAGAGTCATTCTAATATTACTATTATGAGTACTTTATCCACCATAAAGGATTAGAAAATAAACAAAAATTAGTAAAGTCTCATAGTTTAACTTCTAAATTGAGCACTATAAAAAATCATGATATGTAACAAAATAAATACTAAATTATGCAAATCATGCTATGTAGTAGGATAATATTATATTTTTATATATTATATTTAATTCTTTAGAACACAATAGGATAACATTTAACAATCAAAGAGAATAAAAAATAAAAAATAAAACAACAACAACAACAATTTAAAAAACTAAACTAAATCGCATTAACCCAAAATAGAGTTTTAAAGAATATAAAAAATTATCAACCTAAAGTAGAGATGCAAGAAAAATTAAAAAATCCACCAAAAAATTTAGAGAGAGAGAGAGAGAGAGAGACAGGGAAAGAGAGAGAACTATTTTTTTGTGAGGGAAAACTATGCATAGAATAGAAGAAATAGTGACAAATTTATAATAAGAGGGTGTGAATAAGAAGAGACAAAAATAAAGGAAGAGGAAGGGAAATAGGAAGAATAATATTAATGTAAACGGTAGTGGGGAGATGAAAAGGTAAGGGAGGAAGAAAGATTAAAGAAGTAGTAGGGAGATAAAATAGTAAGGGAATGAGAAATGTTTGGGAAAGTGTAAATATTAATAAAATAAATGTTAAAAACAATTATAGGAAAATTGGAAAAAAAAACCTTAAGCTTGAAAGGCTTCAACATTGTTGTTGTTGTTGTTGTTGTTGTTTTTTTTTTTTTTTTTTTTTTTTGAAAAGGCTCACACAAAACCCTAAAGCTGAACTGAAAAGCCTTTGGGTTGGATTAATTATACAGATTTATTATAGGGTGATAGTAGAAGTAAATAAATAAGTAGTGGTCTGCATTTATTATAGGATGATAGTGGGAGTAAATAAATAAGTAGTGGACTGCATTTATAGGGCTGAAAATTGTAAAAATCATTTGAAAATTGTAGGACAAATTTTTTTTTAAATGACGTGACAGCTGATGTAGCGCAACATGAGAGTAGCAGCATTAAACGCTACGCTTCAGCTTTTAGTAATATATAGAAATAGATTAGTCTTTACTTTTTTTTTTGGGGGATACATTTTAGCTTAATTTAAAGTGTATATGTGCGTAAAGTTTACTCCTAAAAATTTGAATCCTGATCTTTATCCCTCACACCCCACAAACACTTATAACATTTGTATCAATGCCACTATAATAGGTAAAGTATCACATTTTAACCAATTAAGACCAAAATTCACCAAAATCATTATGCAAAAATACATGGTTGTTATGGTAACTATGTAAATTTATAGTAACATTATTCATTTTGCATTTAGTTTTTTATTCTTTCTATACATATTCCAATGATTAAGGAAAAGAGTGAGCAATGATTATTGTGTGTGAAGAAAGAGAAATAATAAAAAAATCAAGAAAATTGATATTTTAATGAGATTAAGTGTTAAATAGATAATCTGATATGAGGTGTTTTGAAAAGTGAGCATGTAAAATAGAAAAAAGTAGATTCTTATACTAAAATAGACAAAATTTTTGACACGGACTGATGCAAATGCTCTTATATAACATTCGATATATATAAGCTTAATCGTACCATTTACTATTGCTACGTACGCTCTTATCAAGCCACATCATCATTTTTCTTTCTATTTATTTGTTTTCCTTCATTTAAAAAAATATAAAATACTTAAAATATTCAATAGATAGTAAAAGTCTCATATCATGATAATATAAAAACAAAATGGCTTTATATATTTATCTTAAGCAGTTTTAATTTTAGATATACTTTACCGTTACTCATTAATTTACTTTAATTTAAATGTTTACAATTGAAGATTTAAAAAAAAATGATAAATTGCAAATTACACCCTTAAAGTTAGATAAATGTTTGGATTTTACACTCTAAAACTTCAGAATTTGGAATTCACTCTCTGAAGTTTGTTTATGAACCTTCTTAGGCAAGAGCAAATAGAAAAGAAAATCATGAAGAAAATGGGGTTTTTTTTTTTATAGTAAGATTGAGATGTACTTCTCACAATAAAATTGTTATCCAACACACTGCCTTCATCAAAGTTTGGTATGTAATTCAATGTGCTTATAAAACTCTGAATTTTCACTATATTTAGTTACTCTTTAAGTCTATTCTTAATTTTAACCACTTCTCTTTTTCACTAATAGTTCTTTTTTTTCTATCACAGGCTACCAAAGTATAGTCTCAATCACATTAGAATACATTCTTAATCATATGTTCTCTATTTTCATTACTTTGATTTATTTTGAGTTTTTTGTGTGGGAAAAATATGCATAGAATGAGAGAGTGACAAATTTATAATAAGATAATGGGAATAAAAAGAGCCAAAATAAAACAAAATAAAAAGAGCCAAAATAAAACAAAATAAAAAGATAAAGGGCAAAATCTATATCTATATATATCTAAAAGTTGAAACATAACATTTATTATTGTTATGCTCTTGAATACTCTTGTTGAGCCACCTAACCACTACGTCATTGGCCGCATAATTAGTCTTTTTCATATTTATTTGTTTTTTAGAATTCTACTTTTTAAAAGTTTTCTATAAAAAAATATTCACTGCCCATAAGAGGATCTCTTACTAGAGGTTCGTTCCCTTATTGTCTTATTATTAACTAATTTATATGTGTTACTTGATGCAAGTATTTGTTTTGTATCATTTTATTTACAACACTAAATATTTTTAATGAATGGTGTTTGAAGTTGATCTGAATTGGGGAAAAATCATACTACAATATGTCATATTTTGTGTTGTTATCATATTTTAGATTATTTGGAAAACAACAGATAATTTAGACAAGCTAATGAAAAACAGTTAGTATAGTTGAAGACAATGGTTTTTGTGCAGTTTGTTTTCACTATTTGTAAATATTATGTTTAATATATTAGTGGCAAATTGTTATGTCTTTATTATATGGTGTTCTTAGATGCTTAAGTAATTTTTTAAGCGTTTACAAATATCTATATTGTTTTTCATCTTCTTTATTTCATTAGTGTGCTCTTTGAGATTTTAAGAAAATAAATTATATTTTGTCTTTAAAATTATTTATTTATCTATTCATTTTTTATACATTGGATTAGATGTTAGATTAGATTATGACAACATTAACAAAATACTTCTTTTTTCAATAACACTTCTCTACTTTTTCCCCTTTGGAATTGTATTCTTGGTTTTTTTTTTAAGGAAAAAGAGTTGTAATCTTTTTCTTTTTTTTTTGAATAGTAGTTTATTTTGTTGAGTTTTATTAATTTTTTAAGATAATTTTCTCAGTGTTTTTGATTGTATGGTAGAAAATTTCTGGTTTGAGAAAGTTTGTTTTAAAACTAAAAGAAAAATTTTCAGATTTTATATAATTTTTAATAATACCCAAAATATTATAAATAAATTTTATTAAAAAATTAATATTTTTGCTAACTTACCTTTTGAATTCATGGGAAAAATTGTATTGTTTTGATTAGGTACGGCAAAAATAATATCTATACTACTATTTAAGGGGCTTCCCTTATTTGAAATCCTCATTTTTTTTTTGTTAAAAATGCCCCTACACCCCTATATTAAAGTAAAAACGAAATTAAATGACAATTTGGTAAAAACAAAACTCTAACTCTTATTAAAATATTGCCTAAAAAATAGGGTCACTCACCTTTTGATTTTCAAATTGTTTTATCTATTTATAAATTAGATTTTCAAAATAAAATTGTATATAAAAAATAAAGACACATTTTTCTTTAGTATGAAATAGGACTATTAAACAAAAAAAATGTCTCATCCTGCATGTGATGAGGCTAGGATATATTACATTCGTGATTGTCCCTATAATAAATTAAAATATGATTATAAATTACATTGTTATTTATTAAATTAGTCCAAAATGAAATAATAAATAAATTTAATGAGACCACCCTAAAAAAATTATCACATACAACACATGAGGTCTGCCACTTTTGTTTTGACAATACTTTTGTTAAAACCACCTAAGATGAATATGTATAGACAATACTTTTGTTTTGATTTTTAATTTATTTAATTTATTTTTAGTTATAACATCAAAATTAAAGTATATGAATATATAAAGTTAAAATCGTCTAAAATGAATTTGTAGAGCTAATATATTTATATATTTAATATTATCAAAAAAATTAAGGGTAAAGAATATGAAAAAAAATAATGATGTGACGGATAAGATCCCTCGGCATGAGTATATCAACAATAAATGTTAATCTCCTGTTTTTATTTAAAATATATATAGATATATATATATATATATATATATATATATATATAGTTAGATTGGAATCACCCATTTATAAACACAAAAAGTCAAGACAGTAATAAATTATACTAACCAAATAATGTGTGCGCTTATTAATTGGAGCCGAAGGAATCTTTGCTTTAGGTAAAAAAAATTCTAAGCCCCAAAAGTCCATGCACATTGGATTGGGTAAGTGGGAACAGGGGGAGAGGATCAAATATATGGAGTCCCATTTGGCAAAGAATGGTTCCAAATCATGCTCTTTCCTTTTCTTGTCACCTCTTCCTACCCCCTACCACTCAACCCTCCCCACAAGAAGCCAAGCCCACCTTCAACGACCCTTTCTCTAATATATATTCCCAGAGTTTCAAACTTTTATTATGCATTACTGTCCCTGTTATACGTCACTGAACCCATCAAAAGAAAGGGATGGCTGCTATTAATATTATCAACATCACCATCACCATCTTCGCTAACTACTTCAAATTCTTGATAGACGCTCGTTATGGAGACTTGGTCACCAATACACCACCACCCATCACAAGGTCTAATCTGAATATATATATATATATATATATATATATATAATGTAGTCTATGCACGAATCATCCTGCTTAGTTTTTTGAACTATTCAACCTGATACAACTTCTAGATAGGATTTCTAAGCTTTCACCTTTTGTCAACCTTAATAAATGCACATGTTGAAATCAATTTTGCCGCTCTGTTTCTTCTCAAACAGTATGTAAGGAACACCAACTTTGAGTGATTCTCTTACTTGGTTGAATTATTCATTCATTCTCTTACTAGTTGAAAAGGTTATTTATGTTTCTTTCAGGTGAAAACTTAAAATTACTTTTAGGATTTATTTGTGTTGAGTTTCCATAGCTTGTTTCTTGTTATTATAGGCAGAGCATTCAGATTCTACCAGAAATTCTAGTCTTGCGTGCTAGTAAGAGAAATTTGGGAGCTTTGGTGTTCTATGCGTTAGCAGGATGTATCTTTCAAGAGTTTGTGGTTATGGATTATTTGTTGTTGCATGGCTGTGTTGTTCTTCACTGCTTATCGATGCTCAGAATCTGCTAACCAACCCGGAAGAAGGTGAGTTTGCTTTACTTTGCCGTTTTTTTTCATTTTATGATTCACGTGCTTCTTTTGCAATTAAGTTCTTGAGGGCATGCTTATTTTTCTGAAATTTTACTTATAGACCCTCTAAGCCATTTTACGATGGTTAAATGATTAAATTCACAATTTCTTAACAACTAAAGCATTTGAGACAATGGGTAATTTATTATGGTATCAACGTAGATGGTCTTGAGTTCAATCTCTTGTCTTTTCTCTACCTCTCATTTGGAAGTTAAAAATCTCATGTTCTCACTTATTAAGGAAAATTCTAGGCCCACACGCTAGGGGTTGTTAGAATAATGGTTAAATGATTAAATTCTTCATTTCCTAGCATCTTAAGCTTTCGGGAAAATCATTAATTTATCATTTTCTAGTAATTTCACCTATCAGATTTTCAATTCCCCCAAGTTGGGAGTGATTAGTGTTTCTTATAGTTGAACTATAATAGTTATTCGATTCATCAATTGTGTATGTTCAAAACTTGGGCCTGCACATAATGTTGATGCTTATTTTGGAAATTGACTTTGCTTTCCTTTAATGCAGAAATCCTAATACTAGAATTATAGAAACATAAGGACTAGAGAAGCTTATGAACTTTCTAAATTTAATGTTGAAGAGACAATGATTAACATTTGTATTAATTTGCAGTGAAGGCATTGCAGGCCATCAAGAGCAGTTTGATGGATCCCTATAATAATATTAGTAATTGGGATCAAGGAGACCCATGTACATCAAATTGGACAGGAGTTGTGTGCTCCAATAAAACATTAGGCGATGGATATCTACATGTTCAACAATTGTATGATTTTTTTCTTTTCCTGCTTTTAATTCTATTTAGGAGCATCATTGATATGAGTTGTGTAGCATGTTTCCTTTCACATAGAAAACTTTTTCTTACTTTATTTCTTTTGTCCCCCTTGCATGATGAGACATATTATTCCACTTTTATATCTATTCGTATTAGTTGGTGCAGAGAACAAAATTCCTTGGTTCTGTAGTTCATTTAAGATTAAAGAAATTTATTAGAATAGGATCTATTAGCCACAATTTTCCAAATGATCACTAGCAGGTCTTAATGAATTTAAAATCTGTCTTCATGATCTTCTCATTTGTCCAGAATTAATAACTAATGATTTATTATGACTTATTGCCCACAGACTCAATTGTTATCTCATGCCTGGCATTATGTTAGATTATACACTAGTCACAAGTTCACATATAAGAGTGTCAAGCTTTGATAAAACCTGGCTATTAAATGCATTGCATCTAGGCATTTCTAATGAAGATCTAGCTATGGTGCTTTAATAACTTTCTTTTGGGATTCTCTGCAGGCAACTACTACAAATGAATTTGTCAGGAAGTTTGTCACCAGCGCTTGGCCAGTTATCAAATTTGACAATATTGTATGGCAAAGGATGTCTGAAGTCTTATTTTTTGTGCTACAAATATCTTTATTCAAATCATAGCTTTTAGATACCTCTTGCAAAATATTCTAAAATCCGATGGTTTTGCATTTGATTTATATATCCTACTGATATATTTTTCTCTATCTACTCTTTTGAAGGGATTTTATGTGGAACAACATAAGTGGAATTATACCAAAGGAGATAGGCAATATAACATCTTTGAAACTCTTGTAAGTTGAGCAGCTTCTCTGCTGGTTGGATTAGATACTCAACAATGTTATAAGATAATTATATGCCCATACTGTTAAGAAATGGAGATATGCCACTTGTTCATGCATATTTAAAATCTTTGATTTCTAAATAATATAGGAGATAATCTTTATCAAATCTTGACTAATTTACTTTATAGCATTTTTCTGAATTCTTGGTATTTGAATATTGCAGTGCATTTGCTTTTTCTTTAACTCTGTGTAATATTCCGTGAATCCAGGCTTCTGAATGGAAACCAATTATCAGGTCCCTTACCTGAAGAGCTTGGTTACCTCCCAAATTTGAAAAGACTACAAATTGACCAAAACCAAATATCAGGATCAATACCTAAATCATTTGCAAACTTGAACGCAACACAGCACTTGTGAGTGTGTTTCTGTTCTGATGCTATATTGTCTAAAATCTATTCTACTATGACTAACCCTTCTACTTGTTTTCATGAGCAGTCATATGAACAACAATTCAATTAGTGGGCAAATCCCAAGTGAGCTATCTAGATTACCAAGTCTTCTTCACTTGTAAGTCAGTATTTGGCCATATTCTTATATTTCATGAGTTACCTGTCTGTACAATCTGTGAGATCATTAACCATCTTCAATTTTGCATCTGCAGCCTTCTTGATAATAACAACTTATCAGGGTATCTTCCACCAGAGTTCTCCACAATGCCAAATTTACGAATACTGTATGATTTTTACTTTTCCTAGAGCATAAATTTTTTTATCTCATAAATGTCTTTACATGTAATTATATATAGCTTTTTATCTTGAACAAGGTTATAAAATCTAAATTTTCACTTTTCTATTAGTTAAATCTTTTTTTTTCAAGTTTCTTAATGGTTTTATTTTATTTGTTTTGCAGTCAACTCGATAACAATAACTTCAATGGGACTACAATTCCATCTTCTTATAGCAACATGCCTAAATTGCTGAAGTTGTAAGTTCATATTATTATCGTATGTCTGTAACTAGGTCCCAAAAGTAAAGGCAAGCAAGGTGCTAGCCTTGAAGCATAAGGCTGAAAGTTTTTATTTATTTATTTTGCTAAATAATACAAGAAGCTCTGTTTTCCTCTAAAATGCAAAACTAAAACGAAGAGGAAAATACTAGCAAAATTAAATGGGAGTATATTATAGATAGAATGGTATACGTTTTGTTGTGAAAATACATGAAGTATTCCACATTGATTGAAAAGGAATACAAATGGGAAGTTACTCAACTTAGAAGTGTTATTTGGCATGAAGGTATTTTATTGCATTTTTCTAAAACATCATCAAGGCCACTGGTAGACTGAACAAGCCAGGACTTCCTGATTAATCCTTTGCTGTTTGATATTCTACACCACTGTGTATTCTGCTCAACTTGTAAAGAAGCTAGATTGTCTTAATTAGATATCACAAACCTTTCATGTTCTCCATACACTTGCGAGCTAGCAATCAAGTAGTGTGCGCATTCACAAGTAACATGGTATTTCATGCAAGATTGATAATATTTGTGTTTGGTTGGATTTGCCAGGAGCCTTAGGAACTGCAGTTTGCAGGGACCGGTTCCTAATTTGAGCCAAATACCAAACCTTTATTATCTGTAAGTTGCTTTATTTTGTTTTCCTTTTTTAGTATATCTATGATGATCAAGTATGGCATATAATTCCAAAAAATAAATGCACCAAGCTGAATAAAATTTTTACTTTGTGTTATCAAAGACCACTCCACTAGTTACTTATACTTTATATTTTACTTTATATAAACTTCAGAGACCTCAGTTTCAATCAGCTAAACGGAACCATACCCTCAGATAGGCTTTCAGGGAATATGACGACTATGTAAGATTCTCCATCTTCTGAATGACATGTATCTGATTTTTTTTTTTTAATTTAATTTCATGGTATTACAAAATATTTACAGACGTGTCTTTCAGTTTTGAATTTTTCTTTTTCTTTTTTGAGTAGATTTTGAGATAATTTATACCATTCTGATATCTATTATTTGAACGATTTCAGCTTGTTATCCAACAACAGTCTTAATGGAACAATTCCCACCAGCTTTTCGGATCTCCCTCAGCTTCAAATATTGTGAGTAGTCTTCCTTTATTTTTCTTCTTGTGTTTATTTATATGGTTCAATTTTATTGTAAATTATTTCATATATTATTTAAATTTGAGCCAATGAGCTCTAGCTCAAATGACAATTCCTCTTTTTCTAAAAAAGGGTGGAGGGTAAGGTTGTGGGATCAAAACCCACTACATGTGTGTATAACTCACTAATAATTTTATTTTTTTTTAATTCTAAATTTGAGTTTCTGCTGATCTCAACAATGAAATTGTTAAGTATCTAGATAATATGATTCATTAAATTAAACTGTTAATGAAAGAAACTGGATTTATTTGATAAATTATTCCCCTTGGCAGGTCAATTGCAAACAATTCATTGAGTGGCTCTGTTCCATCCGTCATTTGGCAAAATTGGACTTCGAACGGAATGGAGAAACTTACAGTGTAAGAACTAAACGACAATGTTTTTGTTTTTTGATGAATGAATAAGTCGACAGTGTATATTTTTACAACATTTACAACTAGCAAGGAAACTGCTATTCCTAAGAAACACAGCCAATTGCTACACAACTAACAAGAATAAAAAGCCAGTAGATGGAATCCTCCATGAACAACAGAGGACTCTATTCAAAGCAGTATGCTTGATATGTTCACACCAAAAAAACCTATATCTAATGTCGGCAGCTACAGCTTGCAACAAATTTTCCCCAAATCTGTCTCTCCCATTATATATTTTTGAGTATCAAGCTAGCTTACCATTGGACTTTTGAAAACTTCTACCTTTCTACTTCTTTAAAGCCCAATCCAACTCCTCATCCTAACCCCTGCCTGCCTAAAAAACATCTACATCTGATTCAGAAAGCCCAACATCTATCACTGCTACATCCTCCAGCTATACTTCCACCCCTTGATCATTATACTTTTCCTCCTCTAGGTCATTTAGCAAGGAAAATTTGTTTGTAGCATGAGCTTTCCATGAGATATCCACCCCATCTCCACACTTACTACTCATAATGTTCCCTCTTCAATACTTCCCTTTTTCTATTTGAATCTTCAATTGATCCATCATCATCAGTGTTCTCTTTCCCAACTTGCCTCTGTGACTCATTAGACTCCTTTGTTGCCATACCTCCATTGTCCTCTTTATTTTCGAATACCTTACAATTACCACATTTCTATGGCTTTCAAGGCTATTCCACCTCAACATTAGTGAAACCATCAATAATTAAAGCAACACTGACCAACCTGCACACACAACCTCGCATACCCCATCGTCCAAGTACAGAGGCTTCCCAACAGCAGTTGCAATACAACTGAATTACTCATGCTTTCAGTATTGACAGGAATATGATGGAAGTTTACCCAAATATGAAACTTAGTTAACATAGGACTTAAGAACTAAATTCCTGGTTCATATCACCTCAGTATCAGTGGCTTATTGATCACATGCCACTTGCAACATTCTCAACACCTCATCCCTAGACTTGGCAACTTTGAATTTGCTAAAAAACATCACATTTTCAGCAGACATCACTTCAACAGCACCAAAAGATTGCCATAGTTTCGAAACCTTGTTCTTAACCTAGAAGAAAGGAGGAGCTTTCTCCAAAAACTGTCCCACAAGACAGTTTGTCCACTTCTTTATTCCCTCCTGAACCGCCACTAGTGCTGGCCTAACAATATTTTTCCCATCTATCTTCTCCAGTAGAAAAAAGCTTTAAAAATCAGTATTAATGGGCTGGTGAAACAGATTCCTCCACTCCAAACCTTTCTTCTCAGTGGGCTTCAGTACTCCTTCTAATCCCAATCAGTCTTGCGCCCAATAACTTCTCACTGGTTTTCCACCTCAGCATCTAGAACAGAAGCACGTGATTAACCCTCCTCCAACTCAGCATTAACAAATCTAGAATTTTGGCCAACGAACACTTGGGTTCCATTCTTCTTGTGCTCAATCATTCCCCCCAAATCCTAACTGTTATTCTGTTTCCCTCCATCCCGAGCCAGTGGATACTTTTTGGGACTCAAAATCTGACACACTTGGCCAAGCACATTCTGCTGAGAAGCAAGAACTAACAGTTGAACTCTTGCTCGAGCTTCCAATCAGATTCTAATTTGGCTGTGCCAAGTTCCTCCTTGCCTTAAGAACCACCATGTGTCAGCAATCCGGGAATCATCCTCATCAAATCCAACCAACACAACCGACAGCATATTCTGTGATCGTCCAATTTTTATATGACCTGAATGACAATGTTTCTATTTCCCTTGGTTAAATGATGGGGGTGGTGTGTGCCTCAAACAAATATCTTGTTCTTGTATTGGTACAAAATAAAGTTGATTCCTTTTTTTTTGTTACAGCATGGTCTTCTGTAAATTTAAAGGTGTAACCTCCTGGGTTGAATTTAATAAATTTTGGATTTTTAAAGATATGGCTTCTGGATTTTTTGTATTGCAGGGAATTGCAGAATAATAGGCTTTCAAATATGGGCAGTACTAGTCTACCTCCAAATGTCACTGTCTGGTTCGCTTCTATACCTCCTTCCATTTTAGCTTCATAATTACTTTCATAGTAAAAGATTGTGGATGTCATCTTTTTAGTTTTAATTTGCTAGGTGTAACAGATATAGGACATTGATATGATCGTGTCACTTGTTTTTATTTTTTTCTTTTTCAGGCTTCAAGGGAATCCCTTATGCTCGAACTCCACCCTAATCCAGTTCTGTGGTTTTGAAAGTGATAACAATATCAGTCAAAATTCAACAAATACGACTTCTGTTTGTCCAGCTCAACAATGTCCACCCCCCTTTGAATATTTAAGTTCCCCTGCATCTCCTGTGGCTTGTTTCTGTGCTGCCCCCTTGTTTGTTGGATATCGGTTGAAAAGTCCTGGATTCACAGATTTTCGTCCATACATAAATACATTTGAGGAGTACCTGACGTCTAGTCTTGACTTGTTTCTATATCAGCTGTACATTGATTCATTTTTCTGGGAAGAAGGACCTCGACTAGGAATGAACTTGAAGCTTTTTCCTGTATATGGAAATAGCAGCACTACTAAGTTCAATATGAGTGAGGTTAATCGAATCTTCGGGCTGTTCACATCATGGAACATTGACGATAGTGACATTTTTGGACCCTATGAACTTATCAGCTTCCCTCTACTGGGCTTCTATAAAGATGGTTTGTCTTGAAGCACTTTTCTAATATGTTTTGTGACAGAGCTTTATTGTAGTTGGAACTAATGCTTGTTTAGCTGCTGAAGATTGCACAACTTTTTCTCCAATTTGATTGACATATTCCTTGAATTCTACGATACTTTAAAGACAATCTTTAATCTAGTGGCATTATTCTCTATTGTTTGAATTCATATTCTGAGAAATGTGTAGTATGTGTGTGTGGGTGGTACATTAAAGTGAAAATCACCATTTCTTTTGCTGCCAACTATGTTGAAGACAGGCCTTCTAGTGTAACATATACATTTGCACTACTGGATCTGTCACATTAGTTAATAACTGCAATTCTCTGTTCAAGATGATTTGTAAGTTTCTGGGCAATTAAGTTGCGTTCTATTCTTCTATATTTATCAAGAAGGCCACTTCAAATTTACACCCTATGTCACTGAAGACTTGACCCCAAGGATAGATGAACTACTCATTCACGTCTTCTCTTCTTTCATGTATTCATATATGAGAGAATAATGCTGGATAATTTACATTTTTTTGTGCTCATAGTTTTCACTGATGTCACAGAGAATACCAACTCTCCAAGTTCCGGTTTAAGCAAAGGCGCATTGGTTGGCATAGTACTGGGGACTTTTGCAGGTACAGTTGCATTGTCTGCAGCTGTTATTCTACTGATACTGAGAGCGCATATAAGGAAGTACCATGCAATTTTGGGAAAACGTCGTTGTAAGTATCTTATGTTTATGAAGTTAGGGTGTTCAGGTAGATATGCCATGATTTTTAACTTTGCCTGTAATTGTTACCATTTTCTACATCCTGATTAGGCCTGTCAATTAGGCTAGGCTGATGCTTTTCCAATTACAAATGCCTCAGCCTGGCTTGGTCAATGTCTTAGCCCTATCTTAGCTAATGCTGTTGGCAAGCCTCAGACAAGTTTGGACTGGGCTGTGAATGGAAACATTATTTAGAGATTAAAAATTTAAATGAAGAATTCCATGAGACTTGGTTGCAAACTGGCTCAAACCACCTTTAAGTTTGAAAGAAGAACAAACAGTCAGTAATTATGTTAACAATTTTTTTGGCTTGTAAGATGAAAAATGTTTATGTATCTGTTAGCAGAAGTAAAACATTCTGATAATCAATTATCATTTTATCAGTAATTTTAAAATTAATGGGCACAGCATCTTTATCTGCAGCACCTGTCACTATGTTTTCATTTTTAACATTGTATCTGTATTTTAATATGCAGTCTCTAAGTCCTCCATAAAAATTGATGGTGTGAAGGATTTTACTTTTGAAGAAATGGTGAAGGCTACAAACAACTTTGACAGCTCCACTCAGGTTGGTGAAGGAGGGTACGGAAAGGTTTATAAAGGAATTCTAGCCGATGGTACAGTTGTGGCCATTAAACGTGCACAACAGGGATCTTTACAGGGTGAAACAGAGTTCTTGACAGAGATAGAATTGTTGTCAAGGTTACATCATCGAAACCTTGTGTCTTTGACTGGATATTGTGATGAAGAAGGCGAACAGGTACTTAATCTCACCTTGAAGAGAATATATACATATTGAGTATATAGATGCTTTTTTTAAATAATTGCAAACAATACAAGAAATCAAACTCAATCTAGATTTCTTCATTAATTAGGTATTGTTTGTGATGCAGAACAAACTAAAACATGCAAAAATAAAATTGAAAGACAGGAGAAATAAAGATAGAGAACCTAGGATTCAGTGGCTGGAGTTGTTACCACCAAACTATTGTGACAATTTCAATATAATTTTTATTCATAAAAATAAGAGAAATGATATGTCCACAACATTTTCACAACAAATCCTATGTGGTAGGTTGTTACGAGTTGTTTTTAGTGGGGTAGAAAAGTAATTTTAGTAGTAGGTTCAAATTAGAACCACTAATCACTAACCACCTATAATTTGTTGTAAAAATATTGTGGACATAACACATCTCCTTCCTAATAAAAATAATCATTCCTAATAGGAGTACAAGACTTTGCTTATATAGACTATTAAACCCTAATCCTAACTAAAGTTGGAAGTCGTAATTGATTTATTACAAAAATAACCTTGCTTCTAAAAAAAAAATACCAATAGCTAAAATAAAAATACTAGTAACCGATAAAATCATATTGACTACAAAATTAATATTAAAAGTGCATCCCACATCAATTTGGCTTTGAAAAATGCATACAATACTTAAATATCTCTTTTCTCATGTGAGTATTGTTTTGCATGCAGATGTTGGTCTATGAGTTTATGCCAAATGGTACTTTAAGGGATAACCTTTCTGGTACGCCTTATATTCATTCTTTAAGCTAGTGTTTTATTGATCTCACTATAGTTTTTTCGTAGAGTATGAATGCAAGTGAAAATTGAAATATAAAATTTGAGACAGTACACTTTCTCCCCCCCCCCCCCCTTCCCCACCTTTCTGTCATTTTTTGAGTTAAGCAAAACCTATTTACTTCTCACATTCTACATATCATTCTAATGACTAATAGTGGTTCATGTGTGCAATAATACAGCTAAGTCTAAAGAACCACTGAGTTTTGCCATGAGATTGAGAATTGCCCTGGAATCGGCTAAGGGCATCCTCTACCTACATACTGAAGCCAATCCTCCAATATTTCACCGGGATATCAAGGCCAGCAATATATTATTGGACTCTAGGTATATAGCAAAAGTTGCTGATTTTGGACTTTCGCGACTTGCACCTGTTCCGGATATTGAAGGGGTTGTGCCTGCTCATGTATCTACAGTTGTGAAGGGGACACCAGTAAGACTCTTATTGTTGATGCTTAACTAATATAATTATAAACTCTGTATGAGTCTAGGTTGATGAGTGAATTTTCTATAAGGTTGTATAGGCCTCTCTCCTATGTTCAAACGAAAAGTAAATTTAGGGTCACAAGTTAATAACCTAAGCTAACATATTATTTATGACATCAAGGTCCAACCCCTAGTTGAACCCAAGTCTGACTAGAAAGCCAAGAAATTATCTCTTTTTTGATTCTTTGTTCGGTCCAGTTTTTAAAAATATGGTTTCAACATTTGAAAATCTATCATGGGCTCCTAACCCTTAAAAGAAATAAAAATAAATTGGTAATGGTGTTGGCCATCTCCATATCTGTTAAAATTATAAATTTAGCAGCAATTCTTGTTATCTTTATAAACTAAATAAATCAATGAAATTGATTCTAGATAAAATAGACTTAATAATGTTGTAGATGCAATTGGTATCTATTTCTTTTCTTTTCTTTTCTTTTTTAAACTTGATGTCTATTTCTATATTCTCTCATTCTCTATATAAAATTTGCAGGGTTACCTAGATCCAGAGTATTTCTTAACTCGTAAACTCACAGACAAAAGTGATGTTTATAGTCTTGGTGTTGTATTTCTTGAACTCCTGACTGGGATGCATCCAATCTCACATGGCAAAAACATTGTTAGAGAGGTAAAACATTATAGACCTATTTGCCTTTGATTCAATAGGGCCTGATGGTACATTGGTACATCAGGTGATTGGGCATGATAGGAAAATTGTTCTTCTATAATTTATTACTCATTATTTATTCAAGGTAGATAGAGAATAGCTTTTAGTTTGCCTCTCTTCTTTACCTCCTGCTATATTTCATTTTATGCTATGCGTGAATATTGAAGAGAGATATCCTCATTTGCAAGTTTCAGTTTTAACTTAACATTGAAATCCTTTTAAAATCTTCATTTTCCCACCTTATGCCAAACAGTTATTCAATTCTATTAGATTTATGACCACTTTGGCTTAATGTTCATATTATTTGATCCTTTATATACAGTGGCTTAATTTTTTGTAATAAAATATCTTGCAATTTTTTTTTTATCAATTGGTTTTATTCGTTTCAGGTTAATGCCAAGTATCAATCTGGAATGATTTTTTCGGTAATTGATGGGCAAATGGGATCTTATCCTTCGGAATGTGTGATGAGATTTATGACTTTGGCTCTCAAGTGTTGCAAAGAAGAGACAGATGCTAGACCTTCAGCAACAGAGATGGTTCGAGAACTTGAAATTATATGGAATATGATGCCTGATTTTGACATCAAATCAGCAGACCCTACGGTCACTGATGCTGAAAAGGTAGTGACTCCACCATCATCATCTTCTACAGTGAAGAATCCTTACGTGTCATTTGATGTATCTGGCAATGACCTTGTTAGCAGATCCGTTCCATCCATCACGCCTAGATAAAAAACATTGTTGATAATTGATTTTATTCATTTTGTAAAATTGATTTATTGGAACCTGAGGTTGCTAGTATCTAGAAAATTTGAACTGGGAATGGTCCTTACAACCACCTTGATTGTTGAGGTTGTGTAAAGTCTCAATCTTATTGATCTTCATTACATTTTTTTGTTTTTTTGAAAAGTGATATACTTTTCAAAACTAACATCATACTTTACAATATAAACGGAGTTGTAGTGAAATTGTGAAATATGATTAATAAGAAGAATATTATTGTGCTATCTGATTCAATACAAGGGGACATTTCCTGCAACTATAACAAAAAAAGATTGGTTGAAGTACTTTCTTTGAAATCTGGCTTCACGTACACATTGATATGGTCACTACGTGGTCTTCTTAGCAATGAAGTCTTGTTGTCAAGAGATATATACAAATTGTGCAAAACATTAATAAACCAAATTACTTAAGCTAAGTGCTCTTATTAGTAGAGATGCTATTAGGCGTGATGGATATGGTTATGTCTCCTTTTACATGGAGTGGATCTCACACGTGTGAGACTCACCCCTAGGTTGGACATAGCTATTTTGTTACATAAAATCCTTTTTTTTTCTTTATTGGTGGTCAATTAGCACTAAATCGCCGAGGGATCCTAGAGGCCATCCAATATAAGATTGGCACGGTTCTTGTAGTAGGGCTAGTTGGATCCAGATTAATAAATCCCATTTTAAGTCTAAGCTTATGGAGGGTCTTGGGCCAAGACCCTTGGCAACAAACAAAACTAGTTTAAACTGAGTCCCAGACTTATAAAGCCCAAAATGATGTAGTTGATACTCTTTTAAAAGCCCAAGTCCACCTAAACCAAGATTGATCCAAACTAGTTGAGTATGATTGATGGTACAAGACATGCGCACCATTGTTTGACATTGCCAAATAAATATAGCCAACCAATGCTCGGAGCACCCTTTTGTATGAAGAAAAAAAAAATGTTGTAAACAAAACTTTGGCTACTTCATTCTCTAATTGTCCATGCCCAAAATCCAAATAAACAGGAAAGCACATAATGAGCATTAAGGGACCTTAGCGGAGTACCCTTTTGTATGTTGTCAATTATGTTCCATTCAGACTGGAAAAACAAAAAATGTTTCATTGCAAATATTAAATTGCTTAACCCAATGTTTCACCTCAACTCAAATTTTAGTTAGTTTTGTTCTATATAGCTCGTTATGCAAAAATTTTGTTGATACGAGTTCACTAACCACTTTTTCTTACTTTCTTGTCCTTTTTCTTCTCTTATTTTGTTAAGGGATAAGCCATTTTCTTCTTTCCCATTGTTAAGGGATAAGCTATGATTTGCTACCAGTGCTAGTAGGCCTCAATTGCCCATGGTACAACTACAAACTTAGTTGATAAATTTTCAAAATATAGGCAAATAGAGAACTAGGGCACGTCTCAATGTTGCCACCAATAGGACGGAGGAAAGGGGGCAAGGAGGGCCTGGCCCCCTTAATTTTTCAAAAATCCCCCCTCCCTCTTATATTTTTTATATAAAAAAAAAAAATTGGACATAAATTTAAATAATGGCTTCCCTAGCTTTTTGAGAAATGCTATGTCCACAATTTTTTTACAACATTTTCACAACAAATCTTATATAGTAGGTTGTTATTGGTGGAGTAGAAAAGTAATTTCAATTGTAGGTTCAAATTAGAACTAATAACAACTAACTACCTATGATTTGTGAGATGGGTTCAAGTTACGCCTTGTATAACTCTTTAGAGTTTCACATTTTCTTTACCATTAGATTTAAGTAGATCTAACGGTCAAAAATATGAACCCATTAATGTTGATTATCTTATCATTTCTTATTTCTTATTTTTTGAATTTACATATCTGTTTTTACTCCTAAAAATTTTCACATTATCTCTCTTCTCTCATCCTACTACTCATTATAGTCATCACGAAAAGACGTAGTTGAGTTTATATTTTGATTTATAAAGATTTGTGTTGGAGCATTATAGTTTGTTTCAACAATTGCACGAATGATACCATTATAAAGATTTGTAGTTTGCACAAATGATACCATTATACAAAAAGTCATAATGTTGGAGCATTGTAAAGATTTGTTTCGACAATTGCACCAACAATTTGTTTTGTTTGTATAAGTCGCAAAATAAATTTAAAGTCCAGGACTTTGAGACGAAGCCTTTGAATTGGTTTGAAATCTTTGTATAACTTGGAGTAGAGGTTGTGTTTTCCTCTTTGAGGATGCAGTGACGCTGAATTTTTTAATGTAGATTTGTAGTGAACTGGTACTAAAGTCTTTATCTAAGATTCTAAATTCTTTTTTAAAAATATGGAAATTCAAAAAAAATATGAAAATAGAGACAGATATATGAAAATAAAAAGTTTCAGATATTTTGGTTGAGATGAATGTAAGTACATTTTGGGAATAGAGACAGATATGGAAATTCAAAAAATAAGGGATAATAAATGATATGGTAATCAATATTAATGGGTTCATATTTTTTACCATTAGATCCACTTAAATCTAACGGTGTAGAAAGAGTGTAACTCTAAAGAGTTACACCAAGTGTAACTTGAACTCATCTCATAATTTATTATGAAAATATTGTAAATATGTTGTGGACCTAGTACCTCTCTAGATTTTTACTAATTCATTTATATAGTTGACTAATGCATTTTATGTTCCCTCTAATTACTTTTATTTCATAATCATACATAACTCATTAAATTAATGTGCATTTATGTTCCCCCTACATCATATGTTAAACCAAAATTATAAATATTCTTGTGGTTCCCGTTAGCTTAACTGGTAAAATTTATGATGGTTGAATAAGAGATTTGGTGTTCAATCCCCTTTATACCAAAAACCAATTGGTGTCTTGGTTGATGATAAAGAGCTATCATCAATGGCGAACGCCATAAGTTGAAATTCTCTATAAAAAAAAAATACAAACATTTTTCATATATAAACAGCAAATAATATATATATATATATATAGTTTCGCCACTAGCCACCATTCATAGGCTTGGATTGCTTTTAAGGATCTACCTATAGGGATATCATGAAGGTTGTGGCTTGGAGTGATATTGTATATTGTTGTTGCTACGCTTCTGTTGAGCCATATTATTGGCCATGTCACTATTTTTTTTATTTACAAACTCTATTAATTTTCTATTGCAAAATTAATTTTTTATGGCCAACATGATGCACTACACTCCACCATAAACGCTATTGTCTATATTCAAAGCTCCTTTCAACATTGAATTTTAGTTTTCAACATTGAATTTTAGTTTCAATGCGAATAGCATGGGATACAAGGTGGTCTTTTGCACTACCAGCATAAGTTAACTAAATTTTCTTTTAAAAAAAGAAAAGGAAATACTACTATAATCACTTCTACTACGAAACATATCATTTCTTCTTAACGATAAAATTATTATAATCACTATTCATCTATTACTATTTTTTCATTATCAAAGAGTCGGTCAAAGTTTAATTTTGGCTTTCCATTTATTTGTAATTTTAAAATTTTAAAACTTTTATAAAACATATATTTGTATGTTGTAACAGTTGATTCTGTTGTGTATATGAAAAGACAGTGATCATTTCGTCTTCTCCAATCATTTCCTTAGTTATTTAATATTATACCAAAAAGTTTTCTTTGCTATATGGAGTATAAAACAAACATTACCATTTTGGTGTGGTGCCATTGCAAGTGATGCCTTCAACTGCAAGAGAGCACAATGTTTGGTAGCTTCAAAGGTGACAATGACAACCTGGAGAAGGATGCCCCAAGTGTTGAAGAGAGTCTTGCAATAGGTAGGATGCCGACATCAAGGGAGATGAGATTTCTTTTTATATTAACATATTCATTCATTACGTAGATTTCATGCTAGATGAGAGCTATACATTGAGTAGGATCTCCATTTCCACTGGCAATGGTTTCCACCAAAAGGTAATATCTCTAATTTGTATAATACTTCTATTATATTAGTAGTATTCAAATTGGGACCATGTTTGAAATGAGCAGTAATTTATGTCTTTTTCCCCCCTTTTATTTAGTATTTTATTTGTTACCATAAGTTGAACAATTGTTTTTTGTTTCTTTTTTGAATTCTGTATTGCAATAAGAAATTTGAAATATAAGATAAAAAAATTATTTTTCGGCATATGTTTTTCATATTGTAGCACACTTTTTTCTATGACACGTCCAAATAATAAAACAAAGTTAAACTCAGTTGTCTCCCTTCTTTCTTTACAGTTTCTTCTGTCTTGGCCATCATGCGTTTTCTTTTTCAATTTTTTTTCTTTTTTCTGTTTAGTATATTGTAACTTTTGTAATGCTTGATGCTTCTAAAATTTTCATGTTGGATTTGATATGCCATATGATGTGCATGACATGTTAATTGGGTTGAGATAATCCAAAATACACACTACCTGGCTAAAGCTAATAATCCACACATTCAAGGGTTTGATGTTCAACAATCTACCCTCAGTGAGTATGTCACTCCCACAAGTAGTCTTACTTTTACTTACAATAGAAAAAACAAAATAGTTTAGTCTTACATTTTTTTATAGTATTTTAAATATATCTTTCCTAATGCTAATGTGTACACATATCTCTAATTACATGGAAGGTGATGAGATATGATTAATATACCAATAATGTGATGGCAGTGGGGCTTCAATGTGATTGAAGATGGATGTATGTAGGGTCTAAGGATGGCATAGTAAAGATTTGGGATTTTGATGTAGTGTAGGCGTGTAGAAGCAGAATCTATAACACACAATCACTACAACTCTTTCACGAAACCTAAGTTCTACAAGAATACTAGGCTAGTAGGCAAAATAATAGAGAAAAGCTCTCTAACAAACTTTTATTAAAAAACACACATATCATAAATAACCTCTCTATAAAAAGTATTTATAGGAATAGAATTTCTCCTACTCCTTTTAAGAAAAGAAATAATAAACCTATTTCTACATGAGAATGAAAAACAATTTAACTAGGAAAAGAAAAACAATTAAAATCTCAATTCAACTAGGAAAAGGATTTTAATTCAAAGTACGGAGGCGATAGACCTCTCTAAAGTAAAGTTGAGCGACATTAACTGCATTTGAGGTCTTCTTACAAGCAATAAAGTGGGCCATTTTGGAAAACCGGTCCACTACAACAAAAATTGAATCGTTACCTCATTGTGTATGCAGTAATCCCAAGATAAAATCCATACTGACATGAATCCATGGCTGGTCTGGTATGGGAAGAGGTATATATAGGCCAGTGTTGGTTGTAGTGCCCTTAGAAACTTGACAAATACGACACCTCTCAACAAACTATGTAATCTCCTTTCGCATGGTTGGCCAAAAATAAGAGTCTATCACAAGCTTCATGGTTTTATCACGTCTCATATGGCCTTCATTATGCAGCTGTTGAATAACCCTTAAGCGTAGGCTACTATCAAGAATGCATAGTTGATTCCCTTTAAAAAGGAAACCATCGTGTATAAGAAAGTCGAACCGCTTTCTTGTTGCCACGTCATTCATTATAGGGCCAAAGTATGGGTCACTAGAAAGCAACTCATGAAATAAATCAAACCCTAGCACTTTGGTTTGCATTGTGATGAGCAAAGAGGCCCTTAGACTAAGAGCATCTACCACTCTATTCAATGCTTTGAATTTATGCTTGATGACAAAAGAAAATTGTTGAATATAAACAGCCCAAGCTACATGCCAAGATGAGAGCTTGTCTTGGCTATTGATATGCTTCAAAGCATCATGATCAAAATAGAGGACAAACTCATGATAGGCCAAATAAGAACTCCAATGCTTCAATGTGCAAATTATTGCATAAAATTCCAAATCATAAGTGTTGTAATTTAATTTTGACCCACTCAACTTCTCACTAAAGTAGGCCACTGGTTAGCCATTATGACTAAATACAGCTCCAATTCCAACCTTGGATGCATCACAATGTAACTCAAATGATTGAGATAAATCAGGAAGAGCTAGAATCGATGTTGTAGTAAGCTTTTCCTTGATCTGATGAAACGCCTTTGTGGCTTCAGTTGTCCACAAAAACTTACTAGCCTTCATGCAATCTGTAATCGATGCCATGATGGTGCTAAAGTCAGAGATAAACCACCGGTAGAATGACATCAACCCATGGAAACTGCAGACCTCATGGACTGTGGTTGGTATTGTCCATTGTTTAACAACAGTAACCTTTGATTCATCAACTAATAATTCATCCTTAGACACCACATAACCAAGAAATAAAACACTATTTGTCATAAAAGAACATTTGGCTATGGCAGCATATAATTTCTCCCTACTTAGAACTATGAGTACCTCTCAAAGATGTTGGAGATGTAAATCAATATTGGCACTATATATCAAGATGTCATCAAAATAAACTACAACAAACTTGCCGATGAAGGGGCGAAAAATCTGGTTCATAACACGCATGAAGGTGCTAGGAGCATTAGAAAGTCTGAATGGCATTACTAGCCACTCATATAACCCCTCATGTGTCTTGAATGCTGTCTTCCACTCATTACCAGGACGTACTCGAATTTGATGGTACCCACTTTTTAGATCCAACTTAGAAAACACTGTAGCACCACTCAACTAATCAAGCAAATCATCCAACCGAGAAATAGGGAATCTATACCGAACTGTAATTTTGTTGATGGCACGACTGTCTACGCACATTCGCCATGATCCATCCTTTTTGGGTGTGAGTAAGGCTGGCACGACACAGGGACTAAGACTCTCTCTAATGTGCCCTTTTAACAACAAACCCTCTACTTGTCTTCTAAGTTCTTCATGCTCTTTTGGGCTCATGCGGTAGTGTGGGCGATTAGGTAGATTAGAACCTGGTACAAGATCAATTTGGTGTTGTATATCTTGGAGTGGCGATAACCCCTCAAGTAGATCATTAGGAAATACATTTGCAAATTCATCTAATAAAGATTTCACAGCCTCTAGTACACCATTACCCTTTGAGCTCTTCTTTCCCAACAATACAAACACCAATTCCGAATCAAACATCTCTTCAACAAATTCCCTTTTAGCTAAGAGATTCTTACCCCTTCCTGACGTTGGCTTAGGTTCAATTTCCTTACAAGGCAACAACACAATTTTTGTGCTACCAAACATGAAACTGTATGTATTCTTCCTACCATCATGTTGAACCTTTCTATCATATTGCCATGGTCTACCAAGGAGAAGATGACATGCATCCATAACTACTACATCACACCATGCATTATCCTTATATTTCAACCCAATAGAAAAAGAAACCAAGCAACGTTTAGATACAGTTACCCCATTGCCCTTTTTGAGCCAAGATAGTTTGTAAGGGTTAGGGTGCTTCTCTGTTGATAATCTCAATTTTTGAACAGCCTCTTCTGATACCACATTCTCACAGTTTCCAGAATCATTAACAAGTCTACGTACCTTGCCCCCCATAGTACATGTAGTTTGAAAGATATTGCTTCGGAGCCAATCCTCACCTTCAAATTTGCAAGGTATGAAACATGCCCTTCTTGTAACTAACAAAGGGCCATCATCCCCTTGCACATACTCCTCTTCCTCTTCAGCATCATAAACAGCTTCTTGCTCAAAGGTATTTAAATGATCATCAATACATTCTTCACTCTTAATAAATAAACCCTTACCATACTAGCCACCCTTCTTGCAATCAGTCATTCTATGCCCTGCCTCACCACACTTGAAACATCGAGGGCCAGAACTACTAGCTGCAGTGCAGTTGGGTTGTGGATTAGTTTGATTAACTTGGCATTTTCCTTGTGTAGATTGTGTAGTTGCACCATAAGGAGGAGCTACTGGTGGTAGTCGGTTGCCACTACTATTTGAAACCATATTAGTCCTCCTATTCATCGTCTTCTCCAAATGCAAAGCTCTTTGAGGGGCTTCGGATACAGAAATTGGGTCAAATAAATTCAAAGTATCTTGAAATTGTTACCTCATACCCCCAATATAACGTGAAACTAATTGATCTTTCGAATCTGCAAGGTCAACTCTAGCTACAAGTTGATAAAACTCTCGTGTATACTCATCTATAGATTGTGTACCTTGCCTAAGATTGTGTACTTGTTGATATAATGTACGCATATAATTATGGGGCAAGAATGCAGCACGCATATGTTTCAAAAAAAATTCCCAAGTATTGATTTTAGATTTACCTTGGCGAATACATCCTTGCTTTAATTGCTGCCACCATGCAGCAGCACGTCCTCTAAATTTGGTCGCCACCAAAGAAACTCTTTTGTCTTGCGGCACCTCCTTAAACTCCAAAATTTCTTTAACCGTAGAAACCCAATCTAGGAATTCTTCAGGTTGTAAACAACCTTTGAACTCTAGAATATCTAATTTGAACCCAGATTCCCATTTGTTTGAATTGTATGAAACCAAGGGTTTCTCCCTCCTCCTTCTATGTCCAGCAAACAGATTTTCTATCTCATCCTCAACATTATATTCTACCTCATCTTCCTCCACAAAACGTAGAGTTGGACTACGGTTTCGAGGCCGGTTAACAACAGCTAAGGCAGCAAGCTGCTCTATCAGCGCTTCAAACCACTCTTCCATCCGCTAAAAGCGTGCCTCTAGTTATGTATTGCGTGCAATCTCATCGCATTCATACTCACCATCTACAGCAGCATGCCGTCCCCCACGTGATCCTCATGCCATGGTAAGAACCTAACCATGCTCTGATACCAACTGATGCAGTGTAGGCGTGTGGAAGCAAAATCTATGACACACAATCACTACAACTCTTCCACGAAACCTAAGTTCTACAAGAACACTAGGTTAGTAGGCAAAATAATAGAGAAAACCTTTCTAACAAACTTTTATTAAAATATACACATGTCATAAATAACCTCTCTATAAAGAGTATTTATAGGAATAGAATTTCTCCTACTCCTTTTAGAAAAAGAAATAATTAACCTACTTCTACTTGAGAAAGGAAAAATAATTTAACTAGGAAAAGAAAAACAATTAAAATCCCAATTCAACTAGGAAAAGGATTTTAACTCAAAGTACTATAGTAAATAAATCCTAATTCAAATAGGAAAAGGAAAACAAGAAAAACTATTTGTTCTTCATAACGTGATTTGCATTAGATTTGAGGTAAATAGATTTTATTCCCAACATATATAAGGTGGATTTGTTATTATTTAATTATTATATTATGTCATTATTGTTTAATATTATTTAGAGTTACTCTTTTATATATATATATATATATATATAAAAGCTGAAACATAACATTTATTATTGCTACACTCCTATTGAGCCACCTCATCTGTCATATTATTGTTCTTTTTCTAATTATTTTTCCCGTTTAATTTATTTGATAATATTAAATATATAAATATATTGGTTTTACAAATTCATATTAGGTGGTTTTAACTTTATATATTCATCTACTTTGATTACTTTGATTATGATATTATAACTAAATAATAAATCAATAAAAAATCAAAACAAAAAATTTTGTCTATTCATATTCATCTTGAGCGGTTTTAACTTTACATATAATTTTGCATTTACATGTTCATTTACTTTAATTTAGATGTCTTTTAACTGAAAAATAAAATCAATGACGAATAGAAAAAAAATCCAATAAAATGACATTCACAATTCTTGCTTAATATATGATGGTAGAAAATATACAACCTGACAACTACCCCATAGGAGAAATCCAAATCAAGCGTGTTATAGATCTCCTGCTAGAGGTTTGTACTTAATGGTGTTTGTTGTTTACCTAATTTGGAGAAATATCATATTATAATATGTCCTATTTTGTGTTGTTGTCAGGTTTTAGTTTATTTGGAAAATAATAGGATAGTTTGGACAATAATATGAAAAATAGTTTGTGCAGTTGAAAAAGATGGGCTTTGTGTAGTTTCCTTTCAATGTTTGTAAATATTTTATTTAATAAATTAGCAGCAAATTTTTATGTCTTTATTATACGATGTTCCTAGATATTTGGGTAACTGTTTTAAGCATTTACGAATATTCGATATATTTTTTTAGAGAGTTTCAACCTATGGCGTCCGCTTCTGATGATAGCTCTTTATTATCAGACCAAATTACCAATCAGTTTTTTATATAGACGGGGATTAAACCCCAGATCTATTATACGACCATCAGAGATTTTACCAGTTGAGCTAACTGTAACCCACTTACGAATATCTGATATTACTCTTCATCTTCCTTATCTCATTAGTGTATTTTTAAAGATTTTTAAGAAAACAAATTCAATTTTGTGCTTGCAATTATTTATTTATCTATTTATTATTTAAATATTGGATTAGATTATGACAAGATTTACACAATACTTCTTCGTTTTTTCAAAAAATTTCCTTAATTTTTTCCCCTTTGGAATTGTACTCTTGGTTTATTGATTTATTTTTATATTATTAAGGAAAAAAGAGTAAAGATCATCATATAAAGCTACAACCAGCACTTTTGCTTAAAATTAGCCATCTTTTTCAATTGCGTAGCTTCAAAACCTTATAAAAAAAAAATTTGAATTTGATTGTGCATTGGATATTTGGCTTGATCACATCACATTTGGTTTGTTTTACATATAGGAAAGGAGTTTGATTATGATGTGATTTTTATTTTTCCCTTTCTTTTTTATTATAAATTGTAGTTTTGTTGAGTTTTATTAATTTTTTAGATATATTTTTGGTGTATAGGGTAGAAAAAAATGGGTTTGAGAAAGTTTGTTTAAAGCTGAAATTATAATTTCTAAATTTTATATACTTTTTAATGATACACAAAATGTTATAAATAAGTTTTTATTAAAAAATGAATATTTTCACTAACTTACCTTTTGAATTCTAGAGGAAAATTATATTGTTTTCATTTGAAACGACAAAAATTATATATATTGTGTTTGTGTTTTTTTTTTTCTATAGTAAAGGAAAATATGGTTATAAAATACATTATTATTTATTAGATTAGTCCAAATTGTAAAAAATAAACTTAATAAGAGAACCCTAAAAGAATTATCACACGCAATGCGCGGGGCCACGACTAGTGACCATAAAAGTGAAGGCAATTGACATATTATGAGTGAGAAGGTGATTATAATGTTCACTGAAATGACACATGACTTGCAATATCTTATTACAATCCGATCCACAATGTTAAGATAATCATTTCTTGATTCTTAAAAAAAACTGAAAGCTCGGATTTGTGTTAAAAACACAAGAACTGTTCAGACCCCAAATTAAAAGATTACGGCTCGGTTAATTTTACTCTAACTTAAACTAAGTGTGGAATAGAGTAAATGCGAACGAACAAACAATAAAACTACTCTAAGCCATATTCATCAAATCACAATAGTAAAATGAAAGCTAAAAGAGTAAGGAAGAGAAATGCAAACACAAGATAACACGCAGATGTGTTATTGAAGAGGAAACCAAAAAACTCGGCAAAAAACCTCTTCACCACCCTCCAAGTGGTAAATCGATCCACTAGACAATAAGTTGGTATACACGAATAGCAAGAGACCCTCCAAGCCTAATCTATCCAGTACACCTAAGCCCTCCAAGCTCCTACTCCAACAAGGCTTCTCGGAACCATGTCTTGTCTAACTTTTCGGATCTCGCAATGCGCCCGATTGCATCCACCAAAGCTTGGCTTCTTCTAATACTTCCCAGCAGCACCAAAACCTCACTAGACACTCAGATTGGGTGTGGTAAGTATTTGGGCTATTAATCTCTCAAGGATATGGATATGGAGAGGTAGGAGTATGAGGAAAACCACAAAGGATTGCGTAGATGATTGTGGGAATACAATCTCTAACTCTCAAGTGTGTTTGCTAGGGTTTTCTCTCTGAAAAGTACTCTTTACAATATGTGGGTAATGTGGGTATATATAGTGTGGGTGAAGACATGGTAGAGCAGATAAGGCAAAATAGTAAAACAAAATTTTTTGCGGGTATCTCACGAGAAGGCCTTACTCGCGAGATTCTCACGAAAACCAGCTATCACCAGATTGTCATGACTCTTTGCATTCCAGTCATATGCTCTTCACGTGGCTTACTTCACGGGAAGTTTACTCGCGAGATACCCGCGAAAACCACTCATTCTTCAATGCAAGCTTGACTCTTCACACTCTCTCTCACACACAACCCATACAATGAAATCCCACATAACATACAGGGTATACATGACTGAACAAAATTACAATCAAATTTGACACGGAATTAAAGTCAACACAAAATATTTGTAAATAACAACTTTACAAAAACGAACAACAATCATTTCCTATAAATAAATAAAAAGTTATATATTGATATTGTGGAAGCAAAAATCATGTTATTTAGAAATCATGTCTTAAAAATACTATTTCAATTCTAAATATTAGTTCTGTTATCAGACATCCAAACACTTAAGGTATGGATATCTCTAACACAAAAATTCAATAAAATTCATGTTATATAGAAATCATATCTTAGAAAGACTATTTCAGTTCTACATATTAGTTTGCATATCTTTAAGGCAAAAATGCAATAGTATTCATGCTATACACAATTTATGTCTTAGAAACACTATTTCAATTTAGGTATCAGACATCTAAACCTTAAAATTTTTAAGACAACAATTCAATAGAATTCATGTTATACAAAAATAATGTCTTAAAAACACTATTTTAGTTCTAAATATCAATTTGGATTTCAGACATTCAAACCTTTAAGGTTTGGATATTTCTAACTCAAAAATTCAATATTATTCATGTTATATAGAAATTGTCTTAGAAACACTATTTCAATTCTACATATCAGTTTGGATATCTCTAATGCAAAAATTCAATAGTATTCATGTTATACAGAAATTATGTCTTAGAAACACAATTTTAATTTAACATCAAAACCTAAGTAGTGTACACTGTGGATGCTTGGGGGAAAGTGAAGGTGAAGTTAGAAGATTGTTTCATCACATCAATATAGATTTTCCTCTTTCATTTCCCTTTCAAAAAACCAAGAATACCCAAAACCCAAATGTCTATTTTCGATTTCCCCATTATATTCCCTTAAGCTAGAAGCTCAACTAGACCATAATAGCCCATCTTTTGAAGAACTCAACTGGATCATTGGGGGAAGGCGAGGGTTGTGTCTTTGGCTGAGCCCACCTCTTCCATTAACGCTAGAGACCACCCATGCTCTTCAAGAACACAACCAACCTTCATTATTCATGTTCTTCAAGAACCATCATTTGGGAACTCAAGAGAGAGAGTGAGCTTGAGTCTAATATCAGCAAGTGTTTGGTCATTTGACTGACTTATTCTTGGACATGGTTTTGAAACTCGAACCAGACTGTACGGTACGACCGAAAAAACCTTGAACCGCTCATTTTTGTGCTTCTTTTAGCCTCAAGAACCGCTCTATAGGAAAAAAGCAGGGACCCGTGCAAACCGCGGTCAGACCTCACAGTTCTGAGAATCGTGATCAGACTGCTTCTCACAGTTCCCTACTTCCCTTTGAATCTAAACCTAAAAATAAAATAAAAAACACACAGAAAAACAAGCTTTAAATTTTACTCCTTCAGAGAACATCATGCAGCTCCCTTTCTTCAGAAACTCTTCTCTTGGGCGAAGTAAGCTTTAAATTCTGCCACAGCCATAAGACTTCAGATCGTTATCGGCTAAAGCGGGAGGAGAGATTGTCATTGAAAAGAGCGATCTGGACGAGCTAGTGAATGATGGCGAGAATGGAAGGCCAGTGGTGAGGAGTACCAGGGGCTTTAAGAATGGATTTGTTGAATTTGAAAGGGTAATTTAGGGATTTGAGCAAGAAGGGGAGATCTTCGTCGAGTTTGGAGGAGGAAGGGAACTAGAGACGAGAGGGGAGATCTTCTGGCTTTATTCTCCACCGGTAATGTGTGTGTGACAGGGTGAGAGTATGAGAGAAAGAGAGCTAGAGATGAAGAAAGAAAAATAAAAGCAGAGAGGAGTGGGAATGGGGATGAGGATGGGGATACGTGTGTGGAGGATAAAAAAAAGTGAAAAAAAACGTATGGTCCGTATGGATGCAAGGAAAGAAAGGATAAAGAATAAAAAGAATAAAAAATCCCAATTAAATGTTACCACAATATTTTCACAATAAATTTTAAATAACAGAAAATTATTAGTTAATATTGGTGAGTAAAAAAATAATTTTAATGGTAGGTTCAAATTAGAACTAGTAACAACTTTTCACATAAATTTTGTTGTGAAAGTATTGTTAAAAATGTTGTAGACTTCTTCGCTGCTTCTGAACACTTCTTCTTTACTGTTGTGTGCTTTAGTCTCAACCACTTATATTTGCTTTGCTGTCAACTACTAACATATAATGCTTGCTTGCTATCTAGCACTTCCTTCTTGAGTTTTGTAATTTATTTAACTTTAACAATTTTTAAATGCATGGACATCTTCAGATCTAGGTTTTGATTTTTTTTGTTAATTCATAATAAATGGTGAACATTGACTATTCAAATGGGCTTGGGAGTTGGGAAAAAAAATGATCCGCGGTCAAATGGGCTTGGCCATGAGCAAATAAACTAATTTGTCTCTTAACTATTTTATTGAGTTTTAGAAAATAAAAATTATTGGGTACTAAAGTGTACTTTGTCATGACTTAAAAATAACTTAAAAACTCAATAGCTATTTATGTTTTTTTAGACTTTAATAATTCTTATTTGTATTATGAAATTTATGTTATAAAAAATACTATCTATATTTGTTTTGGATTATTTTAGTTAAATTTTCAATTTTTATTTATTTAGTATATTTATTTATAATTTAAATAATTATTAAATTAATTATGAAGTCATTATGGTTCAACCTCAGTTTGACCCCGGTTCAACCTTGATTTGACCCCAGTCCAACCTTAAAAACCTCGAACCTCTTACTTTTATGGTTCATTGAACGGTCCGAGTTTCAAAACCATGTCTTGGATAATATGAAGAATGCTTACTTAGAATTGGCATAGCTGACTATATTATATTTCAATGTTTTCTGTAGCCGTGTAGCATTTGTGTGTACAAGTGTGTGCATTTTGGTGTGTGAAATAGACAAGCCCGGTATCATGTTAGTTTAAAGTAATTAGAATTCACCAAACATGTGTTGATTAAATTAATTATCTAATTTGGCTTTGTATGTATGTATGTATGTATGTATGTATATATTTAGGTGGCGTTTGGTACGAGGTAATGTTTTAGGATTCCCAAGAATGTTTAAAGATTCTCATGTTTGGTTGCAAATTATGCTAGGGAATCAGATGTCAGGGGAATCCTTAAACCCCTCTCAGTAGGAATGTGGATTCCCTTTAAAACAGGTGGGAATCCAGATTCCCAAACTTAAAAGAAATTGTATTTTTTATAAATTGACAATTTTAACCCTTTTTCCTTATCATTTAAGCAATTAAGATAAACTATAAAACAAATTATCAATATCTTCTCTCTTGTCTTTATCTTTTCCCGCCAAAACAACATAAACAGGATAAATAACTCTGCTAATAATTATTTTTGTATTATTCTTGTCATTTTGAAATGTTAGATCACAGTTTTAATGAATGTGTTGCTAATTGATAGTTTATATAATGTTTTTTATCTATCTATTTAGAGTAAGATATTTTTTTAAAGGACTAATTAATAGTTTATATATATTTTTTCATTATTTATTTAAAGGAGGATTTTTTTTTAATGGGCTTGGTACTTCACATTCAAATCTAAGGACAAAATGGAAAAAACAAATAATTCATTTAAGATTCCTAGGAATACACCAAACATTATCATCTCACATTCCTGGAAATCTCCCAATAAAACCAAACATAGGAATAGCTACATTCCTGGGAATCTAGATGTCAGGAGTAATGTGGATTCTCCGTACCAAACGCCACATTAGTGTTATAAAGGGCTTAATAGACCTTTTAATGTAGCCAGGACATGAATTTAAGGGGAAAAAAAAAATCACTTTTCATTAAAGTAAACCGACTTTCTTAATAGTTTACACAAATCAATCAAGGAAGACGTTGGTTGATTTTAAACCTTAGTGGAGGGGATTGAACTTGACCCAATATCTTTGGGGACAAAGTGCAATTAACCCTAAAATCAAAGAAAGACCCAAATGCAAAATGTCAACAAACAAAAAAAACAAACATCGAAGAACTGGCTGCCACTGCAAACGTAATCAAAGAAAAACCCACGACCAACTTGAAAGATGTGAACTCAAACTAACTCAACAGTCCCAATGTGCAAATGTAAGACCCAAAACAATGAAACATTTTGTTCCCATAGTTTTCTCAGCAACCAGACCAACTCTGATTTTGATAATAAAATAAATCAAACTACAAAGAAAACAATGTCGAGAGAGGATTTAGATTCAAGGTCAACACTACAAATGTGACATCAGGAAGCTTAAGTCTGAGCTCCGGCTTTCACTATTTTTTATTCAGAAAACCCAACGTCAGTGACTCAATGACTATGGCTATGGCTGTCATCACCATTTTCAATGACAAATTCAAATTCTTGAGCGCTCCTAATAAAGACTTGGTCAGCAAGATACCACCCTTTCACTAGGTCTAATCTAAAGTTTCAAACTTGAAAAAATCTGAACTTTCGCTGGTAGGGACAATGAAGGTATGGGTGAGGGGATCGTCTGAATCAGTGGCCGCCAATGTGGGGATCGTTGCCGATAGAGTGAGGGTTTCGGTGTCTGAAGGAGGAGAGTGTTTGAGTGCGAGGAAGGAGGAGAGCGTTTGAGGGTGAGAGTGTTTGAGAGCAAGAGTGTTTGAGTGTGAGGGAGAGTGATTTGGGTGTTTGAGTGAGAGTGTTTGAGAGTGAGAGTGAGTTTTGTGTTTGAACTATAAGAGTGACGAGTGAGGCGTTTGAAAGCAAACGTGACTAGTTTTGTGTTTGAAAGTGAGAGTGACGAGTGAGGTGTTTGAAAGAAAATGTTGGTTTTGAATGTTCAGATTTTGAATCTTATAAACTCGAGTGCAAATTTCGAGTCTTATAAACTCGATTTCTACGTGGCTAAATTTGGTTCACATGGAAAATTTGTCCACGTAACGGTATGACAAAAATCCGAACTCAAGCTTTAGAAGCTCGAGTTCTATATTGATCTCGAGTTTTAATAACTCGAGATGTTAGTTTTCCAGATTGTTTTAAAACGTGACAACTAATGAAATTGTTTGATATTTAAGATTAATTGGGAAAAAAATTCACAGTCCCAATGTGCAAATATAAGATCCAAAACAATGAAACATTTTGTTCCCATAGTTTTCTCAGCAACCAGACCAAATCTGGTTTTTTTTTTTTTTTGAGAATGAGACCAAATCTGGTTTTGATAATAAAATAAATCAAACCACAAAGAAAACAATGTAGAGAGAGGATTTAGATTCAAGGTCAACACTACAAATGTGACATCAGGAAGCTAAAGTCTGAGCTCTGGCTTTCACTATTTTTTATTCAGAAAACCCAACGTCAGTGACTGTGACTATGGCTGTCATCACCATTTTCAATGACAAATTCAAATTCTTGAGCGCTCCTAATGAAGACTTGGTCAGCAAGATACCACCCTTCACTAGGTCTAATCTAAAGTTTCAAACTTCTGCTCTAATATTCAATTGTAGTCTATCATATCTGCTTGCTTAACTTTTTTTTCAAACTATTCAATCTTAATATATGTGAACATTTTGATGACAATTTTGCTACTTTGTTTCTTCTCAAGTTGTAAGTAAGGGACAACAACTCTGAGTGATTCTCTTATTTTGTTTGAGTATTCATTCATATATTTATCCACCAGTACTGTAATGGTTTTTTTTTTTTTCCAGTTAAACTGAATTGCTTTAGAATTTATTTGTGTGAGTTTTGATAGTTGTTTCTTCATTCTTGTTATTAGGTGGAGCACTTGGGTACTACCAGAAATTCCCGACTTGGTTACTAAGAGAAATTTGAGAGCTCTGGTGTTCTCTGTGTTAGTGAGATGTATCTGTCAAGAGCTTGGACCTGTGGATTATTTATTGTTGCATGGTTGTGTTGTTCTTCACTACTTGTTGGAGCTCAGTATATTGGGATTACCAACCCGGATGAAGGTGATTTTGCTTTCTTTTGCATTTTATGATTCACAAGCTATTTTTGCTATTTTATGATTTTGCTTTCTTGAGGGGATGCTTATTTTTCTGAAAATCGCTTATTATTATAGCATAGGCTGAGTTACACATTGTGGTAACAGAGTGTGTAACTTTCACCACTTTTCTGAAATTTTACTTATGTACTCTCTAACAAGTCATTTTATAATAAATAATGGTTAAATGATTAAATTCACAATTTCCTAAGAATTTAGGCAAATTAAGAGTGATTAGTCTTGCATATAGCTGAAGAGGGGTGTCTGAACATCACCATAATAGGGTAGCGCGTCAAATGGCAATCTACTTTGCATTGTATTTTGTGGACCATATGAAGAGAAAGGAATTGCCAGACTTTTAAGAATGAAAAGTAATCTATGCAACATATTAAAAATAGCCTTTTGAGATCTATGTTTGAATATTGTCTGTTGATTGGGGGTGTCTTGTAGTTCTATTATTGACTCTTTTTTAGGACCTCATGAGTATCCATTTGTAATTCTTCAAGGACACACGCATTCAAGTGATTATTCTTTCTAATAAATTATTCTCTTACTTATCAAAAAAATGATGTTGCATATGGTTGAACTGTAGTTGCTATTTGATTTATTGATTGTGTATGCTCAAAACTTGGGGCTGCTAATAAGGTTTATGCATATTTGTTAAAAATATCTTCACTTTGAAACCCAGATACTAGAAATATAGAAACACAAGGACCAGCAAAGCTTATGAACTTTCTAAATGTAGTGTTGATGAAACAATAATTAACATTTGTATTAATTTGCAGTGAAGGCATTGCAGGCCATCAAGAGCAGTTTGATAGATCCAAATAAAACTCTGAGCAATTGGGATCAAGGAGACCCATGTACTTCAAATTGGACAGGAGTTGTGTGCAACAATACAATACCAGATGATGGATATCTACATGTTCAACAATTGTATGATTTTAACCTTTCCTGAATTTATTTCTATCACGGAGCCTTATTGATGTGAATAATGGTGCATATTTTCTTTCACATAGAAATTTTTTTCTAACTGTATTTCTTTTTGGTCCCCCTTGCATGATGAGATATATTATTCCACTTATATATCTACTCATAGTAGTTGGTGCAGGGAACAAAATTCATTGGTTCTGTAGTTCATTTAAGATTAAAGAAATTTATTAGAATAGGATCTATTAGCCACAATTTTCCAAATGATCACTAGCAGGTCTTAATTAATTTAAAATCTGTCTTCATGATCTTTTCATTTGTCCAGAATTAATAACTAATGATTTAGTATAAAACTTATTGCCTACTGATTCAATTGTTATCTCATGCCTGGCATTTTGTTAGATTATACACTAGTCACGAGTTCACATATAAGGGTGAAAAGCTTTGATAAAACCTGGCTATTAATTGCATTGCATCTAAGCATTTCTAATGAAGAGCTAGTTATGGTGCTTTAATAAGTTTCTTTTGGGATGCTTCTCTGCAGGCAACTACTGCATATGAATTTGTCAGGAAGTTTGTCTCCAGCGCTTGGCCAATTATCAAATTTGAAAATATTGTATGGCAAAGGATATCTGAAGGACAATTTTTTTTTGAGCTACAAATATCTTTATTTGAATCATAGCTTTTGGATACCTTTCAATCAATATTCAAAAATCCGATGGTAGCATTTGATTTACTTATCCTACTAATATATTTTCCTCTATCTACTCTTTTATAGGGATTTTATGTGGAACAGCATAAGTGGAACTATACCGAAGGAGATAGGCAGTATTACATCTTTGGAACTCTTGTAAGTTGAGAAGCTTCACTGCTTGTTAGATTAGATACTCAACAATGTTATAACATGATTATATTTCTATACTGTTAAGAAATGGAGATATGCTACTGGTTCATGCAAATTTAAAGTCTTTGATTTCTAAATAATATAGGAGACGATTCTTATCAAATCTGGACTAATTTACTTTATATTATTTTTCAGAATACTTGGTATTTTAATGTTGCAGTGCATTTTCTTTGTCTTTAATTCTGTGTTTCCAGGCTTCTGAATGGAAACCAATTAACAGGTTTCTTACCTGAAGAGCTTGGGAACCTTCCAAATTTGAACAGAATACAAATTGACGAAAACCATATATCAGGACCAATTCCCACATCATTTGCAAACTTGAATGCAACGCAACATTTGTGAGTATATTTCTGACGTTATATTGTCTAAATCAGTTCTGCAAGGACTAACCCTTCCACTTCTCTTTTTTGTGAGCAGTCACATGAATAACAATTCGATCAGTGGGCAAATCCCTCATGAGTTATCTAGGTTACCAAATCTTTTTCACTTGTAAGTCAGTAGTTTTTCATATTCTAATATTTTGTATGAGTCATCTGTTACTGTTAGTACAATCTGTGAGATCAGTAACCATCTTCAACTATGCACCTGCAGCCTTCTTGATAATAACAACTTATCAGGGTATCTTCCACCAGAGTTCTCTGAACTGCCACAACTACGGATACTGTATGGTTTCTACTTTCCTAGAGCATAAATATATTTTTGTGTCTATCACATAAATGTCTCTACATTTAAAAATTGTAAATTTGTTTTCTTTTTAGTTTGCTTTTCATCTTGAACCAGGTTATAATTTATAAGTTTTCACTTTTCATCTTTCTACAATGTAATATTTGTTAAGTATCTATATTCATGTTTCTTAATGGTTTCAGTTTTATTTGTTTTGCAGTCAACTTGATAACAATAACTTCAATGGGGCTACAATTCCAGCTTCTTATAGCAAAATGTCTAATTTGCTGAAGTTGTAAGTTTGTACTATTATCATATGTTTGTAACTGGGTCCCAAAAAATATAAGATAGATAGAAATAGAATGGTGTACTTTTGTAGTGAAAAATACATAAATTATTCTAACTTTCATTGAAAAGAAATACAAATGTGAAAGTTATTCAACTTAGAAGTGTTGGTTGGCATGAAGGTATTTCATTGCAATTTTGTGAAACATCATGGCCACTGGTCCACTGAACAAGTCAGGATTTCCTTATTAATCCTTTGCTGTTTGACGTTCCACGTCACTATATAAATAAGCTAGATTATCTTAATCAGATATCATAAACCTTTCATGTTCTTAATTCAAAAAAGCTTTATACACTTGCAAGATGGCAATCAAGGATTACGCACATTCACATGTGACGTGATGTTTAATGCAAGATTGATAATATTTGGGTTTGGTTGGATTTGCCAGGAGCCTTAGGAACTGCAGTTTGCAGGGACCAATTCCTGATCTGAGCCAAATACCAAACCTTTATTATCTGTAAGTTGCTTTATTTGTTTTCCTTTTTAGTAGGCCTATGATGATCAAGTATGGCTTTTAAATCAGAAAAATAAATGCACCAGGCTGTATAAATTTTCTCTTTGCTTTGTCAAAGACAACTCACCGAGGCACTAGCAGCATATTTTTCTTTATTTATTACTTTATAACATTTTCAGAGACCTCAGTTCAAATCAGCTAAATGGAACGATACCTTCAAATAGGCTTTCGGGGAATATGACAACTATGTAAGATTCTCCATCTCCTGAATGACAACTATCTGCTTCTTTTTTTCCTGTTTTGTTTAAACTTATTTTTCAGGTATTACAAAATATTTACAGACATGTCTGTCAGTTTTCAATTTTTTTTTTATAAGTAGTTTTTGAAGATAATTTATACTAGCAATTCCCTTCACTTCTGATATCTATTATTTGAACAATATGCTCAGCTTGTTATCCAACAATAGTCTTACTGGGGCAATTCCCACCAGCTTTTCGTCTCTTCCTCAACTTCAAAAATTGTGAGTATTTCCCTTTCTTTTTCCTTCTTCTGTGCTTAGTTCTGTGGTTCAATTTTATTTTAAATTATTTCATATTTATCTGCTCAGAAATTTGTTTTCTTCACATTTATATAAATTTGAGCGAATGAGCTCTAGCTTAAATGGCACTTCCTCTTTTCGTTAGAATGGGTGGAGGGTAAGGTCATGGGTTCAAAACCCACTGCCTACGTGTGTAACTTTCCAATAAAAAATCTAGATTTGAGTTTCCACTTATCACAATAGTGAGATTGTAAAGTTACTAGTTAATATCAGTCAATAAATTAAAATGTTAATAAAAGAAACTGGATTTATTTGGTAAATTGTGTTCCCCATGGCAGGTCAATTGCAAACAATTCATTGAATGGCTCTGTTCCATCCATCATTTGGCAAAATAGGACTTCGAATGGAACGAAGAAACTTACAGTGTAAGACCTGAACGAAAATGTTTTTGTTTTTGATGCATGCATAAATCTTCATTCAGACAATGTATATATTTACAACATTTACAACTAGCAGAGAAACTGCTATACCTAAGAAACACAGCCAACTGCTACAGAACCATGGACAACAGAGGCCTATTCAAAGCAGTATGATTTATATTGTTACACCAAAACAACCTATATTTAATGTTGGCACCTATAGCTTGCAAGCCTGGCTCTCCAATTATATATTTGAGAATTTCGAAAAAGCCAAAGATGATAGATGGTAGCTGCCCAAGCTAGCTTTACCATTGGTCTTTTGAAAACTTCTACCTTTCTACTTCTTTAAAGCCCAATCTAACTCCTCATCCCAACTCCTACCTGCCTGGAGAAAAAACATCTACATCAGGTTCAATCAACCCAACATTAAGCACTGCTACATCCTCCAGAACAACAACTTCTATTCCTTGATCATCATACTTTTCCTCCCCTACATCATCAAACAAGAAAAATTTGTTTGTATCAAGAGCTTCCCTTTGAGATATTTGCTTCATCTCCACACTTCTCACAATTTCACCCTCTTCAATGACTTCAATCCCTTTCCTCTTTCTATTTGAAACTTCAATAAATCCATCATCATCAGTGTTCTCTTTCTCAACTTTTCTCTGTACCTCATTAGACTCCTTTGGTTGCCATAATTACATTGGCCTCTTCAAACATGTCCTCTCATTATGTCCATACCTTACAATTACCACAATTTTGTGACTTCCAAGGGCATTCCTCTTCAACATCAGTGAAACCACCATTAAACACTGACCACTTTAGGAAAATCAGCCTGCTGATCAACCTGCACACACAACCTCGCAAATGCCATTCTTAATTGTTTCTCAGTGATTGTGTTCAAGTACAAAGGCTTCCTAACAATACAACTCAATTACTCATGCTCCCAGTATCAACAGGAATATGATGGAAGTTTACCCAAATAAGAACCTTAGCTAGAAAAGGACTTATGAATCGCTTATCTGGTTCACGGCATCTCAGTATCAAAATATTATTGATCACATGACACTTGCAAGATTCAAACACCTCATCCCTATATCCTTTGCATTTTTTGAATTTGGACAAAAACATCCTATTTTCAGCAGACATCTCTTCAACAGAACTAAAATAATGCCACAGTTTCTTAACCTTGTTCTTAACCTAGAAGAAAGGAGGAGCTTTCTCCCAAAAATGCCCCCACAAGACAGTTTGTCCACTTCTTTATTCCCTCCTGAACCGCCACTAGTGGTGGCCTAACAGTATCATTCCCATCTATCTTCTCCAATGGAAAAAAGCTTAAAGAATCACTATTAATGGGCTAGTGAAACAGATTCCTCCAGTCTAAACCTTTCTCCTCATTGGGCTTCAATGGTCTTTCCTAGTCTTAAGCCCAACAGCTTCTCACCGGTTTTTCAGCTCAGCATCTAGCACAGCACCAGTCTACCCCCCTCCAACTCATCATTAACAACTCTATAATCTTGGCCAACGAACCAATATTATTGTGCTCAATCATTCTTCCAAATCCCAAATCCTCTTCTGTTTCCCTCCATCCTCAGCCAGTGAATACTTATTAGGACTCAAAATCTGACACACTTGGCCAACCACATTCTGCTGAGAAGTGAGAACCAGTATCTGATTCTTGACACCTCAAAATCTGGATCTCCGTAGTTGAACTCTTGCTCAAGATTCCAATCAGATTCTGATTCGGCTGTGCCCAAGCTTGCTTTATCTTGCCCCATGCAGAGCCTTCTCAGAGTGATTTTGGATATTAGCCATACAAATCCCATCCCCCTTGCCTTAAGAACCACCATGTGTCATTGATCCGGTATTCATCCTCATCAAATCTAACCAACCTAAGGCGCACTAACAGGAACATTTTCTGTAACTGTCCATTTTCCCTTTTACCTAAACAACAATGTTACATTCCCAATGTACTCAAGTTGGCTATGATTTTTAATAATATTTTACATTACCCATCAAAAAAAATTCTGGGGGTGTGTACACCAAACAGACATCTTGCTTTTCTATTGGTACAGAATAAAGTTGATTCCTTTTCTGATAACAGCATGGTCTTTGGTAAATTCCTGGGTTGACTTCAATAAAGTTGCTCTCATACAGGATCTTCTAAGTTATTGCTTTTGGTTCTTTTGTATTGCAGGGAGTTGCAGAATAATAAGCTTTCAAATATTACAGGCACCCCTGATCTATTTCCGAATGTCGCAGTCTGGTTTGCTTCTATACCACCTTCCCCATTCTTTGCTTTCTAATTAGTTTTTCATATAGAACTTCATTTGTAACAAAATGCATATACAAAATGTGAATACTTGTTAAAATATTGTGGATGTTATCTTTGTAGTTTTAGTTTCGCAAGGTGTAACAGACATAGCACATTGATATGATCATGTCACTTGTTTTTATTTTTGACTTTTACAGGCTTCAAGGGAATCCCTTGTGCTTGAACTCCAGCCTATCCCACTTCTGTGGATTCGAACCTGGAGATGAAAATAGCAGTCAAAGCTCAACAAATACAACTTCTGTTTGCCTGGCTCAAGAATGTGCACTCCCTTTCGAATATTCAAATTCCTCTACAGCTCCAGTAGAATGTTTTTGTGCTGCCCCTCTGTTTGTTGGATATCGGTTGAAAAGTCCTGGATTCTTAGATTTTCGTCCATACAAAGATAAATTTGAGGAATACTTGACATCCGGTCTTCAATTGTTTCTTTATCAGCTGTACATTGAATCATTTGCATGGGAAGACGGACATCGACTGGGGATGCAATTGATGCTTTTTCCTGTCTATGATGCTAGCAGTGCTACTAAGTTCAATATGAGTGAGGTTCATCGCATCTTCGGCATGTTCACATCATGGAGTATTTCGGATAATGACCTTTTTGGACCTTATGAACTAATCAGCTTCCCTCTAATGGGCTTCTATAAAGATGGTGTGTCTCGAAACCCTTTTTTGATATATATTATAATAAAGCTTTCTTGTAGTTGGTGGGTTCCAATTAGCTCAATTGATAAAGCCTCTTGTTGTCAAATAAGAGATTTGGGGTTCAAACCTCATCTATACCAAAAATCAATTAGTGTCTTGACTTGATGACAAAGAGCAATCATTGTGGAGCAGATGCCATACGTTGAAGTTATATCGTATCTATCGAAAAGCTTTCTTGTAGTTGAAACTAATGCTTGTTTAGCAGTTGAAGAATGTACAACTATTTTCCCCAATTTATTTTGACCTGACCTTAAAATTCTCTATATTTAAAAGATAATCTTTAAGCCCATGTCATTGCTATGTTATTGCTTGGGTTCATATTCTGAGAGATGTGTAGTATGTGTCTGTGGGTGGCACATTTAAGTGGATATCACCATTTCTTTTGCTGCCAACTATGTTGAAGAAAGGTCCTAGTGCATTTGGATTAGCATTTTTCCATTAGCTTTTAAACTTATTTGCTTATGTAAAGCTTTTTAAAACCTCATCTCTTTCTAAGTAGAACTGTACTTTTGCCAAGTTTCAGCAAATAAGCAAATGCATTTTCCTCAAAAAGCTAATCCAAACGCACTAGTGATGCTATGTTCAGTGGTATAACAGATGCATTTGCACTACTTTGATCCACCACATAAGTTTATAGTGGCAATTCTTAGTTCAAGGTGATTTCTAATTTTTTAGGTAATTAAGTTGTGTTCTAATCTTCTATACTGATCAAGAACACCGCTTCAAATTCACACCCTATGTCACCTATGACTTGACCCCAAGGATAGATGAACTATTACTCATTCATATCTTCCCTTCTTTCATGTATTCATATATGAGAGAAATAATGCTGGATAGTTTTGATTTTGTTTGTGCTCATAGTTTTCACTAATGTTGCAGAGAATGACAACTCTCCAAGCCCTGCTTTAAGCAAGGGCGCATTGGCTGGCATAGTACTGGGGACCATTGCAGGTGCAGTTACATTGTCTGCAGTAGTTACTCTACTGATACTGAGAGTGTATATGAGGAAGTACCATTCAATTTCAAGAAGACATCATTGTGAGTATCTTATGCTCAGGAAAGTTAGGGTATTCAGGTAGATATGTCATGATTTTTAACTTTGCTTGTAATTGTTTCTATTCTACACAATTGGGCCAGCTGATGCTTGTACAATTACAAAGGCCTTAGCCTGGCTTGGTCAATTTTTTAGCCCTACCTCAGCTAATGCTGTTGACCAAGCTTCAGCCAAGTTTGGACTGGCCCATGAATGGAAACATCATTTAGAGATGAAAAGATTTGGTTGCATACTTGCTAAAACCACAACCAGTCAGCAACTATGTTAACAATGTTGTTTACTTGTAACATGTAATGTGTGTTAGTATAAGTAAAACATTCTGATAATTAATACAAAATTTTATCAGTTATTTTTTTAAACACAGACATAGAATCTTTATATGCAGCACGTGTCACTATGTTTTCATTTTTTTAACATTGGACCTGTATTTAATATGCAGTGTCTAAGGCCTCCATAAAAATTGATGGTGTGAAGGATTTCACTTTTGAAGAAATGGCCATGGCTACAAACAACTTTAACGGCTCCACTCTGGTTGGCCAAGGAGGGTACGGACAGGTTTATGAAGGCATTCTAGCTGATGGTACAGTTGTGGCCATAAAACGTGCTCGAGAGGGATCCTTACAAGGTGAAACAGAGTTCTTGACGGAGATAGAATTGTTATCAAGGTTACATCATCGAAACCTTGTGTCTTTGATTGGATATTGTGATGAGGAAGGTGAACAGGTACTTTTCTCATCTTGATGAGCATATATATATGAACAACAAAATATTGGATTATCCATCATCTCATCATTGAATACACGAGGTGATGATTCCATGAACTTAGGAAGTTGATGCGGTTAAACCATACGAATATTAAAAGCTGCAAGAGTGAAAAATTGAAAGATGTAAAATCGTGCATATAGCTGCTTTGAACAATTGCAAACAATCAAAAGAAATCAAATTCAATCTAGAGACATTTAAGACGAGATGGTATGCCAAGTTTGTTAATAATGTAGGGTATATATAGAGATATTCATAAATTAAGGATTACTTGTAAAAATGCATCAAAACCTTATATATCTCCTTTAGCATTGAACTTGAGAGAAGATAGCTTTTCATTTTCATTTTCATGAGCATTATGTTTCTCCTGCAAAGTTGTTTGGCGTTCACTCCTAGAACAATTTTTCTTGCACTTTGTTGCTTAATTTGTGTTGAAAATTTAGCTTGGGGAGTGATGTGGGAAGCGCAAGCAAAGAATTATTTTGATTTCTTTTTGGACATCAATTATATTTTTATTTTAGGCCATAAATAATTAGGTTAATTAGTATTTTTATTTAAAGGCAAGGGTAGTTTTGTGATTCAGTAAGTAGGGTTTCCTACACGAATTAGAATTAGTGTTTAGTATCTTTATATAAGCAAATATTGTACTCTAATCAAATGGAGATTATTTTTTATGAATGAAAATTTCTTTTGGTTTTATGGTTTGGTGCCAACTCCAGTAAACCCTAAGTGCTAACTTTTGGTGGTTTTTCCTCACTTGGTACTGACTCCTAGGTTCTATCTTTATTTTTCCTGTCTTTTAATTTTATTGTTGAATTGTTCTAGCCTGTCATGCATCAGGGAGGGCTTCATCTGAGTATTTTTTTGCATGCAGATGTTGGTATATGAGTTTATGTCAAATGGTACTCTAAGGGATCACCTTTCTGGTATGCCTTTTTCATTCTTTAATCTTGCCTTTTATTGATCTCACTATAATTTTTTCTGAGTGTTCTTCATTGCATATGAATGCAAGTGAAAATTTCAATTTACAATTTTTCTTCACCACCCCCCCCCCTCCCCATCTTTTCTGTCCTTTTTGAGCTAAACAGAACAAACTTACTTTTTAAAATTCTACATCCCATTCTAATGACTTATTAGTGGTTCATGTGTGCAATAATACAGTTAAGTCTGAAGAACCTCTGAGTTTTGCTATGAGATTAACAATTGCCCTGGGATCAGCTAAGGGCATCCTCTACCTACATACTGAAGCTGATCCTCCAATATTTCACCGAGATATCAAGGCCAGCAACATATTATTGGACTCTAAGTATACAGCAAAAGTTGCTGATTTTGGACTTTCGCGACTTGCACCTGTTCCGGATATTGAAGGTGTTGTGCCTGCTCATGTATCTACTGTTGTGAAGGGGACACCAGTAAGACACTTACTCTTGATGCTTAACTAATGCTAGAATTATAAACTCCATAGAATCTAGGTTTGTGAGTGAATTTTCCCACCCACTATCACCGATTTTGTCTCAAGTGTTCTCCATATGTGACACTAGTGCTGCATGTTAAGTGCCTATAAGTTTTATATGTATCAACCAGTTCTAAAAATCAGACCAAACTGACTGTGTGAACCAAGACCTACCAGTCCAGACCTATCTCAAAATTGAAAGTTTTCTAAAAACCAATTAAAACAAGAAAACCAAAACTTCAACTGCTTAAACTTGTTTCTCAAAAAAAAAAAAAGATGAATAATTGGGCCAAGCAACAAGTCGAACATTAAACTAAAGGAAGAAGAATAATATCATTCTTTATATTTCCAATATGGGACTTTCAACATTAATGCCTAAACTAGTCTCACATTGAAAAAAGGAAAAAGAAAAAAAAAATGTTAATAGTGTATTTGACACATGAATGAGCCACTCTTCCCTTTAATCTTTTCTTCTTGATATAGAAATGTGGATTTGATTCTTGATATGGAAAAGTCCCTCATTGATAGTTTACATAACAAGTATCAATGAGGTTGTCTAAGCCTCCCTCCTAAGTTAAAATGAAAAGTAATTTAAGAGCAAGAATATTTAGGGTCACAAGTTAATAACATAAGCTAACATTTATTTAATTGAAATATTTATTATTTAAGACATCATAGTCCAACCACTAGTTGAACCCAAGTCCGACTAGAAAACCAAGAAATTCTTTCCTTTTAGTTATTTTCTCTGTCCAGTTTTTAAAAATACGGTTTCAACATTTGACAATCTAGCAAGGGCTTCTAACCCTTTCTAAAAAAGCAATAAAAATGAATTGATAATAGTGTTGTCCATATTTCCATATTTGTTAAAATTATAAATTTAGCAATTAAAAAAAAGAGAGAAAAAAATAAATGAAACTGATTGTAGATGAAATAACTTAATAATGTCATAGATATGATTATGTCTATTTCTTTATTCTCTCATTCTCTATATAAAATTTGCAGGGTTACCTAGATCCGGAGTATTTCTTAACTTATAAACTAACAGACAAGAGTGATGTTTATAGTCTTGGTGTCGTATTTCTTGAACTCCCGACTGGGATGCAGCCAATTTCACATGGCAAAAACATTGTTAGAGAGGTAAAACCTTATAGACCCGTTTGCCTGTGATTCAATAGGGCCTGATGATATATCAGGTGATTGGGCATGAAAGCAAAACTGTTCTTCTGTAATTTATTTTACTCAGGCAGCTTTCATTTTGTCTATCTTTCTGTCTCCTTTTCCTTTCCTCCTACCATTTGTCATTTTATACTACGCATGAATAGTCAGGAGAGAGTTCCTCATTTGCAAAGTTCCAATTTTAACTTAATATTGAAATCTTTTAAAATCTTCATTTTCCAGCCTTATGCCAAACAATCAGTCAAATCTATTATATTTATGATACTACGGCATAATGTTCATTTTATTTGATCCTTTAGATATAGTGGCTAAACTTTTTGTAATAAAATGGTCTCTTATAGTTTTATTAATGATATTTATCTGTTTCAGGTTAATGCCATGTATCAATCTGGTATGATCTTTTCAATTATTGATCGTCGAATGAGATCTTATCCTTCTAAATGTGTGGTGAGATTTTTGACTATGGCTCTCAAGTGTTGTGAAGAAGAAACAGATGCCAGACCTTCAATAGCAGAGGTGGTTCGAGAACTTGAAAGTATATGGCATATGATGCCTGATTCGGACATTAGATCAGTAGCTCCTATGGTCACTGATGCTGAAAAGGTTGTGACAACTCCATCATCATCTTCTACAGAGAAGATTCCTTATGCATCATTTGATGTATCTGGCGGTGAACTTGTTAGTGGAGTTGTTCCAACCATCACGCCCAGATAGAAAACATCTTGGAAAATTGGTTGTATCAAAACCTGAGGTTGCTATTATTTAGAAATTTTGAACTGGGAATGGTATTTACAATCACCTTGATTGTTTACGTTGTGTAAAGTCTCACTCTTATTATTCTTCATTACAATTTTTTTTTTCTTGAAAAGTAATGTAGTTAGAGCACTAGGTGGTGTAATATTGTTGGTTTAAAAACTAACATCATACTTTGTAATATAAACAGGTTGTAGTGAAATTGTGAAATACAATTAATAAGAAACATAATTCTATCTCAATCACGTTAATGGAGTATCTGCTATGTGATTCAATACAAGGGGACACTGTGCTGCAGCTATAACCAAAAAGAACATATTGAAGTGCTATCTTTGAAATCTGGTTTTACATAAACATTTATATGATCACAATGTGGTCTTCCTAACAATGCAGTCTTCACCATAGATGACGGATGTTATTAAACATCCTAGCCATTAATAAACCAACAAACTTAAGGCGCTTGTTAGGAGATGGTACTTATTAGGTGTAACAAGGATGATCATGTCCCGTGTCACATAGAATGGATTCCACATGTGTAAGACACCCCTAGGTTAGAGGGGACATAGTTATCATGTTACATAACGAGTAATGCTAAGAACACAACAAATCTCACAACTTTTGTCACAAATTGTCATGTAGTAAGTTGTGAATGGTAGAGGTGTGGACCCACCATTTAACCTCTACCGCTCACAATTTACCACATAATGAGTTATAGCAAAAATTGTGTAATTTTTTGTGTCCCTAGCAATTTTTCTTATATAAAACCCCTTTTTTCCTTATTACAAGTCAACTAGCATTAAATCCAGGAGATCCCTAGAGGCCATCCAATATAAGATTGACTAGGTTCTTGCAGTAGGGCTAGTTGGATCCAGATTATTAAGGCCCATCTCAAGTGTGGGCTTATGGAGGGTCTTGGCAACAAACAAAACTAGGACAAATTGAGTCCAAGACTTAGAAAGCCCAAAATGGTGTAGTTGATGGTCTTTTAAAAGCCCAAGTCCATCTTAACCAGGATAGATCCAAACTAGTTGAGTATGGTTGATGATACAAGACAGGCACACCATTGGTTTGACATCACCGAAGTATAGCCAACGTGCATGGAGTACCCTTTTGTACGGGGGAAAAAATGTTGTAAACAAAACTTTGGCTACTTCATTCTCTAATTGTCCACATAAACAAAAAAGCATGTCATGACTCATGAGTATTAATGGGCTTTAGTAAAGAAGGTATTTGCTATCAAATGATACCGTGTCAGTGATATTAAAATTCAATAAGTGTGAAACATGTTAGCAAAAAATAACTATCTTACTAACAAATGAGAAGGCATGTTAGTGAGTAGTTATTTTCAAGGTCGTCAAAGGCAAAAGGCGGCCTTAAGGTGCCAAGGCCTTGTATTGCCCAAGGCGACGAAGCACCAAAAAGGCACCAGCTCAAGTGAAGCAAGGCAACAAATTCTAAATATAGTTTTTTTTACATATAGGGTTCGAATCTAATGTATTTGATGTATAAGAATACTATATAAATAAATCTAAATTTGTTCCTAGTGGATAGGAGCTGGTCTATAAAACCATTTTTTGGTTTTGAATCCCAACAGAGCCTATGTTTGCGACAAACAATTAACACATGCATTATGCATCATACTCATAAATCACCATAAAAAATTAGTCTCCATCCAAATATCAACTAAGTCTGAATATTAAACTAAGATATTGTTCATAACTTCATATTAGAAAGATAGGGGAGTGTTGTTGTGAGATAGTCAGAGTTCGAGAGAGAAGGGTAAGGGGAAAAAAAAAAAAAGCAGAGAAAAATAGAGAGGAAAGAGTTGTTGGAGATAGTCAGAGTCTGAGAGAGAGAGAGAGAGTGTGTGTAAAAAAAAACATAAAAGAATAAAAATATTACCCAAGAAGAAGAAAGAGCAATGCGCTGATTTGAAAGTTGCTGAATAGCGTTGTTGAAGAGTGGTTCCTGAAGATTCTTTTGAATATTTTTTTTATATTAATTTATTTGAACTAGTGAGTGACAGTCCATCCCCACTAAGGATAACAAGTTTAAAACCAACCTTGCAGCTCTTTAAATTTACAAAACATGCAATTAGTGGCTTTAAAAGCCAAAATTTACTAAGGCTCTCACCTCTTGCCTAATAAAAAAAAAATGGGCAAGCGCCTAGGCTCCAAAGGCAAGCGCCTTGCCAAAGATGCCTTGCCTCAGTGCCTTTGAGGCGATTTTATGGCATCTTGCCTCACCTGGGCACCTAGACAAGCGCCCAAAATGTCTTTTAACTACACAAATTATTTTTAAATACATATTTCTTGTTTATTTTGGACTACAATAATTATGCAAGAATTTTGATGATACGAGTTCACTCACTACTTTTTCTTCCTTTCTTATCTTTTTTTTCTTTGTTAAGGGATAAGCCGCGATGTGCTAGTAGGCCTTAATTTCCCATAGCATGAAAGTAGGTGACAAAAATGTCAAAACATAGGCAAATTAGAGAAGTGGGGTACGTCTGAATGTAGCCACCATTCGTACCAGATTAGAACTGTCTCATCAGATTATAAAACTCGGTTTGGACACCTCTTTCACTCCTTAACAAAAACCTTGGCAAAGAAGTAAAAGACTATATCTAAAAACTAGTTGGTGGTCCAACCTAGGCCCAAATTTAAATATAAAAAAATAAAAAAAAATAGAGACGGGTCCAAGAAGGTAACAGAGTTGAAAACAATCGTGGTTGGGCTGGGCTAGGCTGTAGTAATTATCAAATTGGACAAAGCCGTGTTTATGTATCCAAATTCTAAAGTGGGCTATAAGAATCTGACGCATGCCCACACGTATTTACTATTTAGGGTTTTACCCAGAAAACAAGTCAGCTTCTTCTTCATTGTGTATATATAGATAAACCCCAGAACCATTTCTTCCTCCTCCTCTGTTTATTTTAGGGTTTTATTAGCTCGTTGCCGCAGACTCAGCTCAGACCTTTCGCCATGGGGAGGAGTATGTCTATATGTCCTTGAGATTTCTCAAACTTCTAGCTTGTTATTACATGTTATGCTGTGGTTTTTAATGTAGGAAATGGTCCCTGTGTTTTACTTCTCTGAATCTCTGCTACATTAGCATTTGTGTCTATATGTCGCTAAATATGTTCTTTTTTGTTTTGTTTATTTGTCAAGGATTGGTTTTTTTAAGGTACTTAGTTGAACAAATGAATTTAGATGGGTTATCTTTTGTTTTTTTTTCTTCTTAGAATCCCATTTTTCATTTTTATATGAATTTAAAGACAGAGAAAGAAAGTCTTGGCCACTATGTAGAAATCCTGTTGAGTGTTAAGTTTATGTTGGGTTAATGTAAACCAGAGGAGATTTGATTCGTTGTTATTGGAGTTGGTGAGATTGTTCAGTTGTGAAACTAAAATGGGATTTGTGAGAACATTAAGATAGCTTAGTTCCGTAGCGTATGTAAGTGGAATATTAAGTTTTTAGATGATTATTGTTATCGATTGGTACTTGGACTCCCTTGCTCTGTATTTCTTTTCTTGTTTAATTTATTGATTGGGGTATTTGTAATCTATAAATGGGAAAAATTATAAGCACAATCTACGAGGATTTTAATTTGTAACTATGCATGATGTAATATGATTTAGGCTTCTGCTTTTTGTGCTTTTTTTCACTCTTAGCATTGCCTTGGTAATTTTTCAAATGTCCATTCACTTAATATATAGATTGATGTCCTCTTAGTGTCATTAGATTTTTCATTTTTTTGTAGCATATTTCTGATACTTCCCAATCTGAATAGTTTGAGTGTCAAAATATTTGTAGGAGTTTTAGGATGCAAGGAAATAGATTCTGGATGTTTCCCTTGTTTAGCCTTTAATGGCTGTTAAATTTGTTATTTTACAGGACCTGCTAGGTGTTATCGCCAGATCAAGAATAAGCCATACCCAAAATCACGGTATTGCCGTGGTGTACCTGACCCCAAGATCAGGATTTACGATGTAGGAATGAAAAAGAAAGGAGTGGATGAGTTCCCCTTTTGTGTTCATTTGGTCTCTTGGGAAAAAGAGAATGTTTCCAGTGAAGCTCTTGAGGCTGCACGTATTGCATGCAACAAATATATGGCCAAATTTGCTGGGAAAGATGCCTTCCATTTGCGAGTCAGAGTGCATCCTTTCCATGTCCTGCGCATCAATAAGATGCTTTCATGTGCAGGAGCTGATAGGCTTCAGACTGGTATGAGGGGTGCTTTTGGGAAACCACAAGGCGTTTGTGCGAGGGTGAGCATTGGTCAGGTTCTTCTGTCTGTTCGTTGCAAGGACAGCAACAGCCCTCATGCACAGGAGGCTCTACGACGTGCAAAATTTAAGTTCCCTGGTCGTCAGAAGATCATTGTCAGCAGGAAATGGTATGCAGACATTTTCATTATCAGTTTTGAACTGCTATTTTTAAGCACTATTGGTCCACTAGGATGATCTTCTTAGGAAAGAAGTGTATCACTTTTATCACTCAGTTATATTTCATGTGTTTTCTAGTTTCTAGTATTTAATTATATCTATCTTCACTTCTACAGTTTCTTTTTTCTTTTGATCACTCCTTTTTTCTGCAAGTGTTTTTTTGGTCTTAGGAGTCGCTACATCTTTATTGGGATAGGGTTTTTTGTAGGTGTTTTAGTTCAATATGTTTAAGTTTCTGCACCCTATTCAATATGTGCACCTTTTTGCTGCCATAGAACTCCACAGTTGCACCTTACTCTTTTATATGCTGAAATTTTCAGGGGTTTCACTAAGTTCAGCCGTACCGAGTATCTGAAGTTGAAACAAGAGAATCGTATTATGCCTGATGGTGTCAATGCCAAGGTTTGTCTTCGCTAAATTAATATCTTATGATTTTTCCTTGAAATTTTAGTGGTTTTGTTTGTGGATGCGTTTCTCTTACATTTTAATCTTGTAACTGTCATGGTGCTCTGGACCCAACGACGTTTTGTCAATCTTGCAGTATCTTGGATGCCATGGACCTTTGGCAAATCGTAAACCAGGAAAAGCATTCGCGCCCGAGGCTGCTACTACTACTGCCTAGGATATACTGTTGCCTAAGAAGTGAAAAGCATTACTGTTTAAGTTTTGATCGGTGTTATAGAAGGTATCTGAAGTACCTCTTTTGTTTTTGTAATGGATTGTGTATTAGGTATTTTTGGATGTGTTTGTTTTGTGGATTTACAAAGTTTTTTTAATGTTTGGAATAATTCATTTTCGTAAATTTCTTTAGCCTTTGTGTTCTTGGCATTATTTAGCTTCTTATGTTTTGTTAAAGTTCTCTGAAATCTTTCAAACTGTTTCTACACCTTATCATTCTTTTTAATTTTATTGTCAAAACATATCCCTCCTTTATGTGGATTTTGTTCTTTTGCTCAGTTTTTCAGCATAATAGTGTTGAATACGGATTTTCAAGAAGTGATAATTCATTGGGTTGGGCTTGTGTCTAGTAGCCAATTCCATTGGACATGTTGAGATGCGGACACTTGTCCGTATCCTAGCATGTCCAATGGAATTGATCACTGGACACAAGTCTCTCCCTAATTCTTTAACCCACTGGGTTGTCAAATTTGCTATCTGTAATGTTTTTAGCAGACAATCAAATGAATCTTGATGAGTTTGACACTCAGTTTCTTGGAAGTTTAAACTACCAAGTTATGGTCATTATTGGGATCATGATTGTATCATCAACACTTGTTTTGTGCAGAGGCACAAAAGACGTAAAACCGAAAATATTCACATATTCACGGTTTCTACAAGAACTAATTTCATGAACAGGGAATTTGAAATATGAAGATGAAACAAAAGGAGAATTGATTGGAATATGCCAAACTAGCATATGCCAAACGAGAATCGATTGGATCGCCCAGTTAAAGTTTATTTGAATCGATTGGATCGCCTAGGTAAATTTCACACGCCTAGTTGAAAGTTTATTTGAATCGATTGGATTGCCTAGGCAAATTTCACATCTTTTTAGGCAAATTTCACATCTTTTATCTTCGATGATATGATGCATTGAATTTTCAATGTAAAACCCTTTTTCACCTAAACCCCTTTTTCACCTAAACCAAATGGAGAACGTTATCTTCAAATCAGTCTTGGACTAATAAGGAAAAGGATAAAACTTAAGTAAAATGTAAGTTTTTCTCTTAAAATTCAGTCAAATGTAGTTTTTTTTTATCATGAGATTAAAGTGTATTTTTATTTAAGTAATTACATTACTGAATTTTAAGAAGAGAATTTAAAGAACATCTAAGTACTATATCTAAGTTTTGCCCTTAGACAAATCAATATTCTTCTCTACCATATAACTTGAGCCAACCTCATCCGAAATTTGAGATGTTATTGTAGGCCACTGACCATAGCTTTGGATGCTAAATTGTGTGCAACATAAGGAATTTGCATGACATTTTTTTGTGTCTCTTGGGAGGTAATTTCTTTTCTAGTACGTCGTTTCTTGCCTTCCAAATGTGCCAACATACGTATGCCACTTTCTGCTGAAACTCATTGGAGAGTTTGCTGTGAATACTCAGTCGATGGTGACTGCAATAATGGAAATCCCTGTTATATTTTTGGGGGCGTTCATTGGCTGGTTTGGCTGATTTTTGGGAGGGGTTTTTGGACTGCTTCAAAGGTGTAAGTCTCCTAAAAATGTGAAAGGCTGTTGTGCTGTAGCCCGTTGGATTGGTTTTCTAGCAACATCAGTGGCGATTTTCGTCAATGTGGTCATCGGCTGCCACTGAGCGCCCTCACATGAGAGAGATTTTAAAATTATGTATTTTATAATACGTGTGTGTAATATATACTATTAGGCTGCGTTTGGTTCGGCAGTAAATGGTTTCCGGGTGTAAAATGATTTCAGCTGAAAATATTTTCGGGAAAAGAAAATATTTTTAGGTGTTTGGTAACATTTGAAAAAATACTTTGAAAAATATTTTCAGGTGTTTGGTTGTCATCTTGAAAATATTATAGAAAATACATTTTGTATTTGTTGCTCACATTTTCTCACATTTTCTCAACTTCCAAACAAATATCATTTCCTGATCTAGAACAACAAAACCCAAAAAATAAAAAACTCATCAAATTTTCTCAATGAAGCACAACAAAACCCAAAAATAAAAAAAAGCTCATCATCAAAAACCAAATCCGGTCAGATAGAACGAAGACAGAGAGAGAGAGAGAGAGGCGACTGGCGATGGCAAAGGGGAGTTCGCGCCGGCGCGGTGCGGCGATGGCGAAGGCAAGATCGCGCGGCGCGGCAACTGGCGATGGCGAAGGCGAGATCGCGCGGCGCGGCGACTGGCGATGGCGAAGGCGAGATCGCGCGGCCCAGCGATGGCGAAGGCGAAGGCGCGATCTCGCCGGCGCGGTCTGGGTGCTCTCTCTCTCTCTCTTCGTGCTCTGTCTCTCTCTCTCTTCGTGCTCTCTCTCTCTCTCTTCGTGCTCTGTGTAATAATTTTCTGGAAAATTTCAATTTGAAGGTAAAATAGACATGGAAAACGTTTTCCGGGTGGGGAGGGTTTATTTTCCGGTCAACTGATTTCATTTTCCGTTTGACCAAATTTTCAGGTGTTGCCAAACACCCACAAATGCTGAAAATATTTTCCGGAAGTGATTTACTGTCGAAACAAACGGACCCTTAGTTTAGTTGTCAATGTAATCCAAAAATATATTGTCATCGACAACTACACTAGTTGTCAATCAGAATGGTGGGTTTGGTGCCAACGCCAAGCCGTGCATCTTGGACAGCTCTCCATGGTGCTTCGATTGACTCGATGGCAGTCCAGTGAGTCAACACAAATCAGTGTGCTAAAAACCCTTTTAGGGTCATGTGTTTTGGTATTGTCAAATCATGCCAAATTATGTGTCTTTTATTGAGTTTTGACGTGTCTTAAAGTTGTAATTGAAGATTAAGTTAAAGATGCAAAGTTTGCTCAAGAAAAATGCATTTTTAGCATATTTTCAGCATATACCTCGATCGAAGTTCGATACCTCCTCGAAACCTACTGCCTCCTTGATAGAAGCTCGATACATCGAGCTTCGCAAATTAGCAAAAAATCAGCATAGTGAAAAAGCCTATAACTTATTCATTTGAACTGATATTTAAAGAACATTAAAAGCCATTTATTAGAAGACTGTTTAGAGAGACAAACACTCTATTTATTCGGCTAGGGTTTTTTGTAACTAAGTTTTCTCTAATTCACCATTCCAAAGAGTTTTATAAGTAAACGTGAAGATTGATTAGTGAAAAAGCTAAAGCCATAGCAAACACTACAGACTTGTTGCTGTGAAGAAAACCTTAAAAAAAATTCTTGAAGTTAATTGGAGGTTCCAATTGTGATTGTAGAGAGTTCAAAGATTCTGAAATGGTAGAAGATTTCTGCTATAAGTTAATTTACTAAGTTTAGAGATAGATTTTGTACTAGATCTTAAGGGCATGTTTAGTATGAGTATTTAAATATAGTTTTTTGTTTTGCAATTCATAAAATAAAAGGTCCTACACTTGAATTTATTATTTGGCTGATATCTTCTAAATACAGTTTTCAAAAAACGGTATCCTATTTTCCTGGTTTATAACAGAACTTTGAAAACGACTAAAGGGTACATATAGAAAATGTTCTAATGACATAGTTTTAAATAAACTTTAAAAAGTGAACCCTACATATTTGCCCAAACTTTTTTATCTCTTAAATTAAAGAGCTTATCTTTATCACAAAAAAAATTCTCACATTTCAAATTTGAAACTTATCATAAAAAAATAAAATAAGTACATAATGAGCTCTATTCCCTTATCATTATCCAAAAAAAAAAAGTAATCTATACATTCTACACATTACTTTTCGTAATTTTTTTTTAAATCTCAAAAATAGAAATGCTCTTACAAACAATTATTTTTTGTTTTTAATATTTTGAAAATTGTTCTTAAAAGTGGGAACCAAACACGTATAATATAAAAATTATTATTTGAAAACTAGTTTCAAGTTCAATTTTTTGAAAATTGTTTTTATATTGTTTTGAAAACAAAAACAAAAATCCTCCTACCAATCAGACACTAAATTTCTCTTTACTATAGTGAGATGCTTTTTTGGAAGGTTTCCCTCTAGGTTTTTATTATGAACCTAGTTTATTTCATCGGTTTTTATGGGTCCTCATATATTATCTTATTTACTATTACGATGTGCATGATATTGATGTTTATTTGTTTAACCAATGACTATTTATAATAGATCTAATTAACTTGGCTTTGAAATTTATTAATTCTATCAACAGGAGGTCTAAATTTTCCAAAGCCTCTAAATACTTCTTTGACATAGTAGGCAAAATTTCTAGCATCCATGCCTCCAATGCCCATTCACAAGAAAGACGTTATAATACAACAAAAGAGATCCTATACAATCTCCTCATCCATTTAACATAAAGGAGATGAAGGAGAGGAGGCATGTTTCTGTTTGAACCTTCTTCTTTTTTTCCTGAGGGAATGTTTCTGTTTGAAGTTAAAAACAAATTAGTATGGGTTACTAGAGCATTAGAGCTGGCTGCAAGAAAACTTTATCCTGATGTGCAAATAAAGATCTCAGATACTTCAAAAGTTTTTTTACAGGTGAGTAAGATGAACTAGGCTATTAGGCCCTTCATTTTCCTAGAGGCCACGGTCTCCAAACATATTATTAATTTGCCATTGATGTCTTTTTAGATTCAAAAAACATGCTTACATGGACCCAATATTGATACCATTTTATTATTCACCAATCCAAACAAGTCAATATTAGCAGTTGCAAGCAAAATTGTGAAACACTCTGGGCTAGTTTTATTGTTAACCAAATCAAGTGAAGGACCTATCAAGAAAAAAAAAAATCAAGTGAAGGAAAAAGCAAAGAGAAATCTCAAGTTAAATCAAAAATAAAAAAGAACCAAAAATATTCAAGAATTCAGGGACTGAATTGGATAAACCAGACAAGTCAAAAAGGTAGAATATTATTTCCAACCTCCAAGTCCTGAGTTAAGTTTAAGATGTGATGTCCGCATCAAACTGACAGCAAAATATACCTCCTTTTAACCCATTGTCCTTCACATGCCTTCAGGAAACTAGGAAAGCTTAGTATAAAAGTATAAAGCCACTGTCACCATAAATCCATCACTTTTTTTATCAAGCTCAGCGATTATAGAGCCACTAGAACTATCTTATATGCACTACTATTAAGTGTCAACAGTGAAGAATAAAAGTTTAAATTATATGACTCCTTGTTGAGAGGAAAAGATGGGAACTTCCACTCCGGCATTAAACCATAAAAGCAGACACAAGATCCACTATTGATATGTCTTTGAACATTTGATAACAATATAATTACACATTTTCTAACTCCATTCAAGCAATTTTCAAATAGTATGCCAAGAACATGATTCCATCATTAACTGTCAATCTAAAGTCTAGGACATGGTTAAAATACTATTAAGACTCAAAACTCAGAGCTTGGCATCATATTAATAGGCAAAAAGAAGCCAACTCTTTTGTTAATATTATAATATAATCTCCTAACTTGTTGAAGTTCTTGACTTGGCATACTAGAATAAAATACTGAAAGCTTATTTTACCTCTCCTAATATGCTTTTCTTCGCAGAAGCTTTGGAGCAGGTTTCTTTCTACGCTTCTGCAAAGCACATCCATTACTATTCTCATCTATTTTAACCTTCTTTAATTCACTACTGTCAACTGATTGGCCTTTCTTTTGAAAATTTTGAGAAACACTTTCATTCTTCTTAGTTGGATTTTCATCTCGTGATTTGTCTCCACTATCTGTTTCACTGTCTGGTTGGAGCTTTTGAGGACTTGCCAAGTCATCACTCGCGTGTACCATAGCTTTCTTTGACTTTCGTGTCTGAATTGGTTGCAAGTCAAGCTTCGTGCTGGCCTTTGATTTCCTTTTAGTAGCTGAAATTTCTTCTTTGTCCACAGTATCCTCAATTTTTTCTTGAATTGAAAGTGGAAATGCTTTAATTATGTATATCTGCATTAGTTATACAACATATTCATTATTTGGTCTTTAAACCAAATAGCCAAAAATAAATGAACAAATAAATATGGAACGATATAGCACCAAAAAAAAAAAAACACAGAAATTGCACTTACACAACTTATAATTATGTTCACTTAAAATTTAAAATGGACAAAACTGAAATGGGAAATGCCGACTCTGAATATACTTTGCACAAACAATGAATGGGAACAATTAAGATCCTATATACATTTATATCATTTCATGCATATTTAGTGCAGACATTGTCCACCATGAAAACAATTGGAATCAAACTGTGACAGGATCTACCTAATTATGACAAGTATGACAAAGAAAAAGTAAAAGAAAGTTAACTATATACTGTAAAAGCACAAAATCCTGCTGAAATTCTGGCCTAAATACAACAAATCTAGATGGAAATTTGTAGCTTATGATGAGTTCAAGAATAACTCCATGGTACTCCACTAAACAATCCATAGGATAGAATGAAATTAAAGTTGCTAGGATGCACCCATACAGAAACGGTAATACAACAATCCTTAAAAAATTTAGGATACAGAATGGCATAAATACTGTAATTAATTAATATTTAAATAATTAAATCTTTTGTAAGTACATGTTATGCTAAATTTAGTTTAAAAGAAAAACAACAGATGCTGAAAAGCATAAAATATGTCTAATTACTAACTAAAATGATATTAGGTTCATAGGGAGTGAGTAACAAAGAGGAGAGAAAAATTAAAGAGTTAAAGAATTATCTTCCTAGGGTATCCATATCAGATACATGTCCTGTAAGGATATGGCTGAAAGTTTGAAGCATTCGTGCTTCCTAGTTGCTTTGGTGATGCAAGACAACATAAAAGAATAGCACTAGGTTGATAATTTGTCCTAACAGGTAAATGACTCAAACATATACTAAGGACTCAAATAATGTGGCATGCACCTCATTTTGTCTCACACATGTAGGCATAAACCTCCCAAGAGTTTAAGCTTATAGTTTATAGCGTTCATCTGGATACTTATGAATAATATCCAAATAAGTTATTGCTTTAATTGAGCACATATGCTACCTATTTTTCCTTCTTCATTTTTCCCCTTGTAGTGGCTTGTGGTGTGGGGGGGTGGTAAACGCATATTACCTCATTAGTGTGTTGTAGAGCTGTTCATATATACAAATCAGGTAATGATTAATGAATGGTAAAATAGAAGCATGTCACCCTTACAAGTGCATCAACGATTAATAAGACTACCTTAAACCTTGCTGGTTCAATCAATTCAAATACCAGGGCATCACCATCATCCAACTTGTGTTCCAATGCAAACGCTCTCCAACCACCACTAAGCCCAGTTCTTACACCAATGTATTTAGCCTCATATTCCACACCACTTTCATCCTCTAATACCATATCGAACAATGTTTTTGGAAGATGATCTTCACAAAATTTAGAAGGAAGGCCCTAATTATAAGAGCAAAATGTACCATTCAACTAAGCATTACAAGGTCTATAAATTAAATATAGCATAGTTAAGATTTGAAGACAAGACCATAATCTTAAAATGAAAATTTCCTTTGTCATAACATACCAACCAAAAACAACTATAAACATGAGACCGAACCATCGTTTTGACAAAAGATGGATTTTCAGACTTAAGATTGTTTTGGAGCTCCACTGCAGCCTCCATGGCACGTTGTCTTTGTCTTGGAGTTGCTTCTTTGACTTCCTCTATTGGCCTTGCAAGATAGCTGAAATCCCACAACATTATTGCCAACATATTCAGGGAATCTAGAGCAGTAAGATTGGTTCTACAATATAATCAAACCCACCTTCCATATGACGTTGACCTCGACCTCGACCTCTTCCGCAGATGTGTAATGCCTATGTCAATCTGTAATTGACATAGAAAGGTCCTTTTCTTAATAATATGTTTGGTTAGATTAAGACACTCAGAAATCCATAAGAGAAAAGTGGGAGTGGGTGCAGTGTAACCTATAATTATAATGTCAAACATCAAATAAAATTGTTAGATTGTGTTAGCCCCATTATAGAGCCCATTATCATATCTATTGTCTAGTGTTTGATAATAAGTGTCATTGTTCAACATTTATCATTGGTGTCATAAAACAAAGTGTACCATAAGAGCAGTAACAAGTTACATCCCTGCACCCCACTATCTCTTATCCAATTTCCATCTAGTATCTTGATATAAAAAACTCACTCTTGATCACATAAAACATTATTATTACTCACTTCATCGCGATATGAAGGAACTGGATTACGTGCACGGGAAGAGCGCCTTGGTTCTGATACAACAGTAGTCTTCGATTTCAGTTTTGGAAGACGTTGCTGCACCATTAAATTTTTTTTTTTTTTAAGTGATACAGAAATGTAACCAAAGATAAATAAACAAAGATTCAATCTTTTTGCTGAAAAAAGAAGTCAAATTTACCTGGTACTTCTTCTCAGAATTTGTTAGCTCACCCAAACTTTTTGAAATCCTTAAAATTCCCAAATCCTTCAAAAAAAGAAGTAAAAAGTGACTTATACTAGTACTTTAAAGATGGGTTGTTGTTGTATTTGAAAGAGAAATGCAGGGTCTTATCTGATTACAAGTTTGGCAGTCATATCATATCAATCAAATTATCAAATCATTACTGGTAAAAAGAGATAGGAAATGGGGTGGACCTCAAATTTCCTTTTGTTGAGTTCAAGTCGTTGGTTGCGAAGTGCTTCATACGAGTTATCGATGCAAGTCTTTGCCATGTTTGCTAGCAAGTGTTCCAAAAGACCAGACCTTCAATAAAGGATTCTTTTTGTTTTTAAATCCTTGGGAAACACATACGAGGAAAAATGTAATCTTTTGAAAATCTATTACATGGAAAGCAATTGCAAAAGCGCAAAGGAAAACAAAAGTTGGGTTATTTTGAAAGGCCGCAGAATCATAGTGTAAAATAATCTAAATCCTTAAACATCACACACGCGTGTATATATATATATAGTGAAGAAAACTTACCTGGAATAAGCAGCAAAAGGATAGAGATGAAAGGTTCCTAGTGAGTTTTGAGCTCTTTGGCTCAAACGTTCAGTGAGACTGTGAGACTGTGAGAGAACAAGGCGGGCGTTTGAATTTTGAATTACTGCTTTGAACCCTTTTGAGTTTTGACGCGTCCTATGTCGGACCTGTCGTGTCGGGCCGGGTCTGTTTGGGTCTTGATGCCATTAGAGCTTCCGCATTAGCGGTTCTAAAAATAGCAATATAACTATTTAGAGCAATTGTAGCTGTAGAGCTAAATAGCTATATAGCTATTTTAGCTCTACTCAAACACAAAAAATCCTTCTACAGCAATGAAGGTAAAACAAAAAAATTTAGCTAAAGTGCTATAGTGCTCATGTATCAATACATGAGCACCGTAGCTGAGAGCTATAAAAACAAAATTTTATTCACCTTTCCAATTAAATTATGGTTGAATATTTTTTGGGTAGTGGGATATATTATTTTATTGTAGTAGATATATTATTTTATTGTGATGTTTATATTATTTTATTGTGTTGAAAGCTAAAATAGATCCACTGCTGCAGCATGTTTTTTAAAATGAGTAGGTAAAATAGATAAAGTAATTTTTTGTGGAGCTAAATTGCTAAAATTTTAGCTCCACTGTTGTGGATGCTCTTAGTACTACCAAATACTAAACTGTCCCTCACAACGGTGGAGCCAAAGTTATATTTTTTGGCTCTAGCTACAGTGTATAGTTAAAAGGTTAAAAAAAAAAAAAAAATAGTCATATACAGTAGTTGAAAGGTAAAAGAAATATTTTTTTTATTTGTGTGTTCGCGCTAGTTTTGATTATTTTACTCATTTTTATTCTTTTTTTTTCTTATTTCTCTTCTTCCCACTCCTATTATTTGCATGTTCACACTTCTTTTATTATTTTTTTTTCTTTTTTTATATAGCGTTCACACTACTATATATTGTTTGTGCATTCACATTATTATTATTCTTTTATTCTTATATTTTTTGTTTTTATATATTTTTTTGATATTTGTGTGTTCTCCTGCTATTGTAGTAGATATATTATTTTATTGTAGTGTTTATATTATTTTATTGTATTGAAAGCAAAAATAGATCCACTGATATTAGATGTTTTGTAAAGTGAGTATGTAAAATAGATAAAAATAGTTTTTTGTAATGTCTAATAGCTAAAAAAAATAGTTCCACCAATGTAGATGCTCTTATTGAGCACATATAAAAAATGGGTCAGATGACTATAAGATAGGGTTTCTTTTATTTCGTTTTCTTTTTTTAGTATGTAAAAAACAAGTGAATAGTTGGAGAACGAGAGATTTAAATTTTAAATGTTTCTAATGAAAATAGAATGTCAGAAATTAAATAACAAGGCTTTTGAACATATTATATATGTTCGTTTGGAAACATTTTATCTAGCTTTTTGCTATAAAAAAAATGTTTGCTAAAAGTGTGATAAATTATATTTGTACTTTGAAAATATGAGATTTTAAAAAACTGTGTATAAAAATTAAAAGCAAAAAGATAATGCCAAACAGACATACAAGAAATGTTAAATCGTTATTCTTACAACTTTTACCTAGTTTTTACAATCAAATGAACTTAATATAAATTAGACTTTTTGACCTACTATTCTACATTTATTTTTATATTTCTTGCTATACAAATAAAGAAAAATTAAAAATAAAATTTAATAATACATAAATCCTTATTTTAAATTATATTATTTTCTGAAATAGTTTACTAGTCCAATAATTTCATTTAAGAAGAATAAAAAATGGTACACTTATTAATTATTATACTTTAAACATGAAATGTAACATGCTATACGAATGACAAGTAATGTCATTAGTATTTTTTAAAAAGTAATATAAAAAATCTGGCGTTCAGATAATAGCACAATGATAATAATAATCTTTTTTTTTTTTTTTTGAGGAAAATAATAATAATCTTTGATAGTCATGGTATCCCTCAAACCCCGCCTTCTCCCTCCTCCACTACTTATAAAAATATATTTATGAAATATTAATTACTTTAAGATGCAAATATTCATTGAAAATAAGTCCAAAAAAATTTAATTTTATAATAAAGACTTGGCAAGTTGGCATATGGGTTGGGTGGTTCTTGAATTTGACTTGAATTGAGTTGGAGATGCATTTTAAAAATGGACAGTCTAAAATAGAAAGGTAAGTTTCAAGAGAAAAAATCTCTTAGTTCATCTAGAAGACTATATAATGCTCTGACAATAACATTTTGAGAGGTGCTATGTCCACAACATTTTTACAATATTTTCACAACAAATCATAGGTGGTTAGTTATTATTGGTTCAAATTTGAACTTAACACTAAGATTACTTTTTTGCCCCAACAATAACAACCAGTAACAACCTGCCACTTAAGATTTGTTGTAAAAATATTGTGGATATATCATTTATCTAACATTTTATCACGTAATAATAAATGGAATCTAGCTGACAAAAATAGGCTGAAGATTGATTTGTTGCTAGTGCCGATCAATCGAACATTAATGTCAAGTTGATAAAGAAAAAAACAACTATATCGCTACCAAGGTAGGTGAGACTTGATAAAGAATCTAATTAAGTGCAAAAAATGTGAAATTAAAATACTTAACTTTTAGTGAGAACTTTAATGTCTGTTTGGCAAAAATTATTTTACTAACTTATTTTTTTATTTAGTTTATTTTTGTTACTATTTATGGGTCTAACTGTACTATATCAGCTAACTTTTACCTTTATTTACAGTATTTTCAATGAAAAATTTTTAATTTTAGCAAAATAAACAGATCTCAAACGAAATTTTGAATCTCATAAAGTCTCATAAATGGTAGGAAGTGATATATTCTGAAAATTCTAAATTCCCACCATATTAGTCAAATAGAACATTCATGATTCATAATTTTAGTCATCCTTGAAAATGTTAAATTATCACCATAAATTCCTACCAACCAACCAAACATAGCTCGAACAAATGCCATTAATTAACAAAAAATAAATAAATACTTTTCTACCAACCAAACATAGCATGAACAAATGCCATCAATTAACAAAAAATAAATAAATAATTTTCTATATGCTTGCACATAATTATTATTTTTAATTATATACAATAGCGTTCGATAATTATGTTCTTTATCATCATACCAATCCACTAATCAATTTTTAGTGTATGTAAGAATTTAACTTAAATCTCTTATTCAATCATCAGAGATTTTACCAATGATGCTAATTGAAACCTACCGGCTACCATTCACATAAGTCAAAACATAACAGTTTTTTTTTTTTTGGAGAGGAGTAGGAGGCCGGTCCAACTCGCAACATGGAATGGCGAAGTGGGGTGGATTGCCTCTGCCAGAGGCCTTCCTAACTCCCGAAGATCACATATAACACCACTGATATCCCAAACTTGTCAAACATAGAGTATAAAGGCCTTTTTTTATGGGAGGTTGGTTCAAGTATAAACATGTACATTTAAGGTCTGTGTTACAAGTACATCATACAACAGTGACAAAAGCTATGATAAAAGAATTTCTCTTTCCTCTCCCTGTTAAAATTTATGTCACTGAAAAATGCACCATCTATAATGTTTCAGAAATATCAGCAAAGGCCCTCTCTTTGTAGCTATACAGAATTGAAATACATCAAGGGCCATGAATTGGCAAGAATATCTTGGACTGTATAATAGATGAACAAAATAGAAGATTGAACTAAATAAATTACTATTGTCCCGTTTTAGCTCGTTTCATTCCATTGGAAGTGAAAGGAGAGATGGTACCATGCGGTTGAGGGCTCTCTTCTCTAAAATTGGAATTTAGCATAGCCAGTTCCCTCAACTGTTGCCTCTTAAGAATATCTTGTGACTCATCCTGCATGGCAAAAATAGGGAAAAAAAAAAGTCCTGAGTGTATAAAAGAGACATTATAATCATGCAAGAGCAAGAAATATTAGCAAAGGACACATGCATGAGTAAGAATTATTCCCTACTTCATCCAGAATACGCAAATTTACATGGTATCTCACTTTATACCTATTGACTTTAGAGTTTGGATTGACTACGTAATACCATGTAGAGGGCAGAAAAGAGTAAATTGATCATTCGTGTGATATAATGAACACAGAGTAAAGCCAGGATTGAAGAGTGAAAGAAAATAATAGTGAGGATCTAACATTGCCACAAGGTCTTCCAGGAAGAACCACAAACTGGTTGTATTCCAAAAGGCAATAATTCCTAATTTCATCTTTTTTAAATCGCATTCCAAATGTGATGAAGAAAAAAAAAAACATCTTCATAAATTTCTGAAAATGTCAGACTAAAAACATTCAACTGACCATGTGCAATAAACAAAAACTAAGTTTGTTCAGTAAAAATGCACCATGCTTCTATAGTATTTGAACACTCCAGAAGGAATGAGACTGAAATGATACCACTGGTTTAAGAAGTTCTTCTAAGATTTCTTGTGCTTGTCTCAACCGCATATCAATGACATTGGCAGGTAATTCAGCCTCAATTAAAATGTGTAGCGGATCATTCAAATGCTCATAACCTGGTCTTCCCCTCAATGCCTCCTCCTTAAGAGTAGAAAAAAGCAAAGGAGATTTACAAAAGAGTCACTAATAACTAAATTTTGAGATAAACATAAAAATGGTCTAGGAGGATTAAAGTAGCTACTCCACCTAGCTGGAATTAAGGCTGTGTTGAGTTAATACCTTATCTGGGTCTTTTATTGAACCTTTTCCTCTAATAAACACTCGGCAACCTGTAGAAGCTTCCACCCGCTTCAGTGAATTGCCTCTAGGGCCCAGCAGCCGCCCAACAAAGTTAAACTGAAACATATTGAAGGATGTTACCACCCAAACTTTTTATTTTTGGTGTTTTGGTGGGGAAGGGGGGGTTTGAGGGGAGTAATTTTAGTACCCTTAAACCTCACAATTTGTAACAACTGTCCAGTGAACATATATAGATATAATTTCTTAACACTCAAAGCATTCAATGAAAATGAAAGAATTTAGACATCAATATCACATATGCATTTGTATATTGCTTACATTTGGATAGCTATAAACAGGAATCTCCAAGCGCAAAACCTTCTTGACAATATAGGAACTTGGACTTGCTGGTGCCGCTTGCCAGTCCATATTCATCCCTTGTGGTCCTCCTAACCGCTGTTACATAATGAACCCAAGATCTTAGTACTGTAACAAGAATGACACTCACTGAGTTCAAAAAAAGTAGGGAAAAAAGGAAAATCAAAGCAGAGAAATATTGAAATTTGAAAGGAACAGAGAAGCCTAGACGTCAAGTTCTACCTAGTCTAAATGACGAGCAGTGAGTTAAATTATAACAGAAAACACATAATTTTAAAATACATATATTCAACTTGTGCAGCAGTTCATGGGAATAGACACAAACAATAGGGGAAAAAAATTGAACATCTAACAAAACTAGAAGTTGCTAATCATTTTTTGACGTTATTAATAAGAAATTGATGGTACACGTTGCCTAATGATCTAATAGCATATACCATGCATTTTGTTTTAAGTTCAATCAAGAGTCCAACTCTTCAAGGTCCCCAGGATGCTATTGAACATTTCTCAGACTTCTTACAGTTCTTATTAAATTATCCCTAGCAATGTTCAAGTACTACATAGATTTGCAGATTTTTAAACAATTCCACTTGCAACATTTGATGGACCCCAACACAAGTAAAGCTTCTTGTAAGAAATTCCCCATGGATTGAATTCTATGAAATTCACCCTCATATCCCCATTAATACCTGCACCTGCATACCATTTGGACCTAAGAACTGAGAATGCATGCATCTTGTATATTAATTTCGGGTCTAAATAAACTGTCTTAACCTGAATGTAGAAGGAGGAACCTGAGTCAGGGGAGTATGGCATTAAGGAATAGTTATCTTAGCTTGAGGTAAACTGAAATGCATGGAGCATATTACATAGGATGTCAAACATTAGTTCATTCCATGGCTAGTATTTTCAATTGGCAAGTTACACACACTCTCTATGGATTTTGAACCCACGACTTTGACCTCCACGCATTTCTTTATGAAAAAGCAGGTGTCATTTGAGCTATTGCTCATTGGCTATTATTTTTGGACAACTAGTAACAAACCCTTTTTAAATTTTTCACTAAAATCAGTGAAGCATGCACCATCTGGTACGCATAAATCGGCACTAAGCATCAGGATAAATGACACAGCTTAAGGTACGGTTACTTGTTATTAGGGCAAGATATTTAGCTTCATTTTATTTTTCATATTTCAGTCTAAATTATGAAATATTGTTATGGCACGAATGGCCACCTGAACACAACCAATGCCATTTACAAATCAAACACTACTTTCCACATTCCTGGGCATGTTCTCCCCATCTATTCTCACATACTTTCATAAGAAGATGTGAAGCAAAACAGAGGGAATCATATGATATACTAATAGGCAGCTTATACATGCAATACGAGATGCATACCTTCCACAACTAACTTTGAACTATTGGCAATGCATCAGCACTACCCTATGAACTAATTGTAATTATTAAATGGGGCAAAAACCAGATATTCATAATTTAAACATTGTTGAACTGCCAATGCAATAGGTTGATGATAGGAAGCAGAAACATGTAGCAAAATGGCCTTCTGAACCAAGTGTAATCTAATATACGGCCAACACTTCTGGCTTGAATTAAGAAGTGCACCACATTGACATCATCTCTAATTGGTTAAGTTGTGTGCATTTGGTTTAGCTTTTTCTAGAGATTATTTAGCTTATTTGTTTATGCACAGCTTTTTAAAGCTTAGCTTTTTGTTTACCCACTTTCAGCAAATAAGCCAATCCAAATACGCTAAATCATACAGTGCCCTTTATACGAGTTCTCCTTTCGTAGTCCAAGAATGTCATGTTTCTAAGCCGACACGGATAAATTTTGTATGTCTAGACATATTTGATCATATTCTCTAAATACAATTGGAAAGAATAATATCCATATATTATAGTGGGATGGAAGAAGAATGTTAAAACCGAAGACCGGAGAAGTAGACTGAAGGGGCTATTCTGAGATTGACAAAGTTGCAATTACTTACATCATGCGGCAGGCCATTCCAACCATTGAAGCCTGTTCCTCTATTATTTGCCATCATGTCAAATGAAGCCATAGGGCTAGGGCTTCCACGCTGCAGTCTGTCAAAGTCACTAAGCCCATGATTGGGGATCATTCCAGAAACCCGTAATATCTCTGTCACATATAAAAATACAAAAATTAAAGATTTCTCTTTTCACTATGTAGAATATGACTCTGCGAAAATTGAAAAGCGAACTATTGCCCTTACAAGGTTCATAAGATTATAAAAGACTGCAGTACAATCAAACTAACATAGACCATTTGATTAAATCAACTTTGATCAATTTTGCAGGAGAGCCATCACATTCGTTTCCAAATCCCATTTTAAAGATGTGGTAGACAACATTACCCAAAGTAAGCATGTTTTTTTAATCTCTCAAGAGAATTTTATCAAACAAGAAACAAGAGTTGGACCATTAAGAACTGTAAAAACGTGTAGTCCTCTTATTTATGTTTTAAGCAATATATAGATAATAGATTCAACTATTCAATTTGGTCTTCCTAACAAAGAAGTTGAATTCCATGGATTTATATTAATTTTAATTTTGCTGCTAAGTATCACAAATCCTTCCTAGAAGGATCGGATAATCTAACATGAACCAAGACAAACTTGGATCCGAAAAAACCAACCTTGATTCAAGAGTCGGCTACAAATAGGAAGGACTTGCACGAAGGGTACAAGTTTCTGGTACTCTGCTAACAGCTCTGTCAAGTACTGACTGGAAAACACAACAACAAACGATACATAAACAAAAACATCCACAGATTAAAAGGGTGTCAGAAAGTGAACATGAAAACCAGAAATTCTTATAAAGTTGTGAACTTTGATTGCTTGCCTGTCCACATCCGAGGTACTTCTCATATGTGGAGACACAGTTCTTGCAGGCGAGAAATTTTGTGTGTATAAACCTGACATGAATTTAACAATAATATACGCAACCCCAGATGAAAAAATAGAGAATAAGAGTCAATCTTTGATTGTAGAGATGAGATGTACACAGCAAACTCCAAAGGTTTGTCAACGATACCGAACCATTCTGAGATAAATATTGGGGAAGAAGAAGAAAGAAGATAAGGGTTACAACAAAGACTAAATATTATTGATGAGGGTACAACAAATAAGGGGTTTTTTTTTTCTTTTCTTATTGTAATGATTTTCTTAATGCAGTAGTAATGGTGGGGTTTTAAATAGGAGAGGGTTTAAATGGTTTTTGTGTTTTGGGGTCGGTGTGTTTGAAAATTTTCCAAAGGTGCTTCTTTGTGTACTTGTGTGTAGGTATGAGAGAGAGAGAGAGAGAGAGAGGTGAGGCGGTGATGGTGGTGTGGTGAGACAACGCAAGGCAAAGCAAAGCAAGGCACAAGCAGAGAGAGAGAGAGAGAGGGGGGGCGTTTTGTTGCTCATTGATTCATTGTCATTAGGTAGTGTTGTGTGTGTGTTGGCTATGAGATTTTTGAATTGCCACGTTGACAGTTGACACTGACAGCAACAGCGCCAATGTTGTACACTCTCTTGTTACAGCGCGTGGAGATACGTGTTCAATCATGGTCCAACTTATTAATGCTACTAGCCCTACTACTTAGTAATGAGACACTGAAATATGGACAAGGTTGGCGATTTATAAAAGAAAAAAAAAAGTTTAATGGATCTCACAAAATATTAGTTTATGAAATATTTAGGGTCCGTATGGTATGTGTGTTTAAATTACAATTTTTAAGTTTAAAATATTTAAAAAAAAAATACGTGTGGATAAAAAAGTATTTGAAAATACATGTAATGTTGGTTAAAAATTGAAAATTGTTGTTTAAAATTATGTACCAAACACCCCCTTAGAAACTTTCTTTTGAAAAAATAAAAAAGTAATTGAATTTTTTTTATAGCTTTTATATTTTTCTATGAAACTAGTATCAAATCTTTCATTAAATAATTCATTAATAAATGCTCTAAGGATACTCATTAACTAAACCCTTTATAAAATTATTCAAGTGTATCATTTAAATCAATTTGGAGGTAAAAATTTTTTATGAAGTATTGAATGGGTGGTAAACCCCGGGTGCAAATCTGCATTTTTTTTTTTGTATTTCACTTTATATTATACAAATTATAATATGTCATGTGTCTAGGGTTTTAAAAAAAAAATAAACTTTGATTTTTTATAATAAAAAGTAAAAATAATATATGACAAGTCGTGATTGGTGAAACATAAAGTAACAAAAAAAAAAAAAAGACAAATGATTTGTATTCAACAAAGTACATATGTTACTATATAATTTTATAATGTAACTAACAAGTCAATTTAGATCTCAGTTATGGAATTAACTAATATGGTGCAAAACTAAATAAACATCAATAAAATAAATAAATAACACACAATATGGTAATTCAAGAAAAACCAATTGAACAATTGTTCCAAAATAAAAACATTGGGAGAAAACCTTCCTAGATAGAACATTTCATTATAACAAGAAAAGTTATTACAATCTAAGTAAAACATTTACCTAGACTCTACAACGATTTAACCTGTAAACCAATTTACAAGATAAACCCTCTACTACTCCAAAACTTCTAAACTTTTCACTTATATAAATGCTCACAAATGACACAATCATGATCACAACCAAAACCTCCAACCGATTCCAATAACCTCTTGAAAATTTGTACCCTGTAGTAGCATTAAGATGAATGCTTTATGGTTTCATCGGATGTCCAACACTCTTTTTGATATTGGGGTATGGAACAATAACCTCTCAGCGATATTAAATGGATACAATATTCAATGGGTGAGGTAGAACCTAGGCCGGTGGCTTTTTGCAAAGGTTTCAGTCAATCCAACTGTCAGGCGAATGTCACGTGAACTCCTCTAGAAGTCTACATTGATGAGTGCAACCTCAAGCGAACGTGAGGCAAATGTCTTTGTACATAATTAACAAACACTAAAATGAACCTAACAGAAGTTAAGTCAATTTTATAATGAATCGAGCCATTTTTAATTTAAAAGTATAATTATTATTTTGGCTAAATTGCAAATTACATTTCTAAAGTTTAACTACTCTACTTGCATCAGCAACCCCTCTATTCATATTTTCTATTAAATGTCAAATAAACTTGTCACGCATGTTTAGTTTATCCAATAAAATAATGTCATATTATTTTTGTAACCTAAAAAAATTAAAATTTGAAAATGACATGACATGATAAAAATGACATGGCATCACTTTATTGGATAAAACTAAACACGCACATTTAACAAAAAAATGTGAACAAATGAGCTACTTATGCAAATAGAATAGAACTTCAAGGATCAAATTAAAACGCTCTCAAAATTTAAGGGTGTAACTTGCTATTTAGCATATTATTTTTATAATTTAGTTTTGTTATATTTTTATAATGTAATGACTAATGAGAGCAGTTTAAAAGTATGTTTAAGTTAACAAAAGTGGGGTCTGTATTTCACGCTCCCTAGGGGAGGTGGATGCATGGTGTTGGTACATTGGGATTGGCGGGGGTAGCCTTTGCTCGCATCAGCTCGTCGGTTTCTGAATATTCGCATCCCCAAATAGGTTATTACGGTCTACGTTACACCGCAACCAGAAGATCTACATTACTTTTCTCTATCCAATTTTTTCTCACAATCATTTAAGACACCAACTTTTTTTTTTCATTTCTTTTTTAATATTTCACTATTTGGCTCAGTAAAAAAAAAAAAAAAGGTAATTGTTAAGGTTTAAAATTTTATTATTATTATTTAAACGTGAATAGAAGGGGAATATAAAACAAACTCCACCACCTAAAACGTGATTTATGTTTTTTTTTTTTTTGAGAAAACAACGTGATTTATGTTTGATTAACGATTGTGCTATTCTTTTTCAAACCCCCTGTATTATGAAGTCTAGAATCTAGAACTATAGTTTTACTTTTTAGATTGAGTTTTGCTCATATATCAATAAATTATTTTAGAAAATTTTTTATAAGAAAATAAAAAAGATAATTAATTTTTTCAATTTTTCATAAAATATTTCTTAAAATTGATAATTTTGTATACACTTGTGACTAGACATACATTAACCCGAACCTTTTAAATTTAGCACATTTTTACTTCTTATTTTTACCTAAATTTGCTAAAAATGTAACTTATTATTTTAAGTCATTTTTTTTTCAAATACACACAAGTCACAATCAAGCTCTTTAGTTTATCTCTACTCTATATATATATAAAATTGAAACTTTTGAAACTCCCATAATTTTCCTCGTTAGCACAATATTTAAATAAAATTATTATTTTATTTAAATAAAATTATTTTTGTTTAGTCCAAACTTAACACGGAGTAAAACTCTATATATTTAACAAGTCCAACTTAAACTTAAACTCAAACTCATCATTATCATTAATATTTAAATAAAATTATCATTTTATCTATCTATCTACACACACACACACATAACCGAAACCTCTAATGAGTCATTTAAAAAAAAATATAACGTGTGATCTTTTTTAAAACTAAATAGTGAGAGAGTCCTAATAAGAGTCTCTTTCTCTTTTTTCCTTCATCCTAAAGCTTTTTTTTTTTACGTGAGTCTTTTTTTTTCTTTTTTTGAAACCTAAAGCGAATCATTTAAAAAAAAAAATCTAACATGAGGTCTAATTAAAAAAAATTATAATTATTTTTTTAATCCTAATTCTAATGTAGGTCTTTCAAAAAGTCAAAAATTTCGATTTTATATTGTATATAGATAATAATAATAATAATAATGTGGCAAGCTCTAAGGATATGAGAATGCAATTTGTAGATCTACTATCAAGATAACATAGATTAGATCATAGTTTTTAAAATTGGACCGGATCGGCCGGTCCGACCAATTCAACCAGGAACCGGGAGCCGTTTCGGTCCAGTTAAAACTCTCAAAACTGGTCAAAAACTGGGCAAAAACCAATTTTTTTTTTAAATGGATCGATGCTCGGTTCAGTTTTTAAAACCATGGATTAGATTGGTGGTAGATAGTAGATTTAATTGCAGTTCAGTATTATGTGAAGTCATCATCATAGAATAGCCCACACTAGAATATGTTATTAATAAAGAATTTTTCTAAACAATTATATTGAACAAAAAATTACTTATTTTCATGCATTTTCAAGTTATACATTTTTTAAAGTTAAGTCATAAATCTTTAAGCAAAATAAGTACTTTTAATTTCTATTTAACTATTACGTACATCGCACAGGTTAGTGACTAGTCTAATTCTAAAATAAATAAATAAAAGTTTATCTCTAATATTTTTAAATATTCTTTTCCCTACTATCAAGTCAAATTTATATCTCTTTGTGGGCTCTAGTTAACTTAATTGATAAAGTCTCTGAGAGTTGAATAAGAGATTTGAAGTTCAATCTCTGCCTACACTAAAAACTGAGTGGTGTCTTGGTCTGATGAAAAAGAACTATCATCATGAGCAAATGCTATAAGTTGAAACTCTCTAAAAAAAAATCGATATTTCTTTCTTTTCCTTTTTCCTGCAAAATAGGAAACAAGAGTTCTAACTAAATACAAACCGTTATTTTTTTAATTTAAAATTCCACTAAAATATATATATATATATATATATATATATATATATATATATATATATAGTTTATATATTCAAGCTTATTTAAAGGATTTCAAAATTATATTTTCTACATGTACGAAAGAGTTTAATAAATTTAAATTTATCCAAAAACAAATGATTTTATTGTCTTTTATTTTGTGTATAAATATGAAATTTGATAATTATGATTATTATTAATAAGCATTTATTATTATTGTGTTTGCATATGAAATATTAAATAGAAATTTGATAATTATTGTAGTTATTAATGGGTACTTAATCTTTATTATGATTATGTTTTTTATATGGAACTATTAAATATATATATATAATATGGTAATTATTAATAGGTAATTATTATGGTTGTATTTCTATATAGAACTATCTATTCTATTAAGAAATTATGACACTTCAAGACCTTAATTGATGGTTTAAATATAGAATAGAGTTTAAACTCAATTAAAGAAAATATATATTAAAAAAACTGACGTATAAAATTGTGAGGTTTTTAGAACTTATATAAAATATCACGAGCTCAACTATATTGTCTTCATGATCTTATTTGTCATCTAAGCCAAATTAATAAGCATATCGCTAATCTCGTAGAGTCCATAAATCAATCTCTCACTACTAGCTAGTAGGTACAATTGCCACCCTGAGAGCATAAGCCACACAATTACTGTCAATATGATGGTTGTATATGCATTGGGTTGAAAATACCCTCCAACCCAACCATGCACACCTTAGAAGAAATTTCAAGGCTAGTTATCTAAAATTTGGAGAAAAACCCATTAACTCTTCCTTGGAAATGCCTTGTAGGTATACACTTACGAAAAAGATTCTCTACATTTCTTAGTTAAAGATTTTATTTTCTTAGATCTAACAATATACAAAATGTCAAGTCACAAGTTATATGGGTTGACCCAATCTTTGTCAGGAAAAAAAAAGAAAAGAAAAAACAAGTCAAGTCATGAGTCAAATTATTTTTATGCTGGATGAAAAAGTTCGATTTGGGTTTACTATTTTCCTTTGGGTCCAACTTGAGTCCAATTTTGCAAAGCCTAGTATACGTCATGTATGTTAGGTAAAACTGACTCTATCTAGACTAGCAAATGATAAGAGTTTTTAGCTCTCTTAGTTAAAACATGTGCTAAACCATTACATTGCTTGCAAAATGTGAGAGAGAGACGAGTTAGATGATACGAGTGAAATGGGAAATGTGTGCCTCATTTCTTTTGATAGTATTGATTTATTGTCTTTGAAACCAGCCTCAAAGATCACATTGTCAAATTTTTCCAATCTTTAACTAGACCATTTCACTCTCCACTCATGAAATATCTTGAAAACCTTATGTATGGATATTCCGATATTGTAGTCAACACGGTCCAAACCAATGAACTTTCCATTTGGTATCTCGTAGGGGTTGATACTTGAAACAAATCAATTTCAAACGATGCTGATGATTATTTATTTTTATTTTCTTTTTGGAGAAGCAATCGAAGAGGATTCTAATATATGTAATTCACTAGTAAGTAGTAATTGAACCCGTGCTCACATTTGGGAGTTTTGAAAGAACGACAAGCCTTACGGCTGTTTTCGAGACTTGGGAGCAATTGGTAGGTTGAGCTAATGAGTCTGGTTAAGCATATATTTTTTTTACCATTTGGAATTACTAAAATGTGTCTGGTTAATCATTTTTTTAATTCATAAAAACATAACCAATATAGTAAATTACAAACCAGAAAATTATGGGATCAAATAGGACCCACTTAGTCATATACCTTCACGGGTTTGAACTTTTCTAAATTATTATATGGCACTGAATGTGTATGAAAGTCTTTAAGCTAGCTATCACATGAATTGAAAGGGTTGAACCAACAAACCTAAACCAGCCCATGTATCTTTTAATAATTAACCCCAACCTCTCTTCATGTTCGCTTTTCATCTCTGACAAACACGCCCGAGCAATCACACTAGTAGAATTTATTCCCGGATTTTGTTCTAGTGGTAGTATGGTTTAGTTTTCACGAATTAAACACAGTGATAGCACAAAAGTTTACTAGAGAAATATTCTAATTTTATTATTTATACACAAAGTACAAAGTAAATCAAGGTCCTTTAACACAAAAAACTCACCCAGGGATTGTTTGATAAATTGCCTTTCACAATGTTACAACATACAGTGCTCAATCAAAAGAGGATAAAATGTTTTTCCTTATACAACACACTCTGTATTCTCTCTACAATATAGAGTTGACACCCCAAGAGTCTTCCTTAAGATGAAATGTAGGGAATCACTGTTAATACGTAAACTTATATTGAAGGTTTATTATCTTCAAAAGCAATTTTTTTTTTAAAGGTAATTTAGTAATTGAGAGATGAGGAATCTAAATCCTAGACATCATTGTTGAAAACGCCAAAATATGGTAATGAATTACAAGGCTCTCGCTCAAAAGCAAAAATTTTAAGTTCACAAAAAAATAATTGCTGCCATACTTTAGTAGAAGTAGAAATGTTACCATTTATTATTATTATTTTAGTGTTAGAAATGTTACCCCATTATTACTTTGTTCAGATCTGATGTAAACCCTTGAAACCCCCACATTATTGGCCTGCCTACCTAAAATTCTATCTTAAGAAGCAGACAGATTTCCTTATAAAATTTGGAATACAAACATTTATCAGAAAACATAATATATATATATATATAATATATATATAAACGAATACTTTGAATGACAAGCAATAAACTTAATTTTATGAGTCCAGACCAGGTCTATTATGTTCTTAATTTGTGGGCACCAGTAAAATTCACGATGCGACGTACATAGATATGTATATCACAAGAAATTTTGTACAGATTAATAAATCATATACATCATTTATCATAAGAAATGGGTGACATTATCAAGCATAGGATTCATCTAAGGTGTGCTTGAAAAAGTACATAGCAGTCAGCCATTCAGGTTGGGTCAGGGACAACAACGTATGGATCAAAACAAACCATGGGGAAGCCCCCAATTATAAAAAAATCACTCACCATCTTGTAACACATGCTGTTTTATAGTGCAATGTTGTGTAATTAAACAGTTTATTTGTCTATCCTAGTTCATTGTCTAGGTGGAAATGATTCTATGACCTAGCTCGTCACACCCCCACCCATTATAAAATCTAACACCTTCCCTCTTTTAAAAGTTATCATAATTTTTGCATGGATGGAATGTTTTTATTCACTAGGCTCATGCGTCCTATGTAAGACTGATATATAGAGTTTGTGATGTATATTTGTGTTAAAACCTCATTTCTTCTCTCATAATGTGTTTGTTTCTAAAAAATAAATAAAACAATCAACCTCCCCCAAAAAAATAAAAAGAAAAAAAAATCTTTATACTCGATCCACATGTCATGTACACAATGCAGCACTAGACTAATATATATATATATATATATATATATATATATATAGAGAGAGAGAGAGAGAGAGAGAGAGAGAGAGAGAGAGAGAGAGAGAGAGAGAATCCAATTAGATTTCAAATTGGAATTCAATTAGAGTCTAATTTTGCGTCATGTATCCCATCTAATTTAAGTTTTTAAATTTTTGTGCCAAGTTAATTAATTCAATCTAAAAATTGGATTTCAATTAGAGTTTAATTTTGTGTCACGTCTCTCATTGAATGTAAGTTTTTTAATTTTTATGTCAAGTGAGTTAATTCAATGTAAATAATGAGGAGTCCAATATAAATAAACCATTTAAAAACTTAATCAAATATATTTACCATAACTATATACAGTCCATTACTAACTAGGTAATATATATATAACCAATACTTAGAGAAAATTTAATTAAATTCAAAATTAAATTTTGCTTTTATTAGCTTTCCATACAAATTAAATTATTTACATTTTTACTATTATTTTTTCTCTGAACTAATGAGTATATTTTTTATACTTTTTCTATTTAAATATTTTGAATGCTAGGATCTTAAACATAACAAATTGTAATTGAGCTGACGACCTCGTGTGCTTATTCTTATTCAATTTAGGATATACTATTGGATCAATTTATTCTTTTATTTTGTGTTGTATTTAGTAGAATTTCACGAACAATGATTGTGAATTGATATTGTATATGTAGTATCCAATAATGATTTTTAAAATTATATATATAATAACAGTGTAATAAGAAACTTGGTATAACCAATATCATGAAAATTGCAAGAAATAAATATTTTCAGGGACAGAACCAGGATTCAAACTTAGGGGGGGCCAAAATTCTTTGTTCTTAGATTTTAAAAAATTGGAATATCACTACTAGAGGTTGACAAAGTTGCATTATTAGCATTTATTTATTAATTAGTATTTGTATTTTTTCTTTTGAAAAAAAATTAGTAATAGGATTTTATAATTAAGAGCTTTGCAAGTCAATTGGCACGACTTAACATTTTTAAAGTCTAATTAATGTGTAGATGAAGCGATCAATATGTGGCATATGAGTTGTCTCTATGGCTATGAGGGTGGAGTCATTTGAGAGGGGCATAGAACTCTTAAGAGAAAGGGAGAAATTGGGTAAAGGTTATTGGGTTTTTGTGATTTTTTTTGCTAAGATTTGTAATTAATTTGTTGTTATTGTTTTTTGTTAGATCGGATTTATGATTTATCCAAATATTTTATATTATTATCTGGATATGTGCATTTTTTTTTTTTATAGATTTTGCTTGTTATCTATTTGTTGGATTTCTTGGGTCAATTTGTAAAATTTTTGGGGAGGGGGGCTAAGTATATAAATTTAAGAGCTAGATTTAAAATTCTTTTTGTTAATACACATACTATTTTTTTTTTCAAAGGTTGGGGGAGGGGGGCATGGACTCCCTCTGCCCTTGAGTAGTTATGTCCCTAACTATTTTAGTACCTTTAAATGACCTGGTCAAACTAATATTCCATATGTTTTATAACGTAAGTTAACATTAATAGCACCACTACAATTCATTATTTTCATGTGTAAGTACGAGTTACATTCTAGTAATAATAATAAAATAGCAACAACAATGCTATAGATTGTAGGGAAATTTTTAATACTTTTGTAAGGTTAATTAAAAATTACTATTTCAATAGTTTTCTCACCAAATATATATGATTTCTCACAATTGCTTCTATAAGAACACAGAGTCGGGTTGCCCAAGCCCACTTAGAATGGTGAGATTGGAATTCTTGAGCCTAGCTTAAATTAATAGATACTTGTATAGAGAATGGGATGAACAAGTTTGGGCTTTCCTTGAGGACAAAGATAAAGAAAGAAAAGACCAGGGGTCTAAGGTTTGAATATATGAATGGATCTTTACAAGCTTGCCCGAGGATAATATTCTTGATTGTTACAAATACTGGTTACTCTTTCCCTCTGTTACTGTTCTTTCTCTAATCTCTTTTCTCTCAATTCTTGTTGGATCCCCTTTATCTAAGAATCTCCTTCCTTTATATACTCCATGACATCTTGCATCCTAGCCCTCCATCTTTAATTCTCCTAAATCTCCTTAGGACACTTGTCCCACTAGACTCCTAGTGAAGGTGGTAGAAGGAGCTGCTGAGTTGTGAATCCACTGTTCAGGCCACTTCCTCATTAATGCAGTTGATAAAGCTGTTACCAACCATTAAATATGGAGGAATAGGTGAGACTTTACAAGAAACGCCATAAAGATCTCGTTTACCCCCTAAGGCACTCCCCTCCTCCCACTATATCCCTTCAAGGGCACTCCGTCACCTCCCTTTCTCTCCTCAGACCACTTCACTCCTCAGGCCGTGGATGCTTCTTCAAAAGGAATAATTGAAGGTTACAATGGTGCTGCACATCTTCAGTCCTCGGGTCCCCACAATAGGCCCCTAAAACCTTGCTATTTCCACTGAGATAAAAGTAAGGTTTTAGTAATGCTACCTTAATCCGTATGTGTCAAAAGCGTTCCCACGTGGTAACGTCTCTTCTCCTATCATCAGCACGTTCTTGACGCTTCGATATCCACGATCTTACATTTATGGTGTCAAGCGGCTGTTTGTCTCCCCACGTTCTACGGTATGATGATGATCCTATAGTTCTGGTTTACTCTCATTTATGAGCAGGAATTTTAACGCTCATTTTTTTACCTCTATATAAGGAGAGGCTGGAGGTACCTTTGCCCCATTTATTCACTTCGCAATTCTTCATTGAAACAGTAGTCTGAGGAGAGACTCTTCCCTTGCGAGTAGGTGCGTCCAGATTTCTTTATTTTTTGCTTAGATTATTTATTACCTTCACCATAAATTACCATGGGTAGATTTGCTAAGCTGGTAGATACTCCCAAAGGCATGGCTGCCTTTAAGGCCAAATATAGGATCCCTAACAGTGTTGTACTCCAACACTGTGAGTTAGGAGAGTGGCCAGTTAAGAATAGAGAGCCAGAATTAGTGGTAATTCCAATGATCGTCTTTATTGAAGGTAGGATGGAAATCTTTATGTGTAAGGTCACTAGAGACTGTCTTATGAACTATAGGTTAACCTCCACCCAATGTACCCCAAACATGAGTCCTTGACAGTGTAGACACGATAAATCGCAAAATAGGGACCAACCTCGCATGGCATGATATAAACTGGGTGTACAACTGTCAAAGGGGGGAAAAAGGGAAATGGACCAACTATTTCTGTTAGGTTAATTTCATGCATGCTAGAATCAAATAAGGGTATGGACGAGGATTTTCTCATCGTCTCGGGAGACTGGCATGATGGATTGCACTGTACCACCTAAGAGGGGGAACCAAGTAGGGTTCCCACAGACACTAGACGCACTTAGGATCTTGTGCATATAAAAATAATTTTTCCATGACTTATGTTGTATGTTTTGTTGCAAACGAACATCATACTGCCCCAAGCAAGTGTCTCGTGAACTCTCCCAACCTCAACCGAATCCTCAGATCTGAAATCTTCCTCCACAAGGACGGTCAACTCTGAGTAGTGCACATGATCCTTGGGTTCAACCCTATCTCTAAGCGCTTCCAAAGTCCTAAGAACGTAATCAAAGCTAAGGACCCCAAACTAGCTTTGATTAACATTGCAATTCCCGGCTTCTTGACAACAGGACCTCCCCCAGTTGGAACTCAGGACGTTTAACTTCCAGTCCCGCTTGTAACAAAAATACGGTACTCTCAGGAGCAACCCTTACCTTCAGACGAAGAAGCTAAAGAGCCAACTCCTGAACCTGTCCAAGAAGTAATCGACAAAGACTTTGAGGTCTTTTACCAACAATACGCTCCTAGCACCTCACACCACCCTCTACGTCCCGCCCGAGCCAGTTCCGGTCAAGCAGAAGCTAATATTCCAGAATGGATGGTGTTCAAAGGAAAAACTCCAGACCTCATGGCCTTGCTCAAGGCCCACGCTGAGGATTCTTCCCCAGCCATTCCAGTGATGCCGGTGGTGCCTCGACCATCAACTCTTGTCCTTGTGTGCACATCCTCTGGTGATGCCGCAGAGAAAAAGAGAAAGAGGGGCCAAGGAGGCAAGGGCCCTAAACGTACTAAGGAGGGAGAAATCACCCACTCCTTTCAGCAACCCCCATCCAAAGAGACCCGAACAATCAGGGCCTAACAAAAGAAGGGTACCACCTCCAGTACCTTAAAAGAAACTGAAGGGGAGCAGCCACCAAACCCTTTGCTTAGAGACCTTCCTTTATGATGAGTTTGGGGGACCCTGTTATGGACGACGCCAACCTACGAGACCACCAAAAGGGTAGGTCAGGCCTCATGGTAGAGTATCTAGAGAAAGCTCTATGCCTGCCCGAGGACAAGCAGGAGTTTAGGTCCCTTAGGAAGCGTGAGGTCTTCTTGTCTTTGAAGAGAGACCTTGGTAAGGTATGTTATCACTTCCCTCTTTTCACGAATTAAAATAATACATATGTGAATACTAACTTGTATCACTCTCAGAGTCCGTACAAGCAGCCTTTGTGGCCGAGGAATGGGTAGAGCATGCCCTTAACCAGGCTCGCAAGGCTGAAGACAAGTTGGACGCCACTGAAAAGGCCCATGCCGAGGCTGATTAGAAGCTCAAAGAGACACTCACCCAATTGACTGAGGTAGAGAAGTCTCGGAAAAATGCTGAAGCTGCCTTGTCCAGCTTTAAAAAACAAGCTGTCGAGTCTCTAGAGGCTCAAAAGAAGGTTGAGAACAAATTGGCCCTAACCATGGTAGAGCTCAAACAACTGCAAAAGCAGCTGGTGGCCAAAGATGCTAAGATGACCAAGGCCGAGTAAGTAGCCTATGATGCGGGCATGGCCAAGACTGCCCAAAGTCTAACTGCCCAACTTAAGGATGTTGCTTGAACTTTTTGCCTTGAGATATGGGGTCAGACCTTCATTGCAGTTGGGGTTGATACTGAATCAAATCTTAGGGCTCCTAATAAAGTATACTACCCCCCAGCATTGTGCCTGGCCCCTAGCTCCCCTTAGCCTCCAGTAGACCCTGGCTCTGCCCCTACCCCCTCCCCAGCCCATCCTACCATTAATCTATCCACCACATCAACTACAGAGAAAAGGCAAGAAAAACTAGCCCCAGTGAATGTGGTGAATGTGGTGGATGTGGAGTCAAAGGAGGTGGTTGAAGTAGCTCAGCTGAAGAGAAAGAAAAAGGAGAATGAGCAAGACAAGAAAGGAGGAAAAGAGAAAAAAACATCAACATAGCTTAGCTTTAGGCATAGAGGCAACCAACCAAATGTATAAATGGGCTTAAGTTTAGTTAATGCCCCCCCCCCCCTCTTCCTTCTTATGTAATTCAACTCTCCAAATTCAATGAAAAAGACTAGTCTTTACTTTATAATCTCTCATTTATCTATGCTTTACTTGTCTAATTGTATTTCTAGCTATTTTCTTTTTCTCATAACATTTACAATGCTTTAATCTCTGATTAATTAAATCAATTCCCTTTACTTTATTGTCTACTTCGGCACGAAGTTTAAGAGAGTTACCAGATTGACCCCTAAGGCAACATTTTAGCACTAAATAGAAATTTCTAACAACACTTACCTTAAGTTGGACTTGGAATCCCAAAAGGCCTATCTGCATTATGCCTGTAACCTGAGAAGGCAAGCAAACTCCATTACTTTAGGGTCCGTTTGGTTGGAGGAGTGTAAAAGTGGGAGGATAGAAAATGGTGGGAGGATGGAAAAGTGGGAGGATAGAAAATATTTTATTTTCTCTCCTTTTTGTTTGGTTGAGAGTGGAAAAGTGGAAGGATGAAAAAAATGAGTTTGCATAAATTTACTCATATACCCTTGTTGAAGAATGGTACTTAATTAAAAAAAAAAAGACAAATAATCACTAAAAAAGAGCAATCATCCAATTTTATTAAAAAATAAAAATAATATCCCAAAAAAAGAAGAGGCAATGTTACTGCCAGAAAAAAGAAGAAGCAACAGCCCAAAAAAAAGGCCAACTGTACTGAAAATCAAAAGAAACAAAAAGAATAGAAAAAAAAAGGCAATGGTACTGCCCAGAAGAAGAAAAAAAAAAAAAAGGCAACTTGAAGAATGTGCACATGGGTATTTTTGTCAATTAAGAAAAATTTATCTTCACTCAGTTTTCTCTCCATTTTGGAGAGAAAATTTTTTGGTGGGCCTGGAGAGAAAACACCTGGGCTCCACCATTTATTTTCCTTCCTCCCCACCCAACCAAATACACTTAAAAAAGTTTTTCTTCCTATTTTCTCTCCAAAGTTTTCCATCCTCCCTATTTCACCTCCAAACAAACACACCCTTACTCTCCACTTTGACAATTTAACACTTAGAAACATTTAGTACAAAAATTAATTTACCCAATGTTTATGACCTGAGGAGTCGAACAAGACCGAGGTTCTATTTAACACTTAGAAACTTTTCATGCACAGATTAATTTACCCAAGGTTTGTGACCCGAGGAGTCGAATAAGACCGAGATTCCGTTTAACACTTAAGAACTTTTCATATAAAGATTGAATTACCCAAAAGTATCTCATGGATACACTTGCAAATGCTTTAAGTGATGCTCATGGGCATTTCTGCAATTAGGTTATTATGACAAGGGTCTTAGTCATCCACTGCAAATAAATCATTCACTAATTTATGCTAGGTGTGGGGTCAGAGGGACCAGACACAACCAAGGTTTTGTTTAGTATTTAGCACAGTAAGAAAGCATTAATTTACCCAAAGTACGTGGTTCGAGAAACTAGGTATATCCAAGGTTCTATTTAGTGCTGAGAGAAAAAGAAAAACATTAATTTGCCCAAGGTACATGGTCTGAGGAACTAGGCATGACCAAGATTTTGTTTAATACTTAGAAATTTTCACACCAAGTAGTTAGGAATTTAGCCACAACCACAATAACATGGAGATGAACCAGTACTGAATAAAAAGAACACCATATTAATAATAATAACGACACACATTATTTACATTTTAAGGACGGGGAACCACATTCTTGTTCAAATCTTCCAAATAATAAGCCTTAATCCCTACCACTAACATTACCTGGTATGGGCCTTCCTAATTAGGGCCTAGCTTTCCCCAGGATAGGTTCCTAGCCGTTCCTACAACTTTTCTAAAGAATAAGTCCCCTAGGACCAGTGTCCTCAACCTTACTCCCATATTATATCCCTGCTTGAGCCTTTACTTGTAATGAGTCATCTTTACCATGGCTACCTCTTTCCTTTCCTCAACCATATCCAAATTATCTGAGAGCAAACGGTTATTTTCATCAATGCTGAATTGATCAGTTCTTAGGGTGGGGAACCCTGATTCTAGAGGGATTACTACTTCTGCCCCATAAGGCATGGAAAAAGGAGTCTCTCTAGTTGATCTTCGGGGCATGCTACAATAGGTCCACAGCACATGAGGCAACTCATCCACCCACTTTCCCTTTGCATCATCCAACCTTTTCATCAATCCAAACAGTATGACCTTATTAGTAGTCTCAGCCTGTCCGTTCCCTTGAGGATAAGCAGGAGTAGAATACCTGTTTATGATCCCCAACTCCCTACAATATCTTCGAAAAGCTTTACTATCAAACTGAAGACCATTGTCTGAGATCAATGTGCGTGGGACCCCAAATCTAGTGATGATATTCCTCCATATAAACCTCTTAGCATCCACATCCCTAATATTAGCTGATGGCTCAGTTTCTGCCCATTTGGTAAAATATTTGTCCCAACGAGGAGCCACCTTCAGTTTCCGATAGCTCAGGGAAATGGTTCCACTATTTCCCAGCCCTACTGGGCAAAAGGCTAAGGGCTGGATAGTGGATTCAAACTCCCTCAGGTTGATAAGTGTTTAAAGCATATCTTTGACACTGGTCACATTTCCTCACATATTCTTGAGAAGTTTTCTGCATGCTCGACCACCAATATCCTTGAGTAAGGGCTCTATGGGCCAACGATCTCCCACCAGTGTGACTTCCACAGATTCCCTCATGCAGCTCTTCTAACAAGGTTTCCACGATTTTGGGATGTACACATAGTAGATATGGTCCTGAATATGATCGTTTGTACAGTTTTTGCCCCTTAGTTAACTAGTAGCGTGAGGCTTTCCTTCATATCTTCTCTGTCTCACCCTTACCCTCAGGTAACAGTCCTTGTTTCAAGAAAGCAACTAAGGGGTCCATCCAACATGGCCCAACTTGAATACTGTGCACACCTATTTATGGCTTCTTCACAAGACTAGAATTAGCCATATCTTTAACCACAACGACCCTAGGCAAATTTGACCCCAGAGAAGTTGCCAACATAGCCAAAGAATCTGCATGAGAGTTCTGTCCTCTTAGGATCTGCTTTAGAATGAAGCTCTTGAAATGGACCTGAGCTAATCTAATTTTAGAGAGATACCTTTGCATCTGCTCATCCTGAGCTTCAAACTCCCCATTGACCTGGCCCACCACCAACTGAGAGTCTGAATGCAGCTCTACGATTTCACCTCTCAATTACGTAACTATTGCCATCCCAGCCAACAAAGCCTCATACTCAACCTCGTTATTAGTAACTGGGAAATCCAACCGCATTGATTTCTCCATTACCAAATTCTCAGGGGTTATCAGCACAATCCTTACTCCTGATCCTTTTTGGTTAGCTACACCATCATTGTATACTTCCTAGGGGGGAATATTAGAGGCCGAGGTGGTCATAACACCAATTGCTTCTTCCCCCTCACCTTCTACCCCGTCAATGAAATCTGCCACAAAATCTGCTAGTACCTGTCCCTTCACAGCAATGCGAGACATATACTTGACTTCATAAGCACCTAGTATGGTTCCCCACTTGGAAATTCTGCTCGTGTAGTCTGATTTCTGTAAGAGGGCTTGCAAGGGAAGCTAAGTAAGCACCACTACAGTATGTGCCTGGAAATAATGAGTAAGTTTCTTGGTGGTGTGCACAATGGCCAATACTGCTTTCTCCAAGGGTAAGTAACGTGTCTCAGCTTCTTGCAAAGACTTGCTAACATAGTATACAGGTCTTTGTACCCCACCCTTATTCCTGACTTGAACCAGACTAACAGCATAATTCGTGACTGCCAAGTACGTATAAAGCACTTCCTCTTTCTCGGGCCTAGAAAGGACAAGGGAGCACGACAAATATTGCTTGAGTTCATCAAAAGCCTATTGAGAGCTACTGCCATTCCTGTTAACTTTTGTACCTCTTTAGGATTCTGAGGATGATGCAAGCTATTTATGGCCTTAATTTGATTGGGATTGACCTCAATTCCTCATTATGTTATCATGTAACCTAGAAACTTTCCCGAACTGACCCCAAAAGAACATTTAAACGCATTTAAGCGCAATCCATGTTCCCTCAACACCGAGAACACCTCCCCCAAATCTGCTAAATGCTCTGAAACTTGCTTGCTCTTTATCACCATATCATCAATGTATGCCTTCATGCTCCTTCCCATTTGTAACTCAAACATCCGTGTCACCATTCTTTGATATGTGGATCCAGCATTCCTAAGACCAAAAGGTATCACACGATAGTGGTAATTTCCAGTAGGGGCACGAAAAACAGTTTTTTCTTGATCTGATAATGCCAAAGGTATTTATTGATATCCTTGGAACGCATCCAAGAAACTCATCCGAGGATGTCCAATTGTGGCATCCACTAGTTGATTAATCCGAGGAACGGGGAAGAGGTCCTTCGGACAAACCTTATTCAGATCTGTGAAGACAACGCACACACGCCACTTTCCGTTCTTCTTTTTTATCACCACAATATTAGCCAACCACTTAGGATAAAAAACTGCTTTGATCACCCTCGCCTGTTTAAGTTTGTTCACTTCTACCATCATTGCTTCAGCATGCTTTTTTGATGATCGTCGAGAAGGTTGCTTTCAAGGGGTTGCCTCTGGATTCATATTTAACCGGTGACATATAAACTCAGGATCTATCCCGGGTATGTCATAAGCACTCCAGGCAAACATATCAACATTATCTTCTAAAAACTTCACTAGCACTGCCTTTTCCACTGATGTCAATTGGGACCCCACCTGAAAATATCTTTCAATGTCCTGTCCAATCACAACCCTTTCCAGCTCTTCGGACAACACTTAAGGCACCTCAGTCCTATGTCCCCCTTCGGGACCTTTTAACTGCTACGGGATTCGCTCTTCTCCCACCACGACAGGATCCACAGGATGCTGTATGATGGCTGACACCAAACATTGCCTTGCCATTGCTTGGCTACCAACTATTTCCCCTACTCTTCCGTGTGTAGGATACTTGACTTTCAAATGCAGAGTTGATGACACCGCACCCATAGCATGAAGCCATGGTCTAGCCAAAATAGCGGTGTAAGAGGAGTAGGCCTCAACTACAATGAAACTGACCTGCACCTCCTCATCTCCCACCTGCATGGGTAACCTTATCATTCCACGAGAGACTACCATCCTCCCATCAAAGCCCACCAAGGGCGAGTCATATTTTTCCAGATCCTCGGGCTTTAGATTTAACCCTTTGTACAAGTCAGGGTACATGATCTTTGCCCCACTTCCTTGGTCAACCAGCACTCGCTTTACATCATATCCATCAATTCTAACAGTGACCACCAAAGCATCATCATGCAGCTGGAGTGTTCCCATTTTTCCTCTTCAGAAAAAAACTAAGGTATGGATAGCCACCACCTTAGCTTTCTTAGGAGCCTGATTCCTATCCTTTGAATCAGGGCCCCCGACCACAGACATAACCCTTGAACGAACCCCAAGATCACTTCTTGGCCTAGCAAAAATCACGTTAATAGTGCCCAAAATCGACCGAGGAGCTCCATTCTTTTGAAACCTAGTTCTCGAGTGCCCATAGTGACCCGTAGGATGATACAAGAACTGACCAAGTTTCCCTGCCCTCACCAATTGATTCAAGTGATCCCGTAGAGTTCTACAGTCTTCTGTTGTGTGCCCTTTGTCCTAATGATAATTGTGATAAAGGCTCTGGTTCCTCCTAGATGGATCCTCACCTATCTTATCGGGCTGTTTGAAATAGGGCTTATTTTTTTTACCTTATCTAGTATTTGATAAACTGGTTCCTTAAATAGTGAGTTAACCACTTGAGCCCTCGTAGATGGCGCCTAATGGGGGAAGTCCCTCCTGGGACGATTATTATTATATCCTCCTCCCCGAAGATCCCTCTTCTTTGGGAACATCATAGTTTTACCCTTTCCTTGTATTTGATCCTCCTCCACTCGTTTATACTTGTCAATGCAGTCTATAAGCAGACGCATACTAAGGGTAGGTTTCATTGTTAATGACTTCCTGAGCTCATGCTCCATCGAGAGCCCTACCTTGAAAGTTCTTACTGCTACATCCTTAAAGTCTCCATCTATTTTGTTATACGTTTCCCAATACCTGTCTAAGTAAGTCTTGAAGGTTTCTCCTTCCCTCATCGTCATGGACAAAATAGAATCCATTGACTTGGGGGCTTTACTACAGGTTATAAATCTAGCCTCAAACGCTCTTGTCAACTCTTCAAAGGACCTTATCAACCCCTCTTCCAAGGCATTAAACCATCACATGACGATTAGCCAGAGGTTGAAAGGGAAAACCTTGCACATAAGGGCTTCATTGCTAGAATGAATTGCCATTGTCTCAGTGAAGTGACTCACATGCTTCACAGGGTCAGTTCTCCTGTTGTAAACGATGAAAGTTGGTTGTGAAAACCATTGAGGAAGCTTGACTTTGTTAATTCTCCTAACAAATGGTGATTTAGAAATTTGTTGAAGTGCCCTACTCATCGCATCATTCCCTATGCTGTGGTGAGATGACCCTTGCCCAAGCTTGTACTTGTCCCTTTCCAGCTTATCCTCACGAGATGGGGCTAAGAAGGACTCGTTGGATGGAGTTCTTGACCTGTGGCGATATGAGTAGCCCCTACTTCCCCTTGATCCATCACTTGATAGGGGTGATGGACTCCTTCTGTCCCGCTCCCTTCGTCACAGTTTCCTGCGGAGGTGATCTATCTCACGCTGCAACTTTCGTGTCTCATGGTCATGTGTGAAATGGCTCCCTGACCTTGAACGACTCTGCTCAGTGTGCTCCGTATGGTATGATTCCACCATAACATTAGGTGTATGGTGTCTGCCTCTCCTTTATTCCATATTAACAAATGGGTTCTCTCTTTGTGAAGCAACAGATTCTTCCTTATTCTGCTCCGAGTTGGCCATGGCTTATCAGACAAAATTTCAAACTTCCCATAGACAACGCCAATTGTAAGAACATAGAGTTGGGTTGCCCAAGCTCACTTAGAATGGTGAGATTGGAATTCTTGAGTGTTAGGATTCGTGACCTTAAATTCTATTGTATAATGCTATGTATACTATTATGTATGACATTATGTGTGACTTAATGTTGTGATTAATAAAGTTGTTTTATTATTATCTGAAATATTGGTAACATGAATATTGGGACATTACCATATAGTTCATGAAATGCATTGTATGTGATTTAGTCACAGAAGATGTAAATCACAAGTTCTTTGTAAACTCAAAATGTAGTTTGTAGTCGGTGATGAAATTGGGCATTTCATCTGCGAAGACTATAACATATCAATTAAGATGATTTGTCTTGATCATGGAAATAGGAATTTTTAGTTGGTATGTTGATATGTTTTAAGAGTTAAAACATATTGAACTGGACTGGTGTGCGATTTATTATTCTCCTAACGACTGTTAAATGAATAATAAACTCACGACTTGTATTTGCATGAACTCTTAATCCTGAGAGAATAATGGACTTGATCATAAGATGTAGGTTGCTTTGATATATCAGGAGTGAGATCTAGAGTTACAATCAAAACCTCAGTATGTTGGGTAACCACATTTAATATTGATGGAACATATATTTTCAAGATGGAACATATATTTTCAAGATGAAACATATATTTTCAAGATGAAATTCATAGTCTCTTAACGGAGATACAAAATATTCCCTTGAGATAAGTTTAATGGGTTTGTTATTCAGAGAGTTAGGCCAAACCACTTTAGTAAGGAGTTACTAAAGTATATGTTTATAGAATTGAATTTTATAAATATATGATGAGTAACTTAAAGGATTAAACCGGATACTCAAAAATAAGATGTAGTAATTTACAAAGTGGCAGTCTACATTCATGATTTTGTGTTACTACGAATATTTTATGAAGGAGTTGCATATACAATAAAGTCTTGGGATATTATTTATAAATAAGGCCTAGAGTGCAATTATATTTATATAGTGGTATTAAATATAATTAATGGTAACTTTAGACTTGTAAAGAGTTGACAGAAATGCCCAAAACCCATTGGAACTAGTGGCTTATTAGTCTGTTTTGGTCCCACTCAAAACCACACACTTAAGCCTAATTGGAAAGGCCCAAAAGGTCAGCCCAATTAGATAATCAGTTAGATACAAAGAGAGAAACATACATAATTTTCTATAGTGAACAACTAGAACATCATTGTGAAGTGGGGTACGTGAGTGTTAGACACTTTGACATTCTCCCTTAGTAAATTGATTGAGAAACCACACATCTTGAGCGTTAGTGGAATTGGAGTGAAGATTGAAAGTGTTCCTGAGTGATTTTGATCTTCATTTAAAATTCACCTCTCCAAGGTACACTCTCTTGTTCTTATATTCTAGAACTTATATAGTGCATGTTAACATTTATGAATGAAGTAGATCCGTTATTTTTCCGCTGCGTACATCCATATTTCCAACAATTGGTATCAAAGCGGTCTTCCTTTTCATATCTGTTTAACATGTTTTGAGTTTTGGAATTATTAACAATAATTTTATGTTGTTAGAAATTAGTTTTCTGCATGGTTGTTGAAATTGTTGTTTTTTATAAAAATTGATATTGATGTTATGATGTTGTTTAATTTTAATTTAAGTATGTTAAACTGAACTTAAGGCTATAGCATCAATGAAATTCAGTTTTGATATCAATTCTTGTTCATTATGATCATATGTTGGTTGTTTTGTACATGAAAACGTTGAAAAAATTATCTTAGAAAAATTCTGAAAAATTCGAAATTCGTGACACTCGATCGATCAAGAATCTCTCGAGCATCAATCGAGCTAACAGAAGATTTATCGATCGATTGAGGCTCTGTTGAGAATCGATCGAGTTTTGTAGAACTTTTTCTCGATCGATTGAGAATCTGCCGAGAATTGATCGAGCAACCACAACTTTTCTCGATCGATCGAGGTACATCCTCGATCGATCGAGGATTGAAGGTTCAGAATTTTATCTAAGTGTTTTTTTTACATATATAAAGAGCAAGACAATGTGAAATTAGATTATGCATATTTTAAATTTTAAAAACCTTTATTTCAAAACATCTAGTGGGAGAGAGATACAAGGGTTGAATCTCACGGCCTCCATTGTCGGTTTATAGTAGTGTGATTAAGTACCTTGCCTTGGCATATATGCCTTGCTCCCTTCAGAGGGTGTTTAATTCATGGTACTACAGGTTAAACTTTTTAATGATGAATAATATGTGTTTTTACATTAAGAACGACCACGCTATCGTGGAGTTACTTAATGACTCACATAGAATTCAGTTAATGATGTAACTAGACTAAGTTTAATATTAACCTCCCTTTGGAGCTATGTCATTATTACTTAGAGGCTAAAAGAAAAACGGCATATTATTAGTGTTTGATAAGAGTTATCATGATAGCACTAATAATGAGAATAGTTCTCAATCAATCATAGTGTTTATAATTTACTTGCTTCCAAGGAATTTTAAACAAGGGATTGGGTTGTCGTTGCATATATTATTTTATGATTTTATTAAGGTTCCATATTATATGCTTATATGCTAAATTGATAATGTCCAGTTTACTTATTATATTCATGTTTATTATTTTCAGATTTGAACATGACATCATTTAGCCCACTTGTTTCTATTCTTAATTAAAACAAACTGACTGGATCCAACTATGTTGATTGGAAAAGAAATTTGGACATTGTTTTAACAGCTGAAGAGCACAAATATGTGCTTACTCAACCATGTCCTGGCTTTCCTTCATTAGATGCTCCTTCTGAGGAAAAATAACAATATGATCGTTGGCAGAAATCTAATGAAATGGTCAAGTGCTACATCCTAGCATCTATTTCAAATGTTCTACAGCATCAAATGCAGGATGTAAAACTAGCTTCGGACATTATGCATAGTTTGAAGGAGATGTTTGGTGAGTAAGGTCGTTCTGTAAAGCAAGAAATCATGAGGCAAATTTATAATACCAAAATGGCTAAAAGTAGTTCAGTGAGAGAGCATTGTCTTACAGTGATCTCTAATTTTGAATACATTAGAGGTTTTAGGTGCCGACATTGATGGAGAATCCCAAGTAGATATAATACTCTAGTCACTACTAGAATCATTCAAGGAATTCAGACTGAATTATAATATGAACAAAAAAGTTTATTCTTTGTCTAAATTAATGAATGAGTTAGTGACGGCGGAAGGCATTTTTGGTACTTTAGTGTTGAAGCCAATATGAGTGAAGTTTCTACTTCTCAACCTAAGTCGAAAGGCAAGGGTAAGGAAAAGAAAAGGAATGATTTCACTAAGCAAGATGGTAAGTAAATTGCCTTGGGAGTTGTTGACAAAGGAAAGAAGCTTAAAGGAAAGTGTTTCCATTATAGTGAGAAAGGACATTGGAAGAGAAATTGTCTAAAGTTTAAGGTTGCCAAGAACAAGGGTATGAAAACTTCATTTCTTCTTGAAATATGTTTGGTACAGAATCCCACGGATTCCTAGTGTGTGGATTCAGGTTGTACTAATCATATCTGCAATTCTTTGCAGGAGTTTTAGAAGACCAGAAAGCTGAGTAAAGGGGAATTGTTTCTTACTTTGGCTGATGGGAGCAGAATTTCGGTTGAAGCTATTGATGTTGTTAATTTGTGCTTTGAGTCTAGGGTTTTAATATTGAAAGACTTTCTTTATATACCTAATGTTCGTAGGAATTTAATTTCTGCAACTTATTTAAGTAAACATGGATATTGTTTTATCCTAAAGGATAATGTTGTAATAAAGAAGGATAAAATGTTTATCTGTTTTGGCAATATTGTAGATGGTTTTTATATTTTAATTTCTAATAAGCATGAATTACATAATTTTGAATTAGATGATAACTCTCATGTAAAATGATTAAAGAGAAAGTTTCCTTCTAGTGATGCATATCTTTGGCATTTGCGTTTATGTCACATTAATTCAAATAGGATTCAAAGACTAATCAAAGATGGACTTTTACAACCCATGGACTTTGATGAATTTCCTGTTTGTGAATCTTGTTTAGAAGGTAAAATGACCAAACAACCTTTTGATGCAAAAGGTAGAAGAGCCCAAGGGTTGCTTGAATTAGTTCATACGGATGTATGTGGTCCTATGTCAACCCAAGCAAAAGGAGGTTATGAGTATTTTATCACTTTCATGGATGATTACTCAAGATATGGTTATGTATACCTAATGAGACGGAAGTACGAAACCTTTGAAAAGTTCAAAGAGTTTAGGGCTAAAGTTGAGAATCAATTAAGCAAATGCATAAAAGCCATTCGATCTGATCAAGGTGAAGAATACCTTCTTGGGGATTTCAAGGATTACCTAATTCAGAATGGGATTATATCCCAATTAACTACACCTGGAACTCCTTAACAAAATGGTGTAGTGGAGAGAAGGAATATAACTCTTTTGAAAATAGTTAGGTCCATGATGAGTTATTCAACTTTACCAATTTCTTTTTGGGGGTATGCCTTAGATATAACAATACATCTTTTGAATTTAGTTCCATAAAAATCTATTCCCAAAACATCCATGGAATTGTGGAGTGGGCGTAAGCCTAGTATGAGGTATCTCCACATTTGGGGTTGTCCAGTACATGTGCTAAAAGGGAAGTCTGATAAGTTGGAACCAAAATCAGAAGTATGTTTGCTTGCGGGTTATCTAAAAGAAACTAGGTGTTATTTATTCTATAGTCGAAATGATAACAAAGTTTTTGTTAGTACAAATGCCAATTTTTTTAAAAATGACTATATGAATAATTTTACTCCTAGAACTAGAGTTGTATTGGCTAAAATGAATGAATATGTAAATCAACAACCTTTGGATAAATCTAGGAATGATGTGGTTGTATTAGATACACCACAAGATACTACTCATAAGATGTTTAGTACACAGGTGTCTCATCGTAGTGGGAGAATTGTTCGGCCCCTGTGAGATCTATAGGTTTGGGAGAAACTTATGAAACTATCTCAGAAGAGGCTGAATCGGATCCCTCCACTTATGAGGAGGCAATAAATGATATAGATGCACATCATTGGGTCCAAGCTATGAAATCTGAATTAGATTCAATGTATTCCAATCAAGTTTGGGATCTTGTAAAGACGCCTAACGGCATTAAACCTGTTGGTTGCAAATGGGTTTATAAGAGGAAGAGAGGGATAGATGAAAATGTAGAAACTTTTAAAGCAAGACTAGTGGCGAAAGGGTATACACAAAAAGAAGGCATTGACTATGATGAAACTTTTTCGCCAGTAGCTGTGCTTAAATCTATCAGAATTCTCTTATCCATTGCTGCTCATTATGATTATGAGATTTGACAAATGGACGTTAAGACTGCATTTCTTAATGGCAATCTTAAAGAAGAAATCTACATGTTGCAACCGGAAGGTTTCATTGCAAAGAACCAAGAGCATATGGTATGTAAGTTGAAAAGGTTTATTTATGGACTTAAACAAGCATTTAGGTCATGGAACATTAGATTTGATCAAGCAATCAAATCATTTGATTTTGAACAAAATCTTGATGAACCATGTATGTACAAAAGACATCAAGGTAAAGAAGTAATGTTCCTAGTGCTTTATGTTGATGATATTCTACTCATTGGAAATGATGTAGGAGTAATGTCATTGGTTAAAATTTGGTTGTCAAGCCAATTTGATATGAAAGACTTGGGTGAAGCTAACTATATTTTAGGGATCAAGCTTTGGCGAGATCGAAAGAATAGGATGTTAGGTTTGTCACAAGCAGGATATATAGATAAGGTTCTAGAACGGTTTAGCATGCAAAACTCCAAGAGATGATTACTTCCTTTTAGACATGGAGTTCCTCTGTCTGATGACCAAAGGCCTAAGATTCAGGAGGAAGAAAACATGATGAGACAGGTTCTCTATGCTTCTGCTGTGGGAAGTCTCATATATGCCATGCTTTGTACTAGACCAGATATTTATTATGCAGTTGGTATGGTCAGCCGATATGAATCAAATTCAGGACTTAAATATTAGCAAGCTGTAAAGCATATTCTCAAGTATCTATAAAGAACGAGAGATTATATGCTTGTTTACCGTTGTGAGGATTTGATTCCCATTGGCTGTACAGATTCAGATTTTCAATCAGATCTAGATTTCAGAAAATCCACGACGAGTTGTGTATTCACTATGGGAGGTGGAGCCATAAGTTGGAGGAGTGTTAAGCAATCTTGTATTGCGGACTCCACAATGGAAGCTAAGTACGTTGCTGCTTGTGTAGCAGCAAAAGAGGCTGTTTGGTTCAAGAAATTCCTTTTTGATCTTGGTGTTGTGAGAATTGAGCAAGTTCCTATTACATTGTTCTGCGACAATAGTGAAGCAGTTGTATAATCCAAAGATCCAAGGAATCACAAAAAAGGAAAGCACATAGAAAGAAAGTACCACATCATTTGAAACATTGTTTCTAGTGGAGATGTAGTTGTAGCAAAGCTTGATAGTGCAAAGAATCTAGCAGATCCCTTTACCAAAGCCTTGCCCCAAAGGACTTTCGAGTCACATTTGGAGGAGATGAGAGTTAAATTAGTGCACAATAGTCTTTAGGGCAAGTGGGAGATTGTTAGGATTTGTGCCTTTAAATCCTATTGTATGATGCTATGTATGCTATTATGTATGCCATTATGTATGCTATTATATATGACATTATGTATGACTTAATGTTGTGATTAATAAAATTGTTTTATTATTATCTGAAATATTGGTAACATGAATATTGAGACATTATCATATAGTCTATGAGATGTACTGTATGTGATTTAGTTACAGAAGATGTAAATCACAAGTTCCTTGTAAACTCAAAATGTAGTTCGTAGTCGATAATGAAATTAGACATTTCATCTGTGAAGACTATAACATATCAACTAAGATGATTTGTCTTGATCATGGAAATAGAGATTTCTAGTTGGTATGTTGCGATGTTTTAAGAGTTAAAACATATTGAAATGGACCGGTGTGAGATTTATTATTCTCCTAACGACTGTCAAATGAATAATAAACTCACGACTTGTATTTGCATGAACTCTTAATCCTGAGAGAATAATGGACTTGATCATGAGATGTAAGTTGCTTTGATATATTAGGAGTGAGATCTAGAGTTACGGTCAAAACCTCAGTATGTTGGGCAACCACATTTAATATTGATGGAACATATATTTTCAAGAAGGAATTCATAGTCTCTTAACAAAGATACAAAATATTCCCTTGAGATAAGTTTAATAGATTTGTTATTCAGAGAATTAGGTCTAACTACTTTAGTAAAGAGTTACTAAAGTATATGTTTATGGAATTGAATTTCATAAATATATGATGAATAACTTAAAGGATTAAACCAGGTACTCAAGGATAAGATGTAATTTACAAAGTGACAGTCTACATTCATGACTTTGTGTTACTACGAATATTTTATGAAGGGATTGTATATACAATAAAGTCTTGGGATATATTTATATAGTGGTATTAAATATAGTTAATGGTAATTTTGGACTTATCAAGAGTTGACAAAAAAGCTCAAGGCCCATTGGAGCTAGTGTCTTATTGGTCTCTTTTGGTCCCACTCCAAGCCATACAACTAAGCCCAATTGGAAAGGCCCAAAAGGTCAGCCCAATTAGATAATCAGTTAGGCACAAAGGGAGAAACATACAGAATTTTCTGTAGTGAACAACCAGAACATCATTGTGAAGTGGGGTATGTGAGTGTTAGACACTTTGACATTCTCCCTTAGTAAATTGATTGAGAGACCACACATCTTGGGCGTTAGTGGAATTGGAGTGAAGATTGAAAGTGTTCCCAAGTAATTTTGATCTTCAGTTTTGAAATTCACCGCTCCAAGGTACACTCTCTTGTTCTTATATTCTAGAACTTATATAGTGCATGTTAACATTTATGAATGAAGTAGATCCGTTATTTTTCCGCTACGTACATCCATATTTCCAATATTGAACCCGACCCAAATCAATAGATACTTGTATAGAGAGTGGGATGAATAAGTTTGGGCTTCGCTTGATAACAAAGATAAAGAAAGAAAAGACTAGGGGTCTAAGGTTTGAATATATGAATGGATCTTTACAAGCTTGCCCAAGGACAATATTCTTGATTGTTACAAATAACGTTCACTCTCTCCCTCAGTTACTGTTCTCTTTGTAATATCTTTTCTCTCAATTCTTGTTGGATCCCCTTTATCTGAGAATCTCCTTCCTTTATATACTCCATGGCATCTTACATCCTAGCCCTCCATCTTTAATTCTCCCAAATCTCCTTAGGGCACTTGTCCTACTAGATTCTTGGTGAAGGTGGTGGAAGGAGCTGCTAAGCTGTGGATTCACTGTTTAGGTCACTTCCTCATTAATGCAACTGATAAAACTGTTGCCAACTATTCAATGCAGAGGAACAGGTGGGACTTTACAAGAAACTTCCCATAAAGATCTCGTTTACCCCCTGAGGCACTCCCCTCATCTCACTATATCCCTCCAAGGGCGCTCCGTCACCTCCCATTCTCTCCTCGGACCACTTCACTCCTCGGACCGTGGATGCTTCTTCAAAATGAACAATTAAAGGCTACAACGATGCTCCACATCTTTGGTTCTCGGGTCCCCACAACTTCCTTTAGTCTTTAGTTAGCTGTTTGTTTACGCAAGAGTTTTATAACTCAATAGACACCTCCTAATGTTTTTAATGAAAACGTCCAATTTTTAAATTAACCATTGGTCTACACCACCATTTAACTTTTCTATTTTTTTTAGTTCAATATTTGGGCGAGAGAAGATTTGGTTATAAGATAATGTTACTAGGTTACAAGGCTCTCAACCTAAGAAATTATTCACTCCAACATGAGGATCACATCTGCATTCAACAATGCCTAGTGGTCCTCCCGTACTCAATGATACTGTGCCATGTGCGACAACTTATTTAATGCGATCCTAGTAACCAACCCAAGGAAAGTAATTTTAATTAATGCGGTATTATATTTTTCTATTTGGGAGTTACTATTTAATGTAAACTTTATTTATGTGATAATTTTGAGAAGGGTGATACGATAAGTTTTGTAAATAGAATGATAAAAGTGTAGGTCTCAATAGATTTCAATGAGATTTTCATAAATAAATAAATGAAGCTTTTATACTTTTTTCCTAAATCTTGTCAACTATAAACCATGAAATAATCCAGTGATTTTTTTTTATGAGAAAGTCGTTGGGGTGATTAAGTGTGCGTTTGGATAAATGAATTTTGCCAACTTATTGTCAACTTATTTTAGTATTCAGCTTATTTTTTCTATTATTCATAAACCTCATTGTACTATTTCAATTAACTTTTACCTTTATCTACAGTACTTTTAACAAAAAAAATTTCAGTTTTAGCAAAATAAGCGGTTCCCAAACATACCCTATCTGATTACAATGTCCTTTGTTTGTCCTTCCTACTGCGGATGGTATGTATGTAATATGAAGATGTGCATTAGGGCATGCTTGGTGCTGCGTTATAGTACTTTCATTGTGATTTGTGAATAATAGATTTGGGAACTGCTTAGCTGATTACTTTAATATAAAGATGATAATTAAATAAATTTATGAAATAAAAAATAATATGTAAATTCATTGCATTTAATTTTGGTTTGATATATCTTTTTTTTAAAATTATATTAAGTATATTCTTTCATTTTTGCGTTGTACTAGGAAAATGATTGGGGAGATTAAAATTTCATTGCATTTGTTTTTTCAAGTCAGCTGAGCTCCTAGGTGATTAAATTCCCATATAATTCAACATGAGATGAGTGTGTGCATATATATATACTGTTCTTCGTCAATTTCTCAATTTTTTTACGAGTGAAAATTAATATTATTTTATTACATTTTATTTACTAAAGAAATAGTTAATGGATGCCCTAAGAGTATTAATTTAGAAATTATTTTTAAAAACTTTTTATTGAAAAAAAAGCAATTGACTTTTTTGACAAATTTTTATATGGCATTTCATAAAAATGATATTAAAACTTTTAAAAAATAGTTTATTAACAAATGCCCTAAAAAACACACGTGAAAATGACTAGTTTACTCATGACAGACAGAAGTGCAGGATTAGATATTGTTCTTGCCAAAATGGCCTGGCTTGGTAGTAAGTAGGCTCTTATCACAAAGGCTGAAGATGGGCTCATAAAATCTGATAATAAAAGGTGGACCTCATTTCGGCCTAGCTGATCAAGCGGAAGTTTGTTTGCATACTTGACACTCAAAAACTATGGCCTAATTATGAATTATATACCCTTTTAAGGTTTTGTTAATTGTTAGTGCCTTTCAACTTTTTTTTCCAAGTTGTGATTTTTTTTTTCTTTCTATTTTGTCTTCAAGTTTCTATTTCGTATTCAATGTGGTGCCTAAAATTTTCCAACAAACGAAACCTGCTCCAATCGATTGGTGATTCGCCCTAGATATGATGCACAAAGTAATGACATAGGAAAATGTATATAGTTGACTAGTTGGTAAATTCATGGTATGTCTCTCTATATTCCATAGCATTAATGTTACCATGTTTCATGACCAATTGTAAAATTTCCCTACTCAGCGGTCAGCTTAAGGGAGAAAAAGAATCATGTAAAAGAAAATTGAGTGTGTAAACTTAAAGAAAGATGAATTGACATTCACTGTCTATCATCAGAGTTATCACAGTTTTGTTTTATGTTGTTGAGCATTTGGGTCACATCATCCGCTGCATCCAATTCAATTTCTAGACAATAGTACACAACTTTAGTGCTAAACCCAAACCATCCCTCACAGCTGCATTATCTTGGTGAACATTAAGGGCCTTAGGTAGGGAAAATTCTTAGGTAGTTAGGTGTAGTGAGAAAGGTTTTCATTAAGAGGACAGAAGATTTGAGGTGAAAGGGGAAGAAAGAGAAATCAGGAGATTGATTGGTAGGGGGAAATAAATGTAAATGACATTGAAGAGTCAAATAGAATGTCAATATGGTCCTGTATTTGTAATTTGGGAACTCCTATTTTATCCTTTGATGGAAACCACCACACACTGATTGTCTTTGAATCTTTCTGGGTTCAAGCACACAAGTATGTGTATCATACCATTGAGGTTCATGGGCATCATTGTATGTGTTACAAATAAGTACAACAGCAACCAAGATATCAAAACAAAGAAAGCAAACTGATTGATATTCAAAAAGAAAGAATATGAGAATCTGAACTGAACTGAACTGAACTATGAATGAAGAAACAAAAAACTTTTGTGAGTTTATTCTAGATATCAAAACAAAGAAAGCAAACTGATTGATATTCAAAAAGAAAGAATATGAGAATCTGAACTGAACTGAACTATGAATGAAGAAACAAGAAACTTTTGTGAGTTTAATCTAAGGCACATATTCATTCTCCAATACTGGTCTTGTCCGAGTTCCCATTGCCAAAGGAGCCTTGGCATTACCTAAGGTTGTTATCTGCAAAGTTTCACCCCTATCTGCCACCCATTCCATTTGCTGCACCTTCTTCCCATGTTTGAACCTTCTCAACCACACAGCCAATAAACCCAATAGACCCAATAAAATAAACCCACCAAGTAAAGATCCAAACACTCTCCACACCTTAGACTGGTCCTTTCCACCATTTTTAGCAGTTTTATCAGCAATAGGAGGAACAACCTCCACACCTGGAGCTGGTGAAGGAGCAATAGACTCTACAACTATAGAGAAATGTCCTTGTTGAATTGCTGAACATACATTCCCTGGCAACACATTGTCAAACTGCAATGAACCATGTAAATCAAAATACACACACTTTGGTGACACCCCATCAGGACCTAATTTCAAATCTGGAAACTTTACCAAAATGGGCTTATCAGATGCTCTTAAACTCAATTCAGGCACATTTGAAGCAGACAAATCAGAAGCATTATAGGCTATGAGACCAAGAACAGGAGCTAAATATGAAAAACCAGGTAAAGGGTAAAAAGAATTAGACCAATTACCGAGGTTGTGGTAGACCAAAGCAAGCCTCTCCACATAAGGCTGCTCAGCAACACCAACTGGGATCTGAAACTCCTTGAAACTATGAACCCCTCTGGTTCTCAAACTACCACTCCTAAGCCTCAAAGCTGAAACTTGAATTCCAGTGAGATTTCTGGGAATGTGGTGGCTCTCATAAGGAATGCCTGTTTTGGGGTGAGCACCAAAGGCCATGAAAGCATTGTCTTGAAGAAGCGCATCTAGGGAGCGTGTTGAAAGCCCTGGTAGCTGAGCATTGAAGAGAGGCACCCAGATGAGAAAAAAGCCAATTATAACGAGCAGATTGGTTTTTTCCACCCTCATCTCCTCAGCATATTGTCTTTCCGTGAGAAATAACGCATCAAGATCAGTTCTTGTGAAACTCAGTTTGTAGAGGCACCAGGATTCTCATTACTCATATCATGCATTTTCTTGAAAGAGAACTAATGTATCTGTTTAACATAATCAGCAAAATGTAGTGGCAAATTAAGGCAACTTGTAGAGCGCATTGCCTTTGATTTGATTCATCTCCATATGCCTTTTGTTCTCAAGGAAAATGAAAAAAAATATATATATATATCAAAGAGAAAAGAATGTTGCTTTACTGTATGGCATTGAGGGTTTCTTTTTTTCTGTTCTTTTCTTGGATTGAAGAGCGTATGGCATTGAAAGTTGAAACTCACTGTTGTAACGCCTCCAGGTCAAAGGAACAGTAAGATGTTTCTTACCCTGTAATGTATGATGGGGTTTTTAATTTTTGAAATATAAAGTAACCCAAATAAGATAAATCTAAAAATTTAATATTGGAAATAACTAAGAAAATTTTATGCCAACTAGGGAAAATGATAGAAAAAAAGTTGGAGGAAGGCGAACTAATGTGAATGTGATGGACCGGTAAGTTTATTATGGTCAAATGACATGAGTATATGATTTTCTTGTTATTTACAACTAAATATGAGAATATTAGGGAATATTTTAATACTTTAAGGAATCTTAAAAGATTATCATATATTAAAAGATTTTCTAATATTCTTATATAGAAAATGTTAACAAATGCCCTAAGAGGATTAATTTGAGAATTATTTTTAGAAACATTTTAAAGGAAATCGATGAAGCAATTTATTATTCTTTTAGTTTTTTTTATTATATATTTTTCATAAAAGTGGTGTGTGTGTGTGTGTGTGTAGACAAGATACGAGGTTGTGATTAGGGGTAACCAAGTGACTCTTCCACCCACCCAGCTCGCCCATACTCGATCCACTGCCACCCAATTCAACAACTTCGGTAGTCAGACGCGAGTTAGGAGCTCTCTAAACCCGACCCCGGTGGGTTGGTTACAAGTTTCCGCTTTCAAAACCCGTGAAATCCAACATGCCCGTAAGTATTTACTCTTTTTGGAAAATTTTCAAGTATTCCAAACTAGATTCAACAAGAGCTTGTTTTTATCCGACAAAATCTAGGCCAAATCTCATAGGACCCGACAAGATATCAACCCGATCTTGACAGATCCGACCAACTATCAGTCAGATCTCGTCGCATCTAGCGACATATTGGCATCGGTGATAAAACCCGAGACCAACCCAATAAAACCTGAAATCGACGAGACCCGAACCGGTAGATTTGACTAGATCTTCTAGGTCGGTTTCGGGTTACTTTTTCATCCACTCAAATTGTCTTGTCGAGTTCAGGTTGCGCACAAACCTAACCCATGGACAACCCTAGTTGTGATTGACATGAAGCACAATAATTTAAATAATTATTTTTGTATTATACATGTAATTCATAAATTGTTAGACTATTGTTTTAATAGAATTGCCAATTTTTTATTTTGATAATTCTATAGCTTGAGAAAATGGGGATTTGAAGTTTCAATGTCTTTGTTGAAAATATCATGATGTGCCAACCAATTAAGTTATAAGGCTTTTGTCCATGATTTATAGTTTGTATTTTGTATCACATTATTTATTTATAATTTATAGGAAGATACCAAAAAAGAAAAAAATAAAAAATTACTTGATATCGTGCTTATAAATTTAAGGATATTTTGGAAAGAATAAATAATTTCTATAAGATTTCTAGGAATAAACCGAATATAAAAATCTTATATTATGAGGATTCTTATTAAATTCTTAATCAAACCAAATATATGAACAGTTACATTCTTGAGCATCCGAAATCTTATAACATTTTCAATAATCTAGATGTCAAAAATAATGTTGATTTTCTCTAGCCAAACGCATAAGAGTACAATAATGTTATACGACCTCATCCCAACTAATAATTAATCTCACTAATTATATTCGAGACAACATTTAGCTACAACCTTACTTAATAAAATAAACATTATTGTATATTTTGAAAATCTAACCGTTGAATTGCATATTTTTTACGTTCTTAATACACATGTCAAATTTTGTATAAATCAAATATTATTTTCTATATGATCAATAAGCTTATAATTTGTGCATAATGTCAAATTACAAAAACTTGCAATTTAAACAATTTATTGATGACATAGCTATTAATCTTTAATTTTCTAGAAAATGTGCAAGCATGAAGGATATAAGAAGAAGATGTAATCCTATGGTAAATTTGTCAAAATTCACCTCCAATAAAAAGATATTGAGTAAGGTTATAGCCTTAAACTACAACTAATTTTGTAACTAAACATTGTTCTTATATTTGTATTATGAATGACCCACTTTTTCTTTATAGAAGAAACCCACTGTTCATGTAAGATAAAGGACTACAACGTTATTGTATTTCTAAAGTACTGTATAATTTTTCCGTCAGGTCCACGATTGCTTCCCTGCCCACTTTCATTCAGCCATATATCAACAAATCTAATTATAAACATATAAATTGAAACTGGTGAAGGAATTTACTTGCTGCAGTTTGCAAACTCATCCTTGTGAAAATTGGTAGCAATAAGAGCTTTAGCTTTTGTTTGTATTATTGGTCTATCTTTCATCATTCTTGAGGGGGATTATGATAGGGGTGTCAATTTGAGTTAGAGTGTCGGGTTCGTGTCGTGTCGAGTTAGGAGTATTTGACTAAATGACTCAACCCTAACCCGACCAATTTAAAAATCATGTCATGATCCTTCAACCCTAACCCGACCTGTTAATAAGGTGGGTTGACCTGACCCAACCCATTTAACACGCTTAATAAATGAGTTGTGTTGGGTTGACACGAATGTAACACAACCCATTTCAACCTGCATAATATTAAATATAACATCCATCTAGAAATAATTTTTTTACATCCCAAAAAGCAATGCATACATTTCAAGTCTTCAACCCACATTCAAAACAATATAGTTCAACAAAAATATAACATTCATCTAGAAATAAGTTCTTTACACTCCAAAAGAAGTGCATACACTTCAACCCAAATTCAAAGTAGCAAAGTTTAATAAAAATAAAATAACATAGTTCAATAAAAATATAATATCCTTGGAACTCGCCAAATGCTAAATATCAATATTGAAAGAATTTGAGCAAACAATAGACTAATCTTGACTATGACCACGATTATCATCCATAGATTCTTTGTTGATGTCCAAATTCATAACATCTTTCATAAGCTCATCCAATTTTATTTGTGCAAGTTCTATACCCAAAAAAAAAGAAAGTATTAGTAGTTCTAGGGTCTGAAAGTTTCAATTTCCAATTATATCTCTTATAAATTTTTGTAATTACTCACTTTTTTTTTTTAATTTAAAATATATGTTGGATATAAAAGGTATATGAAAAATCTAAAATAAAATAAATATTTATTTGTTACACAAGTTAAACAGGTTGTGTTAAGTGGGTCATTTCGGATTGACACAAATAAATTGGCGTGTCAAACGTGTATATTGCGGGTTACGCGGGTTGACATGCTTATGACATGTTTCTTATTGTGTTGCTTTCAGGTTAACCTGTTTATGACCCAACCCATTAAGGCTCAACCCTAACCCGAAAAAACTCGTGTTGTGTTCGTGAGTTGGGTCGAACATTGACACCCCTAGATTATGAAGGGTTACTGAAATCTTAAGAAGGGACAATGAATCCTTAACATCTTTTGGCCTTTTAATTGTTGAAATAAAATTGTATATAGGTGTCTTTAGTTATGTTTTTTATCTCTCACACCCATAGACAAGATAATTATGTAGCACACAACTTAATGAGGCATGCAAGACATGTTAGTGATTTATCTGTGTGGATAAAAGATGCTTCTTAATGCGGGATGTGGAAACATTAAGAAGCAGAACACATCTATATCTAGAAAACAAGAAATAAAACATGTTTCTTTCTAAAAATAACCTTGAATCCATGAGGGTTCCTTGAATCCACAAAGAGAAAGGGTTTTGGAATCCAATAGAGAAACAATAGACAAAAGTTTGAATTTTTATTAATATCAATAATGCTGAAAAACGTTTACAGACTTAGAGGCCTATTTAAGGGTTTCGTAAAACTTGACAGACAAGAATATATATTCTAAAATAAGCCCTAATTAGTACCTAACCATAATAGAAACTAAATTTGACCTAAAAAGGATTAAAAGCACATAAAAATAAGGAAATAATAATCCTAAGCCTAAAACAATGAAAATTACATATCAAATACCAAAATTAATAAATTACAATAATTGAATAGTGAATTGTGTCCTACATCAGACCCCCTCCACTTGAAACAAACTCGACTTTGAGTTCATGTTTGAAATTTGAAATCTTCAGTTTCAAATAAAATACTTCGAATGCTTGAGCTTCTTGATCTTCTTTCCATACTTGCAACTCATCAATGGAATAAACAAATCAAATTGAATTTTTTTCTCTTTAGTCTTCATGTAATTGTAGAGATTTATCAAAAAAGAATTGACAATTGAATCAAATCTATCAACCCCAATAAAATCAATAAACCAATCATCTTACTTGGCTTCATCAAGATCGTTGACGACTTCTCTATAATTTCCTCTTTAATAGTCTCTACTATCTCAACCTCAAGATCTTTCTCCATAATAGGGTCTTCATTAATCTTCTCCACAATCTTTTGATTTCAGGTTCTTCTTCTATAACAAGGCATTCATTAATTTCCTCAAAAATCTCTATATTTTCTTCTTTGACTTTTACACATTATTCAAGAAAAGTATTTTTTTTCAACATGTATTTTTTCTCTTAATTGCAGAATATATGGCTCTTTAAAGATAATTCAAGTGTGAACTTCTTGGCCAATAATAATGTTGTTTTGTATACGACAAAAGTTTATCACAATCCAAAGGAAGGATAAAAGTTGATAGCAAGTATCTTTTTCATCCTTGGCCATGAACTAATTTTGTCTTTATCTCGTCTAATTTTATTAAATTGTATTTGTTCCCACCAACGTAAGGCATACTTATGTTGTCCAATTTTGTAAAGGAAATTGTAGTGTAGCTAAGGTTGTCGTTCCACTGAGAAAAGGAAAACAAGAACACATCAAAAGAACCAATAATATGTAGAAAAATATGATTAAAACTTAGGAAAAATAAAGTTTGGTAAAATTCAACAATTAAAATCACTAGGGCGTTAGGGTTGTCCATCATAATTGTTAAGCATCAACTATCAATCCAATTTAATACACAATCGGGTAAGTAAAACCATAAACTATCCAATTGGAAGATTTAGAAATAAGTTTTATTAATAAAACTCTCTTTGGTTGATTATATCCATCAATTGTTCCAACAATTTAGTCTAGAAAATAATAACATTGCTAGAAAAACTCAAGAACATTGCCACCCTAGAGGCAATACTATGACAAAAGTAATATCTAACAAGATTACCACGTTGTACTAGAGAGATTATAAAACCCTATTCTAACAATAACAAGATTTAAGAATAGATTTATGAAAGAATTTGAAATCAAATATCAATCTAATAAAACAATGAAAAAAAAGAACAATTGATTTCAATAATCAAAATGTGAAAAACATGCTTGGATTGAATAGTGGACAACTTACAAAATTGGAGATTCACCCCTAACCCTAGCTTAGGTTCTTAAACTTCCATGGAAAGTAAAAACTCTTCAAAATTGATGAAAAATAAGGTTTCCCAGCAGCCAAAAACGTGGCTACCCTTGTATCCCTTTAAACACATGCTTCTCAAAAAGGAAAATATAAAATGTCAATTCCCGTTTTTCAACAGTGGGTCAACTTCCAGGTCAGTTTTGGCCTTTAATACAGCAGATTTTGAAGTTTTAGTAAATTAAAAAGTTTTAGATCTTTAAGTCCTCTTTCCGTGTCCGCAAGAATCAATTCAATCAGATATCGAAGTAAAAAGATATGGTCAAAATACCAAAACTAGTCAGAATATTTCCATGCCAGGATTTTTTCCATCTTTGGCTCAAACAAATTTCTCTCTTTCCTTTTATGTTTCCACACATATTTGACTTAAGAAAAATTTCAAAAGCCACTTCTCAATTGGTCTTTACCCTTGGATTCTCTTGGCTTTATATCTGTGTGCTTAGCTCATTAGTTTAAATCTCCTACAAGAGAAAAATACACGTAATGAGTATATTTTAGAGAAAACTTGCAAACTCTCATTTTTGCGTGTAAGTGTGAAAATAAACACAAAATAGATGTGATAATGCTTACCAAAACTAAGATAATATTGTACTTTTAAGCTATTATCAATACTCACTAAGTTTATACAAAGCAAGTTTAACTTTTCTCTCATAATAAATATTCTCAAAGTCAAATAAATCATCTAGATCAAGTAACCAATCAAGAAAATCTTCTTTATAAAAAGTAACCATTAAAACTTGCAATTCTTTTATAAGATCTATAAGAAATTTGCTTACTAATAGGTTGTCCATGAGTAGGGATGGCAATTTAGATCCGGCCCGCGGATACCCGGCCCGGCCCGACCCTAATGGGCCGGATTTTACCCGGCCCGATAAAGAATAGGGTCGGGTATGGGTTTTTAAAAAAAAACCCGAAGCGGGTTCGGGTCGGGTCCGGGTTTTATAAAAAAATCCGAAACCCGACCCGAAACCCGCCCCGGATAAAAACCCGGTTATGGAGGATAAGACATTTTGTAAGAATTTCTTAGTCTTTTTCATTTGTTAGTTGGAGGATAAGACATTTTGTAATTTCCTAGACTTGTGAGATTTATTTTGTAACTTTTTAAGTGATTTGTTGATTTAAAATCTTAGTTGTGATTTATTGATTTATGATTAACTTATAATTTGGTTTGATTTGGTTGCCCTATAATGTGGCCTAAATGCCAAATTTTGGCATTTGGGCCATGTTAAATGGCTTGAATAAGCTTGAATCTAGGGAAGAAAATTAATGGGCTTCAAAAAAAAAAATTTTTTGTTAGGCTAGATTTGGGCCCAAGAAGATAAACGGGGCCCGCGGGGCCCGTGGGGCCCGGCGGGGCGGGTATGGGCCCCGAGAAAAAAACCCGATTAATAATCGGGCCGGGTCTGGGTTCCGGGTCTTGGCCCGCGGGTCGGGTCCGGGTATGCAAAAACCCGGCCCGAACCCGACCCGTTGCCATTCCTATCCATGAGTCATGTCTCCGCAACAGTTATGCCTATTGTTTCCATGCTCTAACAACAACATCCTAGCAAAGATATTTGTAAGTACTAGTTTTATGTCACGTAATACTTGCTAGGTTTTCTGTCATTGGAATTGCTACCGTTTCATACATCAGTCACCAGACCAAAATAAAGTCAAGACTCTGATACCAACTAATGTGAGATGCAAAAGTATCAAGAAGTAGAACACATTTACTTCTAGAAAACAAGAAATAAAACACATTTGCTTTTGAAAATAACTTTGAATTCACGAGGGTTCCTTGAATCCACAAGGAGAAAGGGTTATGGAATTCACCAAAGAAATAATAGACAAAAGTCTGAATTTTTATTAAAATCAATAATACCAAAAAACATTTATAGATTTTTTTTTATATAAGATAGCAATTTTACTTTAGTCTAACCTAAATATATATGTGTATGAAGCTCTCTCCTGGAGACTTAAACCCCAGCTCTTGCCCCCCACACCCCGCAAGCACTTATACTTGTGGAGTGACCACTGCACTGGTAAACGTTTACAAACTTGGAGGACTATTTAAGGGCTCTATAAAACTTGACAGACAAGAAAATATATTCTAAAATAAGCCCTAATTAATACCTAACTATAATAGGAACCAAATTTGACCTAAAAATGATTTAAAACATATAAAAACAAGGAAAATAACCCTAAACCTAAAATAACGAAATTATAAATCAAATACCAAAATTAATAAATTACAATAACTAAATAGTAAATTGTGTCTTACATCATTTCTCCACATCTCAATGATGTACTTCTAACTGACTATGGCTGAGTTTTATCAATGATATTTTCTAGTCTTCTTCTCAAAAATTAAAAATAAATAAATAATAAGCACATAAGAGTAATTCATTTCTAAATAATAAGACACAAAAACATTTCTTATTGTGTAAGCCATAGAGGTGTGGCTCCATGTTATTTTTAGGGTGTTCAAATGAAGGCCTTGACCTTGAAAAAAAATATAATATTATATATAATTTGAAATATATACTTTTTCTACTATAAATAAAAATTGAACGCCCTAAAATGTAGTTACAAAGACCAATAAGGGTAAACATAGTTACAAAAATCAATAAGTTGAGTAACAACAAAAATTCCTAGAGTAGATTTTTTTTTTCAAATCTATTTTAGCATAGAAACCTAAATTTTCTACTTTACATAACCACTTTTCAAACAAAATCTACATCGAATTATCTATTTTACACTACCATTTTATTAAAGTATTAGTATTTCTTTATCAATTTTTTACTACTCTCTTAAATCATCTTTCTCTATATATAAGTAAAGAATTATGGGTGTTTGGAATGGGATAATGTTTTAGGATTTTTAGGAATGTTTAAAGATTCTCATATTTGGTTGCAAAATCACATTAGGGAATCAAATGCGAGGGGAATTTGGATTCCCCCTTTAATCTCTTTTCAGTAGAAATGTGAATTCCCTTTAAAATAGGTGGACATCCAGATTCTCAATTTTAAAGGAAATTGTATTTTTTATAAAATGACAATTTTAACCATTTTTCCTTATCATTTATGCAATTGAGATAAAATATAAAACAAATTATCAATATATTTTCCTTTGTCTTTATCTCTTCCCGCCAAAACAATATTTTCTATTACCGTCAAAATAACATAAACAGGATAGACAACTCTGTTGATATATTCATTAACAAAACTCTATTTAGGTTTCATGGGTGAAAAAAATAAATTTGAAGGGGACCCTCCATTGTTGCTAGGTATTCACTTTTATTGTTATGTGTGTGTTGCTCAACAAATTATTAATAGAACTATCTTCGTGGAAATTTGTTAATGTATTTATTTATATCTCAGATCTTGGTTTTGTTTAGTTGCTAGAAATATAGATCTGGATTGGTGGCTTCATCTAGTTTTTTGTTTTTAGATTAATGGCTTTGTTTCTAGATTCATACATTACAGTGGTGCTTTTCATACATTACAGTGGTGATTTCTAGATTCATATAATGATACAAAATGTGTAGATTTTTTTTAACAACCCATCATATTTGTATGCGTGTTTTTGGAGTTTGAAACACATTGGAATGTCTTAGGATTTATGCCAAAGGTGGCTTTGGTGCTATATTTGACCACTAGTTGCTTTTTTTCTTTTTTCTTTTTTCTTTTTTTTTTTGAGGAAAATAATGGACATATGGCCACCATTGCATCTTGCTTCAAGATTGAGTCAGAGGAAGCTGAGAGAAGAATGAAAGTATTCAATGAGCTATTGAAAATCGAAAGACTTTTTATATTGGAAAGAATCAAAGCTGGAGAATTGCTTATGGCTACACATGTAAATGTGATTATTTTTACTCATTGCTTGGGGACATTAGGTATAACTATGTTATTCAAGTGCTCACAAATGCAGGGGTGAATACATTATATATGTAATAGATTGCATTTGTTTCACTGTTGATGAACTATTTTTATTGCTATTTTTATGGTCTTATATACATAAACGTTGTCAGGTTTTTTTTATTTATAGGAAACGTTGTCAGGTTGTTTTGTTATGAATTAAGCTCTTTTAAAAATTAGTATTAAGAATAAAACATTTCAGAATTTAAATAATTATTTTTGTATTGTATTTGTCATTTTGAAATATTAGACTATAGTTTTAATGAATTTGTCATAATTTATAAATTTTATTTTGTTTTTCATTATTTATTTAGATATATATATATATATATATATATTATAATAAGACTTATTTCAGATTTACAAATCTAAGGATAGAATGAGAAAATAAATAATTCAGTTAAGATTCATGAAAATAAATCAAACATTATAATCTCACATTCCTAGGAAGCTAATTAGATTCTCAATTAAACCAAACATAGGAATAATTACATTCTTAAGCATTTAGATTGCAATGCATCACCTTCCCAAGAATCTGGATGTAAGGAGTAATGTGGATTCTCTCATACCAAACGCCGCCTTAAAGTATTAAAAACTAAATTTGTATATGAACAATATTTGTGTATATTTACACGATTACTATAACTATACATGTATTTTGCATAATATTACATAAGTTAAATTGATGATTTTTGTAGTTAGTTGTGCAAAATGTGCCCTTTAAGTTAAAGTTGATGATTTTTGTAGTTAGTTGTGCAAAATTTGCCCTTACGTCATTTTATATAGACTAACATAAATGCTCTTAATGACCACCTAAAAATATTCTTATAGAGCCGCCACTTAGGCGATAGCCCATAGGATTAATAGACATCTAATAAACACTGCACAATTCTACGCCGGGAAGGGCTTGTGTACAGTGGAAGTTTCTAGTGGACACGTGTCTGCAATCCAACGTGTCCAGTGGAAACTTCCACTGTATACAAGTCGCACCCTTCTATGCCAAACTTTGCTTAAGAAAAGACTATTTTATTTTCACTGTTTGCACTTTGCACCTTGAGAAATCTTGCTAGACAAATAATATGAACAAGTCAATCAATGCTCCAATAAGTTGGTTATCTGATTGGCGGGTCCATTATGAGATAACTCTTTAACTATTCATGCTTATACAGTCTCTGAGGAAATGAAGTGATTACTGTCACTATAGTTCTAATGGAAGACTATCTCAATTACACACAAAAAAAAAAAAAAAAGAATGGTAGAATATCATTATGACTTATGAGCTATAATAATCTGTCATTTAAATCTGTCTTTTTCATTTTTACGAGTAGTATGATCATATTGTAGTCTTTTTTTTTTACAATATTGTAGTCTTTTTTTTTTCTTTTTTTTTTAAAATTTTATAATCGATAATATAGTAGTCATACTCATACATACTGATACAATTATAGCAAAAGAAAGGCTTTGTGGTTGAACAGCTTCTTGGTCAAGATCTTCCATTTGATATTGATCAATGATTGCTCAACTTAGGAGCGATGGTACATTTCTCCATTCTGATTTATATAATGGATAATTTTGTCGGCAAGTGATTTTTAAACCTCATTACCTCATACCTAAGCAATGCCAACGAGAATTGAAAAAAATAAATGCGACATTGTTTTCATGTGATTATTACAATTTACGTTTTTATTTTTCTATTTTTGGGTAAGCTTCAGTTAGTTGTTATGTGGTACCTGAAAAAAAAAACAGTAGCAGCATTTTGAGTGACATTTTAGCCATTTCGCACTATAATGATGGTGGCCCTAGTTTTTTTTTTTTTTTTGGGTTGACAATCATAGCTAGGGATGGCAATGGGGCGGGGCGAGGCGGGGCCGAAGGATGAGATCTTCGCCCCCGCCCCGTATAGATTTTTCTTGCCCCATCCCCGCCCCGCCCCGCATGACGGGAAAAATTTCTTACCCCATCTCCGCCCCTTAAGGCCCCGCGAAGACCCTCGAAGCCCCGTCCTACATTGTAAAACTTTATTTCTTGTTAATTTTCCCTATAACTATTACCATTTTTTCAAATAAAATGACATGCTTCAATATTAAAAATATACTTGAAATTATAAATAATTTTATCCTATTAAATCAAACTAATTTTTAGCAAAAACTAAATAATATTATCTAAATGTTTAACAAGACAATGTCACAACAAAAATCTCATATTATGACACAAAAATCTCATATTATGTTAATGATGAACAGTAAGTTGAGAAAGACATTTGAATCATGAATGAAAAGAAAAAAAAAAGAGTTAAAATCGGTACCTTATTTCCAACTTTGCTTGAGAGAAAAGAAAAGTAGAACCACGTTAGGTAGAATAAAATAAGTTGATGATATTTTTGTTTAAATAGTAGGATTTTAGAGTATGAAAAAATTATAACTTAATCCTTATTAACGCAGGGTGGGGCGGGTCTAAAAAGTGTAAACCCATCCCCACCCCGCCCCATGATGCGGGTCTAAAATCTCACCCCATCCCCGCCCCATCACCTTTGCGGGGCGGGGAAAACCCGCACGGGGCGAAGCGGGGAGGGGCGGGTCAAGCGGGGCGAGGAAAAATTGCCATCCCTAATCATAGCTCTCGGTCTTAAATGAAAAAGGGTTGTTTTTATTTTTTATTCTAATAAAAGATTTAGAAAAGAGAGAAATATTATGTTAGTAACATTTTTTCTCAACACTTATACAACAAATTATAAGTAATAGGTTGTTACGGTCTTACAAGTTGTTATTGGTGGACAATAAAAGTAATTTTAATAATAAGTTTAAATTATATTAATAATAATTTACCATTTATGATTTATTGTGAACGTGTTTTGATAATATCGTGAATCTTGTCATAATAGGCTTATAGCATTTCACAAAATAAAAAAATAAAAAAAGTCTTAAATGAAAAGAAATGGAGCCTAATAAAATGGGTGCCGATATATATATATATTTTAATGAATACGTGTCATATTGATTTGATTGTGTTTCGTTCACCAAAAAAAATAAAAAAATAAAAGAAAAAAGAATAAGGAAATTGTGTTTGAGCTATTTTTTCGGATGAGAGTTTGTGTTTGAAGTTTGAACTTGTGTTTTTATCCATTTATTTACCGTTATCTGTTTTTATTTAAAAGAAAGGATAAGCAGATTTCTCAGGGAACAAACTGTTAAAAATAAGTACTCCCGCCAATTTACATGTACGGTGGGAAAATTTTCTTCTAAAACAAGCAGCTTTTTAAAAAATGGTAAAGGATCTCATCTGATCTCAAAGATAGGTGGGTGTTTAAATTTTAAAAATTCTTATACATATCAAGTTATCTAGGATGGTCCATATTTTAAATAGAAATAATGAAATACTCTTAGCTGTCTTCATTGATTTTGGACCACTCTGCCTCACTATCTGTTTTTCACCTTTTTTTTTTGTTATATCAAATATCTTTTTGATTCTATAGTATCATCACTCATCTACCGTAATTAAAGTACCCCATTGCAGGTTTCTTTGTCCAAGTTTTTTCTATACAGTATTACCATAGTTTTCAATTATTATTACTTGATTAGGAGCAAATGGATCTATCATTAGTTCCTTTTTTCTTGGTATGAAATTATTGAGTAATACGCGTATTAGCTGCAAGCAGTGAGCTAGAGAGAGACACGCACACAGAAAGAGACTCTGCAAGAGGCATTAATGGGTCGGCCAAGATACGTCATTGAGAAAGCACAAAAAGGGTTCTTTCGTTTTCAATCGGTGCACTGAATACAGAGTGACTGTGAATACACTTCACAATCACATTTCATGAAAATCATAAAGCATCATCACCCATCAAATTAGTCGACTAGATTTGTTTAAACCAGAGCTTAGAGAGATAAAGATTTGATCTTGAATGGAGACACCCGTGACTGCCACTGCCAACAGTTCTTCTTCTTCTCCTTCTGGGAATAGTAGTAGTAGTAGTAGTAGTGACAGTAGTGGCAATGGACTTCGAAGATTCGGGTTTCGAGTGGCGGTTTTGAATTTCGTACAGAGTCCATTAACATCCTTGTTTGAAAATTCTGGTTTACTAGGAGGCAGAAGATCAGTTATCATGTCTGATTCTCAGGAAACAGCTGATCAAATCGAGGAGGATGAGGAGGAGGAAGAGCTCTCTATCAGAATTGTTGGTGCAACAGAGTCAGAGGCAGAGGGTTTCATGGCTCATTCAGAACCTGAACAATCTGCATCAGATGCCGGAAATGGGTCCCCGGACGATCTTACTAATTCTGGAAGAAGAAGAAGCAGTAGCAGTGGTAGCAGTAGCAGATATGATATTCAGCATTTGGCCAAATGGGTTGAGGAGATCCTCCCTTATTCTTTGCTTCTTTTTATCGTCTTCATTCGTCAGCATGTCAAAGGTATTTATTAATGTCTCACTCCTCTTTCAAATGACCATTATGATCTAATGTTGTGCAACAACTTCAGGTTTTGCTGTTGTTATTTCGATCGCTGCTGTCATGTTCAAATCCAATGATATTCTTAAAAAGCAGACTGCTCTTAAGGTTCTCTGTTATATGCATTCAGTTTATTACTCAGTTGTTCCTTTTTTAATTTTTAATTTTTTAATTTTCCTTGGTTTGAAGTTTTTGATTTGATGGTTCCACTTTCACAGGAGGAGAGGAAAACCTCTGTGCTTGTCAGCATCGCTCTGGTATTTATGCTTCAAGTCGTTTTGATTTATTTGTGGCATCGAGATACTGATCTCCTATACGCCTTGGTCTTTCTTCCCCCAAAAGCAGTACCTCCCTTTTTGCACGCTATATTTATCATCACCATGAATGGTATGTATCGTATGTAATTCAGCGGATCACTTTTTTTATTGCTTTTTGACTAGCAAATCTTAAATTTGCCTTTGAATCACTTAGCTAACTATATCTATGAAGATTTCTATAAACTTATGACTTGGTTATTCGTTTCTTATAATTCCGTGCTCCCTTGTAATAAACCAGGAAATTAGATGAAAATATATACTAATGGTACATTTAACCTTTTCTGCTATCACGATATTGAATTGAGATTAAAAAAAATGGTCCCATATCATGTTCTGTTTGTTTCTAGCTGTTTTTCTTCCTTGAATGGTGGACATAAATCCTATACCCATATAATGATAGACCTTGGTATGCTTGTTATGTTATGTGTATCAGTGTGTGATCTAGCTGGGTTTGAATAGACCTTCTCTTGAAAATTAGCTTATGTAATATTAATTGATACTTTCTTCAAGAATGGCAAACAAATATACCTCTACTTGTAGACATTTTGCGCATCCATTCAACTGAATGCCATATATTACTGAGGTCTCAATAATGGTTGTCTTTTCAGACATTATGGTGCGGCAGGCAGCAATGGCCCTCAAATGTATGCTTTTGATATATTACAAGAATTGCAGAGGCCATGACTACCGTAAACAGGTTACTTATGTTACATTTAGTCAGTGCTCTCCATGAACTACTTCTCAATTTTCTTCTTTTGATGTGTTAAATTCCAATGACTGTTGAAGGCCTCTGTTTATCCAGGGTCAAATGCTAACTCTTGTTGAGTATACCTTGCTGCTGTACCGTGCCTTGTTGCCTACACCTGTTTGGTATCGCTTCTTTTTAAATAAAGGATATGGAAGCATTGTTTCTTCCTTAACAACAGGGTTGTATTTAACCCTCAAGTTTAAATCAATTATAGAGAAGGTATGATTTTCTTCAAATACGTAATCCCATCTATATGAACTCTCTCATGCTTTCTTCTGCTCTTCTTATAAGAACTCCTCAAAAGGCCACTGAATTTTGATAGTATTATCTTATATTATTACTTAATGATATGGAATTCAAGGTCCACCCCTTCATTGCTGCATTGAAGGCCTTAAGGAGTAAGGAGATGCATTACGGCTCATATGCCACGGCAGAACAGGTCAGTTGGTCTATCTGCATTTCTCAATAAATAACACAATTGAGAAGAGATAATTATTAATAAAAGGTAAACATATGGTAATCTTCCAAATATGTTATTTCCTTTATATTGGAGCAATAATTTTAAGGGATCATTGCAACTATGGAGTATTCATTTTAGTTCAATCCTTAGTTTTTAAAACGGCAAAGAGGGGGGGGGGGGGGGGGGGCTGTGATTATCTCCTTTAAATTGCAAACAGACAATATCCTTCTTGTTCTTGTTCTTAGACAGAGACTTTAGTGGATATAATTCTCTCTCTCATTTACTTCAACTCATAAGATAACCAGCATGGACGGTGCCTGGTGCAATGATTTTCTTATACTTCTTTCATTTGTTTCATAAGAGGTATTGACACGTTCTAAGTTGTCGTTAATTTAACTGTAGGTCAATGCAGCAGGGAATCTCTGTGCTATCTGCCAGGAAAAGATGCATGCTCCAATTATGCTTCGCTGTAAACACATATTCTGCGAAGAATGTGTATCAGAATGGTCATATTTTTAACTCCAGTCTCTCTATACAAATTAGGAATATAGTTTTTTTAATCCATACTTCTTACCATATTGCTGTTCTATGCGTTTAGATGTTAATCTGATAATTTATCCCTTGATTGAATTTAGTATCTTAGCCACAGCACTAGTCATGAATATATATAGGATAAAGGCACAGTCATATAATGTGAATGTTATTGTTTATTAATTCTACTTGGGTGGATTGCTTTTTGAAGAGGGGGAGGGGGAGGGGGGAGTTAAATTTTTTTTTTTTTTTTTATTTTAATTTCTGTATCTGCTTGAGTTGTTTCACTTTGTTGTACACAATATACTTGATTAAATACTGGATCAATTTTTTGAACCAGAAATAACTGATTTGTGGTTTTATAGAACCTTCAATAATAAGAAATTCAGTGTCTAAAACCTTTTACATTTGTCTTGTTCTCAATAGGCTATATGTTTAATGTCTTATATTTGGAGGATTTGAGTCCTGGTTTCTATGCAATGGTTTCTTTTATAGTTTAGTGAAAATTTGTCCAAAAATCCTTATATTTTACTATTAAAGATCAAGGTTCCGAAACCTGCATATCATTTTGGTCTCTGGCTATGCAAAATCTATTTTCTTTAACTATCATTAGAGTAATTTGATTTTGGATGACTTATCAACATCATTTTTGGGCTGAATGACATATTCTTATTGCACATCAATCTTATGGTGATGTTTTATCTAATTTGCTGTCAACATCTTAAAGTTACATGTAGCCTTCAATGCTGATAAGTTTAGCCTTGAATTCTCTTGTTAATTTCTGTTATTCTATTTGTGCGTGCGTTGTAGACTTGGAGCCTCAGTCGTTTACTTGTATTCCATCTGCTATACTCCCTCATGTCTTAGCAGTGGTGTTCAACAAACTGCTTGATATTAATTGGTTTACTATCCAATAGTGAAGCTACAGTTCCAATCACATCACTGTAAAGTACCATGGAAAAAAAAAATGCTGTCTACTTGAAAAGAATTTATGTATGCATGTTTGTTGCTTGCTTGTGCTGTTGGGTACCAAACTTCATACAGATTGATTATACATGTTTGTTTTTGCTTGGGTTCTTACAGGGAGTTTATTTTACCATGTCTTCAGGTTTGAGCGAGAAAGGACATGCCCATTGTGCAGGGTCTTGGTTAAAGCAGCAGATATCAAATCTTACAGTGATGGATCAACTAGTTTGTCTGTCCAGTTATTTTAAGATCTACTTGCTAAAGAAGATAAAAGAAGTAAAGAATTGCCTTGGAAATGAAAGATCATTGCCATATATATTATATTCTTGATGCGCTACAGTAACTTATAATTCCATTCTTTCCACCACTGCTGTTAGTTGAGGAGAGGTACTAAAGGTGGCAGCATTCGTTCATAAGTTGTATCTATGAGGGGGATATAATCCCCAAGCCAATTAATATATGTTAACCACAGAAACATTCTTGTTCATATATTATTGTCTTTAGATATGTGTATAAGTAAAACGTCTCTCTGTCTCCAGGCAAAACATTCATCATTCATTCACTATACTTGAATATGCAGATTCTATTTATATCTGATCTTTAACTCTGGAAATTGTGCACAAACTCCCGCTGATTGGAACAGTCCCAAGAATCCACAATCCAATTTGAAAGAAAGCACAGGATAAGCTTTCACAAAGAACCACTGAAGTGACTATCATAGTTCATACGTGACAAAGCCTAAAAGCTAATAATAAAAGGAATAAAATTACTTCTTTTCAGCCAGGCAATGAGCAAGACTAATAATAATAATCATAATAATATATAAAAACAAGAAAATCATATTGTTACATTTCAAACCTTTGTTGAAACATGGAATACAAGACGTTCCCAATTAAAGATAAGCATTTATAATATCTTTTGCAATCCTAATGGAGTTGTACAAGCTTGTTTATGTGGCATTTGGGAAGATGACCCCCCTCAGCTCAGTGTGGTCTTCCGTCACTTGCGAACAGCTCCAGGAGGCGGTTGTGGAGTCGGTGCTGAGGAAATAGAGTTGAGATTTGACCCTGAGGTTCCCAAGATGGGGTAAACTTCAGTGACCTGTTCAGTGCCCTCATCCAAGTATACAACATCCTGCATAGTGAGCTGGTGGTACTCAACAACCTCCCTTAGGAAGCAATTCTCACGTGCATAGACTGAGTTTTCATGGGCCAATCTGGCCTTCTCTGCCAGAAGTGTTTCAAGTTGAAGCCGTATCTGGAATAGAAATATAGGCATCAGAATTCAGAATTATTTGATGCACCAATAACAAAATGCTTCAACAGAATGTTGCCTACTAATAGAAATAACAACTAAAAATGGATTGCAAATGTAAACATGAGTTCTATGAGCAATTAGGTTAACAATTGAGTTAAAAGGGAGTTAAATTCAGTTGCTCATGCCACAACCCAAGTTTCTGTTGTAATATTTCTTCCTTGCCTCACTCTGTTTTGGGTGCATGGAATATGGATTTGGCTTCCTTTTAGTTTAATGGAACCTTTATCTTAGGAAAAAAAAGGTTAACAATCAAGTTACAGGGTTTCAAAGTTATGTACCACATTTACCCCAAATAAAATGGTGATGTACCACAAAAAGATTTAACCAAATTTGCCCTATGTGGAGGCAATCAAGAAAGCTGCCTATGTAAATATGTTATCCAAAAAAAAAGGGGGGCTAATCCTAGAATCTTGCTTGCAAAATGGGAAATAGCCACTGGTTCATCTCTCAATGAAATCAAATTATACTGAGGTGTACATTTATAAGCCATTGCTAATATTTAAATCAACTGCTGCCTTTCTTCTTTCTATTATTATTTTACCCAGCAAACAGGTTTCAATGACTCCATCAACAATTATGGTTAGAAAAATGTTAATACATAAAGCACTGCTTTAAACTATAAAGGGAACGGTACAGCTTTAAGTACATAAAATGGTAGTGATATTTCGCTTTTATTAAAAAAAAATGGAAAGAGGGTAGTTGCATGCATTCGCCTCATCTATTATTTGCTTTGGAAAACACTGCCTAGAGATTTGGAAATTAAAATTTATTGCCTGATTATAATATGAATTTCAAGGTATGCATAAGTTTTTTAGTTAATCTTATACCAAGAAGTCATTAAATGATGACATGTGATCTTATTTTGTTGAGAATTTTGGGTTTAGAGCACTAATAGAGAACTTGACTGATGATGATAATTGTTGGTATGAGAATAGCAACTTTTAGGGGGTGTTTGGCAAGCTTGTTTAAACACATTTTCATACATTTTAAACAACATTTCACACTTTTTTATCCACACGTATATCAAAAACACCCAAACAACATAACTTAAACTACTTTCTCAAACACCCTCTTAATATCTAAAACATTAAGTGGTTCTTTAAAAATATAATTTAAATGGGGGGTGGTTGTGTATAATTTATCAAAAGAATAGAAACATAAGAAGAGAAGAAAATAGTTTCAGATCACCATCTTCAAGATTGCCTCAATAAATTAAAAAATGGAAATGGAAAAGGAAAAGGAAAACTAAAAGGAAAGAAAATCCTAGAATAAAGGGGAAACAATGCATACCAAATCATCATCTTCTGGGTTGCTTCCCCTTTCACGATTCTCCCGAAGAATTTTATTTTCTTCCTCCAGCTGAGCACATCGCTCCTTTGCAAAAGCCAGATCTGCTTTGACAGTCTTCAACTCCCGAAGAAGAAGCTTTGCTTTTGCAGCCATTGCCATAGCAACCTGTAATGAAAACCAAAGAGAAAATTAAGAATCTCAGTATAAATACAATGTTATAACATCAAGAAAATTAGCATGCCCTTGTTATCCTGGAAATAATTTCGAAGTTCCAAAACCCTCCTCTAATCTATTTTCCTTCTCTCCTTTCCCACTTTAAAGTAACATACAGCTTACGTATGAGATCTAGGGGGCACTGTAAGTGCGGGTTACTCTATGCAGAAGGGGGCACAAAATACAGAAAACCTAATGTGAGACAAATAGGACTTGTGGCATATCAATTGAATAAATCAAGGTTAACATGTCCGTACAAAAAGCCAATCTCTGGAGCTGCTTCTAGGGCCAGAAGAAAAAAATTGCACAAAATTTATAGCAACTGACAAATTCAAGTATTTCTATTGTATGAACCAGTGATACAAGGTTGCCACCTTACGTCGCGAGATGCCTTCAGTTGAAGTCCTTGGTCAGTTTGCATCTGGGGTTGCATCTGTGGTTGTTGCCATGCATTACTACGGTTTGGCACCTGATTCTGTGCCTCAGAACCGCCAGGCTTTTTCTTCATATGCTTGCGAGTTTCTTGAATGATGTCTGCAGTCCGACTTTCCACAATAGTAAGACCCTCCTGAAAATTGAAACAGCATTAATTCAAATGATAGAATTGGTACAAAATCTGATTACTGAGCAGTTTACAGATGTAAAGATAGATGTATTAGTGGAACAAGTGGAGAAATTTGCATAATGGTGAATGCTTGCCTAGAAAGAAAGAGAGAGAGAGATATTCATTATCACCAAACAAACATAGATTATACTTCATGCTTCAGAAAATGGCATAAATAGCAGGAAAATTTGCAACTACTCCTAAGGAATGGAACTAACCTCTAAGGCATTACCAATGGTGCCACCAATATAATTAAGAGAAGATGCAATGGCACCTAACCCCTTCTGTCGTGCAGGACCATCTGTGTTTTGACGTATCTCATCTGAGTGATTTGAATTTTCAAACTGCAAATAGGACACACAAATACAAACAGCATCACACATTACAAGTCCGCAGACATACAGGGATCCAACCACAAAGTTTTGGGAAACTGCAATTTTCAATATATAGTGATTTGTAAAGTATGATGAACTAACATGGAATATAAGCTTTCCTAAGTTGAGTAGCTGATTACAGTTAAGAATAATCCTAAAAAATTTTCACCATTTTGGACCATTTTCCTTCTAGATTTTTTTTTTTTTTTTTTGGGGGGGGACATACAAATACAATACTGAAAAGCTCACCTTGCCCATTGTGGGTGTAGCTGCAGACATGGGAGACCTTTTCCTTTCAGGCGATTCAAAATGTTGGGGTTCGGTATCCTCATCAAGAATGGCTTTAGCTTTTCTAGCTAAAACACCCCAAAACCCATGTTTGGATTCATTCATACTTTTCATTGATGTATACTCATAAGGCTTGGAATCCTACATTTACAAATAACACAACACAATTGGCACATAAAAAAACCCAAATAGTAAAACACCCACACCAACACAAACTAAACAAACGCATTTATATCAGCAGAGTTGTAAACAAAAGAAAAGAGAAAAAGCACCTGGAGGGAAACTGGAGGAGAAGATCTGGTGGGGTTGGGAGAGCGAGAAGAGGAAGAAGAGGAAGGAGAGAGAGGAGAAGAGTGGCCATAACCATAAGCAGAGGAGAGGGAAGAGTCACGGTGGGCCGAAGATGCTCTTATAGCCTTTGCCGCTAGAGATGCCGGAGATTGAGCCTGACTCTGAGCCTTGTGAATTCTTTGATGTTGTGGTTGTTTTTGTGGTTCAGCATCAACAGCATCAATGTCATCCTCGTCTTCCAGAAAAATGGGGGGATGTCTTGATAAAGATGACGATGATGTTGTTCCCTGTTGCTGTTGTTGCTTCCTTCTATACGCCATTATACCTCTCAAAATCAAATCTTTTAATGTTACATGATTTGATTTTGAGAGGATTCATTCAAAAGGAAATTTCCCTTTTTTTTTTCTTTTCTTCTCCCAAATACTAATACAGACAAACACAGATAGATCTGAACTGGGTTTCTAGTATTATTGTTGTTGTTGCTGATGTTGTTGTTGTTTTTTTGGCTCAAATTTATTGTCCTTCGTCGTCAACGCACTCTTTCCTATGTATGTATCCTTTTACCTAGTTCCTAGTACCGAATTCTGGATTTGTTTTTTAGTTTTTACCCTTTTTTTTATTTATGTAAGTACTACATGGTCTGGTCTGGTCTGATCTGGTCTGGTATGGGACTAGTCGGTGCTTGACATTTTTTTTTTTTCTGTTTGATCCTTATTCCTTAGCCCATACCTTTACTCTTAGCTCTTACTACTAGTTAGTGCAATTTTTTCTATATGGGCTTTGATGGCCTGTTTTTCTTTTCGCTAGGCCGGGTTTTCTCTTACACATTTTTAGTATTAGCTATGCTGCTTTGTTAAAGCCCAATACTAAAGCCTAATTATTAATACAATAACTTTGTCACTGGTAATGGCCCTGGGTTCACTAGTACAACTACTTTCACTTTGTTTAGGTAAACTTCTGAATTAGAAGTTCTGATATATGCTCTTTTTGCATCTAGTTTTATACTTTGCCTACTACTAAATCTGATTTTGTAGTAAATCGAAAAAGTGAATCAGATTTTGTGAATCAGATTTTGTGGTACTACTAAATCCGATTCACTATACTTGAGTGGTACTACTAAATGTGTTTGTTTAGTCATTGATAACATCACAAAATCCAATTTAAATTTAAATATATATACTCAAATAGTACTACTACTAAATATAATTGTTTAATTATCGATAACATCACAGAATCCAATATACCTGTTCAACGATAAATAGGCAAGATTTTAAAAATTACATGGCCTAATTAACCTAAATAAATCTTGAGAATTCTAACCCACTTCAAACCAACCAAATATTCTTTATTGCTGTGTTGATATTCAATGCTTCAAAAACATGTAAGTCACCTCTGGCAGCTGGATTTGAAGAAACTAAGGTCAGTGCTCTTATTAATCCGGTGTCCAAGGATTGGGATATTGATCTACTCAATGGTTTATTTGCACCTCTTGAAGCTGAGTTGATATCAAGCATTCCTCTATCCCATACAAGTGTGGAGGATAAATTTACTCAGTTAAGTCTGGAGAAAATTTCCTTGCTAAGGAGAATACTATAAAAAATCGGGTACAAGGCAATTCAAATGCAACATCAGGATGTGTGAAAGATATTTGGGGACTCACAGTAGCTAATAAAGTGAGGAATTTTATTTGGATAGTGTGTAAGGAAGCTATCCGAGTCAAATGGAATTTTAAGCAGACACAGAGTTCTAACCAAAGATAAGTGTGATCATTGTAAACAATCTTCTAAGGATGTGAAGCATGCATTGTGGAATTGCCTTACTCTATCGCCTATTTGGAATTCAACCCCAGATTGGTTGTTTTGACAATCCAGAATGTTTCCTAAGTTTAGTGATCTATTCCACTACGTCAATAGTGGAAGAAAAAAATCTAGAACTATTTGCTATGTTGGTCTGGACACTGTAGAAACCATATCAGAACAACTTTTCGAAGGACTATCCTATCTCACAAGTCCTCCCTTCGGCCACTCAAGCTTTAGCAGATTTTATTTGACACATTCCTTCTTCCCAGGGTTCGATGGTTACCTCCTACAGCTCCCTTGGTTAAAGTTAATTTTGATGGAGTAATGTTCAGAGAGTCCAGGGAGGCAGGTCTGGGAGTTATTGTTTGTGACAGTCAAGGGAGGGCTTTAGCTTCTCTTTCCAAGAAAGTTATTCTTCCTCCCTTTATAGATGACGTTGAAGCTCTGGCAGTGGTGAAGGCCATTCACTCGCTCAAGAACTCGGCTTCTCTTTGATTATTCTTGATGGAGATTCAGAGACTATAATCAAGGGTCTTTAAAGTGAAGAAGTCTTTCGCCTTCTTTGGTCTCTACCTAGTTTTTGCTAAGCTCTCTACTATTGCTTTCAATAATATCTAATATCTAACTCTGTAACTCATATCCTAGTTAAACATGCGGAGTGGAGCTGCGTGTATCAATTCAGGTGATGGCCCCCCAAACCAATTTTTTCTTAAAAAAAAAAAAAAAAAAAAACGCTGTAAAGTAGGTAAAACTAATATCCCAATTTAGTCTTTTCATAAACTGGCCACCCCAACACAAGATTTGGCATCCCCAACTTGTTTTTGCCCCTTAGTTTTTTACATATTTTTTTTTATCTTTAGCCCATTAGTTTTTCCCCATCTCCCTCTCAACATATCAGCCACCCATGAGTTTTACATACTAGCTTTTTTAGTTGAGCTTTTCCCAAAATATTTTATAGTTTTAGCTTCCAGTCACCCAAAAACTGTTAATCACTCGGTACTCTCACATTCTCTTTAATTTCACTTCACTAAAGTTCTTCCTTAACAAAAGCTATATAAAAGAAAGTTTATAGATACAAAAATTTCACATGTTGATATGACTAATTGTTAGACGTAGGTAAAAAAAAAAAAAAAGTGATATTAGTGGTAGGGTGGGCCTAAAAGAGAATTGATAAAAACTAATATGATAGCTTTGCCTTGACGTCTCTCTCCAAAGTAAAATTCATAACTCCGCCCCTGCATGTAAGATACGTTAAAGGTTTATCAGTGTAGATGGAAGATGTTTATCCACACTTCATGATGTTTTCATTGTCAATTATGTCTAAGTTTTTAATAAAAGTTCGAGGTATTTCTTCTAAAAAAAATACCTTTTTTCTTTAGGCTTATTTTTTCTTTTTGCATTAGTTGTTTAAGTAATAAAATGATAAAGAGGCAATAAAAAGAAGAAGAGAAAGTGCTAGCCTTAACTCCATTATACTCTATAATAATTAATAAATACTTGTGTTGCGTAGCAGTACCCTTATGTCAAATGACATTACTAAGTTAGCTCTAGTACAATTTATCAATGACTGAAGAAATCACCAAGTATGTCTGCTATATCCTAAATGGACTGATTATAATTGTGCTTCCTTGTAATCACTTATATTGCCAAGATTGATTGAGTACTTATTTGATGTAGTACTCATACTAGTAGATTCCTCCGCAACATATTCACAATCCAATTCTATTTATATCCACATAATTTGGGCTATTACTAATTGTTTAAGGCAACTTGAGCTTGGAAGGAAAGTAAAATCAAATAGAGAACAAATTAGATATGGAGTGACAAGATAAAGATCGAATGCCATGTAGGTGTGTGGTGGGTTGCATGATTGAGTTCAGGAAGTGAGTGAGAGCACATTGTTCAAAAGTGCTGAGACACTAAAAATAAATTAGCGGCAAGGAGTCTTGATGTGCATAATCAAGTTGACAAGCACACTCATAGCATGTATATCTGGAGGGATTGATGCATTAATTAACTAGGGATTTTTTTATTATTGAGGGGCAATTAACTAGGGAATAGATGAGAGACATAATATGCCCAAAGTGGAGAGATCCATGTAAGCATGTATATCAAGGCCTTGCGATGTGTGTGTAACTGTGTATTCCGAAGGCGAAAGTTTCCAAGCATACGCATATGCCTTTGAGAGTATATTTGATGCATTGACCATTAAGTCACTTGTGTGATTGCCCCTACCAGTGTTTGACTGTTTGTTGGCCTTTTTATCTGTACAATGACACTTTATAAAGCTTCTTTGCAACCACCAACCTTATCAGTAAAGTTTCCCTACTATACAGAGAGAATTGGTGTTAGTTTTTTTTTTTTTTGGCGTTTTTAAAGGTAAGAGTGGGGGATTCAACTCCAGTATAATACCACCACCTAAGGATCCAGATGCTAGCAAAAGCTAATGTTTTTTTTTTTAATGGGAAGACTGAAAACTTTATTCGTAATTTGAAATAGAGGTTACATCCAGGATGAGCGTTTGCTCTAAGAAATAAAGACTCTCTTCAATTCATGTAGAATAATTATCAATATTTAAAGCATGTTTTAATAATAAATGAGCTAGTCTATTACTTTAGCTATGAACATGGGAGAATTCAACCCGTGGAAAATCCCGACAAGAAACAAGCATAATTGAGAAGCCACAAAAGAGGGAAAGGGATTGTTCATTTAAAGCTTGGTACGAGAATCACCTTCAAGGTTAAACTTTTGGATACCAACATCCTTTGCAGACGGTAGGGTAGCTTCATAATGTTGATTAAGAAGCAAGGTTTGCTTTCTGCATAAGTTAATGTTGTTGAAGTAAAAGTTATCGTAAGGGTTTGGTTTTTAACCTTTTTTTCTTTTTCTTTTTTTAAGAGTTAAACATAGTTTATTAGTTAATTTAGTAGCTTTTAATTTTTTTTTTGAATGTATAATTGTACTTTTATCCGCTCTCACTAAACCAAAAAGTAAGATCTAAACGCACGCAAAAAAAGCAAGGTTTGATTCCTCTACGAGTGACTTTGGGGCTAAGCTCAATCACAACAGCATGTCATAATTGACTTCCATTACCTAAAAAAAATGTCAAGATAGACTTCTCAATGTTATAGACGACTATTATTAAAAAAAGCAAACAATAGTACAAGAGATTCAAAAGCATCTGAATATATGTGTGGTAGAGAATAATGATGTATAACGTGAAAATTGATTAATGCGACATGCATGAGTAGTAATGCATATATTGACTTAGAATAAAGTGGTTTAACAACATTGTGGTTTTACACGACTTTTTTATATGTAAAAAAAATTGTGAAAACGAAATTAGAAAAATGGTAGGTAGAGAGTGAATTGGTGGTGGTGGCCACCTGTTTCCTAGACAAAGAAACATGGGTAGCTCTGACGGCGGTGGCAACTTCATCATTTTGATGTAAACTATATACGAAAAAGGTCGGCAATCAATAGTAGATTGAAACATTTTGTTGGTGGCCGTATTTGCACAGAGACACATACACATGCCTTTACCCTTTAGAATCAATCTCTTTGCAGGGACATCAGACAATTAGATTCTTAGGAAACCCTGGAGGTGGTCTGCCAATTGAATAGGTGGACACATGTTTGCTTCATTCTTTTTTTATCACACATGTTTGCTTTTTGGTTTTGGCTTTGATTTTAAGTGAATGAAAAATGTAAGAGATCTCACACACGCTTGTTTGCTTCATTCATATAAAGGATAGCAAAATAATACCTTGAGGTAAGACAATCATTCTAAGTTGGCTCTCTCATTCCTTTTTATACCACAAAGGAAAAACTTAGGTCAAAAATCTCAAAAGTTAGCAAAAGATTACACTATTTTATATTACCTCCTTCCTAATTTTAATGTTTTGGTTTAAAATGACATAACATTAAAAATAAATGAAAAACATGCATTCTTTTTTCTTTCAAAATGGCCAAAGGTTGCAAGACTTTTCAACATTTCTTCATCATTTCTTTGAATTAGTGAGAAATAACAAGGAAAAACGAAAGTATAAATGTTTTTAGTTTTTGAAATTGGGCACTTAGGGACTTTCCAAGAACCTTCTCAAAAAAAGAAAAAAAAAATTCCAACTAAGAAAGCAATAGACTCAAAATGAGCATAGGAAGTGTTTGAAAGTGATAGAAGTAAAAAAGAAAAAAAAAATACTATCACGAAAATGAAACAAGTCCCATAAAATTAGCTTGCAAGTCAATAAAAATTTAGATTTTGGTATATATATATAGAGAGAGAGAGAGAGAGAGTATTTATACTATTGTGTTTTGGTTTTTTTTTTTAAGCTATGATAATGTTAGTCCTTGTAAAAATAATAATAATGTTACTCTTTTTTTTTTTTTTTTTTTATTGCCGTACCTTGTAAACCAATTAAAAGTGCGCAAAAAAAATGAAACCATAAAATAAAATAATAATTTTAAAAAAAAGTTATAGTAGAAAGGTGAAACAAATCTTAGTTAAGCTCATTTTTGGGATTAGATTATAAGAACATTGCTAGCAAAGGAGTTATAAAGGCTATAATGCTATTTTAGCAACTAAAATACTAAAATCCATGTTACAACAAAGATGATATACTTAAAAAAAATAACAACAGAGCTATAGTAGGTTTGTTAATGATAACAACCCACTGTAGCTACAAACTTATACTAAAATATGATAATTTATTTCTTCTCTCCCTACAGTAGGTTGGATTCATGGGTTTGGTGGGTGGTGGAGTTTTGGATTCAGTTGAGATCGGCATGTGTTTTTTGGATTTGGTTGAGATCGGCATTGGCATTGGATTTCGGCGTTGCTAGGTTCATGGATTTGGTGGGTGGTGGAAGTTGTTGTTTGGTGGGTTTTGGATTTTGTGGGTTGTGGGTTTCAAGGGTTGTTTGGTGGAGATGATGGGTTGCGGTGGGTGATGGAGGTAGTGGGTTGCTGTGGGTGTGTTTGTGGGTTGTGGTGGTTGATGGAGGCAATGGTTTGTGGTGGAAGATGGTGGAAATGGGTTATGGTTGATGGTGGCAGTGGGTGTTTGTGGGTTGTGGTGGTTGATGGTGACAGTGGTTTGCGGTGGGTGATGATGGCAGTGGGTTGCGATGGGTGTTTGTGGGTTAATGGTGGCAGTGGGTGTTTGTGGGTTGCGGTTGATGGTGGCAGATAGGTGTTGAGGTTGATGGTGGTTGTAACTTGTGGTTTATTATATTTATTTTATTTAATTTATTTATATTATTTTAATGTGGTGTATGTTAAAATAGAAGTTTTGATGTTGGGTGTATTGTAAAGTGGGTTATTAAAATAGATAAAATAGCTTTTTAAGTTGCTAGATGCTAAAAAATTTACCTTCTTTGCTATGAATGTTCTAAGCAAGCTTTTTTGCTTTTACGTATAACTTTTTAAAACTTTATTTTTTCTTATTTTTTAGAAGTACAATTTACCACAGTTTTAGCAAAAAGTTAAATAAGTTATTTCCAAATAAGAGAAATGCTATGTGTACAATATTTTCACAACAAATTCTAAATGGTGGGTTATTATTAGTTATTATGGGTGAACAAAAAAGTAATTTAAGTTGTAAATTCAAATTAGAACTAATAATAACTTACCGTTTATAATTTGTTGTGAAAATATTGTGGATATCCTACTCCTCCCAAACAAATACAAATTTTTCCTCTCATCAAAATAAATAAATAAATAAAGTTTCCCACATGAAATGAGAAAACTAAAGAAAGGAATCCAATGATTACAGAAATTCCAATACGATAATGTCATAAATAAATGAATTAAGCTTTTAAATATGATCTTTCAAAAGCACATTCTCCAAAATTGTGCTTTTTTTTTAGTAAAACAAAATTGTGCTTTTAAATTATAGGGCTCTCACATGAATATTCTTCATAAAAAAAAAATTCCAAATTGAATTTTCACATACATCTTTTCTCCAAAATTACCCTTCATTTGGTAGTATTAGAAAAAGAATTTTAGTCAAAGGAAAACTATCTTTTAACTTCTTTCATTTAGCTTGGAATAAGATATATTTGTTTTCTACTAAAAATTTGTAAAAAATAACTCTATTTCACACGAAATTAAATAAGATAAGTTAATAAATAATTTTCCAACTTATTTTAACATCGCTGACAATAAAAAAAAAAAAAAAGAGATTTTTCTAAAAAAATGTTTTTTGAAAATTTATTAATTTTCCAGAATATGTTAATGTTGAAACAAGATAAAATTTATGGTTTTTGAGTTTCAAACAGATAAACTAATAAAAAAATCGATTTTGAATGATTTTATTTTTGTTTCAGCTTATATTGTAACCGAACAATATTTATGGTTTTGTCAACCATTCCCTAAAACTAATAAAAACTCATTTAAGTTACACTTGTGGCTTATTTAGGCACTAAAAAAATCCCTCAGTATGAATTGCAGAATGGTATTTTGACACAAAAACGCATGAAATGGTTTATTAATGAGATAAATAAAACAGACAATTTAATTAAAATATAATTCTTTTGTGATTTTTTTATATTCTATTTTATAATTCAATAGTTGGGATTTGAATCTTGAGTGTTTTCATTAAAATCGCTAGGTCTAAGAAGTGTTAACTAGTTGAGTAACAAGACACTTGACTTTTGTGATTTTTCTTGTAATTATTACAATATTCACTTTACTTTCATATAAAGAGCTTTTTAATGCTTATATGAATTAAATTCAATAGATGAAGTTCTATTCATTTTCATTAATATGGAAATATTAAGTATTCAGAAAAATGTAATATAAAACCGGTTTAAAACACTAATATTACTATTTTCATGCGTATTCTAATAAATATTATTGTTTACTAAAAAAAAGTATTTAGTTGCAATTGCAATAACTTCAATTCGAGCATAGATATTAATTGAACTTTTTTAGGGAAATATTAATTTAATTTAATTTTAAACTAAGAGCAAAACTCTGGGGTTTTATTTATCTATGATTACCCTAAAAAATACTATATGATAGCACATATTTCATAAAAAAAAATGTTCATTAAAAAATATATGGTAGCCTGAGGATAAAATTTTACTTTTACCATTGAATATTAGGCCAATTTTCTCAACAACAAAAAAAAAAAAGGAATATCAGGCCAATCGAATAATAAAAAAATAATTATAATTATTTCTCCTGTTATTTCTTGATGTGGGGTTTTTACTTTATTGCATGCCCTTTTACAGAGTAACACCTAAAATTTTCAGTTTTATAACTTCCAATCCATTACCCACTACTTTATTGTTCTATTTCTTACAAGTTACAACTTTACATTTATCTCAGTTTTGTTAATTACAGCAGGTTAATACTCAAAATAACATGGTTTTGTATTAGGGTTATAAAATGGAGATAATTCAGCATACTTTTAAACGTATTTTTATATTAACTTTTTAGTGCTTTGTTGGATGTAGGTAAAAATACTTTTGTACTTATGAGAAAAGTTCTTTAAAAAAAAAAACTACACATAATAAATAAGTTACACGTGAGCCACCCTTTTTGACTCTTAAAAAAAAGTCAAATTATATATATATATATAATAAACTAAACCAAAACACACATCATTTGTTCTTGTTGGATTGAAATTCATTTGCCCCGGTGGTGAATTTTTATCTTTATTTTCCTCCCAAATGTAGCTGTTTAGAACTTTTCGAGTATCTAATTATTCATCCGGGGTATTTGTAGTTTTGATCCACACACTAAGTTTTGATCCACATACACTAAGACTATAAAAGTAATCTATTGAAGGTTGCCTCAACATACCAGTTAAATATTTTAAACCCAAAAACTCATAGATCTCATAAGGCATTAGAAAACTATACCAAACATCTTCAAATTTGTATATTCTATGTAAATCGTATAATAAGTGATAATGGCAATGTAAAGGTTGAAAACGATGTGATCAAAGTTTACTATTATTATTAGAGTCAAATTCTAAGAGAACTCCTGTAGTATATAGGTCATTGTCAAACATACCATCTGTAATATAAAATTAACTTTTTAAAACCCATGCAGTAATTATACTTCTTTGTTTTTTTTTTTTTTTGGACGAAAAAATGATCGTGGCATATGGTCTAGGTAAAAATCAATTACATGCACATGTTTCATTTCCATGATTCCCACCTAGTGGTTAGGAAAGTCTAACAAAACGGTCAATTGCATGAAATACCACAAAAGTTTAAAAACATAAATTTCGTAGTGCAGAGAGTTTGTTTGTGTTTGAGAGCACAAACTACTTCTAATGGGCTCATTGTACTAAGACACCATGTTCATGACAGGACTTTGTACCAAAAGGATGGACTTTACCACTACCTAACTCCCTAAAACTTTACCACTGCATAATCTGGTTTGTCAGATTATGTGTGTGTTTGTAAAATAGAACTGACATCTATATATTTATACTCCATCTGAAATATTTATCTATATTACTATTTAAGGTATTTTTTTTTAAATTAGATTTTTTTTTTCTAAAAAGATCCCTCTATCCTAAAATTTAGCAGAAACAAAATTTGAAGGTAACATAGTAATAATACTCCTTTAACTCCCACATGAAACATGGCTTACAAAATAAGACAACTCTCCTGGTGGTTTTCAAACTCAACTTGATATCTATTAGAGATTTAAACGGCTACAACTTTCATATTCCTTCAATTACTAAAATACTCAACCTACGTTTTAAATACAATGGATGGACCAAAGTACAATGTTGGTTTTGGAAGTGTTGTGTTTAGAAATGGTCTTTGGATTCCTTTTGTTTCTTTGAATGTAGACATATTTGCCTTTTCATTTCTCTTAGTCTTGGATGATTTGAGAGCTATTTGGATTGATTAATCTAATTGGTCAAGTAATCCTATATGAAAATCAATTTATAGGGATGTAATTAAAAAATTATTTCACCCAAAAATGTAAAATACTTATCACACCCCTAGATTTTTTTGTGATTGGGAAAAGTAGTAATATTAAATTATAACTGATTCAAATTATTAACATTTACAAAAAAAATAAAAATAAAAGAGTTTTTGAGCACATGCGTGATAATTTAATTTTATAGTTAGCAGATGAGTTTGTTGAAAGATGGCTCTCTTAGCTTTCACCATCAACAAGAATGAAAAACAAAGTGGAAAGATACTTAGCAATATCTAAAAATGAGATTTAAGAAATGTAGTAGCAGCATCTAAATGGGAAACAAGATTTGGATTAGGGCGCATTGATAGTGTGAACTTTGTTTGTAAATGTAACTTTAGCAAATTTTATTGCTTTTGAGTTTTAGGTCTTCTGTTATAGAAAGTTTGGCTTCAAAACTCACCTCCTATAGTAGGAGATGGTGTATACATATGTATTGAAAGTTTAAAATATTATGACAAAATTTATGATATTCTACTTTGAAAAAAAAAATACACATTTATTGTTTTTAAATTTCCCTCACAATCTTTTACAAATGTTCTGCAATAGTTCTTTTCAAGGGTTTGAAGATCCCAAAAATAATATACATATGCTAATAATATTATTAGCATATGCATATTATTTCTTAAGTTTTGATTTCATCAATTTTGTTAAAGAATTTTAAAAAAAGTTGGAACTATATCCTAAGTTTTGATTTCCTTAATTTTGTTAAAGAATTTTTTAAAAGTTAGAACTGCTCTCTAAATTAAAAGAGACTAGTTTCTGAGCACGCGCGGATTTCTCTTTTATTTTTTGGGTAAAAATTAATAATTTGCATCCATTATAATTTGAGATTATTATATTTTCTATTCACAAAAAAAATCTAGGGTTGTGATGAAAAAAAATTTCACCCATAAATGCATAATACTTATCACACCCCTAGTTTTTTTTTTGTGATTAAAAAATGTAATAATTTCAAATTATAATTTATGTAAATTATTAAATTTTACCAAAAAAATAAAAGAGCTTCTGAGCACACGCTCAGAAGCTAGTAATTTATAAAGGATAAAATACTCAATACAATCTTCATTTTATTGATAACTTCCCAAGGGTTTATTCTCAAATACAAACACTATATTTTAAATAGTTTTTGATACTAATACATATAAATAAAATTTGGTTGCCACAGCATTTATTTATTTATTTGCCTAACAGTATGACAGAGAAAATTCGGGGACACAACTTTTGTGTTACAATTTCTGCCATAACTCTAACGTGATGATTGTGAATGGTAAGTTGTAGTCATTGAAAAAATAGTGTTTGATAACAAGTCAATGACACATGTTACATTGATCTCTTTGCATTTAACTTTTACTATTGTAGTTTTTTCAATTAGCTTAATTAGTCAAAATTTTTGTCATTAAATTAGGAATCCAGGTTTGACTTCTGCCTACATTTACAACCAATTGATATTTTGTTTTATGATAAAGAATTAGGGAAATGCAAACGGATGCCCTTAAGGTATTGGTTAACAATTTATTTAAAGAAAATTTTTAAAGGAAAAGAAAAAAAAATATTTTGACAACTTTTTTCATTTTCCATAAAAGTGGTGTAAAAAATTTACTAAAATGGATTATTAACCATTTCTCTAAGGGCACTCGTCAATATGACTCTAAGAATTATTTAGGTGCTGTACTTTAGGTTTCCTCTCTTAAGATTCAGTTGTTTGGCTGTACTTAGGGTTCATTTGGATACAGCTAAAAACAGAAAACAGAAAACATTGTAACAAAATAATTTTTAAATGTGTTAATAGTATTGTGGGACCCATTTTTAATGAAAAATTTGTTGAAAAGTGAGGTTTGTGGATCTCGTGAACAGTGCACGGGACCCACTGGTGTGTAGAAAAGTCAACAATTATGGCTAAAAAGAAAAGAAAAAAAAAGGCGTGAAACACCAACTTGACACTGTTCATAAGCCTCTTGCACTGTTCATGGAAAATGAACAGGGCTTCCATGAACAGGGCAAGAGGCGTTGTCCAGGGGAAAAAAAAAAAAAAACTGAAACACGTTTTGGCAAAACGTGGACGCGTTTATCTGAATCCAAACATTACCTTAATATGCATTTGGATGTGGATTAAAATTATAAATTATTTCACTATTCAGCTTATTTTTGCTACTATTCATGGGTCCCACTGCACTTTTTGACATTATTCATGGGTCTCACTGTACTATTTTAACTAACTTTTACCTTTATCTACAGTACTTTCAGCAATAAGTTTTCAATTTCAACAAAATAAGCGGTATCCAAACAGACTTTTAACTAAAAACACACTTTCATCCAATGAGAAAAAAGCCACATAACTGTATTTTAAAAGGGGAACCTTAGTATGTATTTGGATGTGGATTAAAATTATAAATTATTTCACTATTCAGCTTATTTTTGCTACTATTCATGGCCCCACTGTACTTTTTAACACTATTTATGGGTCTTACTGTACTATTTCAACTAACTTTTACATTTATATACAGTACTTTCAGCAATAGTTTTTAATTTCAGCAATAAGTTTTTAATTTCAGCAAAATAAACAGTATCCAAATAGACTTTTAAATAAAAACATAATTTCATTCAATGAAAAAAAAACCATATAACAGAATCTTAAAAAGGGAGCTAAAGGAATAGTAATTTAATACAGTAACTAAGTTTTGTTAATTCACATATATTTATATATATAAAATGACGTATATTAATAAACTATTTTAATAAATTTTTTATGGGAAAATGGAATGTGACTAATTTTTTTTGGCAGTCTTATCAGTTTTTTTATAAATTTTTTTTAAAAATAGGTAATTAATGTATATTCCAAAAGTAAGTATTAATGGAACCCATATAAAATTATTATTTTATACTATAGTTTAGAAAAAAAAAAAAGTAATTATTTATAGAAAAATCGGTGGCTGTATGACAGTGCCGACGTCTATAATGGAAAAGTTAAAATTTCTAAAAAAATTGGAGGTAAATATATATAAGCATATTATATAAGCACAGTGACCAAGAGTTTCACAGCCAGATAATGAGTGACCTCAAACCCTATATATTGTGTTGTACTTTCATTCTACTACTACTGGAAAGTAGAGGCGAGTAGTGCGGCACAGTAGACTACTGCTGCTGCTACCCCGTAGAAGAAAGAGATAGAGAGAGAGAAAGAGAGGTCCAACTAAATGGTCAAAGAAAACCCCATCATAACAACACCCTTTCTTCTCTTCACAGTACAGGGTTGTTGGATATATATGTGGCGTATATATGAGGCCCTCTCTTGCCCTCTGTAAGAGAGAGAGAGAGTGAGAGAGCCCTTTATTATCCTCCTCTTCTAGTACAAAATTACATCGTCTCCCGAAATATCTGTGAAAGAGAGAGAGAGAGAGAGAGAGAGAGGGAGAAAAGAAAAAGAAAATTCCACTTTTCTTTTTTCCTCTTCCTTATTTATTTTTTATTACTTCTGTTTTAGTATTTATATGTTTGCCAGATTGGTAGATTAGCCACATTCAATCGCTTTCCCTTCTCTGACTCCCATGAAAGACAGTGACATTTCCTCTCCTCAAACTTCTCTTCCGCAATTTTTGCAACTCTTTCTCTCTCTCAACTTTCTGTTTTTTTCAATATAAGTTCAATTTTAACCCCTTTCATACACTTTTTTTTTCCTCATATTGTATTATGTATTATGATTTGTGAGCTCTTTGCTTTCTTGCCATGGATTATTTTTTTTTTTGTGGGTGTTTTTCCTTTTTCACATGAAAGTGCAGCTGATCACTGTTCAAGCATCAGATTTAGGGTTGGTGAGGAAGCAAAGAAGAGTCAATGGAGCCATTGTGTCAGTGTAAGTTAGCTCGTAACTGTCCTTCTTGTTTACTCTTTCATTCTTTCGTCCTTTATTTTCACTCAATTTCATAAGCCCTCTGTTTTGTGTGAAGAAAAAACATCTTATTTTAGTTTTTGGACGAGCAAAAACTTGAAGATTTAAGTCCTTACTGAAGCTATTCTAAAATCTTAGTGTCAGTTTTAGGAATCAAAAAGATTTAAGTCCTGAATACACGGTTAATTAGGATTCAGAAAGCATGATCATATGTGACTTGGTTTATAGTTTTAGATCTGCATTGTCTGATCTGATTTTCTGTTGAGTGGTGTTGGTTGATCTAGGCTGGAGTAGGTTATATGGCATTGTATTGACTGGTCTTGGTTTGTTACACTTAGGGTTAGGGTTCATTCATGCAAACATTTTTCCTTTTAAGAAAGAAAACAAAGAAGAGCAGCTTGATTCTATAGGTCTAGGGCTCTAGATGTTGTGATCTTTCCGGGAAATTGGTGTCACTATCTGGTTTTTATCGAAGTTCTGGACTTTTCCTTGATGTCTTATTGCGTTGGACCTTTGCCTGATGCCTCAGAGGATAGTAATGTTTGTTGGAAGCATCAGGTTTAACAAAATGTAGAATTTTTACCTGTAATTTTAACACTAAATAATGGTTAAAGACCCTAGTTACTTGTGCATCGGCTTCTCCATGGGGCATACTAACAAACCAATTACTATGTTAATGGTTTGATTTGGCATGAAACACAAGCACTAAGTAAGTCCGTGTGAATGGATCAAACAGAATAACTGATTTCTTACCTTATCTTTTTTTTCAATTGAAAAGTTGATTAACCTGGTAAGCTTATAGCATTTAGGGTATCATAGATTAAGACATGTGTCTAGATCATCATAAATTATTCATTAAAATGCATCATTTAAGTTGTCAAAGATTACAATATAGGTGGTCTTTACAGCATTTCTGCACCTCTAGCTTTATTGTTATGTAGTATTTTATTTTTCGAGTCGTGAACGTATGACCTATTTGTCTGTTTTATTCCTTTTTTCTTTTCTTTTCTGAATTAGCATAACATACCCAATTTCAATTTTCATTGATGTTGAGAATTATATAATAGCATGTATTTGTTTTACATATGTTCATAAAGGGTGGTTTAAGAGAGCTTCCTTCAGTCCACTCATGGATAGATAAAGGGTTTGAATTAGCTGCCGACTCATTCATTCAAACACAATAGAAAGGGACTGATTTTACTACTGTGGATGTGTGAATGATGCGGGAGATAAAATTCATCCTTTGCTTTTCTTTGCTTGGACTGAAGGGAGCTCCCTTCTACTACTATCTTCATTAGCTTCTTCACCTGGTTTGTATGGTCATAGGCATATTTATTGTCATGACAATTTGTAAATTTCTTTATAGGAAATTTGGTAATTTTCTTTATACCCTTTAGTTTCTTTTGTGTTAGACGCTTAATTTTTGCTCTCCCCCCCCCCCCTCCCCATATAGCACAAACTTGAGGGTATTAAGGTCTGTCACTCAACTCTCGTTTAAATCCCTTGTGTTGGTGAACTGGAATAATGCTTCTGCTCCTGGCTGTGGTTTCAATTTTATTATTTTTGTGTTAAATATTTTACTATATATTTGTAAGTATGCTTATAGGGGAGATATTGCTTATTAAAATTGAAATCGTATACAGGGGATAATGATTTTGGAATAATTGTATTCCAGACACAATGGGTCGCATACTTAATTTCACAATTTATTACTTATTAAAATTGTATTCACATAACTAATTTCACAACTTATTACTTATTAAAATTGTATACAGAAAATATTGTCTTTGAAATAATTTTCGCATATCTAATTTCACAACTTATTTAGCAGCACACTGTCTTACCGCTACACAACACTTCTCATAGACAAGTCAAAATAAGTTGAGAAGGGGGGGGGACTGTTGTTTTTTATATCCTTTTCTTTGTTTTTCCTCATCTAATTTGTTCTTCTTTCGCACATTTTATTCTCTGCAAAATATTACCAGACTATAATTGTCCTTTCTAACTATGCCATGAATGATGAAGTTGCCCTCAATTGAGAGTTACAAGTCTAGGGCCATACATTTCATTTATTTGGGTAATGGTACTTTTTCGTATGAGAATGTTTGTGACGGTCAATGTTGGTAAAAGAAGCAAAAACAAATTGTTTGTCCAAATGGCTCGTCCAGTTCCACTTCCATTTGTTACACAGACAGAATTAAATTGTGGGGGGTTTTGGGGCTTTAAGCTCTAGGGAGAAACTGATATGTCAATATCAGTTACGTAAAGAGATTCAGTGGCAACCAATATAGCTCTGCAAAGCAATTCCTATGGTCAGGGCTAGCCTGGACACTGGAAAAAAGGTCACATCTTGTCAAAGTATGGAGAAGTTAATTTTATATACCACTGGGAAAAGCTGATGAAAAAGATCATCGATATGTTATTATAAAAACTTGTTTGTTTTTATTGTTTGGGGAAAGTATTGTTAGTGAGAACTGGGAGCGAGTTGTCTTTATTCTTTTGGCCAGGTTTTTGTATGCTGCGCATGGCATTTAATATTTTGGGGTTGCGTTGGCATCATAAAACCCGCCTCTTCTCCAACTCCAAGTGGGGCTAAATGCAGGTCTAAGCAGTGGTTGGAACTTGGAGCTATGGTGGGCTTGTTGACATTCGTGAGGGTCTATTATATTTCTATATATATATATATACTTTTTATATTGCTTCATACAATGTTGTCATTCTTTGTGTATGTTTTTGAAAAAAGAAACTAACCGAAAAAATCTAGGACCACATACTACAGTAGCCTCTACATTTTAGACACCCTAGCTAAGCTAACATCTTAATTTATTTATTATTTTATTTATTAATTATTTTTTATTTTTATCTCCCAAACCCAAAAAATCTTAAATGCTAACCATTATTTTTTTTTGGAAAAGCAAAACTTAGGAATTAGGTTCTTAATTGAAATTTATCACATGGTTGTACTTGTATCCATGAATACAACAAATTCATGAATACAACAAAAAGAGTCTTATCTTTATTAAGAAAAATTATATTTAATCAACTAATGAATCACATATTTTACTTTAATTGGATAACCGAAAAAATAAAGTACTATATATACCTAAACGTGTTGTATATTCAAGTTTTATCCTGGATGAAAAACCTTAAATCTGAGTAGTTGTTAGAAAAATTATATTTAATCAACCAATGAATCACATTTTATTTTAATTGGATAACCAAAAAAATAAAGTACCATATATATATACCTAAACGTGTTGTATATTCAAGTTTTATACGGGATGTTTCTCAGAAAAAACATTTTATCCGCAATGAAAAACCTTAAATCTGAGTAGTTGTTAGATATAAACATTTAGATCAAATCTATTTAAGTATTTTTCCGCCAAAAAAGAATCTATATATTTTTTATTATGAAGAGGAAAACGTAGAATAAGCCTTTATTATTATTATTTATTTTGGAACTTGAATAAGCCTTTATTATGTACACATTTTTTTGGTTGAACAAGCTTATATTATAACTCATATGCACAAAACCTTAATGTGTGTGACTATGAACGACGTATTTTCTGGTCATTTACAGCCAGCAGTGAGTCATTCTCGAAAGCTGATGGGTCACCCTGAAAGGCAATGCTTTTTTTCTTGGGCTAAACGCTGAAATCACTCCTCACTAAAACACCAAAGGCTCATTTCATTTGTTTAATAACTGTGCGTGTGCATAAAGAAGTGACTAAACGTACTTTTTTTTTTTGAGAAAAGACTAAACGTACTCTCAGCTAAAGAAAAAAAAGCCCTACATTAAACGTACTTAAAAAAGTATAAAGCCAATGCCTAAGTGTGTAGATCGAGGAAACAAGTACAGTTGAACTGGTTTTTATAATGTTATTACTCGAGTAATGGGAATGCGTTTTGCTTAACTTATTAAAGCATGACTTGTCCTTCTTTGAATCATTTCTTTAATTCTATTCCAGCTTAAAGGTGAGAGAGATCAAAGGTCTGTGATATCAGGCTTTTGAGCGACTTATTTTATTGGCTTTTTGATCTCATTTTAATTTGTTATTGCATGAACCTGCCGCCCCTTGTCGTTCTCCTTTTTTGTTGTTGTTTTGGTGCATGGCATATGTTTAAAAACATGACTTTTCTGGAAATGTATGGGATATAAATTCTTCATGACATCAAATATATTCATATACTCGGATTACTTAAATAAATGGCATGATAAAGGGTGTCAACTTATAACATTTACTTTTAATGATTGTCTCTTATTATTATACCAAAACATTAATTAGTTAGCTAAGTTTGCTAACAGGAATATTTATCCACCAGTTTTATATATTTTTTTGGATATTTTTTTGGAAGGGAAAAGGTCATTTTATTGAGTTATATTATTATGACCATGGTTTTTCGCTATTTTTTGATTAAATACGCTTTAGTAGCCTATTTTTTGGTTTATCAACTGTTTAAAAAAGTTTTAAAAAAGAAAAGAAAAGAAAAAAACTGTCTGAAAAAGTGATATTTTACCTGAAATCATATGCTAGTACTTTTCAGCCCTACATTGTAAAACATTTTACTTCGTTTTTCTATTTGCAGAATTTATTTTCTGATTAATCTGAAGGACTCCTTTTTTTTTATTTTCTATTTTTCTGTATTTTGATGTATAAAAGCTCTCAGTTGCAGTGCTTGTACGCAGCTTAAGCTGCCAGGGTCATTTATAGGTTCAGGCTGTGCTAGTCTCTTCTGTGCGTTGACTGCTTTCAGTTTGGATGAATGATATTTCTTTACATCTTAAAAAAGAAAAAATAATAAAAAGAAAAAAGAAAGCCCTTTCCCCTCTCTCCACTGTAGAAAGATGAAGATAGGCACCTGATACAACTCAAAAGTGAGTCAAGTGGCTGTAAAACCACTGTATATTAATTATGTGGTCCTCTCAATTTTTTTGGTAGTATATAATCATTACCAGTTCATATATATAATCGTACTAGTTAATAATTTTTCATATTGAGTGAGAACATCATATTCTAAAAATGTTTTGTTTTAGTACAGGAGGTATTACATATTGACATACCTTTCTTGTAACATTTGACTTGAAACGTGCTCCAATTGAAATTTTGTAGTGTTCTCAAAAGTTTGAAGTCGGTACCTATTTTATGCCATTTGAAATTGTATGCCAAAAACTTTCATAGATACAAGTTGACAGTACTTATTTTATTCATAAATCAGTACTATTTTATTACCTCTCAAAAAAAAAAAAAAATTGATGGTCATTTATATAAAGATAAAATTTCGCTACAAAATTAGTTGTAGATTAAGATTACAACTTTCTTTTAAAAAATTAACATTATTACATAATTTAAAAATCAAACTGTTGAATTGCATGTTTTTCACGTTCTTAATATGCATGTCAAATTATGATTTATATTTTATATATAATTTTAAACTATAAAAACTTGTTGTTTAAACATTTTATTGAAGATATAACTATTGAAGACAACTATTAATTTTTAATTCTACAGAAATTTTGCAAGTATGAAGAATATAAAAAGAAAATGTAATTCAATAAAAATTCATCTTTAATAAAAAGATATTGAGTAAAGTTCGTTATATTTAATTCTATAGTTAAACTTTGTCATTTAAAAAATTTGAAAAATATATTATTTATTTTAACCATCTAATTTTACAATGCTGTATTAATTAATTTTTGCATCACATGGGTATATTATTGTTAATACACTAAATATATGGTGGTTTTACATGTATATAAGAAAGTTTTAAAAAATAATTAAAAAGAATTTAAGTATTTTGTTTGAGAAATTTTTTTTAAAATTTTTAAAATTAATAATCTATTACTCTTTGGTTTTGAATACAATAGAAGTCGTCTAGAAATAGATTTTCATTGAATTTAGGAATTAATTTTTTTATACATAATAAATTTCCTAAAAGCAATATTATATTTTTCTATAGCCATATTGGGCTATATTATTAAAGTTTATATTACAGTTATCTTTGGTGGCTAACCCTAGCAATACATACCTCATTAGAAAGTGAGCTAATAACCTAAGTTTTCTCCATGGAAAAAACCTGATATTGTCATTAAACCATAGAGTTTTATTCCTTTTTTAAAAGAGTTTATGGTTTGTTTTTAGGGATACTTTTGGATATATCGAAGAAATCCAGGGATTTTAGTGATGTCGAAAATATTGGTGACTATATCTTTCGAGTTAACTGATTTAGAATAAGCCCTAGGTCTTGGCAAAAGTCCAATTAATTATCTGTACTGATTACATGGTTAGCTAGCTGTTGTTTTTTCTTACTTTTATTAATTATAAATTAAAATAATTTTGAATGAAAAGAAATTTTACCTTGAATGAAACTTTGTTACTGTTCAGAGATATATTAGCCCATTAGCATAAGATCAAACCTAATTTTACTTTGTGTGCAAGTCAGGTTTCTGTACTAAAAGTCTTTTAGTCTAGGGTTTAGTTTATTATATATACACATGTTATGGGTTATTGTAATACATGATTTATGCTACACTCTAATATATTATTAATATAGCCCTTTAGGATTTCTTCCATGAATGTAGGTCATTAGGTTAAATCACTTATCCATATTAGCATATTCAATGTGGTGTTACAAATGGGATTAGAAATTTTTGAAATGTTAGTAGTATTTCAAATTCAATTGTTTTAAACTCTGTTACAAAATATTGTTATTAATAGATATTGATATTTTTCTTTTCATCTAATCAAAGGTGTTATAAAAATCAAACAATTTTATATTTAAAATCTTAGTAATATGAGAATTTTTACTTTTGTTATTTTTATTATTCATATTTTAGTAGATCTATGTATTGTGGGTGGGTGAATGATATATCCTGAAAGCATACGGTTCTAGCTACAAGATGATACGCTCAACAACGGATTTCTTCATTTATTTATTTGTTTGTTTATTTAAATATTTATTTTTGAAAAAAAAAATGAGCAACTTTAATTCATCAATCAAAGCTGCCAGGCATGTATGGATGGACAGGATGGTATTGGGCCACCTTCCTGAATGCCGGATTTTTGGAATCGGAATAAATAGATGTATTATGATTTATTATACTTGAATAAAATTGTTATATAGTCTTTAAAAATATAAGAGTAAATTTAATTAAGTTTAGCTTTTGAAGACCACTACTCTTCAGATTATTGTGGAAATAATTCTAAAAAAAAAAGATTATTGAGGAAATGAGTCAAATGACATTTACTCACTGCGTTTTGTGATGAACTAAATAGATAAAACCTTACTTTATGAAGCAGTTCCTTTAATTCAATATTTCATTTTTAAAAAAAAAATCTTAATCAAACTAATTTTGTTCTTAAGAACTAGTTAAATCTGACTGTTAAACTTACATTAATCAACTTTACCAATAAATTCATCCTCCCCCTACTCGAGTGAAACTACTGGGTGGAGCTGAAAATGTCAAACTTATCAACTAAACTTGGAGGGAGGAAAAATGGATCCTCAAGGCCGAAGGCCTAATGCTCAGTAATGGGTTGGCGCCCAAGCTCAACAAACTTGTAGACAAGCCTTTGGTCCAATACCTAGCCCTAAGTAAGGGCATAGACGATGCGATTATGGGAATATTTATCACCGCACCGCAAGGTGCGGTTTGCCCAAATCCTCACCTTATCTTTCCTTAATTGATCGGTCACCTCAACGGGGTGGTTTGATCAATGCTAAGCTGGGCCTTTTTTTTAATAAAAAAATTGGGCTAGTTTGGCCCCTTTGAGTTTTCTTTGTATGTTTTAGGCTAATTTAGAGTAGCCCATTGGGTTTTTATTTGTGGAAGGAAAAAAGTTAGGTATAAACTTGTTTGTAGTCAATTGCTTCAATTCTATTTAATATCTTTCTACTGGATGTGAATATTGACAAATTTACCATTGAAGTATATTTTCTTATTATATCCTCTATGTTTGCAAAGTTTCTAGAAAATAAAAAAAAATAGTAGTTATGTCACCAATTAAATGGTTAAATTTTAAGTTTTTGCAGTCTAAAGTAATATATAGAAAATAAGTTTATGGTTTGAATAGTAAATAATATGCGATTAGCATGAAGTTTGGCATGCGTTTCCAATAGTTAAAATTTTAAAACATGTAGTTATATTAATTTATTTATACGGAGTTATAGCTATTTACGATCTTACCATCATGTTTGTATCCAAAACTCTGTCCTTGTGAAAAGATTCATTTTTTATATTTATTAAATCAACTACTTGATGGGTTGGTTTTGGGAAAGAATTTAGCATTCAGAGGAAAAAACAATAAAATTTGGGAAAGCATTACTTTTCACGTGTATACACTTTACTTATTGATGATGCCAAAATTGTCAGTGAACCACATAGTCTTCACGTGCTCTAAGTAAGACCTGCACGACACACAAGGAAGAAGAATAACTTACGAATGGTACCGGTGTGGTATCGGTCAAAAACCCTCCGACGGTCAAGTTAGAGAAATTTATTTTTCACAACTCTAGAATGCCAGAGTTAGGGTGAATTAAGCATACCTTGGTTTGTGATGGTCTTGGGGTTTTTATAGTAGCATAAAGTTGACATTCATTTCTTGGCTTAGAAGATCTTTTCTTGTGGGAGAGATCTTCTTTAATTCGCGCATCTTACGGAATCCTTTTCTTGTAGGAGTTTTTTTTATTAGGATTTATTGCGGGGAACAAGATATTTCCTTATATATTCATACGTGGAGTTCAAGTAAAATACATGATGGACCCGTAAAGAGTTTCTCTTGCCTATGTTAGCTTTAAGTCACCAGCTTCTCATTCTGTCTATGCCTTTTGGTCGTCTCATAAACGCACCAAGGATCTTGAGGCACACCCGTCAGCTTTATGGCGTCGTTTAAGGGTACACAAGCGAAATCATCAAACACAATTAAGTCTGTCAGCTTTTACTTAGACTTCAAGAATTACCCTCATTAGCTGCCCCTACTCTATATTCCCGTCAGCTTTAGCTGACGGGTTGTGGAGTTTGATTTGTCGTTCATTTATCGTGTATAATTTTTTTTTTAAGAAAAAAGAAAGGGGCATTTATTGACTGATTCTTCAAGTAGCCATTATTAAATGTCAGAACACGTGGGTTAACCTAGTTGGCCTCACTTTTGGACGAGGGTGTTGCTTCGTCTTCCGTGCACCTTTCATCCTATATATATACCTCGCCTCCTCCCTTCATTCCTCTTATTTCAACCTTGCTGATTTGAGGGAGAGAGCTTGTCATCCTTTTCCGTCGTCCTACTGACCTCGTCGCTTTTGCTGTCGTTGTCTTGCTAAGACCGTCATTCTTCAAGGGAACATCTACTAATCTTCGCAAGTCTTCCCTCGTTCTCTCTTTATTTCATTTTGTTTTTGGTATTTTGATCTTTACTTCTTTAGAGAGGTCGTCAACTTAGGTTCTTAGAATACCTCTGTCGCTTATAGGTGTAGATGTCTAGAGAAGCAATGAGTGAGTAGTCGCCAGTCTGTGAGGGAGCGGGCTACGAGGAGGGCTTCTCCTGGTCGTTTGAGAGAGAGAGCCGTCAGTCCATTCTCCTGGCGAAGAAGAAAGTTATGATGAAGAGGTAGGTGAAGGAGGAGAGGGAGAAGAGGGAAAAGAGGATGACGAGGACGAGGTTGAGGGTAATAAGGGGGCTACTGAGGAAGATAGTTCAGGAAGCTCAGATGACGGCCACACTCGTCCCTTTATCTTTCCCAAGATATGGACTGTCAATGATTTCAGGTCAATGATGACACTTAATATTGGAAGGGACCGTTACCAAATCCTTGAAAACATCCTAATTCGTCTCCCTGAGAAGTTTGAAAAGTGTTATTCGGGGAGAACTGCAGATGTCGGCATGTATGATGCCATGTTTGCTATCGGGCTGAGGCTGCCGCTAACATCGTTACACAGTCAGTTGGCCAACTTTTTAGGAATATCCGTCAGCTAGATTGATTCCAATGCTTGGAGGATATTCATTGGGGTTGAAATCCTTTAGGGTCGTCTTAACGGCGGAAATCGTCAGCTTACATTGGATGAGTTCTTTTGGTGCTACTTACCTCAGCACATTGCCTCATCCCAAGGAATATTCCATTTTGCAGCAAGGAAGAAAACACTAAGGCTGGTGTCAGACATGCCTGACTCCAATAGGAAGTGGAAGAATATATATGTTTTTGTACAAGGGACGAATTGGGTATGTCGTCCAGAAGAGTGGGTTACCATGCCTTATGGTTTTGACAACACTTTGGGCATTGTTAAGGAGTCAGATTTAATGTCGTCTCGTCTGCTTTTACTTCGTTTTTTGTCTTTTTAGATTTAATGTCGTCTACCTTTTTATTCTGATGATACTATTTGCTTCCTTTTTCAACAAGCGTCCGGCCACGCATAACTGACGAGCAAGAGGAATTCATCTGTCGGGTCCTTGAAGTTCCATTCGAAGAACGGAAGTGTAGGGACCTGATTACTCTTGATACACTGCATGCCTATTGCGGTGGTTCGGAGCCAACGCCAGCAGCATGTAGATTAAACAATTACTCTCGTCGATGTAAGTATTCTGATGTCTTTTTTCCTCGTCACCATCTGTATGTCGTCTATGTATCTAACTTTGTCAGTTGTCCTTTGCAGAAATGGAGGCAACTAGAATGAGAGCCTTAGTGAGAGCAGCCACTACACGCAAGAAAGAAGAGAAGGAAAAGGAGAAGGGTAAAGAGGTGGCATCCTCGTCAACTTTCAAAGTCATTGGGAAGGGGCTACCTAAATGCAAGGCTGAAAGGAAGGAAGACCGTCCTCCTAATAAAGGCAAGGCTACCCTCCCAACTGAAAGGGGGTTGAGGTTGTCGTCACCTCCTAAACAAGGTCACGGGATTGGCAAAGGCCTGATGACGGTGACAGGCCCCGTCAGCCAAGAAACCCGTCGCCTCCTCACCCATAAGGATTACACCGTCGAGATGGTTGAGTCAATCATCAAGGAGATAGACTTCGATCCTTGTGGTGATCAAGAGACCGAGGACTTGGGGTCGTCAGGTCTTTTTGACCTTTCTAGGGTACGTCTCCTCCCCCTCCCTTAGATACATACACCTTATGACTCTTAATTTTCTAGCTGACAGTTGTCTCACTTTGCAGGTGATGGTGCGTATGAAGGCCCTCCAAGATAGGTGTGCTACCGAGGAAGGGGTGATCCATCGCCTTAGGAAATGTAATGATACCCTAATCGATAAGCAAGCATAGTACAAGGAGGCCCTTCGCATTCTAAAGAAGGAGGTGGAGAACTTAAAGAAAAAGGTGACGGAAGAGGCCGGCCTTAAAGAGAAGGCGGACGCGGCATGGGTAAATTTAGAGAAAGAGCTGACGGCTCTTTATGGGCAGGTGGAGACGGCCAGGGTTTACGCCGTGACAAAGTTCAAGGCTTCACAGGAGTTTATTGACTCTTGTGCCGTCTATTATGGTGACGGGTTTGAGGACTGCCTAAAACAAGCCCATTCTGTCTACCCAAACTTGGGTTTTTCCAAGGTCAGCTTGGACAATCCCTAGCCGTCTACTCCAACTAGCGACACTATCTTTGAGGAGAATAACGACTTTACCCGGTCAGAGCGGGATCCAAAGGATGATAGCGTCGTTCTCGCTCAACCTGTTGTGGAGAAGCCTGATGCTTCTTTAAACCCGTCCCATGAAGCTCAAGATGTTGAAGATCCTACTACTCAAATTGTTCAGGATCCTCCTACCAAAGATGACGAAAACCCATCAGCCCAGAATGTCCAGGACCCTTAGCTTTTTTATTTTTCATTACTATGTACTTTGTCCATTTTCTAGATGATGTTAATGCTCTTTTGGTTTTTGGGCTTTTTATTGTAAACACTTTTTATTCGGTGGCATTTTTCTACGTCTGTTGCTTTAATTGATCTTTATGTGTCTTGATTGGATGTGCTTTCTGTCATGTGAATGTGTCCTTAAGGACTATGTACATTTATTTTTTGGATACTAGGACTATTCCGTCGGCTTGTGGACTTATCCTCGTCCTCTTGTGGACTTAGCCTCGTCAATTTTGTGGGCTTATTAATAGGCTCGTCCATTTTGTGGTCTTATTAATATGTTCGTCCACTTTGTGGTCTTAGTAATATGTTCGTCTACTTTGCGGACTTAGGGTCCGTTTGGATAGAGCTTATTGCTGAAAACTGAAAACTGAAAACACTGTACCAAAATAATTTTTAAATATGTGAATAGTGCCGTGGGTCCCATTTTTAATTTTAAAAAATCTGAAAAGTGAAGTTTGTGGGTCCCGTGAACAGTACACGGGACCCACAAATTTGCTGAAAGTCAACAAAATCGGCTACTGTTCATGCACAGTAGCATGAACAGTAGCCGCTTCTCCTGTGAAACGCGTGAAGCAGAAGGAAAAAAAAAAAAAAAAAAAAAAAAAACGCTGAACGCAGACGCCCCTTTTTTCATCCGTATCCAAACTCAGCCTTAGTAATAAAATTGTCCACTTTATTGACTTATAATAAATTCATCCACTTCGTGGACTTAGTAATAAACTCACACACTTTGTGGATTTATAAACTCGTCCATTACTCTGTGGACTTTTAATAAACTCATCCACTCTATGGATTTAGTATAAAACTCGTTCACTTTGTGGATTTAGTAATAAACTCATCCGCTTTGTGAACTCAGTAATAAGCTCCTCCACTTTGCGGACTTATAATAAGCTCGTTCACTTTGTGGACTTATAACAAACTTGTGTACTTTGTGGACTTAGTATAAATTCGTCCACTTTGTGAACTTATAATAAACTCATCCGCCTTGTGGACTTAGCACAAAACTCGTCCACTTTGTGGATTTAGTAATAAGCTCGTCCACTTTGCAGACTTAGCATAAACTTGTCCACTTTGTGAACTTATAATAAACTCGTCCACCTTGAGGACTTAGCACAAAACTCGTCTACTTTGTGGATTTAGTAATAAACTTGTAGCCTTGTTGGGGCAAGCATGCACTCATGTTATATTTGAATAACTCCTCTTATTGTGATGAATGCATATATAAGTAGAAAATTGTTCCAAAAAGAATAAAACTCAGCCCTTTGGGCTTGAAAAGTACTGTAAATAAAAGTCGACTAAAAGAAATGCCAAAAAGAAAATAAACTAAGAATGAGGAGTAGTATCCTTCATGTTATCTTCTACTGGTAGTATTTCCTGAGATACTTGGCGTTCCACGGATGGTGCAATTTCTGCCCGTCAAGCGTCTCCAAGTAGTAAGTGCCTTTTCTCTGCCACGACGTGACTCTGTAAGGTCCTTCCCAATTAGTTTCAAGCTTTCCTTGGTATGGATCTCTCGTGGTGCCCGTCACCTTCCTCAGGACGAGATCTCCAACCTGGAAGTCCCTGTGCTTGACTTTGGCGTTGTAGTGTTTGGCCATAAGGTCCTGATATCTCGCTAGCCTCTGCTTAGCTGTCGCCCTTACCTCATCAACTAGGTCAAGTTATCGACATATGGCCTCATCGTTCCTCATTTCATCGTAATTGTCCATTCTGTAGCTTGTGAGCTCGACCTCAGTTGGGATGACTGCTTCGTTTCCGTATGCTAATTGAAACAGCGTTTCTCCTGTGAGAGTTTTGGTCGTCGTCCTGTAGGCCCATAGTACGCTTGGCAACTATTTGGGGCCATACACCTTTTGCCCACTCGAGCCGAGTCTTGATGATTCGAAGCGAGGATCGGTTTGTAACCTTAACTTGTTCGTTAGCCTAAGGGTGGGCAGGGGAGGGTAGTGGTTCTTAATCCCTAACTGCGAGCAAAAATCCCTGAAGGAGTCTTTGTTGAACTGCTTCTCGTTGTTTGACACCAAGACCTTAGGGATTCCGTACTTGCAAATGATGTTCTTCCAAACGAAGCAACATACATTCTATTCTGTGATGGTAGCCAGGGCTTCAACTTCTACCCACTTGGCGAAGTAATCTATGCCGACTATTAGGAACTTCAACTATCTCATTGCTATCGGGAATGGGCCTATGATGTCCAGTCCCCATTGAGCAAAAGGCCACGGGGCCACCATAGGGATGAGCTCTTCTGCCAACTGCTTAATGTCGTTGCTAAACCTATGGCACTTGTTGCAGGCTCTAATGTAGGCCTGTGCATCCTTCTGCATGGTAGGCCAGTAGTATCCGGCCCGAATTATTTTGTGCACCAAAGACCGCGATCTTAAGTGATTCTCGCAGATGCCTTCATGGACTTCTCTTATGACATAATCTGCTTCTTCAGGGCTCATGCATCTTAGATACGGGCGGGAGAAGCCTTGCTTATGAAGGACATCTTTTATCATGACGAATCGTGCCGCCTGGACCTTCAGCTTACTCGCAGCCTCCTTACCGTCGTGTAGCGTGGCATTTTTCAAATAGCTATCGGCGTAGTCCAGTCGCTTCCCGAGCTTATTTCCTGTATATCGACGTTATCGGTCAAAGGTGAAAGCTGAACAAAAGAAAGTACCTTCTCGGAGATAAGCATTTTTTCTGGGGATGCAGCTTTAGCAAGGCGATTAGCTTGTTCGTTCTCCTTCCTTGGGATTTGGATGAACTCGGCACGCAACTCGCTTGTTCGTTTCTGCACTTGCTTTTGGTACTTCTTCATTCTTTCTCCTTTGCACTTGTAGTTGCCATTTATCTGACTGATGAATACCTAAGAGTCACAATGTATGATCACACTTGTTGCTCTCGCGGCTTTAGCGAGGTCTAGTCCTGCCACCAGGGCTTCGTACTTGGCCTTATTGTTTGTTATTGGGAAGTCGAGTCAAACCATGCACTCAACTTTGTATCCTTTAGGGGAATGGAGCACTACACCAGCTCCTCCAGCCTTCCTGTTAGATGACCCATCCGTGTAAATGCTCCACTGATGGTGTTCTTATTCCCCTGGCCTTGCATATTAGTAAACTCCGCGATGAAGTTGGCGATTACTTGCCCCTTTATTGCGGTGTGCAGGCAGTACCATATGTCGAACTCACTTAGTTCTATCGCCCATAGCACCATTCGTCTGATGGCTTCAAGGATATTCATTACTCGCTGCAGAGGCTTGTTAGTCAGGACGATGATAATGTGAGCTTGGAAATATGGCTTCAACTTACGGGCTGCAGTAACTAAAGTGAATGCAAGTTTCTCCATTGGTGGGCATCTTTCCTCCGCGCCTCGGAGTGCTCAACTGGTGTAGTACACGGGCATTTGCGTCCTATTTTCCTCCCTGACCAAGGCTGCACTGATGGCAGCTGGGGATACCGCCAAATAGAGGAAAAGCTATTCCCTAGGCTTGGAGGGACTTAGCAATGGTGGGGAAGAGAGGTAGGTCTTTAAATCCTTGAACGCTTGTTGACACTCGACGGTCCACTCGAAAGACTTCTTTAATGTATTGAAGAAAGGTAGGCATTTGTACGTTGCCCGTGATACAAACCTATTCAGTGCTGCTACTTTGCCGTTGAGGCTTTGGACTTCCTTCACGTTTCTTAGCGGCGTCATTTCCATAATGGTCTGGACCTTGTCGGGGTTGACTTCGATACCTATCTGAGATACCATGAAATCCAAGAATTTTCCAGTTGTCACCCCGAATGTGCACTTGCTCAGATTGAGCTTCATGTTGTAAGAGTGGAGGGTGTTGAAGGTTTCCTTGAGGTCGTTTAACTGATCGCCTTCTCTTCGACTTTTCACCAGTATGTCATCAACATAGACTTCGACATTCCTTCCAATCTTATGTGTAAATATCTTGTTCATGAGCTTTTGATACGTCGCGCCCACGTTTTTGAGTCTGAATGGCATCACTTTATAGCAGAATAGCCCTTGGCTTGTGACAAACAAAGTCTTCCCTTGATTGGCTTCATTTAGCTTGATCTAGTTGTAGTTAGAGAAAGCATCCATGAAGCTTAGCAACTGGTGGAGAGCTGTAGAGTCTATGAGAACGTTAATCCGCAGTAGCGGGTAACTATCCTTGGGGCATGCTCTATTCAGGTTCGTAAAATCTATGCACATTCTCCACTTCCCGTTGGCTTTCTTGACCATCACCATATTGGCCAGCTAATCGGGGTAATATACTTCCTTGATGAAGTTTGCGTTTTGAAATTTGCAGACTTCTTCCGCAATAGCCCGATCCCACTCTTGGGCGAATACTCTCTTCTTCCGTCGGACAGGTGGAAAAGTAGGTGATACATTCAACCTGTGTTTTATGACTGAGGGGTCGATCCCTGTCATGTCTTCAAGACTCCAGGTGAAGACATCCTGATTCTCCTAGAGAAAAGTGGTGAGTGCTTGGCGGATAGGCGGACTGGCAAGGGTGCCAATCCTAGTTGTCTGGTCGAGTCTAGAATCATCAAGATGTATCTCTTCAAGTCTTTCAACAGGCTCCGCCACCGCCTAATGTTCTTCTATATTCATGGCCTGAAGATGGTCGTCTATCTCCAACATAGCTATGTAACACTCGCGAGTAGCCACCTAATCTCCACGTAATTCTCCCACTCCATCCTCAGTAGGGAATTTGATCATTAAATGGTAAATTGAAGTTACCGCTTTCCACGAGTTGAGGGTAGGCCTTCCTAAGATGGCATTGTAAGCGAACGAGCAGTCAACCATGAGGAATGTCACGTCCTTAGTGATCTGTTGGAGGTAATCACCAACCGTGACAAGTAACGTGATTGCATCGAGGGGGAATACCCTCGTTTCCCCAAAACCAACGAGCGGAGCGTTAGTCGGAACCAGCCGTTCTCTGTCAATCCTCATTTGCTGGAATGCTGGGTAGTAAAGGATGTCGGCAGAGCTGCCATTGTCAATCAGGACCCGGTGTGTGTTGTAATCCCCTATTCGTATGCTAACAACTAGTGCATCATCATGCGGGTGGTGGAGATGGTGAGCATCTTCCTCTGAAAACCCAATGATGGGGTTGTTGACTTGTGCCATATTGGGAAGAACGCCCGTGAGCTGGACGTTCTAAACCATCCTTAGGTAAGTCTTGTGAGCCTTTTTAGTGGAGAAAAAGGTTGTAGTTCCACCCACGATCATCCTTATGTCTCCTATGGGCGGCCTAGAACGTTCGTTCTCTCGCCGTATGGGTGGCTCTTGTGGTGTGTCCGTCTTCTCTTTGCTGACAAACCTCTGCAACTTTCCTTACCAGATAAGAGCTTCAATTTGCTGCTTTAGGTCGTAGCAGTCAAATGTGTCGTGCTCATGATCTCGGTGGAACCAGTAGTACTTATCTCGAGACCTCTTGTTAGGGTCCCCCTTTAGCTTCCCTGGGAATGTCAAGGCTCCTTCATCTTTGATCTGCATTAAGACTTCATCAATCGGGGCATTTAAAGGCGTAAAGTTTGTAAACCTCCCAGTAGGGGTTTGGATCGCCCATCTTCTCGTCGGCCCCCAATCCTTGTTTTCTTTCGTCTTCTGTCCTGCCATGCTTCCTCTTGTCTTTCGTTCTTCTTAGGTCTATCTTCTCGGGCCAGCAACGCGTTTTCAATGTTCATATACTTGGTTGCCTTGTAGAGTACCTCTGACATAGTTTTGGGGTCATTTTTGTATAAGGAAAACAGAAACTTACCTTTCCGTAGTCCGTTGGTGAATGCTGCCACGAGTATCTTATTGTTGGTCTCGTTAATTGAGAATGCCTCCTTGTTGAAACGTGTTATGTAGGATCTCAGCTTCTCCTCCTCCCGTTGTTTGATATTCATTAGGCACGCCATGTTCTTCTTGTGTTTGTGCCATCTAATAAAGTGCGAGACGAATTGGGCGCTCAACTCTTTAAAAGTGCCGATGGAACTCAGTGTCAACTTACTGAACCATACCTTTGCAGGACCTTTTAGCGTTGTTGGGAAGGCCCGATACATGATTTCGTCTTCCACCCCTTGTAGGTGCATTAGTGTCTTGAAGGTCTCCAGGTGATCGAGGGGGTCCTTACTGTCGTCGTAGGCTTCCACCTGGGGCATGCGAAACTTTGGCGAAAGAGGGAACGAACCGACGGATGCAGGGAAGGGCGAGTCTGTTCGGTGGACTAATTCATCAAGATCGTTCGATACCCATCCTAGGGCGTTCATCATGAAGCCCATTCGTTCCTTCATCATCTGTATCTCGGCTACTATATGTGACTGTGGAGTATTTGCGGCAGACGGATGACTTGTATCCTATCGCTCTTGTTTGGTTCGAGCGTTGCTGCCTTCCGGCCCCTCTTGGTTCCTTCTCTCGGCGTTGGTTCCTTCCTGGTCCTCCTCCTAAGTTTTATGTACCGCGTTCTTTTGGCGCAGTTGCTCTTCTAGATTATGGTTTTTCTTGGTAAGGCGTTCTACAGCTACACCGAGCGTTTGAACTTGTCTTTTGAGGGCGGTTGTACGTGGTTCGTCCCTTTGATTGTTGGTGGTGGTTGCCATTGAGCGAGTGAGTACCATGTAACTCTTTGTCCGGGAAGCGGTAGTATGGCTTACTTCCTACTTTCTTCCCATAGACGGCGCCAACTGATGATGCTGAAAATCGTCAGTGAGCCACACAGTCCTCACGTACTCTAAGCAAGACTTGCACAACACACAGGGAAGAAGAATAACCTATGAAGGGTACCGGTGTGGTATCGGCCAAAGACCCTCCAACGGCCAAGTTAGAGAAATATCTTTTTCATAACTCTAGAATGCCAGAGCTAAGATAAATTAAGCGTACGTTGGTTTGTGAGGGTCTTGGGGTTTTTATAGTAGCATAGGGTTGACATTCGTTTTTTGGCTAAGAAGATCTTTCCTTGTGGGAGAGATCTTTTTTAATTCGCGCATCTTGCGGAATCCTTTCCTTGTAGGAGTCTTTTTTATTAGGATTTATCGTGGGGCATAAGATATTTCCTTATATATTTATACGTGAAGCTTAAGTAAAATATATGCTGGACCTGTCAAGAGTTTCTCTTGCCCTCATCAGCTTCAAGTCGTCAGCTTCTCATTCCGTCTATGCCTTCTGGTTGTCTCATAATCGCACCAAGGATCTTGAGGCGCACCCGTTAGTTTTAGGTTGGACCCGTCAGCTTTATGGTGTCGTTTAAGGGTACACAAGCGAAATCGTCAAATACAATCGGGTCCGTCAGCTTTTACTTAGACTTCAAGAATTACCCTCATCACTTATATATAGAAATACATGTAGGTAGTGGCAGATAATTATTTTGATTTATTTTTAATTAGTGAAATGTAGTGTCTCATGTTATATATATTAAATATAGAATAAAACTTATATATCAATATTTGCGGTGTATTGCTATTTTTTGAAAACATAACCACAAATTGCATGGTACAAGTGTAGCTTTTGCACCTCCACCATAGTTAGCGGCATGCTAACTGCATTTGGTAGTTAGTTTTGGTCAGTTAATGTGTGGTCATGTGGTCGGAGCAGTTTTTTGTGCACCCTTGTCCCTAAGGATATTTAGGGTCTATTTGGGATTCGCTTATTTTGCTGAAAGTACTGTAGATAAAGGTAAAAGTTAGCTGAAATAGTACAGTGGGACTTGTGAATAGTACCAAATGTGCAATGAGACGCATGAATAGTAGAAAAAAATAAACTGAATAGTAAAAGAAGTTGACAAAAATAATCTTGTCAAACAGACACTTAGTCCAAAAAGTCGTTTTTGTGTTAACATTACCTTACCCTATTGATCAACACGCATGTGCATGTCTCAAATCGAAACATTTGAATGAAAGTTGTGCATTGACATAAAGCAACTCTTCACAATTCAAAACTATTACACATATTATGAGCAAGACACCAATAGTTCAACCCCCACCAGGAAAAAAAATATTTTATATATTTTTTATACAAAATAGAGAAATTCTATTCTATCATAATTTAAATGTATATGTATGTGAAGTTCATTTTTGGAGACTTGAACAACGACCCTTACTCCTCCACACCCCACAAGTATTTATACTTGTGGAGTGACCATCGCGCCAAGACAAGAGTGCATGGTGGTACTCCCAGAAAAATCTAGAACTATCACAACTAGTTACTCTCAAAGCACAAAAATGAGAAAGATATATAATCATTGTAATTAATTATTTTTAGTAGCTAAATTGGCATTTCTTACTGTTTCTAACAAAAATATATAACCTCATACAGTCATACATTCTCCAAATTTAAAAGTCTGAGAAATTTCAAAATAGATGATATGATTATTATTAAAACAACAAAAAAATAGTAATCTTATTAAAGTGTAATTCACTTTATATTATAGGTGACTATGTGAAATGATTTATTAATAATTTTATTTCAATTTTAAAATAAAATCAATATTAAAAATTTGGAAAAAAAAATAAATTCCTTTTTTTTGGCTAATAGACATGTATTTTACGACATCCCTAGGACTAATGAGGTTAATAAGAAACTCAAAATTTTGTATAAAGTGGGTTAGTTATAATAATCGTAAGAATGTCTTTATTGCAAATCGACTTGGTCAAATCTTGACTACCAACCAAAAGAAAAAAAAAAATTCCCACCAACTTGATCAAATTTCAGGCAAGATCTGGAACTCATTTAGAGAGAGGGCGGGTGATGTATAAGGTTCAAATTCCCCCTCCAATTTAAAACGTATAAAATAAAGTAGAGCGAGTGAGACAAAGGTTTACGAGGACTCAAGATCTTTGTGAATGAGAAACTTGAATCAAAGGTTTCTTTCTTGGTATTGGTTGTCATTTTGGGGGGGGGGGGGGGGGAGGGAGACATCTTTGTGTTCTATTATTATGGGCATATATGTGAATTTGGGGACAGATCGATGTAGTGGGGAGAGACAAAAAGAAGAGATTTTGATATTGAAAAAAATAGAGCGACAAAAAAATGATAATATATATAGATAGATAGATAGATGCACACACAATTATTAATTTTTTTTGGCAAGGATTTGTTGCAATCTTGGTGGCAGTATGTCCTGCATAAAGGTGGATATGACAATATGTTAAAATGACAATATGTTAAAATGACATCTGTTCTATTTGTGTTTCTCACTCCTCTCTCTCACATGTTCAAACATTATGTAGGACTTGTTGTAACCTTAATTGTAGCAAATTCTAGCTCTTATTTTTTAACTACTCAACAATACATGCAATGTACGAAATATTTCAATAAAATATGATTTTATCTACAAAAAATAATTATTTCTATTTTATTTTTTGTAAATATTTATAGGTTGGGTTCAAATTACAAGTGTAATTTTAAGTAATATTATATTGCTGAATATTTTTTTATTTGATAACAATTTTTTTACTATCTGAGGTTATAAAATTTCAAAATGATTGAGATAAATAATTATTTCATCTTTTAAATGTTTAAATTTCAAGTTTTATATTTTAAAAATATGGATAAAATAGTAAATAATATCTGATTAGTACAAAATTTGGAATGCGTGTTAAGAACATAGAGAATGTGTAATACAATGGTGAGAATTTCAAAATATTAATTCAATAAAAAATTATTAGTTGAAGTACATTATTTAAAGGTATACTAGTGTAATTTGATCTGATCCTATATGAAATCTGATAATTATAATAATAGATATTAATAAACATTTATTTTGATTATGTTTAACTATGAGATATTACAGATGAAATTTAATAGTTATGATATTTTATTAATTGGTATTTAACTATTTATTATGTTTGTGTTTTTATATAGAAATATTTAATATATAATTATGGTAATTACTAATATATATTTATTATGATGAGTAATGCTAGAAATAAAAAAAATTTTATAAAAAAATTTACAAACTGTTGATGTGATGAGTGGTTATTGGCAAATGAAAAAAATGTTATAAAATGTTAGACACATAAACCAATAAGAAGTTAGACACATAAACAGTGTGTAAAAATGTTATAAAATAGTTTGTAAATTTAACATTACACTTATTTTGATTGAATTTTTTATAGAAAATATTAAATATTAAATTTAATACTAAAATTTTGATCATCATATAGTATTTAAATAATTATGGTATTTTATTAATTGGTATTTAACTATTTTTTATGTTTGTGTTTTTATATAGAGCTTTTTAATATATAATTATGGTAATTACTAATATATATTTATTATTATTGATTATTTTATAGAAAATATTAAATATGACCATTATATAGTATTTAAATAATTATGGTATTTTATTTATTGGTATTTTATAATTAGATATTATACAGATGGAATTTAATAATTAGGTATTTTATTAATTGGTATTTAACTATTTATTATGTTTGTATTTTTATAGAGAACTATTTGATATATATATATATATATATATATATATATATATATAATGAGTTATGCTAACGAGTGCCATTAGGATATTGGTTAATAATCCATTTTAGGAAAGTTTTGATACCACTTTTATGGGAAATGAAAAAAGCTGTCATTATGTAATTTTGGTAATTATTAATATATATTTAGTATGATTGATTTTGTATAGAAAATATTAAATATGAAATTTAATACTAAAATTATGGTCATTATGTAGTATTTATTAATAGGAATAATTTATTATTGTTTTTTTAATTTGGAATTATTAAATATAAATAATTGATATTTATTAATAGATATTTATTATAACAGTGGTTGTATATAAACTATTGAATATGAATTTGATAATTATGGTATTATTTAATGGGCATTAATTATGGTTGTGTATTTATATGGAACTATTAAATATATAATAAGAATTTGATAGTTATGATATTATCTAATGGGTATTAATAATGGTTATTTATTTATTTATTTATATGGAACGTTAAATATATAATAATTGATAATTATTAGAAAATATTTATTATGATTATGTTTTATATGAAATATTAGATATGAATTTGATAATTATGACCACCTCACACCCTTGGTGCGGTGGTCACTCCATAAGTATAAAAACTTGTGGGGTGTGAGGGGTAAGGGCTAAGATTCAAGTCTCCAAGAGGGAGTTTCACACATCTTTACACTTAGATTATTCTAGAATAGAATTCTATCTTGTATCAATTTTTTTTTTGATAATTATGGTATTTATGAATAGTTATTAGTTATGGTTAGGTTTTTAAATAGGAATTACATAATATATAATTATGGTAATTTTTAATAGTTACTGTATTTATTATGATTGCATTTATATAAGAAATACTAAATATGAAATTCAATACTCATCTTAAAAATATTATGAAATTTGATAATTATGGTAATTATTTATAGGTATTTGTTATGATTATTTTTTTATGTGCAATTATTAAATATATAATTATGATATTTATTGATAGATAATTATTATGTTTTTTTTTATAAATGGAATATTAAACATGAATTTAATTACTAGGTTATTTATTAATAGGTATTAGTTATGGTTGTGTTTTTAAATAGGAATTACATAATATATAATTATGGTAATTTTTAATAGATACTACATTTATTATGATTACATTTGTATAGGAAATATTAAATATGCAATTTAATACTCATCTTAAAAATATTATGAAATTTGATAATTATGGTAATTATTTATGATTATGTTTTTATGTCTAATTATTATTTATAGAACTATTTTTTTTTGGAGTAGAATTATTTATAGAACTATTAAATATATAATTACGATAATTGTTAATAAATATATACTTTGATTTGTTACAATAATTTTTTTAGGATGATTTGTTACAATATTTAGGATTATATGGTTTATTTATTTATTTAGGTATGAAGTTTGAAAATTATAGTATTTATTATTATTCATTTATTATGATTGTGTTTATATGTGAAACTATATATTCTACTATTAGTTATTTGAGAAATTATTATGTACTCCCGGAGTACCATAAATACGTATTCTCTCCTTTCACATGAATGGTGGATTTCATTAATTAAATTTATGATGGGGCCTACCATTCATGTGAGAGGGAGAAGTACGCATTTATGGTATTCCAAGAGTACTTAATAATTTTCCTAGTTATTTATTTTGATTGTGTTGTATATGGAACTATATATCTTACAATTTAAAGCAAATATAATGTGTTAAGATTTTAATGGCTGTTTTAAATAAATAATGGAATTTAAATTAAAAAATACCCCTTATTTTGTTTGTAAATTATGAAGACTAAAATGATAAGGTGGCACAATTGTATGATTTCAACCAAAAATTGATTTTATATATTTTTTTTTTGATAAGTTGATTTTATATATTTATTAATAGACAATAAATTTGATTCTATTTGTATATGAAATATTAAGTATGAAATTTAATAATTATGAAATTTATTAATATGTATTTATTATGATTGTATCTTTATGTGGAATTATATAATATATAATAGTGGTAATTTTTGATAGATATTTATTATATAAATTTTTTCATATTCTATAGTCGGTAACTCATGCAATGTATGAGAAAATTTTATCATTATAGGATTTTTTGATAAATTATAGATGGGCCGGGTATAAGGAAAAAAAATTAGAGAATAATGTTAGGATTTTTGAAAAAATATAAACTTTTTAAATAGAAAAAGTTGCCGTTTAACTAAAATTTAACCCAAAATTTGAAGTACTTAATGTGAATCCTCTAACGTTCCATCATGATACTCATTGATCAAAACCTCAGAAATGAAATTTGGCAAAAAGAGATTTTTTTTATATAAATTAGTTAAAGATGAACTCTTAGCGCACCCAAGTTTCTCTAAAAACGGATGGAGCCCTCTTTAGACTTAAAGGGGCCATGGCCTCTCAAATTCCAAAATGTTTTAAATATTTTATGTGTCTTTTGGTTAAAATTAAACTTTTTGCCTTCAAAAAAAAAAAGAAAAAAAGAATTGGCGCCACTCAAATTCATTTTTTTATTGAAATAATATGCATTACAATATTTTTAAGTGGTTCTAATACATTAATAATTAAGGCATGTGGCTAAATAAAATTCATTGTCAAATCCAAAATAAAAGACATATTTGATATGAATAATAAAATATAATCTAAAGAATTCAGAAAAAAAAAAAAAAAAAAATCTAAGGAGTACTTTTAGGTCTTGTCATCCCATTTTCAACGGTGCACTCACGAATAATGTGTTTAACATGTTTTCAAAATTTTCTTCAATACTTAAATTTCCCCTCAATTTTTTTTCTTCTTACTTGATGGTATTTAATATGTTTCATTTTTAACTCACGAAAGAATGCAAAGTCACAGGAGATGTCAATTGAAAAGAAAAGAAGAAGAGTTTTTTAAGAGACTGATTGATCGAAATGATATTCTTAAAATGATTATTGATTGGTATATGGCTATTGTTTTGTTATTTGTGAGCCAAATAATTTATATATATATTAGGCGTATAATGTATTCCACAAATTTGTTAGTATTGTAATTTGCAAGTTGTAAATGAAGTTTTTTTTTTGGGAAATATACATTCAAATGCTTAAGAGGTTAAGGTTATGTTTGGTAACAGTTTTTGTTTTCTATTTTCAAAAACTTGTTTTTAAAAATATAAAGAAAAAACAATTTTTTTTTTTTTTTTTAAATCAAAAACATGTTTGGTTAGTTGAAATTAAAACAATAGTTTTTTGAAGAAAACAAATAGAAAATACTAAAATATTTTCTTGAGAGGAGGGAATGGAATGGAATGAAAAAAATAATTTTAGAATATTCTTCTCTTCCTTTGTTTGGGAGTTTTAATGGAGGGAATAGAAAGTCCATTCCCTTATTTGGGAGTTTAAGTGGGAGAGAATGGAATGGATAAGAGGGAACACTCATTTCTCTCTATTCCCTTAAAACCTCAAATTTTCATTCTCCCGAAATTGGGAGGAATGGGAGGGAATAAAATTAGATTTAATGAATTTTTTATTAAAACTCCCAAAATACCCCTATATATTCAACCTTTTATTATAAAATAGGGGTCTAATAGTAATATTGTCATAAAATGATTCCATTCCATTCCCTCCATGTTACTCCCAAACAATATTACTTACATTCCATTCATTTTCATTCATTTCCATTATTTTATTTTAAAATATCCAATCAAGGTTACCTAATTCCATTTCATTTCATTCCATTCTCTTATGATCATTCCATTCCATTCCCTTGTGAACTCCCAAGCGGAGCCTAATGCTAACTCATTAAATGAGACATATTTATTAAATTAAATGTGTATTTTTATTATTTTTGAAAGTTAGAAACTGAAAACAACTTTTTGCATGTTTTTAGTTTCCTTCACAAACTGAGTTTTGAAAACAATTTCTGTTTTTGGTCCATTTTGAGTTGCTAAACAAGTTTTTCAATCTCAAAAATAGAAAATTGTTTTTGAAAACAAAAAATAAGTAAAAAAAAAAAAAAAAAACAGTTACCAAACATACCCTAATAGTTTCAATAAAGTCAAAATGATCTAATAACACATGAATAAGCTATAACTATACTACAAATATCATATAATTACTTAATTTAGATTAAATTTTGTTTATAAAACTTTATTGATCTTCAATTTTTTAATTACATGACTTATTCAATTTTATAAGAAAAATAGTATTTTAAAAAAATATATATGATGTTAAATCCAAAAAAATTAATTAATTTAAATTTTTTCTATAATTTTAGTTTAGTTATCACTCACAAAATGTAAAAACTTTCGTCACCATTTCAAATCAAATAGCAAATGTATACGAGAAAGAGTGTGTATATATATTAATTTCAAGAAATTTTATTTTAGTCCTAGAAGTCGCGAATTCTATAGCAGATTTTGGGTCTGTCCCTAGCTAATTACAAAAGCACCATTAATTATCTAGCTAGGGACAATTTCTTCGTCCTTTTATTTATTTATTTTTCATAGTTATAGTTCAAAAAGAACAGCTTTAACAATTGTTAATTTTCAACGATGGAAATGAAGAACATATTTCCAAAATTAGTTTTTCAGACACTGAGACTTATTATAAATATTGGAGTGTTCTTGCACTCAGCAAACAAGCATGGGATATAGAAACATAAACAAAGGAAAGCTGGAATGTTCTTTTGTTCCAGGAAAAAGACTATGAGACACCAACATATGTCTCTTATTTCTCTTGCAAAGTTTTTTTAAATAGGAGTCCATGCTTGATTCACAGCTGAAGAGCTAAATCAAGCTTTTTGGCATCACTGGCCTCCGCGGCTTGCCGGCCTTCAGGAGTTTCTTTTTCATAGAAACTCATTGCATGTAACAAAGCCATTTTCTGAGCTGCTACAAGCTTTGATGGTTGGTGTAGTATTGCACCACTGTCAGAGTCTTTGTTCTTGTTAACCTGCATTTGCATATTTGGAAATTCTCTCTGACTTGAGTGTTGGCTCCAATCCACCAAGTGACTAGGCTGTACCGCAGAGTAAACTCCACCCTCATTCTGTGTGCCAAAACAAGGCAAGGAAGTGATGGGTTGAGACAACAACTTTGCAGCTTGTGGATGCAAGAAAGATGTGTCTGAATAAGGGCTTTTTGAAATCAAGTCCATCAGCTTTGACTGTAATTTCCCCAATTGACTTGGCTGCACCTGGTTACCTACTTGTGTAGATTTTGGCATCATCATCATCTCTACATTCGTGTAGTTGCTGGACATGTTTGTGACCCCATAATTCCCAGCATTACTACTCATATTTTCCTTTCCAGCAAAAGGGAAATGTGAGCCTAACCCAAGCTGTTGGCTTTGATTTTGATGAGCAATTTTCCTAGGAAGATGGTCCATGTTGTTATCATCAGTACTAACCATTTTCCCCTTGCCTTTAGAATTTGGAACCAAAAAGTTCCCATCTTTACGTCTGTTGGCAGCTATTTCTCCTGAGGAACCAATCGTAACACCCTTTGTGCTATTGAAGTGAGCGTTTTCAATTGGTGGATTGCTTCCAATTCTCAGTCTGTCAGATGGGGGCACCATGCCTCTTAGATAAGTTCTATTTAGGTCCATTCTGCTCATGTCTCCGCAAACCATCTTTCCTTTGTTGGCACCATCTTTGATATTAATCCTGTGACTGCTGGAGTGGGTGCTTTGTTCTTTGGAGGGATCACTATGAATGTTCAATGGCATGTTGGCGCAGGCATTGACATTCAAATCCCAAGGAAAGTCATGGAGGACACTCTGAGTCTCAGGCATTTTGCCTTTGTTAACACCACCCAGAGAAGCAGGAGGCTGCATGAGAGATGGTCCAGGAACTTGATAATTTGGAGTCATTGCCGGAGGGAGTATTGGAGTACTCTGGGATTGATTATGTGAAGCTTCAATCTGCAGATATTGCTCCAATTTCCTATTGGTAACCGTTTGAGCCATTGGTCCCAACTCTTTAGCAAACCGCATCAGACTTTTTTTGTAATCAAGGTCCGCATTAGTAATCTACAGTGTATACATATATCAATCAGCATAGACATGGAGAAGTATCCAACAAAAAAAAAAAGTATCAAATAATCAATATGAAGATTTTTTTGCTAGATAATCAATATGTAGATAGCACACAAAAGTTTAGCAAATTAATATATTTTGACTTGTACTTGCATTTTTAACCCCCAAGAAAAAAGCATGGTTTACTCCCAAAGAGAATCTTTCAGATTCATTAAAATCAACACCTTCATAAAATTAAAATATCGAGTTCCATAAAAAAGAACACGCATATATATGCACGCATGCATAATGCTAAGAGTGTGAGCCAATGACATAATTCTAGGGCTAAAAGGGCCTATTTACCATGGTTAGGACATGTACTTAACACATAAAAGCCGGCAAGCTTAAGACATTCAAAAAGCATTCTTCTATATATTTGAAGCACCTTCGGTGGAAAATCTCTCCTGATTTTTCAACTAGTTTCAAATTGTTAAAGTTATTGAGTGAAAAACATGAACAAGAGAGCAAACACGAATTTTTTTGTGATTTAGCCTAATGGCCTACATCTACAATGAAAGCCCTTGATGGCTACATATTGTCTATTAAGCTCTTGTGTTACAAATGAACCCAATGTAAGATTTATATACTAGAAAATACTAAACTAACCCCAGATTAACCATAAACTAACCTGAGGTTACTTTACTTGTTTTACAAGTACGTGTGCCTACAATTGGTTTGGACCCTAAATTAATACAAGAGAAGTGCTACTTCCACAACATTTTTACAACATTTTTACAACAAATCATAGGTGGTTAGTTGTTATTGGTTCAAATTTGAACCTAACACTAAGATTACTTTTTTGCCCCAACAATAACAACCAGTAACATCTTGCCACTTAAGATTTGTTGTAAAAATGTTGTGAAAATGTTGTGGACATATCATTTCTCTTAATACAAACAACTCTTGTTGCACTACTAAAAGATGCAAGTAGGATTGTAAAAGATCTAAGCCAAGCCAAATATTTAAAGTTCAAGATTTTTCATTTAATTTTATTTCAACCACAAATCGGACTCAAGTTGATCACTTAATTAGATTATATGTCCAAACATAATCTATTATTTTTGTCAAAACAATGCTCAAACTTCTTCATAAGATAATTAATTTTTTATTTTCTCACATATTAGTAAACATCACGACTAACAATTTTAACCCATTCAGAAATCTATGCTAATGATATATAATTAAATTATTGACACTATATTATTTAAGTTACTTAAATGAGAATATTTTAGTTGATAAACTTATAAATGTTAGATTCACCAACCATATAACCTTATATAGTTATATATAATTTTTGCTACGGAAAAAATACTATTTATTGATATTATATTATCAATATATAGTCTAGATTGTATTTTTCTTCGAAAAACAAAAGTAGAAGTTGGTAGACCAAATGCACTGTTAGAGATGAAGGCTTAACAACTTGATTTTTGTTTCCTTAAAAGGTTTAGCAGATGGATTGTGCTAGGTTGGAAGAATGGAGAGGATTTGGAAATAATGACCCAAAACAAATCATAGATCAATTTATTGGTCTTCTCTGATCCTCCAAACAAATGTTGGGTGCTTACTGTTGTTTATGGGCCGCCATACAAAGCAAGGAGAGTGAAGTTATAGGATATGCTCTCCAAGGTTGGGAAATCATTTACAGCCCCTAGTTCTACGTGAAAAAATTTCAGATCACAATTAATTGTACACTTATTTTCATAATTATCTAATGTAATTGACTGTGAGTGGTGGAAAAAAAAAAAGAAAAAAAAAGTAAGTTTACGTGAAAGTGACAGGCAGCCAATCACAGTTTGTCTTATAGAATAGTTGTGAAAATGAATATGGAATTGGTTATGATTTTAGAATAACTCAACTTTACTTTAGGGGACTTCAACAACCTCTAATAGTTGAAGAAGATTGGGGGAAGATGGGTAGGGAGTCCTCCACAAGTGGGTTCATAGGCTTTTTGAATATGGAAAATATTATTTCACACTAGTTTATATCATCTGTTTCACATAAATATCCATAATTGATGCAGAAATGTACGCATGAAAATGGAGGTAAAATAAACAAGAGTAAGAGTATAAAAGCCGAGAAATTAATTAATCTAGGTTTCTGTGGTAACATCTTGACTTGGTCAAACAAATTAGTAGGCATACACAACATCAAAGATCAAAGAATGGCTGGACAGAGCAGTTGCAAATATTGATTGGAGAGTAATGCTCTCAGGTGAAAAGCTCAAATACCTTCCAGCCATAGCTTTAGATCACTTTCCCATTGAATTCAGATAAATAGAGAATTCTCTACTGTGTATTATTTGGACTAGATTAGACATTAAGGTCTTACTATTTTGGGGGAGTGCTGTGAATGCATGTGTACTAAAAGACTTTCTTTCTTTTCCTTCCCTCCCCAACACCAGTACGTGTGTTTATGTATGATATACTTACATGAACAATTGGTTTTGGAGCACTGTAGACTGATGAAACTAGTGCCTCATTCCCATTGGCAAAAGGGGTACAAGGCCTATATGTTTGACGCTTTTCTGTTTCAAAGCCATCTCTAGACCCTGTTCGAAACGAAGGAAGAATTTAGAAATCTTCCTGCCTACTCCATTAGAAGATAAATGCAGAGAATAAGAGAACTTCCGCAATGGTATAAAATATTTTGTAAACAAAAATGAGAAAGAGAGGTTCAATTAACACATATAGTTCAGGATTTTTCTATAATTTAATCGCACACAAGAAACTACTGCAAAATTAAAAAAGAAAAACAAGAAGCTATTGATAAAAAAGGGTTTAATTTTATCAACTCCTGTATGTGTTCAGTGTTTAAGGGACATATATCAAAGATATGGTTTCCATCAGGGTTTGAATTTTGAACTTAATGGTCGGTCTATTTTGGTGTTTCTTTGTAGAGATGGACCATAAAAGCAACACGGTCTACTTTTTGGTGAAACGCCAAAATTCACATTGCCACATCTAGCAAGCTTAGTGCAGGGACCTCTGGATTCACCTTGGGGATTCCTACCTGGGCGTCTTCTTGCTGGAGAGACCGCCAACCCAAAATTCTGTGGATTGGTTTTCAGAGTATGAAAAACCTTCTGTGCCAGTTCATGTATACCACGTGCCTGGATATCATAAAATATGGATTAATATTGAAGAAAATTGAGTTCTCCTGGTAACATACATATTCTTTCTAAAGTATGATATACCGCAAGAACCATTTCTAGTGTAGTATGATATGCCACAAGAACCATTTCAAGTGTACCTCTCTATAGAATATGGTAGTGGGTGCATTAAAATGCATTGCATTGCAGGAAACTAGAAACACATCACGCTGTAGAAAATTCAAAGAATTGATAATCAGTTAATAGCTCAAATGAGAACTAGTGCATATAATAATTCTCAAAGGTAGATCTGCTTTAATTAAATTTCTCTCCCTGAAGATACAGAGGTCTTCACATATGGACCAACCTGCTTACATACTTGGACATAAATACTTAGTGATATCAACTTGGTCGTCATTCAAACTAGACACTGAAAATGAGAGCAAAAGGCATAGAAGCATACCTCAAATTGTGCTAAGCTTGTATACATTCCATGCTGAAGTTTAGCCCTCATTGTGCCAAAATCCATTGGCTGCTTTATGATTTTGTGATAGTCCTCCACCTTCCAAAAGCAAGAAATCCATTAGTATTTAGATTTGAATTTAATATACAAAACATTTTGAACAAAACATGTAGAGACACCAAAAAAAAAAAAAAAAAACAACCACTAACCTCTTGAGGATTAACTGGCTGAGCAAATATTGCATGTGTGTCTCTCCTGAATAGGGAAGAATAATTAAATTAGAAAACCTTGTAAGCAAGGAATTCGCATGATATTAAGTTATTCAGGTAGTGGAATTGATTCCTTTTCAAAACCAAGTCAGAAAATTATCACAGTAAAGAGTTTACCTTTGCAGTATATCAAGGACAAGCTCGAGCGCTCGTTTTTCTGGCATTTGTTGAAGAAATGAAGAAGTTGCTCGTGGATCTAATACAAACACAAGAAAAACCACTAATTAAACATCTTAGTGATTAAGATCTTAGAACAGGAGAACATAAGCTATATACGTTTATATACTAATACTAGTCTCACCATTTCTGATTGCAATACCTCCATACTTTCGGTTTTCTCCAATCTGCATGCAATAAAAACGAGAAGCACATTAACAACATAAATATATTTGCAGGCCATGAGGAGTGCAACCCTCATGTCAACTCATTTAGTATGGCAGTGAACATCTAAGTCCACAAAACACAGAATTTTCCTCCAATCCAAACCCAATGCCTGATGGTTTAAGATAATCTATGTGTACCTTTTTTTTACTTAACATATTTAATAGTTATGTGACTTGTTTAAATGGTAGTTTAATAAATCATGTAATTTAAAACACATGAGTGGTTTTATTATGATCTGCAATGTAATGAGTTAGAGAAGATTCTTGCAGCACAGTTTGGAAGAAAACTTTGTCCAGAAGAAGCAGAAGAGAGAGACCTGTTGAGATGGGTAAGCAAGAGAAGTGGCAGCTACATCTTGGAGTCTTTTGCGCTTGCAGACCCTCCTGCGGCCGTACTGCCTGACAGTAGTAGAAGGTGCAGTTGTACGTGAAACTAGACCATGTTGGTGCTTCTGATCATGCACTTGTTGCTGAGAATGCAGCAGGACCTCAGCTTTGTGTTCCACCACTTCCTCAGCCTCCGTCTTCTTCATCTTCATCTTCATCTTCATCTTTCTCTTCCTTTCCTCTTCCAATGCCAATATTCGGGCACTCCTCCTCCTCCCCATTTCTGATATATGTCCTCCCTCCTCAGCCATTTTACTACGTAAAACAAATAAACATTTACACAATTCATATGTACTTTGCTACTATCTCAGAGTTTCAACTAAAATGTCTTCCAGTTCTTAGGCCAATTAACACGAGAAATGCCAAAGTAAACATTAATATAATAACTTCATATGTGGTTCATCACATTTGATTCTTGCTTTTCATCTTGCTCTCTCTCTACATTGACGATGTAAACTCATTTAATAATTAATAGATAGGATTTTAAAAACAACACGATCAAAAAAACCTTTAAAAGAAATATAGATAATTTGTATATATATGTATGTATTGTGTGTGTGTGTGTGTGTTTTATAGTATCAAAGTCACTCATCGAATATATTTAGATGTTCATAGTATAATAAAATTATATCTACTCATTTAACAATTAATTAAATAATAGGATTTTAAGAATATTAAATTGTCCTAAAAAAATTCTAAGGTTGCTTTTTGGATTTAAAGATTTAATATCAAGAACTTTTTTTTTTTTTTGAGAAACAAATAATATCAAGAACTTTGAAAATTAATTATTAATGTAAATTGTTTGATTAAATTTTATAGTACATGATAATTTGAGTTTTGGAAAATTTATTCAAAAAAATTACATATGATATTATAAATTTGAAATAATATCATACACTTAATTATATCAAATCCACTTATTAAAAAAGGCTCAATTTTTTCCTTAAATTTTATCATTAGAAAAAATAGTCATTTTACACTTTATTTAATTCATTTAAACTAAAAATTGAAATCTAAATAATTCTCGAAAAATACCTCCATTCAGACTAATTATATATATATATATATATATATATATATATATATATATATATATATATATAATCTGTAGATGTTTAAACCATGAGCAAAATATAATGACTAAATGACACTTGTTAGTAGTAGTATCATAGTTTTATAAATTGGATCGGACCCATTGGTTAGACGAGATTTGAACACTAAACGGATCTAGTAAAAAAGGCCAAACTAGTAGTTCAATTGGTAAAAAAAAAAAATTAAACCATTTTTCGGTTTTTTTATTGTTTCGGTTTCTAAAACTATAGTCATACTTCGTTATCTTTTTCTTAGAGAGAGGATAACGATGAAAATAATAGAGAAGAAAATGAAAATTAATAAATAAATAAAATTGAGACAAATAAAATCCAGTTGTTAAAACCCTTAAACCACAGTCAACATAATATGACTCTGATTACAGTTTTCACCAAGATTGATAAATATAGTTTCATTGTTGGTCCTTCTATCTCCCATACACCTTTGTCAATTGAAATATATATATATATATATATATATATATATATATAGACACATAGACGTATAAAATTAATCATACACTTCCATTTCATAATTCACGCTGTTATCTAAAGATATACGACAATATATTAATATTATCAAATCGAGTTGGGGAGGGACTACAGACTACAGAGGTTGATGTCAACCACACATCCCACCCCCCCCCCCCAAAATTTCATAATTCACGCCGTTATAAAAAGAAATACGACAATATATTGATATCATCAAATGGATCGAGTTGGGGAGGGACTATAGACTACAGAGGTTGGTGTCAACCCCCTCCCCCCCACAGACTCACATCCAAATATGACAGGCTCTCTTTGTCTTGCTTTCCACTATCAATTTATATACATACATTAAAAATATATATATATATATATAATATAAATATTATATTTTATATATATGTAAATTTTTTTTATAAAGTTTTTAAAATTAATTTTTAAGAATTTATGATTGTTATTGTTGTTGTTGTGTGTGTGTGTGTGTATATATATATATATATATAAATTCCTGACGAGAATCTACCAACCAAAAAATCAACAGAATGACTGAAAGATTGTGAATACAAAAAAGAAATCTCAAAATTGATAGCACAGAAATAAGTATAAAATAGATAAAAATCCCAATTTTGATTTAAACACTAGGCTCAAAACAGGGGGTTTTGAAGTAAAAACTCCACAATTTGAAACCTTTCGGTGTACTCTATCAAATGAAATGGCATGTACTTTGAGATCTATAAAGATCTTGACTGAAATAGAAAACCATGCCAGGAAGGCCTAATCTTTAACACCCAAACACGAAAAAAAGGAAAATACAATAAAATAGGTAAATGTGGTAGAACACCGGATCTACAATAAACACAGAAAGATCAATTTGAGCAAAGAACAGTAGGAACAAACCTAATAGGAAGAGATCAGCTTGTTAAACAAATGAAGCACCACTTAATGCCACAAACAAAGGCAAAGGAGGAAAGACAAAATTACCAAATCAATTCTTTCTAATCAACAAGTGAAACCTTCCCCCTCTTTTCCCTAGTCAGAATCTCTCTGAAACTAAGCAAATCTTTCAGTGGTTCTTGATTTAAAGGAGCCCCATAAGCCAAACATGGTCACACACAAAGGATACCTAAATTAACTCTGGTTCCTTAAGCGCGGTTTTAAATTGTAATGCTCCGTAGTATTTTCGGTGATAAGGTTAGGCGTTACATGGAACGATCCATTCGACAAATGTACAGTGATTGGATTCCCTCTTTAAAAATTCCTAACTTCCAATTTGGTTTGATGCGAAATTATTACGCCACATTAGGTAAAAAGCCTTGCATTTGGTGGCGTCGTTATCAATATGACAAAACTATTATGGTAAGCAGCATTAAAGCTCAAAACGCATTCCGCAACCCCAATGTTGAATCACAACTCAGCAGGTCAGGCATGATATCTGTGTGCACAAGTTTACTATAAGTTGAAGAACATAACACACATGCAGTGGCAAAATTATACATCAGGAAATATTTCAGTAAAGCCTACACAGATAGTCCTGCTGTTGGCGTATGCACATCAGAAACAAGTTTCGCAATTTTATCATAATCAGATGAAAATGACCAAGAAGTTGTCAGTTCTGATAACAATTGACATAAAATCTTAGTTCCTTTCCCCTTTGATACAGAAAATGTATGAATGGATTTAATTAAACTTTAATCCTGAGCAGTCTTCATCACTAGTCCACCCAGTCCAATCCCTGCCCAACTTACAAAATTTGAGTAAAAAAAAGTCACCTCAAATTGCACTGGTGAGACATAGATGCAATCACCCATCAATTGCCCAAAGCGCCTAAATGCACCTCATAGGCAACTTTTTTTTTGAATATATGTCAACTTGAAAATTGTTTATGCTAAGCATAGTCAAAGGGTAAAATAGTCAAAAAAAAGAAACTATATAAGTTCCATTTTCTTTTACAATGTTTCTTTCATTTTTCTGTTTCAAGGTCATGACTTCAAGTTGATGGCTGTATCAAATGCATCCACAGTGTTGTTTTGCTGTCCCCACAACTGTGCATATCTTCCTGCCTTTGATAAGAGAATTTCATGGGGTCCATTTTCAACGACCTTCCCATTCTCCAAAACTACAATCTGATTATTACATTTTGAAAGATGGATGAGTAACATATAGGAGCATTTAATATGCGCAGGGTACACAATATGGCACATAGGAAATGCACGGAAAACTTGGTAATCTATTATTAAGTGCCATTGTTTTAAGGTATGGCTGACCTGTAGTGCAGGTGTGTACTAAAATCAGTGGTATAAATAAAAAAAGCAAGGCATATTGGAGGGAATTGGTGAATTTAAATGGAATATCCGGCTAAATATTTGAGGGAACTAGATAATTTAAATGGGATGGGATCCCATCCCCATAAGATTTGCGCATAATTAATACCAAGAATGCCTACCTCATCACATTGCATTGCAGTGGTAAGCCTATGAGCAATGAATATTGAAGTTCGATTATTTGCTAGGGACTTCAATGCACTTAAAATCTCCGCTTCTGTTGTGCTGTCCAGTGCACTTGTAGCTTCATCACACAATCTGGAGATAACAGATCAGATCCACAGAATTAACAAAAAAAACAATTCAACTCATCTTTTTCCTCTATATATGGAGAAGTCCATCAATAAACATTCTGACCAATATTTCGTAATATCACATATGCCTATAAATGAAATCAGTGACCCTAATTAGGCTTAAAACTGCAGATGTAGCCTAAATTAGACCAAAGTTAATTGCTGATGGCTACAATGTACCAAAAATCAATCATCCGTGAGGGAAATGTTTGAGGAGTTTGCTCATAAGATCAAATCTGAAAGCATGTAATGTGGCCTAGAGAATTATTGCAAGCTCCAGAAAACATACCAAAAACTACCAACATAGAGAGAATTTTTAAACCATACAAATTTGGACAACATAATCATCCTTTGTTACTCAAGAATGTGTGCGTGCATGTAGCGTATTGTTACTCTAAGTTCACTATATTAGGAACTAGGTGCTATTTATGAGAAAATAAATATAAAACCTGGATGATATTTCAAGGACAAAAATAAAACTATATCTTTTTATGTCCCTAAAATATAGTTTAGGTTCTTTCTTCGTCTCTAAAATATAGTTTTATGCGGAATACACTAGCAACAAATTTAATGAAAGTGGACAAATGGATGAAATTGGTGGCATTTTAAATTTTTAGGCATGAGAATAGAACTTTTTAAATTTTAGGGACGAAATAGAACAAGTACCTATATTTCAAGGATGAAGAGAATATTTTTGTCAAAAATGATCTATCAATTATAACTAATTTATTTCTCAATTAGCAACTTTTATTGGCAGAGGCAGAATAAGACTTAATTGAATGATATACCTAAAACAGACAAAAACAACACATCTCAATTATAACATAGCAATTTGATTTGAACATTCTCCAAATAATGAGAAAGGAAAACAGCGAATTCCAAAATGTTCAACAGAGAAAGACATCATCAAAGATGAGTTCTCCAGGAGCAGAAAGAAAGAATGGTTCTCAAACTCTCATGCCTACTGCCCGCATGCCAGTTTATCCTTATGCATTTATGGTACTGAATGTATATTCACCTACCTAAGTATATAAATGCACACAAATGTGAATAAAAATAAGGCGTAAATGCACTTTTAGTCCCTACATTTTGACCCGATTTCTATTTTGGTCCCTACATTTTATTTTTACCACTTTTAGTCCCTAAACCAATTAACGCGTAACGTTTAAATCCTTACTGTCACCCAACTAACAGAAAATGCTGACGTGACTAACGGCACAGTAAAATAATAATTAAAAAATCTATTTTCGCATTAAAAAATTGCCACGTCAGCATTTAAATTAATTTTAATTAAATAAAAAAAATTAAAAACAAAATTATTCCGTATGCATCAAAATCAAAACTCACTAACAAACCCAAATTTTTTCAAAACTCACTAACAGATCCGTCACAACTAAAACTAACCCAGCTACCAAAACAACAAACACTAAAACCCAATAACCAAAACTAATAGCAAAGAGAAAGAGAAAGAGAGAAGAATTGATGCGCGAATCCTCCTCCTCCACAGCAATACAAGTCACACAGTCGCATATGGGTGCGCGAATATCTTTATCAACGCCGTTTTTGCGAACTTGTATAGCTTTTGGGTGGGTTCAGATGGAGTTTTGATCGGCGGAAGGAGATCGGGTGGGTTCTGATGGAGTTTTGATCGGCGTGGGTTCTCTGGAGATCGGAGTTTTGATTGGTGTATATGGAGATCGGGTTTTGATTGCGTGGGTTTCGTTTCGATGGGGTTTTGATCGCGTGGGTTCTATGGATCGGAGTTTGATTGCGTGGGTGCTGAAATAATGGGTTTGCTGGGGTGATTGTTGATTTGTGTGATTTGTTCAAGCGCTTCGACGGCGTTGATGAAGAGGGAGAGTTCGACACGCCGCCGCCACTGGGGTTGCTGGCTTTTCGTTTCTGTGCTGGGTTTGACTGGGTTTGATCGGATCTAGGTTTAGAGAAAGAGATGGTGGGTGCTGGGTTCGACTGGGTTTGCTGAAATCTGGGCTTTCTCATCGGTGATCGTTGGTGGGTTTGACTGGGTTTGAACGGATGATCGGTGTGGGTTTGTTGTTGTTGGTTTGAGTGTGGTTTCGTGTGAGTTCTCTGTGTTTGCTCTTGTTCATGCTTTTTGATCTGGTGATATATTTTTTTTTTCCTGTAGGTCATGTTCTTTGATTCTGGGTCTGATGTTGTTGCTGGGTTTGATGTTCATGTTCTTTGATGTTCAATTCATGTAATTTTTTGTTTTAATTTAGTTTTTAATTTTTTTATTTAATTAAAATTAATTTAAATGCTGACGTGGCAATTTTTTAATGCGAAAATAGATTTTTTAATTATTATTTTACTGTGCCGTTAGCCACATCAGCATTTTCTGTTAGTTGAGTGACGGTAAGGACTTAAACGTCACGCGTTAATTGGTTTAGGGACTAAAAGTGGTAAAAATAAAATGTAAGGACCAAAATAGAAATCGGGTCAAAATGTAGGGACTAAAAGTGCATTTACGCCTAAAAATAAAGGTTCAATCAAGAAGAAAAGGATAAAGTAAAAATGCTCACAGAATTGCGGGTGCTTTCAAAAATGCACGGGCTAGAGCGACACGCTGCTTCTCACCACCACTTAGCTGTATAGAAAAGCCACCCATTTAATGAAAATTCAAGAGTTGACTGACAAGCTCTCCAAAAAATAAATAAATAATTGCAGTTTATTTGATAATCAGTTTCCATAAACCTTAAAGGTCTGGCTGAGTATTGTCTTTGCCAGAAGCATAACTAAAACTCCAAAAGCTCAACAAATATTTACTTATGTGGTGTCTCACCTAGAACTGTATATAAATATGTTTTTAAAAACTATGTAATGGTTTAATCCAGGGATCTTTCTGCCAATTACAAAAACACTGCTATATAGCCTGAAGTATTCATTAAAAAAAAATGTAGAATCCTATTATCAATGTACACAGACATGCATATCTTATTGAGAACTGGCAATTGTATCCAGCCCCACACTCCATCCAGCAGCTCAGCCTGGAAAGAGGGGTGTCTTTCCATTTACCACCATAACTAAGAAAATTTATTACTGCAGTGGTCCTCTTACCTTCAGCCCACGTTCCCCCACAACAGTAGAATATTTCTCCGGGAAATTCATGATAGTGTCATGAATCGCTGCATGTCGAGCGGCATCATACACCTTAACAGATACACAAGAAGAAAATTAGGCTAGAAAAATAACTTAGAATTTTCAACTATGCATTATTTGCAGAACCCAAATAAACAAAGGAAGAAGTAACACAGGTGCATCACATACCTCTTCGTCTGTTGCTGAAAGACGGCCGTAATGAATGTTATGGAATATTGTGTCATTGAAGAGTACCTGTCCATCAAGCACAAGTTGCTTGTCTTATAAGTCTTACAACTTGCAAGATCTAACAAGGAATACCTATATATTCATATATAGAAGACTAGAACAAGAAAAAGAAATATGAAATCACTTAATTGAACTAACCGTATCTTGTGGCACAACACCAATAGATTTCCGTAGACTCTCTAGAGTTACCTCACGAATATCTCGACCATCTATCCTTATCTGTGAAGGACAAATTCCGTGTTTATGAAGGGAAGCAAGTCAGTGGTCGAAATGCCATCATACGAAGAAGAAGAAGAAGAAGAAAAAAACTTCCATTTCCATTCTTCATCATATCATATTGAAGATGTCTTTTCATGTCTTTGTCCATCAAGAATATTCCAGGATGATAAAATAGCAGTAAAAACTAATAACAATGCTAGACATATAGCTAGATGAGAAAATACCCTACAATATATGTGCTTAAGAAGTTCTAGGGTGAAAAAGAGTCGGTGACCAATAGCTTCATAATTAGCAACCGGCAAAAGGTGTCATTTGGAGCTTTAAGAATACATACAATTTTATGAAGGTGATCATCTTTTCATACATAAAATGTGAAGCTCTGTTCTCATTTCATGCCCTGTGCTACCAACAATACATTTTAAAATAAATAACAAAAAACATTTAATCATAATGATTATCTTCTTTTTACCTTATTAGTTTTGTATGGAAAGGGGTAGTCTAAATGTTTAGTTTCTGTTTGTCTAGCATGTCAAAATTTGCAAGTAGAATATATCCACTACTGATGCAGTTAGTAAATGCAAGTACACATCATTAAAGAATTGAGTACATTAGGATGTAAGATACCAATATTGTACCAATAGAAAACAAAAAAAAGAGAATCACAGCATCAATTCTTACACTTCCAGAATTGATGTCAAAGAACCTGAAGAGCAATCTAAGAATGGTCGACTTGCCTGCAAGCAGATACCAGTTTCAATAAATTAATGATGCTGCAAGGAGATGAGTAGAAAAGGCATTCGATGATGCAATAACAAGGTTTAAGGTTTAACACAAATGGAAGTATCCACCAACCACTGACTGAAAATAAATTGGAATGATTATGAAACTGCATTTTTATATAAATCACTCACTTGTTCAAGTATTTCACGAAAATCAGAGCAAATGATCATACACTAAGATGATTGTAAAGAGATTAGTACTACCCTATACATGTGGACTGAAGAGAGCAACCAGTACAAAGTAATGAAAAGAAAGATGATAGTGAAGACATTAGTAAGACCCTATAGGTGTGAACTGAAGAGAGCAACTATAAAGTAAATGAAACAGTTAATACATGCAAACTTCAAGTTTGGATCTTGATGCCATATCGAATTTTCAAGCAAGCATGACAAACCCATAGTTATAAAAGCATTGCAAAACTGAGATAAACAGACAACTTGGAAGGCAAGTACAAAAATATAGAAGACACAAATTGTCCCAAGTCAAAAGGTTATTTCCTTAAGATAAGGTAAATTATAGTGGCACCTCAAATGCAATGGACAGAAAATAGACTGGCGCTTACTGTTTCAAAATTAAAAATAAAATCAGCATTCTTATCACAGTACACCTCCTATGTTGTTTCTGGTTATGATGGAGGTCTTCAGTAAGATGATGAAAAGAGTTGAAAGGGCTAGTTTACTTCGAGGTTTTAGGGCCGATGGTAGATGGGGTGGAGGGGTATGTGTCTCGCATCTTTTGTTTGTGGATGATATGATTCCGTTTTGCGATGCAGATGAGGAGCAAATTCTACATGTTCGGGTGCTTCTTCTTTGTTTCTAGGCTGTCACAGACAGGTTTTCCAGGCTGTGACAGGTTTAATGACAGGCTTTGATACCAAGACAGGTTTTTCTTCTTTGTTTGGATCGTTCCCATTGGGAGGTTCCTAATGTCCATGTCTTGGCAGAGATTTTGGGTTGCTGGATTGGGTCTTTGCCTATGACCTATCTTAGTATGCCATTGGGGGCATCTCACAAGTCCCCTACTATTTGGAATCCTATCTTCGAGAAAATTGAGTGTAAGTTGGCTGTGTGGAAAAAGATGTATTTGTCAAAGGGTGGAAGACTGATGTTGTTTAAGAGTACATTATTTAGTCTTCCTACTTACTTTTTATCTCTTTTTACTATCCCTATGCATGTGGCTAATAAAATTGAGAGGTTGTAAAGGGATTTCTTGTGGGGGGGTTCCAAGACACATTTGGTGGGATGGGACAAGGTGTGTGCACCTTTGGAATATGGTAGGTTAGGAGTAAGGAAATTAACTACTTTTAATAAAACTTTACTAGAGAAATGGTTATGACGGTTTGGGGTTGAGGAGACAAAACTTTGAAGAAGGGTTGTAGCTCTAAAGTTTGGGGAAGAATGGGAGGGATGGACCTCCAAGCTAGATAGAGGGGTACATGGGTGTGGTTTGTGGAGAAGTATCTGAATGGGTTGGGAGGTTTTTAGCAAAAATATCCGGTTTGAGGTAGGGGTGGGGGATAGAGTGAAGCTTTGGACAGATCAATGAGGTGGGGATTCTCCATTTCAATTGACCTTTCCTGGTGTGTATGGGATTGCTTCCAATAAAGAGGCATTAGTGGCCTCTTCTCTTGAACGGTTGGGGATAGAGAACGGAGAAGTTGGGATGTTCGTTTCATTTGGAGACCAAATGATTGGGAGATGGGTGGTGTGGATGAATTTCTCCGTACTTTGGGTTCTAATTTACCTCCTACTGAGAATGGAGATGTATGCGACGGAAGTTAACGAACAATGAGAATTTTGATATCTGATTGTTTTATAATAAGTTAAGAGGTCTCTTGCCCATTATCTTTCCTTAGAAAGGTGTTTGGAAGTTTAAGGCTCCTCGGCGTGTTTCTTTCTTTGTATGGACTGCTGTATGGGATAAGATCCTTACAGGTGACAATTTGAGGGGTAGAGGGATGAATTTTGTTAACTGGAGCATTATGTGTTGTTGTAATGGGGAGATGGTGGATCATTTGCTACTTCATTGTGGTAAGGCTTACTGGTTGTGGAGTTTGGATCTTAGATCTTTTGGGATTTCATAGGTCTTGCCAAGATTGGTTACGGATACTCTCTTTGGTTGGTGGAATTGGCCTGGAAAGCATTCGTCTAGCATTTGAAATTTAGCTCCATTGTGCTTAATGTGGTGTCTTTGGAGGGAGCAAAATTGGAGGACATTTGAGGACATGGAAAGTTCAAACGACCAGCTATTGGCTTCTTTCAGTAGCTCCTTTTTGGATTGGTCTAGGGTTTGGGGACTCACCTCTAGTGATTTTCTCCCTATGTTCCTTAACTCTCTCCTTTGTAATTAGTATCTTTTCTTTCTTTTTTTATCTTCTCTCTTTGTAATTTTTTTCTTTGCCTTATGACTTTCTGCATAAGGTAGTGTTCTTGAATATACATCTTTATTACTTATCAAAAAAATAAAAACCTTGAAATGGTCCCATTTATATAAAAAAGGGAAATCAATTATGTGGCATGTGACATCTTATATGAAACTTTATACTTTTTTCTCTAAGCACATATCGTAGCATTTCAAAGAAACAAGGAGGAAAATGAAGTAGAAATTTGTGTCAAATCACAAGCCAAAAAGATAATATAGGAGAAATTCAACCCTGGAGGTGCTGATAGACCATCACAGTGGTTGGTTTTTTTGTTACTTCATGCTTTTAATGAAGTTGTCTTTTCACAATAAATTTTTTTCTTACCAATCAAAAAAATAATAAATGGAGAAATTTGGTGTTGTGGATAATTTCTAGATATGTTATGCTATAATCTTCCTGCTTTCTGAATAAGATGATGCATTCTTAAAGGAATTGAGAAACAACAAGAACAACAAAAATGAAATAAAATAATTATAATAATAACCTAGAAATCAGCACCTTGGTTTGCTGGGAATCAATACCAAGCATAAGAAAACAGGACCTATGAATTGATACCTGGGTTTTCCGGGAATTAATACCGAACTATTGAAAACTCCAACAATAAATTTTATTACTCAAGCAAATTGTCTCCATTGGAGTACAACAGCAAGCTTTTATAGACTATTAGGTCTAAACCCTAATCCTAATTGACTTTGGTCAAAGCCTAATTATTTAATTAAGAACCCCAATCCTGATTGGCTTAGGTCAAAGCCTAATTATTGAATTAAGAAGCTAACCTTGACTCCAAGAAATTAAAAAATAAAATACTAATAACCTAATTTGCTGATAAAATCCAATGAACCAACAGAAAAAATTACAAATGACTTCTAAGGTTACATAAAACTAAATAAAATTGTCTTTGCATTACCCTAGTTAGAGAAAACTCGAGCTCGGGTGTTAAAGTGTTTAAGGAAGGGAATTATTGCTTGTCGTAACCTTTGGCCTCACTAAGAACAAAGAGGCTTTTCGTTCTTCCATATCATTCATCTCAAATGATTACATTGATAGGTGGATAAAATATAACCTTATCTTGATCCACATAAAGCACTGTCATATCAAACTTTTCCACTTCATGCACCATGGAGGGTTAATCAATAGCAGATGCATCAAACTCATTTTTTACAACATATGCACCCTCAAATTCTTGGCTATCTTCTTGAACTTTCTTTTCATCAAGTAGTGGAAAATCTTACCTCCCAGTGAGTGTATACCTAACTCTTCAACAGGTTATATTAAATCTCCTACACAGTGTGAGTTCCAACTCGCTATATATGCTCTGCAATTTTTTTTTCTTGCTGGTCTAGCACAATAGAAACATCTTTTGACACTTGTACTGCTATTTCAACAATAGGCTTTAGCAGTTCTTTATGTTCCTTCCTCACCATGGTCTCATTACCAAGGTTATTGTCTCCTATAAATGAAGCTGTGATCTCATTGTTACCAGTCATCTTGTGAAAAGATGTCTCCAATGAATCAAAACGGGCATTAGTTTTAGCACCCTTCTATCCGAACTTGCGGATTGGTCTATGAAGGCTTTCATTAGGTTTTCTAGGGTTTGTTTCATGGCAACTTGGAACTTAGAACTAGAAACTACACAAACACCATGATAGAATTGGGACAGATATTTCCCTTGATATGACTGATGTAGATATTTCTCTTTAAAGTTTTTTCATTTTTTTCCCAATCATTTATAGCAGGTTTATTAGCTTCTTAGTAATGTACAAGTATTCTTTGGCTCTACTTATGAGTTTCATCCAGGCAAATCTAACCTTCTTATCATCTAGTAATGTATTTGTTCAAAGAATTGGCTCATTTTATGTAACCAATTGGTAAAGATCCATACATCTCAATGACCATCAAATGTAGGTCTTCCAATATCACCATGACGCACAAGTTGGGAATTCTGTCCACCTGGAGTTAGTAAATAAAGCTCACTAAAGAAGCTACTGCCATGGCTTCAAATAAATAAAGAGAGGAAGCACACATGCCATGCACTATTTGAACACTAAAGGATAGCCCAATGTGTTAAATTCTTGAGCCATACCACGTGTTAATTGGGCCAAACTAATAGTCAAGAATTCCAACTATATTGCTTCAAATTTGTTTTTAATTGACAAATAAAGCAAGGTTACAGATCAATAGGATGGATCAGCATTGTCCGAACAGATCTATGCTAGGGTCTAAACCCAAGAAGCAGTCGAGGGACTTTTTTTTTTTTTTTTTTGAGAACAAAGCAGTCAAGGGACTTAGATACCAAGGTTGGAGAGGATACAACAAGAGGGACAAGGAGCAAATTCGGTAGTGCGATAACAAGCGGAGAAAAAGATCTTATGAGACATCGCTCTAAGGGCCAATAACCTGACAACTTGTCCTTGAACAAGTGGAGCAATCAACCTTGAACAATATTCATCTGAATTGGTGGCATTTAGGCTAGCAAACAGTGAGGGGCTGCTTTGGTGTGAGATGGGTCATGTCCTGTGGAAAATGAATGCAATGGTGACAACTTGTCAGGGGTCTGTGGTGATGGAGATGAGATAAATGTCCTAGGTATGTGTTTCACAGCAGCGGCTTAGGTAGGTTTAGGTAGGTTTTGGGGGGAAAATGGGCCATTAGCCATGATTGCTCAAGAATATAGTTAGTAGGTACTGTTTTGAAAGGAAATATAATACTAATATCTTGAGTCTAAGAGAGTCGATTTTGGGGGCCAAAATCGAGACTCAAAGACTTGATTTTCATGGTCTATCACGTCTGATGTGGCATTTTATCCACGTGGTGTCCACCTGGAAATCGAGTCTAAGACTCGATTTACAAACCAAAAAAATTTTAAGTCTCTCCCAAAAAAAAAAAATTAAGAAATCCCAGAAATCGCGACCTGGGTCGCACCGCCTGGGTCACGACCTGGGTCGCGCGCTTGGGTCGCGCGCTTGGGTCGCGACCTGGGTCGCGCGCCTGGGTCTCGCGGCTTGGGTCGCGTGCCTGGGTCTTGCGGCCTGGGGTCGCACCGCTTGGGTCGCGCTGCTGGGTTGGCGGCGATGGGCCTGTGGTGGCTGAGCTTGTGCAGGAAGCAGCAATAGATACACAGAGGAAATGATACTCAGAAAAAAGAAGGAAAAGGAAAATAAGAAAAAACAAAGTGAAAGTTATAAATCGAGTGTCAGATACTCGATTTCCAGGTGGAGTCCACATGGAAAAAATGCCACATCAGACTTGATCTGACCATAAAAATCGAGTCTTTGAGACTCGATTTATAGCCCAAAATCGACTCTATTAGACTCGAGATACTAGTAAAATATATAGTTTATAAACAGTACCTACTAATTATAATGTTTAAAAATTAATGTTAAATTCCCATTTTGGCCAGGTTTTGGTGGTTTTTAGTGACGTGGGACAAATTGGTGAATTTTTCTATGCATGTTTGTGATGGTTAAGAATTATTGAAGAAATGATTATGGGGTCTGTGAAGATTTAATGGTGGTTTGATGTGTTATTTGATGGCCATTTGGTAGAAGAAAGAATGGGGTTTAGGGTTTTGATAGTTAAAAGAAATGGCTTGATTTGGAGTTTTAATTTTTAAGGGAGAAGGAAAAGAGAGAATTTGATGGTGTTTAGGAGTTTTATGAACGGTACTTGAGAATAGCACAACAAGAGAGAAAATAAGAAAAGGGAGAAGAGAAAGGGAGAAAAGAACACACCCAACACGCCTCAATGCTGAAAACACTTAATATTTTTATCAATCAACTTCTCTATATATCAAGTAAATTTATTTCATATATATAAACTCTTTCTTATACTAGTAATATTAGGACTCTTAGTTTGACAAGTAAACTAAAAACCTAAAGAATTAGAGAAAATAAAACCTAAGATACTTAGGGTCTCCTAGAAAATCCTAAACTCAACTAAACTACCAAAATAACCTTAATTAGTAGGGATTGCAATAATTACAATTTTGCCTCAAATTCAAATTGACAATAAATTATTAGATAAAAACTCAAATGAAAATTTGTTTTAACACAAGGACATGCATAACTAGACCTTTAACACTAACATGACTTTTACTTCAGTGGGACTTCACATGTGGCCCCCATAAATAAGTCTTAAATAGAGGAATTTGTGAAGTAATGAATTAATCTTCCATTGCTGCATCATTCTCCCCTTGCTGGAAAAAACTCAGTCTTGAGTTTTATAGCGTTGAAGCATAAGAATCTTTGAACTAACTTAAACCAATTCTTGCTTAACAAAAAAACTTAAAGCAATTCTTCAATCACCGTTGGAGAATTAAGAATAACAAATTTTTTTTTGCTACCACATCATTTAATTTGTTTGAAACGATAAAATCAATGACTAGAGTACTTTTCAAACAGGTCAACAATGGGGGTGCTTCCCAAACAGGTATGATGTTTTCGGGTGTTGAGCTGGTAGATGGGTTGCAAAATGGGGGGTCAGAGCTTCTGCTTTTTCCACGGGAACAAAGTGGAGCTGGCTCTAGTGTTTCTGGTATTGGGGTGAAAGAGAGTGGTCCTCTGGAGTGTGTACTGCTGTCACGGTGGGATCCTAAGGCAGTTACGGATAAGGTGCTGACCAGGGTTGATGAAGAGGGTGAACAGTCTAAATGGGTGTCCATAATGATGAGAAGTTTTCGCAAAATGGTGGGTTTTCCTATTGTAAGACATGAAGCTTAGTGTGTGGCTATATTTCATTTACTAGAACAAGAATGTCTTGAGGTTGTAAATGATGGGTGTGTTCGAAGCTAGAAAGCATGAGTGCGGCTCCAGGGCTGCCGCACCCGCACCGGACTCGTGGTGATGCTCCTCCGACGCACTGATATGGCCTTTTTTTTTTTTTCAATTCACGCCGATATGCGCCAATTCGCACCGATTCTGGCCAATTTGGCGTAGATTCCAGCCGAAATCAGCCAAAACTGGCTGAAATACATGTTAAAAAAATAATAAAAATAAACTTGTGAGTTATATTCTAATTTATGAATATCATGTTTTAGTTATTATCTACTATTACTCTTAAATTTGTATATATTTACAATTATATGACCAGGGTTGATGAAGAGGGTGACCAGTCTAAATGGGTGTCCACATTGATGAGAAGTTTTTGCAAAATGTTGGGTTTTCCTATCGTAAGACACAAAGCTAAATGTGTAGCTTTATTTCGTTTACTGGAACAAGAATGTCTTGAGGTTGTAAATGATGGGTGTGTTCAAAGTTAGAAAGCATAGGTGCAGCTCCAGGGCTGCCGCACCCGCACAGGACTTCCAGCGATGTGCCGATTCGACCTTTTTTTTTTTTAAATTATACACACAGATTCACCCTGATACAGGCCAATTCGCGCCAATTCGGCACAGATTCTGGCGGAAATTGGCCAAAATACATGTTAAAAAAATAATAAAAATAAACTTGTGGGTTGTATTCTAATTTATGAATATCATGTTTTAGTTATTATATACTATTATTCTTACGTTGGTATATATTTACACTTATGTGAAAAAGTATGCTTAGTAATATAAAGAAAATATTAATAAAAATGTTTTTAATAATTTTTTAATCGCCACACCCGCATCCTACTTTTTTAAAAATTGCCGAGTCCCGCACCCGTGCTTCATAAGTTCGAAGACCTATTAAAGTTGGTCAGAAAGGTCTTAGAGAACTTCGGGGTCTAGTATCCACAGTAAATTATGATGGGTCCTCTTCTCGTAATAGAGGTTCGTCGAATGATTTTGGGGCTATTGGTGGTTATAAATGACTTTAAGACTCCTTTCTTGGAATGTTAGGGGTTTGAATAATCCCTGGAAGAGGGAAGTTTGTAAGAATCTCCTTAAGGAATGGCGGTGTGATATAGTCTGCCTCTAGGAAACTAAACTTTCTTTAGTAAATTTTGTTGTTGTGCGAAGCTTATGGGGTAGTCCCTTCATTGATTGGGCTGTCCTGGATGCGGTTCAAACATCTGGACATCTGGGGGGGTTTTGCTGCTTTGGGATAAGCGGGTGGTTGAGAAAATTGATGTTTTGGTTGGTCAATTCTTAGTTAGTGTACTTCTTATAGGAGTATTGGATGGTTTTGAATGGGTTTGTACTGGTATTTATGGTCCAAATGCAGACCAACATAGGGCTGCTTTGTGGGAGGAGTTATCAACGGTGCGTGTTTGATGGACCAATGCTTGGTTATTTTTTGGAGACTTCAATATCATTAGATATCCTTGTGAGAGGCTTGGCTGTGACTCTTTCAGTCCAGCCATGTTTGCTTTTTCGGATTTTATAGAGAATAATTTCCAAGTGGATTTACCATTAGATGGGGCCTCTTTCACCTAGTTTAGGGACTCCAAACCGAAGTCTATGTCCCGTATTGACAGGACCTTGGTCTCTGCAGATTGGGAGGAACATTTTGGAAACGTGCCTCGAAGGGTGCTTCCTCGTGTTATTTCTGATCATTGTCCGCTTTTGGTGGAAACTGGTGGTGTTGGTAGGGGGCGCTGTGCTTTTAAGTTTGAGAATATGTGGCTAAAAGTTGAGGGTTTTGTTGAGAAGGCTCAACAATGGTGGAATGGTTATTGTTGTATAGGTCCTCCAAGTTTTGTTTTGGCTCAAAAATTAAAGGCTCTTAAAGATGACCTAAAGAAGTGGAATAAGGAGGAATTTGGTGATTTGGCTATTAAGAAGAAGAGTTTGTTGTCTGAATTATTGGGTTTGGATGCTAAGGATGAAATTTTGGACCTTTTGCATAAGGAACAAGCTCGCAGAACACATGTTAAAGGTGATATCGAAGTTTTAGCTTCTTTGGAAGAGACTTTCTGGAGACAAAAGTCTTGTGCTCTATATGTGAAGGAGGGAGATAACAACACACGCTTCTTTCATAGATTAGCAAATTCTCATAGAAGAGCTAATCATATTAGCAGCGTAGAGGTAGATGGTGTTTTATATGAGGATAAATCTAGTGTACGTTCTCAGTTGGTCCAATTTTATCAGGAGCTTTATACAGAGACTGGCACATGGTGTCCAACTGTGGATGGGTTGGATTTTTCTTGTATTGGGGAGGATGATAGGTTGTCCCTTGAGAGAGAATTCTTGAAAGAAGAAGTTACCTAGGTTCTGGTAGAGATGGAGGGGGATAAAGCCCCTGGTCCGGACAGGTTCACCATGGCATTTTTTCACAAATGTTGGAGGGTTGTAGAGGATGATGTTATGGCTATATTTAAGCATTTTCACAAGTACGCAGTATTTGAACGGTCTCTAAATGCTTCTTTTTTGTCTTTAATTCCTAAGAAAACTAATGCTGTCAATATAAAGGATTTCCGGCCTATTAGCTTGGTGGGCAGTGTTTACAAGTTGCTATCTAAGGTGTTGGCGAATAGGTTGAGGCTGGTGTTAGACAATCTGATCTCAGAGTCTCAAAATCCCTTTGTTGGTGGAAGACAAATTTTGGACTCAGTGCTAATTGCTAATGAGTGCCTAGACAGCAGATTGAAATGCCACTCACTAGGTGTGGTTTGTAAGTTGGACATAGAAAAAATCTACGATCATGTGAATTAGGATGCCTTACTCTATTTGTTGAATAGGATGGGCTTTGGGTTGAAGTAGAGGGAGTGGATTAAGGCTTGCATATCTACTGTTCACTTCTCTGTTCTTGTGAATGGATCCCCAGCAGGTTTTTTTGGAAGTTCTCGTGGTTTGAGACAAGGTGATCATTTGTCCCCTCTTCTTTTCCTTTTGATTATGGAAGTTTTAGTCAGATTCTGAAGAAAACTAAGGATAGTGGTCTGCTTCGTGGTTTTCATGTGGGACCAGTTAACTCTATTGGGGTACACATATCACATTTGTTATTTGCAAACGATGCCATTTTGTTTTGTGATGCTTCTAGATAACAGTTGTTGTCCATTAGGCTCACTTTGTCTAGCTTCCAAAATTTTACTGGTTTGAAAGTAAATGCAGGGAAGAGTAAGATTGTCCCGGTTGGGGAGGTTGGTAATATAGGTGCTTTGGCTAACATTCTCCGTTGTAGGGTGGGTAGTCTGCCTATGAAATATTAGGGAATGTCGTTGGGTACTCCATACAAGATTGCATCTATTTGGAATCCTATTTCGGAGAAGAAGTTATCTAGTTGGAAGCGTCTATATTTTTCTAAAGGTGGTAGACTTACTCTTTTGAAGAGTACTCTTTCTAGCCTTCCCACATACTACCTATCCTTATTTACCATCCCTATAGCTGTGGCTGACAGATTGGAGCGTATTCAAAGGAATTTTTTGTGGGGGTCTTCAGAGGAGTGTTTCAAACATTCTTTGGTGGCTTGGGAGAAGGTGTGTTCACCACTAGAGATGGGCGGTTTGGGGGTTAGGAAGTTAGTTCACTTCAATCAAGCCCTATTAGAAAAATAGTTATGGAGGTTTGGCCAAGAAGGAACTCATCTCTGGCGGAGGGTTATTGCCACCAAATATGGAGAGGGTCAAGGGGGGCGGAATACAAAAGTTTGCAGAAAGGCCCACGGGTGTGGTCTTTGGCGTGGTAATAATAACGGTTGGAAGAGGTTCTCCAAACATTTGGCCCTCATGGTGGGTGATGGCTCTCGCATTCTTTTTTGGCATGATAGGTGGATTGGGGATTCCTCACTTAAAATGCTCTATCCTCAGTTATATACGTGTTCAAGTGACAAGGAAGCTTGCATTTCTGATGTATTGTGTCATCAGGAGGGTGGGAATAATACTTGAGAGTTTATAGGAATTTTCATAAGAGGGAATTAGAAGCTGCCTTCTCTTTCTTGGATTTCATGTAGTCACGAATTCTGAGAGGCATTGGGTGCAAGTCCCCATTGGTGTCTTAATGGGAATGGTAAGTTCGATATTCAGTCCTTTTATAATAAGATCAGGGGTACCTCTTTCTCTAGCTTCCCTTGGAAGGGGATTTGGATAGTCAAGGTTCCTAAAATGGTGGCTTTCTTCATGTGGACTGCAGCTCATGGTCGGACACTTAACTTGGATAATTTGATGCTCCGAGGTCTCCCTTTGGCAAATATGTGCTGTATGTGCAGCTGTAATGAGGAATTTGTGGACCATCTTCTCCTACATTGTCCTGTAGCTCATTCTTTGTGGGTGCAAATGTTACAAGTTTTCGGGATCCAATGGGTCATGCCAACTTCAGTGGAGAGTTTGGTGTTTTGTTGGAGTAATTGGCTAGGGAAATTTTCTTCGGACATATGGAACATGGTGCCTGGCTGTTTAATGTGGGTTGTTTGGATGGAAAGAAATCGGCGCTCTTTTGAGGCTAAAGAGAAATCACTTGTTCAGTTACAAGCTCTCTGCCAGAGTACTCTTTTTGATTGGGCTAGGTGCTTGGGTTCTTCAAATTGTTCTTTTACTCTGGAGTTTCTTACTTCCCTTAGATTTGCCCCTTAAGTTGCCTTTCATATCTTTGTTGTTTTTTGTTGCTGTTTCTTGTGTTCACCATCATGAACACCTTGTATTTGCTGTTTTCGCTTTTTCTTCATGATTAATATGATTCTTATTACTCATCCAAAAAAAAAAATCCTTTTTGAATGGATCCATAGCAATAATATCAACATCTTCCTAGGTCTTGACTTTTTCATGATCAATGTTATGCTTCACCTTGCTCCTTTGTGGTTTCCATTGTCTATAATGCACTCTTTTGGCTGTCCTTGAAATCGAACATGTGGGGTTGTTGGATGTGGTGGGAATCTCAGTCAAGGGTGGTTTGGAGTTTGACGATGGTGTCTTAGACCGGCAGTAGGGGTTGATCACATTTTGCTTTGATACCAAAATTGATGCAGCACCAATTCTCAAAAGAGATTGAGAATCAACAGAAGAAAGAAAATAAAATAAATATAATCAACACATATACCTACTTGGAATCAACACCAAGCAAAAGCAACACCTAGGCTTGCTTAGAATCAACACCAAGCAAAACAAAACAAAACCTAGAAATCAAACACTGGGTTCCGTGAAATCAACACCAAGCTATTTAAGGAACAAACTCTAACAATAAATATTATTACTAAAGCAAATTGTCTCCATGGAGTACACTAGCTAATAAAATCCAATAGACTGATAGAAAAAAAATACAATTAAATTCTAAAATTATATAAAACTAAATAAAATTGTAACTGGTGAGAGAAAAAATAGTCAACCAAGAATTTTCTTTGATATCATTAGTGAGGAGAGTTATGAATATGTAATAGTATAGTGAGGGGTAAAATTGTAATATCATTAGAAGTACCCACATAAAAATAACAAGTTGAATCTCATATATATATATATATATATGAAATAAATATCTGTTTAATGTTTTTTTTTTTTTTTTATGTGTGTTAAAGTAAATTAAATAACCTAAAACCTACTTGCTGCTAATTGATACTTACCACTGCCACTGGTTCCAACAATAGCCACACTCTTCCCAGCTGGTACAACAAAAGAAACCCCATCAAGAATCTTTCTTTCTGTCAGGTAGCTGAATTTTAAGTAAAAAAAGTAACATGAATCAGAAATTTAATCTTTTTAAATATATATATATATATATACACACACACACACTTAAAATATATATATATATATATAGTATGCTTATGAATAAGATTAATGCAATAATTATAATCTCCCATCCAATTCCATGATAATCAAGACTCGCAGTTGTAGTCCATATAGACCTTAAACATGAGCACAATACAATGAAGTTGACAATCTCAGAGAGATCTAAACACTCAGTTACCATGTGTAAAATCTCATTCTTTTGATGTAGGACAGTTGTAACAACAAATTTCTTTATACTTTGAAGGAATATATAGAATTTAGTAGGTTGATGCAAATAAGTATCTACAAATTTTTTACCTCAATTATGAATCCAAAAGTTGAAGGGAACTTAGAACCCTAAGTGCTTACAAATTTTAAATGATAAAATGCAATAACTTATACAGAACTGTGACAATGCATGGCATACATAATTTACATTAAAAAATAAATAAATAAGTGTGCAATGAAAATATACTAGTAAAGTAACATAGGGCATATTGGGGAATCTATGTACATTTACTTGTAGTGAGCTTAAGGGTTGAGAATTTAAAGCTCTCTGTTAAGAACTCTAATAAGAAGGGTTAAAGCTTTTGGTAGAGAAAGAGAAAGACTTGATTTAGGGTTGCAAAGTGGTGAATGAAAAACTGATATCAAATCTGTCCACATGGTGCGAACAATAGTATGAACAGTGTGTACTAACACATGCACGAACAGTATCACAAACAGTGACAGTGCATAGAATAAAAATAAAAATAAAATAAAAGAAGAAGAAAACAACACACTAAGGTCAATGTGCCTCAATATCAAAGCACTCATTAAAATCTTTAAGTACAGTGAGCATAATATGTGAGGACTCTTTCTTGTACTTGTAAAATAATGAATCCTAATACTAACAAGCCAGTAAGGTGAGAAATGGATAACTTTGACTTTAAAAGAAAATAAACCCAATACACTTAGAAACTCCTAGAAAGTTCTAGACTTCACAATTATCAAAATACCCTGAATTTGCAAAAGTAGAAGAAATTACAATTCTACACTGATTACAAAACTAATCATACCTCATAAAATAAAAACCAAAATTAAATCTCTCCCTCTCTCTCTCTCTCTCTCTATATATATATATATATATATATATATATATATATAATTATCAAAATTATATATTCTTTTAAATCTAGAGTAATTATAATCAGACCTTTAAAACCATACAACTCTTGCTTCCCTTATGTATGGTTTGGTGTATATTTGTAGAACAAAAATTATACTTCTACCCAGGTTACAAAATTAACCATAACTTATAAAATAAAAATAAAAATAAAAATTATTAATTGTTTTAACCTAGAGTAATTGGTACACAATTGTTGAACTAGCTCACTAAGACGAGTAATGACTGCATCACAAGAACGATAATCAGGAGTTGCATGCTTAGATGATGTAGAAGTAGGTTGTGGTTGTGCAGCATCTCAATGACTTGATGCACACAATATGGCTTGCCATATTTAACTCAGCAATAAGCTTCAATATGATTAGTACCACCACAATGATCATACTTCCTATCACCATCACCAATATGACCACAAGAACCACCACTAAAACCACAACCGCCACAAAAACCACCACCAAAGCTACCATAGCCCCTGCTTGAACCTGAGGCAAAAGACTCAAATGAAGAGACAGTGGAGCCAGTCACAATGGAGTCATATCCTATTGACAGGTGCAATAGTCAAGAATAAGCATTAGCAGCTAAAGCTAAGGTTTCACTAGTAAGGATTTGATCATTGAACGAAGGTAAGTCAGAGTCTAAGACAATTTGCAAAGTAGCAATAATAAATTCCTCCTCATGACACTTTTGTTGCTCCAAATCAGTAGTAAAAGGCCTATATTGCAATATTTGAGCTCACACTGGTGTATCTAGCGGGAATGAAATCCTATAAGCTTTGAGGGTCAAGAACGGTCCATTCTTGAATTTAAGTCTTTTTTCTTTTTTACTCTTCTTGAATGGTTTTTTGTTTTACCATCTTTTTCTTGTTTCTCCCTTCTTGTGTTGATTGATCATTGTACCTTGGTTTCTTGATGTTTATGCCATTTTCGTACATTTTCTATATATTGGGCTGAGTTTTAATAAAGTTTTTATGTTACTTATCAAAAAAAAAATTGAGCTCACATACTGTTAAGAGTACTATAGTATTCAAATAAAGTTTTTCAAACTACTTAGCAATGAAAATTCTCTCATAATTCTGAGGAAAAAATAATCTGATGAAAAAATATTCTACAATAAAGTCTCAAATCTTTAGCTATCAACAAAAAATAGTCTCAAATCTTCTTAAAAGAGTCACAAAATTCAAATATATTAGCAATGTAGGGTTCCATATATTCCACAATCCCATCATAACAAAATCAGTGCCATCCACCCCAAGAATTTCCATATTTAATTTCCATCACTCTCCTCCAAATGGAATCCATCTACACTACAAAGCACCATAGCCATTGGCCAAATTGAGCTTGGTTAAAAACCAAAAACTTCCTAACCCTAAGCCTCCAAGTTGGATAAGAGTGCAAATAGAATTCCAGTTAAATTAAGACTCCTATTTAGACTAGTAACCTAAAAGGCTAACTTGGTCAAAGAAAATAAACCCAAGAAACTTAGAAATTGTTTGGTTGCCTACTTCAAACAGTTTTCATGATTTAAAAATGGTTGGTCCCACATTTTGACATCTTGTTTGGCTGCTTGTTTTTAAAAACACATATAAAAAACTTGTTCTAAAATCACAGTGCAAATCACAACATTTTTCTCTTCTCATTTACAGTTCTCAAAATACTGTTCACACTGATAAATAAAAATAATAATTTGTTATAAGAAATATATATATATTTTTTCATTCAGTCATTCATCTCTCTCTCTCTCTCTCTAAGCCATCCTTCACCAAGGACCCTGGGTGATGTAGTGGTGGAGGAGATGCGTTTTTGGGGTTGGGTCGGTGCAAAATGGGTTGAGGTTGAGGCAACAGAGGACTGGTGGCGGGGTAAAATCGTTTTTGGGGGTTGGGATTTTGTGGGGGTGGTGGCAATTGGCGGTGGAGTTTTTTGTGGATTTACTTGTGGAGGTGGATCTTTTCTGGCAAGGGTGGAATTCAATGCAGGGGGGCTTTGCGGATTTTTTTTCTTCAGGCAATGGATTTGCTGTTGCATCAGTGGTGGTGGTGCACTGCTGGGGTAGTGTTAGACTGCTGGGTTGATTTTTGTTAATTTTTTATGGTTAATTTTGGCCATTTTTTATGATTTATGAGAAAGGGATGGCGGGGAGGGGAGAATAGATGAATGGAAAACATGATTCATCTTTCCTTTTTCTTTTTCTTTTTTGGTGTGAAAACACTAGAAAACCAATTTTGAAAAACACAAAGCCCAAAACAACAAACCTTTAGCATCTCCTAAAAAAACTCTAGACTCAACTCAATTAACAAAATACATTTAATTTGTAAGATTGCAAAATTACAATTTTGTCCCTGATTACAAAATCATAGCTTTCAAAATAAAAACACAAACTAAAAATTTTGTAAAACCTAAAATACTTATCAAATCTGTAAACCATAGGACTACCTAAAATACTTATTAAAGCTTTAAAGCCACAGACTCTTGCTTCAATTGAACTTTGAACATTGACACCATGAAGTGAATCTTGAATAAACGAGATTGCGAGGTAGAAAATTTTGATCTTCCAAGGCTACATCGTAAAGTCAACAAGTATACACCACTTTTTTCCATAAGTACACTCTTTAAGGAGAATAATAATCTTTGCCATCCAATCTAAAGAAATTGCAGATATCAAATAGGACAATGTAGAGCTTATTAGGGTAGCTTTATGACATCTGATTTCTAACAAATAAAGAGGTGAGTGCTAAAGACTGAATATACAACATGACAGAAGAAAATCATCAAGCTTCCTTATATCTCATTTTTGTGCTTGCAAATATAAGATCCAAACCAAAAATCTGATGGTGTTAGTGTGTGCTTGATGTCCGTTCTTAACACACTTCCCAACATCTAAAACTTTTGGGCTGATGGCTGACAAACTTAATATCATACTTTGGTGGACTATGAGATCTTTGGTTCAAGAGTAGTTAACCCCGACTTCTCATTATATCTTCTAATTATCATATCTGAGGTCCATATTTCTTGACTATTATTAGGTGTGTATGCTTGTCTTGTTATGCATCATTGGCCTTCTTCCTAACTAGCTCAGACTTTTGGGGTTGATGGTATGAAGAGATGGATTTAAAGCATCTCAGTTTAAAAATATTTTCAAGGCTTGCATAATGTGGTGTGCTAATTTTTCAAATAAGATAATCTCAACTGATGACCACTTTCTGTTGCTTGCTACACCATCAAAATTTGCCACTAAATCATATGCTTAGAAACCAATATATTAGAGAAATAGCTAGGTAAGACCATTCCCTTAGAGAAGGATTTGAAAAAAGAAAAAAGAAAAGAGAGCATACCCAAAGTGTACATTATTGAATTGAATGCTCCCTCCATCCAACTTAAGAGGCTTTGCATCATCTTTGTCTCTAATCTCAGCCCTCTCCTGCATTGATCATAGAAAAAATTAATAATGCTCAGGAAATAGGCACTTAGAAAGAAAATTTAGATTACTAGGAAGACGAACAACAAAATAACTCAAATAACCAAGAAAAAATTCTCTTTATCTTTAATATTTTTTTTTTTTTGTTGATAAGTAATAGACTTCATTGAAATTATTATAATAAAAAATAGATAAAACAAAGGCACACAGGCATTGTGCTAAGAGGCAACAAAGAAAAAGAAACTAAACAGCAATGAAAGGATAAAATCAAGCATATCAAGCAGAGAAATGAAAGTAACAACACCCGAAGCATTATAGAGCATGTGTTTCCTTTTTAAGCCTTCATTAGAAGGGCTCATTAAATATGAAGTAGCTTTCCTGTTATAATAGAATAGCAAAGCCTTTGTGAAAGTGAACTAAATAAAGAAAAGCATATGTCGCCAACATAAGCTGTGATCTTTTTCCTACATTCATCACCATCCAAAAATAATTTAGAAATGAATCTTGATCTCCTATGAAGAAATTACGAGTCATTTTCTCAAGGAAAAACACATACTGAGATGAAAGAAAATCCAAACTAACAGACATATTATGCAACAATAAACAAACTATAAAACCCAGGATAATTAAACTGCAAGAGAATTGTAGGAAGTTCCTGAGAAATACCTCTAGCAACTGAAACATGGACTTCATATCAACAAGACTCTGTATGGTCTCACGATAAACACTGCCAAGATAATTCAGTGGAAGAGATAATTGGAAGAGAAGTCCATTCACCATGACCTGCACCATGACATTAATCCATAATTTGTGTAACCATCAGCCAATCCTTTCTGAAAATACAAGTTTCATTACAAGCATATAAGAACATATTTTACCAAATCACCAACTGTCATCTCGCCATTCATAATTCCATTTGAACATAACACCATAGCTATTGAAAGAGCCGTGCTAAATATTACATTTTGGCCGAAGTTCAAATATGCAAGGCTACGTTGTGTTTTTAAAGCAGCATCTTCATACCCTGAGCAATTGAATCACCAACAGTAACAGAACAGCATTAAGATTCAATTAGAGTAAATTTGTAATGAAAATACTTTAAATGGAAGGACATAACTTGCACTTTTGCCATACTATCAGGAAGAAGAGGGGGGGGGGGGGACTGAGAAGGCAAGAGATTAAAAAGAACATAAATAATAAAGAAAATCCAACACCACCTGAACCATATTAAAATTGATTTGGTCGTTGGCCACATAAAATCACCAATTCCAAACTATTAGAAGCATGAAGGAGGAGCGATCACCAAGTCCCAATTAGGGTAGGAGTGGCAACAGACCAGGATTGAGATGGGAAGCCCCTTCTTAAACCTGAACCCACAGGAGCAAACTTTGTTCTAAACCAACAAAACACAGGTTCCCAATTTGGAAACCCAAACCCAGCCCACCCAGTTAGCTGGCATTGTGCACACAAAAGACAACCTACAAGTTGGGTAATTGCCCATCAGATTGAAGGTTGCCCAAATTATATACTGCATTATACAGCCAATGAAGAAGGAATAAAGGTTTTCTCCATGAGGCAGCAGAGCAACTAAGCCTCTTGATTCCTAACTATCCTAGAACCTGGTGGGCTATAACCCTTTTAAATCAATACACCTGAATTGATAATTACGCGTCAATGTAATAACTACCATACCACTATGATAACTTACTCTTTAAGTACTCATCATATTGATCAGCTTCAAAAGCTTCATTGTTGAAGTACTTGACAGTCTGGGAAAAAATGGACATAATTGGAGAAAATAAGGCATCAAATATTCCATAAGGAGAAAATAAGGCATCAAACGATCCATAAGGAGAAAATCAAACAATAAAAGTACATCACAGCCTCACCTCATAATTAATAAGTGAATCAATTGCCCTTGTACTTGCATCATTATCAGCTTTATTCATAGCCTTTCTGAATTTTGTCCTCCACTGGAAAAACAAAGAAAAACCTTTGCTGAGAATGATAAGCCCAAAAGGTTAACCTTCTTGCACACGCCCCCAAACACCCTCCCCCCCCCCCCCCCCCAAAAAAAAACTAATATTTAATAAATTCAACCCTGTAGGACTCTCAGGAGCCAATGCACAGTACATATGCCTTTAAACATTGTGATTTGGGTTAGGAAAATTTTGCAAAGCATACAATCTGTCGGAATGCTGTGTGCATAAAGACAGTTATGACATAACCATGGAAAAAGAAAGCAAATGAAGTCTATTTTTCCATTTCTCTAAACCATATGCATACATTTCTGATAAAGACCTGGATTGGGAAATGATACCTGTGTCACTGATAATGTAAAAATGATATATGCAGCAACCGATAGCGAAGTAATCCATGCAAAAGGTGCTCCAAATTTGTATGCTAGAATACCTGATACCATAGATATCTGGAAGGATACATGTTAAATCTGTAGAATTGTTTCAGGAAAAAAGAAGAAGAAGCAAGGATGATCATGTAATAAGATGTACCAAGAAAGACACCAAAGTATGGTATGATATATGCGTCACTAAAATTAAACAGCAGCATTCAAGGTACAAAATCCAGTGGCATCATAAATGTTAGGTAGCTTAATAATCAATTGAATATCCATCCCCATACCTCTAAGATGGTGGGTACAACATTGAACACCATAGCTGAGAGAATGAAATTTATAGCACGGCTTCCACGATCAATAATTCTATTTAATCCACCCGTTTCTCGACTGGAAATACAGAAGCCATGTGAGAAATAGGAAAATATGTAACTTAACCGCTCAAAATTGTTTCCATTGCAAATATATATTATCAAAAAAAATTCTATTGCAAAGGGGAAGTCATCCTGAATTTAAGCATTAATATCCCTTGGAGAATGGAGATATAACTTTAAAAAGATTAGAGTGCTAAGCGCTATATCATATTGGCACAACATACTCAACAAATGCAAATTGATAAGGATGAGTCTTTTTATACATAAGTGACATTTCAAAAACAGATTATTATAATTGACAAATGACTCAGCTCATTGGAGGACAAATAAAAAACGAGACACCATATGTCCACTTAATTATGCATGTAACGTACCTAGTGCATAGTAACAACAAAAGAATTAAAGAAAGGAACAAAAGTGACAAAAGTGTTTCTCAGTTATTAGCTATACCTAAGATGATATCGAAGGTCAAGGTCATGCAAATGAGCAAACACCTGCAGAAAGTAAGATACAATTACACAAGTCATGTTGAAGGAATTTGCTGACTATATATAAGAATTTCAAATAAGAAACGTGAAATTACGAGTAAGAAGATTGTGTGAGATATTGGGAAAGTAATGTGTATCTGTGTATTCTAATATAATAAAGGAACAAATTTTTTGGCAGCGACATACCTTCCTAGATATTGTTCGAATTGTTCGCAAAGCCACCTTAGAAAACACGGCAGTCCTCAGTTCTGCCACAACAGAATTGTGTTCAGTTACAAAGAACAGAATCAATGGATAATGACAAACAACCAAGAAAACCACGTAAGAAATTATGGTAGCAATAGTAGCATATGATTCTGATATCGGGGAATAAACACATATAATCAAAGATTGAAGCTTTAAAACAGAAACAAAAATGAAATGTGGACAAGAATTAGCAATTACTTCAGTGTAGTAGTACCGTTGAAAGCAGAAGAACACGCCCGCGCAATCCCATATCCAATCAAAACGGAAGCTGGGGTGGCGAAAAGAGCCAGAGCAGTTGGATTGGCGGTTGTGAAGGAAGTGAGAGCAGCAGCATTGCTGGAATAGGTTGTTAGCCAATCAACAGCAAGCTTGAAGAGGAAAGGCACCTGAATATTCACAACCTGCAATGAAAGAACCAACCAAAATTTTATTAGAGCCTCAACCAATTGAAGTGTGTTGGAAGTAGTAGCAGTAGTGATTACTTTACCTTGGCACCAACGAGAAAGGCCAAGGCAGTGATGATCCGGAGACGGAATTCGAAGTTGTCTTTCACCCAAATGTAAGTGGCAAGAGTACGCAGGATGTTCATATCAGCAACCCTGTCCTGTGAAGCCGACTTCACGAGTTTCGCATCATTCTTATTATCATTATTATTATTATTCTCATCCGTAATAGTACTAGTTTTTGGAGTTGAAGTTGAGAACGATATGCGCCCATTCACCATAAAACTCTGTCAAAATTGATCAATCAAATTATTAATTGTCTAGTGAAACAATAGCAATACAAAAAGTTACAAGATATGATAGACTAACTGGATGTAGAGGATAGGCTCTGTTGCCTGCTCGGCCGGAAGACGAAGAAGAAGGTGAATCGGAAAGGAACGATTTGACATGATAGGTAAGAGGATAGGGATTTGTTGTTCTTCTTATTGTTGTTGTTGTTGTTGTTCTGAGATTGAAATTACGAAGAGGAGAATGGTATGAACGCAAGAAAGTAGTGGTAGTGTTTGGATACAGAAACTTGCGTTGGACAAGCAATGAAGCCCTAAGGCTCTTCGATGCTGCAGCAGCAACTGCAGCCGCTGCTAGCATTTTTTTTTTTTTTTTTTTGAACACTAACTTCAGAATTGTTTTCAATAGAAATTGGAGAAAACCCTAATACGATGTGTTTTTAATGTAGCTGAAGAATTTGTGTAGTGAAATTCAAAAATTGAATGGTAGTAGTGATTTTACAAAGAAGGAGAAGAACAAAAGGGACACGGAAAGAGAGTGAGAAAGAGAGAGGTGTTAGAGATATTTGTAGTTTATTAGTTTATAGGAACACTTCCCGCGATGTTTGCAGGCGGCAGAGTCAGCCAGCACAACAGCTGCAAGCTAGAGTTTGAGTGGATGGAGGTGGGGTATTTTTGACTTTTTATTCACTTTCTATCCCCATAAATCAAAAGCCCTCAGCTCTGCTTCTCGGACTAGAACTAAAAGAATATTAAGAAATAGTATAAAAATAGCTAAACTAAAATATAAAGTTTTTGTAGTTTTTAGTTAGTTTAACTGGTAAAGTTTCTGAAGGTTGTATAAGAGATTTAGGGTTTAGGATTCAATCCTCGTCTACACAAAAAATTGATTGGTGTCTTAGTTTGATGATAAAGAGTTATCGTCAGAAGCGGACGACATAGATTAAAATCTTTCAAAACTTTCGATTATTCAATTAAGATCTTTTTATCAACTTTTGTCAAATGTTGTAATTAATTGTCAAATTTTTTATTTAAAAAAAATTAATTAGTGATTGAAAAATAATTTCTAAATTAAAAAAGTTAACGGTGTTGACAAAGAGACTTTAATTAAATAAACTTGAAAATTAGTGGACTAATGTGAATGAAAGAAAAATTAGAAAATTAAAATGAATTATAGTGAAATTTAGAGGGCAAATTTTGTATTTTAACTTATAAATAAATATGAAAAACTGCACTTGAACAAATACAATCAAATTACACATATGAATATATAATGTAACTTCTTCTTCTTCTTCTTCTTCTTCTTCTTCTTTTCTTCTTTTTGGTGAGAGTCATATAAATAGAATTTCGTAACACCCTCCTCGGTTACTTTGGTAAATAATATTATTTTAAGGATAATAACTATTATTAAAATTGGTAATGCTTTCAAGTAATTTAGGAATTCATTCTCAAATAAACAAAAAATATATATATGATTTTTACCCCTAATATGCCACATGATTTAACATGAAATTATGTTTTAAAAACATGATTTCAACACTTATATTGTGTTTTGAAAATATATGTGATTTCTCACTTATTATGTATAGAATATAGATGCCACAAATGGGCGAAATCACACACACACACACACACACATATATATATATATATATGCCTTCTCTTATATTTTCTCTCCTTCAAATAATACTTTAAATCACATAAAATATATTAGGCGTAAATGCACTTTTAGTCCCTACATTTTGACCCAATTTCTATTTTGGTCCCTACATTTTATTTTTACTACTTTTAGTCCCTAAACCAATTAACGCGTGACATTTAAGTCCTTACCGTCACCCAACTAACAGAAAATGCTGACGTGGCTAATGGCACAGTAAAATAATAATTAAAAAATCTATTTTGGCATTAAAAAATTGCCACGTCGGCGTTTAAATTAATTTTAATTAAATTAAAAAAATTAAAAACAAAAACTTGAAAATGAACGTCAACAACAACAAATCCAAAATCAAGAACATGAACATCAAACTCAGAATCAAGAACATGAACATCAACAACAACAAAATAGATCAGACCGAACCACACCCAAACCAACAAACCCAGAATCAAGAACATGAATATCAACAACAACAAAATAGATCAAATCGAACCACACCCAAACCAACAACAACAAACCCACGCCTCTCTTTTCACCTCTAACAAAAAACCACACCAACAAGAACAACATCAACAACTGGTACGAGCACCCTCTGTGTTAGAACGATTCACATCCTTCAAGTTTTCGCTCTACAAGTTCGACCAACCCAACAACCCAGAACCACCAGTGCTCTCCGAATATCCGAACCTCCAGCAATCCGAACCTGTGCATGTTAACCCAGATCCTCTGACCCAAATCACCAGAACTCCTTCTCTTCTCGAATGGCTCAAGTCTATATCGGTTCTGTACCGGTCCGACTCGTCCACTCCAGAACCCGAAACTAACACAGGCGAGTTGAAAGAGCATGTTAACCCGGATCCTCCGACCCAAATTGCCAAGACTCCTTCCATTCTCGAACGGCTCAAGTCTATATCGTTTCTGTACTCATCCGACTCAGCCACTACAGAACCCGAAACTAACACTAAGGATGACGAAATTGATGCAAGTGCTTGTGCTTTTCCTCGGAGTACTTCGTGATCGCGTACTGGCTTGAACCTATCTTCTCCTTCAGAGTCACAATCGCCTCCGTAATCATCTGCAAAAAACCAAAATCAAACCCATAAAAAATCAGTTTCAGATCTGAAAATTTTGAAAAAGAAATAGTTTTTTGTTTTTAATTTTTTTTATTTAATTAAAATTAATTTAAACGTTGACGTGGCAATTTTTTAATGCCAAAATAGATTTTTTAATTATTATTTTACTGTACCGTTAGCCACGTCAGCATTTTCTGTTAGTTGGGTGACGGTAAGGACTTAAATGTCACGCGTTAATTGGTTTAGGGACTAAAAGTAGTAAAAATAAAATGTAAGGACCAAAATAGAAATTGGGTCAAAATGTAAGGACTAAAAGTGCATTTACGCCAATATATTATTTGACCCTAAATCTTGGCTTACAGCTAATTGGCCTGTACATGACAACTCATTTGCACTTCAAAGAAAGCGAAGTATGTTTTTTTTTTTTTTAAACAAAAGCGAAGTATGTTTTTAAATAGAGTATATAAACTAGAAAGACCTATGTTATGCCAATATGATAGTACTATTGTTATCAATATATATATATATATATATATATATATATAATAGGTTTAAAAATAAATAAAAGAAAATAGTAAAAAATACACCCAACCCAACTAATACTAGAGCATGTGGGCTGTTCGTACAGAAGGACGAAATGTAAAATCAAATTTGGGTTCTATTAAAATTTAAAATTGATTTAAACTCGATTATCATAAAAAATCTAAGTGAAAATTTGATAACATATAGAAAGATCATCAAATGTATATAAATAGCAGTATAATTCTATTTTATTTTATTGATACTAAAATCTGCTAGCGCTTTTTTATTTATATATTGCGTCCAGGTTCAATGTATCTCCACCCAATAAATTTTTTATTCTAAAAAAAATTTGGGTTGGGTACCACAGATACATTGAACCTGGATGCAATATATAAATAAATAAATAAAAGGGCTGGCAGACAAATTTTAGTATCAATAAAATAAAATAGAACTATACTGCTATATATACACACACATTTGATGATCTTTCTATATATTATCAAATTTTCACTTAGATTTTTTATGATAGTCGAGTTTAAATAAATTTTAAATTAGTACAAGATTTGGGCAAATGAATTTTTTTTTGATAAGTACATCGTAATTTTATTAAGAAGAAAATAAAAGTATTACGTCACTGAAAAAACTTTGTACTCCAATGACAACCCTCCACATGACTTTAATGAACCCCCTCCTCTATTGGATGTGTGCACTACACTTAGGGCTATCCAAACCTGTCTAGAGCTTGAAAACCCAGCCAAACTGGCCCGATGTCAACTTGATTTTGCCCAAACCGAAGGTCTAGTTGGTCATTGCGCGGGTCTCTATTTTCAAGAACCAACATTGGCAGGTCAAGTGGCGGGTTTCCTTCTTCAAACCTGAGCCATCCAAACCTGACAAAGTTATATACAAAATCCAACCAAATTCGATAAGATCAAGCTAAATTTGGCAAGATCTCAACCAAATCTGGCGAGATCTTGACTAGATCTGATGGGATTTAGCCAGATGCGGCCAAAGCACAGCAAATTTTAGTGAAAATTTGCAAATTCCAACAAAAATTTGCAAATTTTGATGAAGTTTTGCAAATTCTAGCAACGATTTGCAGATTCTGGTGACTATTTGCAATTTCCAACGAACTTTAGCACCAACCAAACTGACCTGAGCTCAAAACCAACTCCACCAATAGACATTAGTGGTCAGTTTTAGCCTTTCAGGTCCCTCCACCCTCCACCGACGCTAGCGAGTTGGGCCTGAGCTAGGTCCAAAACCGACCCGGCTCGACCTGTGGACAGACCTAACTATACTTTTAGGTTTTTTTTTTTTTTTTTTTTTGAGGACACTTTTAGTATGTTCGATAGTCTTTATATATCCTAATGGATAGGTGAGTTCAGATGAATTTTACTTTAGCTAATGATTTGGTAAAACCACTATTTCAATATGTTTCATGCTACTTGCAAGGAAAGAGAAGATATTATTTCCCTGCTATGACCTTCCACGTAACTTTTGTTCGCTCCTTCCTCAATTGGATATGTCCACTTCACTTTCAAGTACGTTAAAAAAAATTTCTACATAATATCTATTGATTCAGAATATAATTTTAATTTAATTAATGATTTGACAAAAGTCATTTTCTAAAGACAATTCATGTTACTTACAGATAATGAGAAGACTTTATTTCTAGAGTATGACCTTCCACATACCTTTAGTTGGCCTCCTTGTCACGACCCAAATCCATGAAACATGAATTTAAATATATGACTAACTTGCTGACCTTACCTAGCTCAATAAACATAATTTATTTAAACTTAGTTCAATAAAACTCTAAATAAACAATGCTTCTGATAAACCTCTTATAATAACTAAAATCCACAATTTATAATAATCTCCAAAATATTGTGAAGTCTAAGCGGAATAAAAAAATAATAACTAATAATCTTTTCAAAACTCCACAAATTGAAAATAATCTCCATTATATAAAATGTGAACTACAAAACAAAGGTAACTAAAATTTTTATGAGTCTTCAAGTAACACTGAAGCCGCCTACAACTTCCACGCTCTACCTTGCACCTCACAAAGCAATCCAAGGGTTCTATATTCCCAACTACACTTTAATATGAAAATAGTGATTGATGAGGTGAGCCACACATCTAGTAAGTAATTATACAGAATACACAACGGAATAGAGTCAAGCAAAGCACGAGTTTGATTTCACAAAACTCAAAATATCCAATATAGTTTTCAAAACATGTAAAGAATCACTTAATACACATATAGGATCCGTTTGGATAGAACTTATTGCTGAAAACTGAAAACTGAAAACACTGTAGCAAAATAATTTTAAAATGTGTGAATAGTACCGCGGGACTTATTTTTAATGAAAAAGTTGCTGAAAAGTGAAATTTGTGGGTCCGTGAACAGTGCACGAATGCACTGTTCACAGAAGATTGGGTCAACACTTGCGGCTGGAGGAAAAAAAAAAAAAAAAAAAAAAACGCGGACGCAGGAAACGCGCTATCCAAACTCCACCATAATCAAATCTTAAAGTCTTTTGGAAACACATACAAATAATTGATCAGAGCACAGTGTCACATATACATATTATATATTCTCACATACAATCCTGTGAGCGGATACCAACATCTAACCCCTGCTGGTGAGGGATCAACACATATTCTCACATACAATCCTGTGAGCGGATTTACACATATATCTGATCAATTCTAAAAACACTCATTTTGAGTCACATATCACAAACAATAAAGTTTATACAACATATAATAATTTTCTCAATATTAACAATTGTTCCAACAATAAAGACATATTGAATATCACAATATCAAATTGAAACATAAATCAAAAGATGCTTGACTCTCTTAGAGAACGAATAGGAGCTGAAGAGTTTATATAAATATTTTTACAATTCTTGAGTAAGTTTGAAAATCCAGTTTGCTAAAAGGAACGTCTTAAATACCGTTTGAAAAAAAACAAGAATATAACTTCAAAATCACTTGGTTTGAAACAATTTTAAAGAACAAGAATCTTTTTAGAATACTTACTTTGAAACTCAAGTATTTTCGGAAAATAGTTTAGTTTAGAAACCATCTTTTAAATGGTATTTGGACATTCAAAACGTTATTTAAAATTCGAAATTTCTCTTTCAATAGTGTAAAAATGTTTTTTGATAAACTTTTGAAAACTTTTAACTTCTAAGAACATGAAGGACAAAACTTGTGCATATTATACATAATTACTTACTGCACTTGAATCACTCTGAAAGTCCAGCCGAAACAACCTCCAAAGAGCCTCAAAATACTCTTAAATAGGACCTATAATCAATCATGGAAATTACTTAATATCCTCCACAAAATATAAATTTTACTAAACTATACAAACTAACTCACTAGTAAAATACTTTGCTGAACTAAATGATAGCACTAATGCAAAGTATTTCTACCCAAAAATGTGTTTTCCTTGAATTTATCAAAACGCAGAGGCAGCAGCTAATACTTTAGGGTTTAAGTTGATATACATAATCCCAAACAAGCCATATTATATATATATCCACCATAGAAAACTTTACAGCTATCCTAATATATATATATATAACCACACTGGCATAGCATAAACTCAAGGAAAGGTCCCAGAGGCAATGAAAACCTTAGCCGCATGCTTTTGACTTATATATCTATCATATATATTATATGTCATAGCATAATCTCAAGGAAAGGTCCCAGAGGCAATGAAAACCATAGCCGCATTCTTTGACTTATATATCTATCATATATATTATATGTACTAAATAGCCGCATTCCTTGACTTCAATCTAGGATTATATATATTCAAATCCGAAGGTGGCTTAAGCCAAAATCACATTCTCTTGCAATCCGTGGCTCAATCTAGGATTATATATATATATATATATATATATATATATATATATATATATATATATATATATATATATATATCCTAATGAACAATCTAACATCTAATGTGGATACCCAGCGGCAAATCTAAACATTAGAATATAAATTTTAGGATCAAAATCAAATTTCTAAATAACCTTATAAACTTTTAATTTTTTTGTTTCTAATTGTGAGAAATCTTACCTTGAACAATCTGATTGTCTCTTCAATTGTATGTGCTCTAACTCCAAGGAAAACACATCTTAGCCTCTTAGATAAAACCCTGACTATCTCTTCCTCTATCCTGTAGTTTGTATTATAAGATGTGGACTTAGTGGGTAGTGGGCTGCAGTAATAATTAAAAGAAAACCTATAGTCCATCAATTATATTTTAAAGAAAACTCTTAAATAAAATTATGTGGGGTATTACACTCCTCGTCCAACTCATTTTCGAGTATGCTATATAATTTTTTCTATATAATATCCATTCTCTAGATAAATTGTTGTAAATAACTGAATTGAAATAAATTTTAATTTAGTTAACAATTTGGCAAAGGAAATTTCTCACAACGTGTCATGTTACCGATAGATAATGAGAAGACTTTGTTCCCCAACTATGACTCTTCACATACCTTTCGTTGGCCCTCTCCTCCTCCTCCTCCTCCTTTAGCTGTGTCCACTTCACTTTCAAGTATTTTTTATTATCTTTCTATATAATATACGCTTTCTACATAATTGTTGAAAATAGCTTAATTAAAATTATATTTTAATTTTGTTAACTATTTGGCAAAGCAATTTCTCAAGACATATTAACACACTTTAAAAATATTTCAATTTTGTTCCCCCTACCCCCTACCCCCTCCACACAAAACATTTTGATTAAATAAGATTATTTATTTAATAATCTTGGACCTTTTTTTTCTTCTAATAATATCTTGGACAATTTTAACTTTACATATACTTTGTCTTTACACATTCATCTACTTTAATTCAGAAAGAAGTCTCTCCACACTTTTCTTTTTCTTCATTACTCTTACTTCAATTCATTGCATCTCCCTCTCTGTCCATTTTAGTCTACTATCTTTCATTTCAGTCTACTTCTTTCCATTTAGTCTACTTTGGTCCACTTTGGTTTATTCAATTCATTTTGGTCACCTCAATCATTTCAGTCAAATTCGATCACTTCGTTCCATTCAATTCAATTAGGTCCATTTCGGTGTACTTACTTAAGAATGGAAAAAAGAAGAAGACATGTTTGGGTTGAAACTTGAGAGTGCCTATTCTAAATTTGAAATTATAAAAATATATATATAGATGACAAAAAATATTATTATTATTTTTTAATTGTTTAATTTAATGATTTGTGGTTTTTTTTTTTATGTTTTCTTTTTCCTTGCTAATATTAGTATTTTAGTTTTTGAGTAAATTACACAATTTTAGTGTTTTGATATGATATAATTTGAATTTAAAGACTAATTGAGGATTTTTTTTAAAGAGATAACAAATTTGAAGATTTATGATATTAAGTTCAATATCAATTATCTGATGAGTTGTATACTAATATGAAGTTGCGCCAAATGCAACCTTTTAGCTATCAAAAATCCTTGCTGAATGAAAAAGTAAATATCCAAGACTACAAATATGGAAAGCATAATATCCAAATGTATTAAGCAATTTTTGGACCTATTGGACCAAATTTAGATGTAGGTATAAAAAAATTGTTGAAATATCAATGAGTTTGCAATACAAATGATGTATTGGAAAAAAAAAGTTTAATTTTCAGTGTTTCTTTTTATTTAAATTATTAGTACATATTTGTAGCTCCATATTGGATTTGCATTATGTAGTTTTATTTTAAGTTTTGAAAGCTCTCTTTGAAATATTTTGTGTTATGCTATTCTAATTATGTTGTGTAAATGTTGTTCATATATAAATGGCATGGATGAAGGGAGTAGCATCCATGGATCAACACATTCTCAATGTCAAAATCAAACACACTGTCTTAAGAATTTCAATTTGTAAAAGTTTTTCTGCTTATATTATAGATATTAAAATAATGATTGTCTTGTTGTGGTTCTGATTAAGGCTTTCATGCATAGATAATTTATGGGCTTTTTATGTTGAAATTAAAAGATTTATTAGTACCATGGAAAAATTTGGCTGCTTCGCTTTCAAAGGTGTGAGCCCTCAATGTATGAATCAAGTTAAGTGTTGTTAGGGTCTCAATACACTTCCACAAAGTACAACCTATCTTGATGTTCCTCTCTTCCTGTCAAAGAGCAAAATTCAAGATTTCTAATTTGTTAAAGAAAGATTGGACAGTAAACTTAGTGGGTGGAAAAGTAAAAAAATTTCTTAGTCTGGTAGAGAAACTTTGATAAGATCAATGACCCATGCCATTCCAGCTTATTCTATGTTGGCTATACAATTCCCTAAAGGTCAATGCGATCAATTAGATGCTTTAGTTTGTAGATTTTGGTGGAGCCCCAAGGTTCATACTGGATTATGATGTCTTGGTCTTTGCTTTGTTGGCCACAAAAGGAGGGTGGCTTGGGTTTTAGGAAATTCTGGGATTTTAACCAAGCTTTCCTCTCCAAACTTAACTAGTGGATTCTATCCAGAAAGGATTGTCTCTGTATTAAGGTTTGAGGGTGAAATACAAGATTCGGGACAACTGGTTGTCTCACCCTTCTCCTAGCAATGCATCCCTTCTTTGGAAGAGCATGTTGGGCGTAAAACACCTCATTGCAAAGGCAGCTTGCCTTTTGGTAGGCAATGGGGACTCCATCAGATCATGGCTCGTGGATCCCTAATCTCCTAGGCTTCACCCCTACCCCTAAAGTTGATGCCAATTTGGACATTGCTTTGGTGGTTTCTCAACTTCTTTCTCCAGACCAAAGCAACTAGGGTATTTCAAAGTTGAGATTGTTGTTTGAGAAGCATGTGGTTGATCTAATCCAGAAAATTCTCATTCCTAATTACCCTATGGAAGATAGTTGGTCTTGGACTGCAACAAACTTCGGAATATTTTTCTGTTGAGTCAACTTATTAGCTTTGTAGGGAAGGCTCTCCTTCCTCGAACCTTGACACCATTAGGGGTCAAATATGGAAAACCAAAATAAATGAGCGCCTCAAGATGCATATATGGAGAATTGTTGTCAATGTTTTGCCTACTAAAGAAGTAATCAGTATGTTCAATGAGAATGTAAATGGGAGTTGCCCATTGTGTAATTCGGCACCGGAAACATCTCTTCATCTCTTTATTGTCTACCCTATTGTTAAATCCTTATGGTTCTGAAGTCAATGGGGTGTGAAAGTAGGTTTTTTTTTTTTGCATTTGGGTCCCCATCAAATTTTGTCAGCTCCCTCTTGTCTCATCCTTTTATAGATAACTAGTAAGTTTCTCGTGCGATGCACGAATACTGTTGTAATGGTTTATATAAATTTGTTTTTGAAAAATATTAGACATATATTATAGCATATTTATTATAAAACTTTGTTAGTAATGAGCTCATCATAAGAAATAACAATTATAAATTGCTCACATATATTTATTATAATTATTTTGTTCAAGTAATGGGCAATAATTAAAACCACTTGGAGTAATATTGTATAATAAAAGTTGATAAAAACATATTAATTCATTCTACATTATTGATTTTTATTATATGATGTAATAAAAAGCTTCATTACGATTTTTTTTTTTTTTTTTGTTTCTTCAATCTTTGTTATTAAGGTATGGTGATGCTTGTTATCATCATCAGTTTCTCTATCTTCAACGTTTGGAGTTTAGTCCGTCCATATGTGTTTAATTTTTGAGCTTTCATCAATTTTTTTCTTTTGTTGCATAATTTGTGTTAATCACTAATGAATTGGTATCAAGAGATTCTTAATTGAATCTTACAAAATTTGGACTTTGTCGCTAAGATTTTTCATAGTATTTGCATTTATATTAAATTTCAATGATGTTACAGTTTTTTGTAAATATTTTATTTTTTATTTTTGTTAATTTTGGAATAGTGCAGCAAAAAGAATTAATATAGCATATTGAATTGTGTATTTTTTTTTTCTTCCATACCTTTTTATCATTTGAAGGTGCATCAAAAATCTTAGCAACTATGTAATTTTCAAAATCACCCTTTAGATTGAATTCATTCAAATGAAGTAGAGAAATCCATTTTTTTTCCTAATTTTTTTTTTCAAATCACGTGGAATTCGTTCTCTAATATCAATATTTTTACAATAATTTAAATAAATTCTACCTCAGTTTATTTTTTAGCAAAATATCTTGTAGATTCAATTAGGATTTTCTCAACATCTCAATCAAATATCACAAAATTTGTTTTGATAGTTGCATCAAAAACTTCAATTTGAATCATGTATCTGAAGTAGTTTGCAATTGTATATATATAGTAGTTATAGTGAGATAAATATATTATAAATATTTGGAGAGTATGTAGTTAATGTGAGTGCCTCTAACTTTGGGATAGAAAGATTTATTTTTGTTTCACATTTTGCATACCAAAATGATTTTGCTTGTAGTTTGACATTCCTTTCACAAAGTACGCATAAAATGTAATACCAACCTATTGTTGTATCAATATTACTTATTATTGCAATACCCTAACAGTTTACATCTTGCAATGAACTTTGAAATTAATATGTATTATTTTTTTAATGTAAATAATATGATGTATGATTATTTTTTTACGTAAATGATGAGTATAAATTGAAATGAATAACAAACATGTTCGTAAGATCTCATTCGATACATTTTATCTTTACTATTGTCTTCATAATATTTAAAGATAAATCCTCCTATGAAATTTTTTTTTGCATGTATTTTTTGTATTTCTTGTATAGGATCATGTTTTTTACCATTCCTATCATTGAATTTTTTAAAAGAAAATATTAAGTTAATGGCATTTTGTGAGATAGTATATGATATTTATTAGACTTTTTTGTTATTATAAATTTTAAAAATATGCACTTGTCAATTATTTTAGCAACCTCAAGGATCTTAAGATTTATATATATATTTTTGTTGCATTGGTCGATGACAGAGAATTTGTCTACATAAATTGCATAGAACATTATTAATAGACAAACGCATATTGAATTGAAATTAGAGAAAAATGAAGACATGATTTCACGAGGATGAGATTTTCTAGAAGTATCACCTATACGTGGGGAGGAAGAAGAGAGTTTGTAAGAGGGTAAGAGTTTTTGCTATGATTTACACGTGGGAAGGGTCAAACTTGGGTCATAATATGTAAGGTAAGAACTAGCTTAAGTTTTTCATAAGGTTTGGTCTACTTTTAAAAGGTAGTTTATTTTATAGTGAATTAATTTTGGTCTAATGTGTCTAATTGTCAAGATCTCATATTTTATATAATAGTAAAAATAAGTTACTATGATCTATTGGGTAACAGTAAAAAAAAAACTTAATAAAAAGAGGTAAAAAATGTTAAACTTATATAATAGTAAAAATAAGTTACTATGATCTATTGGGTAACGGTTAAAAAAACTTAATGAAAAAAGGTAAAAAAGGTTAAATGCAATATTAGAATGCTACGTAGCAGGACAGTAAAAAGAAGTTACTATAATCTATTGAGTAATTGTAAAAAAAACATAATAAAAAGAAGTAAAAAATGCTAAATTTATATAATAGTAAAAATAAGGTACTATGATCTATTGGGTAACGGTTAAAAAAACTTAATGAAAAAAGGTAAAAAATGTTAAATGTAATATTAGCGTGCCACGTGGCAAGATCTCATGCACTCTCACATGAGGTCTCTGCTTTTATATATATATTGATGATTAGTATTTGGATCAGAAAGAAAACTTCTTGTTGTATGGAGCCATCCTTTGTAACACGATTTGGAAGCAAAGAAATTAATCACTCTTTGGAGATGGCACTCTAAATATTGATGGGGGTCTCTACCAAAATTTCCAGTCTCTTCTCTGAGCACAAAATCTCCAGACCTACTACCCCAAGATAGCAAGTTCCCTTCCTCTACTCAAACTTGGATCCCTCCCCTAGGTTTGTCATTTAAAATTAATGTTGATGCAGCTGTGGTGGTGAGAGATCGGAGAAGGGAGTTGGTATTCGCCAATTCAATGAAAGTGAACACCACCCTCCCTCTCTAGGCGGAAGCAAAGACCATCAAATGGGCCCCCTCCTTAGCTCCTACCATGGGTAATGAGTTCATCATAGTGGAGTCAAACTCCCAATCTTGTGTACAACTTCTCAATGATTTGGTTGAGCCCCTCATTGGGGGATCAGGTCCTTGTGCTCTGATTTAAGGAATCTTTTGACTGTTTTTTATAAGTTAATTGTGAATTGGGCGGCTAGGATTTGCAATATAGCAGCCCACTCTTTAGCGAAATGGTCTCTAGCATGTAATTTTTTTTTTAGCCTTTTTGGTCTTGGTAATAGCCGTGCTTGTTTCTCTTCTATTATTCTTAAGCAGTCCAGCAGGGCCTTGTAGTTGTCTTTTCTCTCAATAAAGTTGTGTTCATTAAAAAAAAAAAAAAAGTGTTGTTCAACTATCTCAACTTTTTCAAATTGTGGCTATCAATTTTTTTACATTTCAAGTATATGAGTTATAATAATAATACCTACAGCTATGGGATATATAACCTTGTTGTGAGTGAATGTTATATTTTAAGAGAAAAGTTAACGGATGCTCTAAAAGTATTGGTTTATAAGATATTTTTAAAATTTTTTTAATAGAAAAAGAAAAAAAGTAACTGATTTTTATTTTATTTTATAGTTTTTTATATTTTCCCAAAAAGTTGTATCAAAACCTACCTCAAATAATCAATGAGCAAATACCCTAAGAGTGTCCGTTAACTAAACCCATAATTTATTGATATAAATAGTGTTATTAACCATAACTTTGATATATTGATACTTGATTTTAAGATGATATATTTATACTTCATTTTAAGATAAAGATGAAGATAACGAATTGCTTAATTGTTTGGTTTTACCTCACTTTTGTAAATAATAGTTTATACTTTTTTTTTTTAAGAAGAAAGCTATAAACTTCATAAAAAAAACATAATCCAATTCGGCTTGAATTACGGACAATTTTTTTTTTTATTAACTATATAATGAGATTATAAAATCTAACATTCAAGTTTCAAAATATGACTTTCTCAAAAAAAAAAAAAGAGTTTCCAAATATATATATATATATATATATTTTTTTTTTTGAGAAAAAAAGTTTCCAAATATGAATAATTTGTGATGGTAACAATATTCAATTAAGACATATTTTAAGAGAAAAAATGTTAATTATTTGAAAGTTACTGCCTAATCGTCTATCCCTAATACTAAAACAGTAAAACTTTCAATTCTAAACCTTCTAAAAAATTTTGAGAATCTTAATCTAAACAAATTGGTACAACTTAGAATATAATCCCAGATTGCAACGACCAATATGGCAATATCCCATTAATCAATGTAACGAAACCCGTTGAGCATTTTTCAAAGCTGTAAGTACTCATATCAAAACTAGAAAATATAATTCTAGATGCAATATAAATATCAACCTGCCAAATTTAAGTTGTTTCAGTTTACTTAAATTACCAATGTAGTCCATAAAAACTCACATACATTACTCGTCAAATTACCCCCAAAAAAATCACATAGAAAATTCACGCTCAAGGTCCTACAACTCGTCTTGCAATTGCCATAAATGTTCGACGAGGTCTAATTGGAGTTGAGAATGAACTTCTTGGTCTCCAATGCTTTGATGCACTTGAATGAATTCCATAAATTCATTTGTTTGCTCACGTAACACTTGTGTATGAGGATTTTCTTCAATTTGTTCATAATCAAAGTCTACCATTTCTTCATCTCGCTCATCCTCAATAATCATGTTATGTAAAATTATGCATGCTTTCATAATGTCTTGGAGCATTTCAAGATGAAAAAAACGGGTAGGTCCACGTACAATTGCGAATCGTGCTTGAAGCACTTCAAATGCACGTTCTACATCCTTTCTACGTGTCTTGTGAGCTTCTACAAATAATTTTTCCTTTTTGCCTAATGGAGCTGGGATTGTTTTCACAAATGTAGACCACTTTGGATATATATCATTAACAAGGTAGTATCCCGTTGTGTAGTCATTACCGTTGATTGAGTAATTAACTGCAGGAGCACGTCCTCGTGCAAGGTTGGAAAAGATATGAGACCGCTCTATCCCATTAATGTCATAATTTGAACCAGGTAACCCAAAAAATGCATGCCATATCCAAAGATCATATGATGCCACTGCTTCCAAAATAATATTTGGCTCCCGAACATGATCACAATACATACCTTTCCATGCAGCCGGACAATTTTTCCATTTCCAATGCATGCAATCAATGCTCCCCAACATCCCTGGAAATCCACAACTTTGGCCATGGACTAACAATCTAGCAATATCTTTGTTGTTTGGGGACCTCAAGTATTCCTCCGAAAAGATATCAAGTACTGCTGCAACAAACTTTTTCAAACACTGTATTGCAGTGCTTTCTCCAATCTTCACATATTCATCCATAAAATCAGTCGTTACTCCATAAACAAGCATCCTAAGTGCAGCAGTCATCTTTTGAAGGGAAGATAAACCAAGCCTTTTGGCATTATCTCTTTTTTGGATAAAATAAGGTTCATGAGCTTCTACCTTAGATAGAATATAGAGAAAAAGAGAACAACTCATTCGGAATCTCCTTCGAAATAAATTGGGAGGATATACTGGTGATTCGGCAAAGTAGTCGAGATAAAGCCTTTCATTACCTGCCAAATGATTACGTCTAATAAATCGACGACGCTTACGTTGTGATGTTGAACCCATAAAAACTTGTCTAATTATTTCATCTTCGTCTGAGTCATCAAGAAGTAATTTGCGAAAAAGAGAGCGACCCATGGAGACAACCTTCAAGACAACATTGGAAAGCATTTATCATTATAAATGCCATAAACATAAGCAACACAGATTCTACAATTTTTGTTAAGGGGGTAAAGAAACTAGTTAGTGTATGAAATATTATATAATCTATCTGCTCATGTTTCTACAAGTCTTATAAAATAGGAAGACGAAAAGGAATGTATTCTTAGGAAGACACAAACAACTCAAAAGCAAATATATTTCTTACAGCAAATGAAATGTTCCTTACTTGGAAGACATAAGCAAACACAGATTCTTTAGTAATATGACATCAAATATAAAAAATACTTAACATTTTATTCAGTTAAGATGTTATGATTACATAAATAGTATGATAAAAAATACAAAGGAATCACATAAGAGTCAAGACCTTTTACTAAAATCACAAAATACAAATCAATGCCTAAAATAAGCTTGATTGGAACAAGACATCATCTACATCATCTCAACCCAACTATTTACTCAAAGTTCGTCTTGCAAGGATTTCCTTTTGGAGTTCATCATAAAATAGTTTTTGTGGTTCCGACATGCCACTTGTATCCACCATCATAATTCTTTCATCCTCTTTAATTCTTTCAATATGAAGCCTTTCCTTTTCAATATTAATTCTTTCATTCTCCCTCAACTCTTCCAAGCGAACATTTTCCGCTTTGATACGAAGAATCTCTTTTTCTTGTGCGCATGATTCTTCAAGAAATTTCATTTTCTTTTCCAAATATTCTGCAACAACTTTCTCACTACCTTTTCTCTTTCGATTGGCCTTTTCATATTTCCTACCTATTGGTCTCTCAAAATCCATAGTGTCATCAAGCAAGACATCCTTCTCCCTGGCTTGATCCATTGAATCTGAAGTTTGAGGTAATTCTTTTCTCAAATTTTCCTTAGGCTTATTAAGTGCCCACTTTGGTAAATTCTTCAACAAGAGCCAACAATGTTCGAATTGAAAATTGTACTTGTATGTTTCTTTAAACAAGTTCTTTGCGTCAATCTAAAACAAATTATAGAAATAAAACATAATTAGTATCTTCAAAATATTAGCAAATGGATATTTTGACACCATTGCAATATAATTTATACCTTCATTTGCTCAGCCGTACTCGTACCACTTTGATTCTTTGCTTCAACTTTAGCTAAGACCTCACAAAATTTATATGTCTCCCTATTAATCACTCCCCATCGACTTTTCAGGGAGATAACACTACGTGTAGAATCAGTCTTGTGGTCGCGGAAGTATTTCGCGATTTTTGTATAAAATGTTCCTTTGTTTTGCTCATTACCATGCTCAACATCCACGCTAATATTAAGCCATGCTGATACAAGTAGCTTATCTTCCTCTATACTGAAGTTGCCACCCCTACCCCATTTTGTTGTCTTAGGAGTGACAATTTCAGCTTCAGATGGAGAATCTTGGACAGACATGATGATGAGATACACCAAATAATTGCGCTATAATCTGGAAAATATCTATAAAAAATATAATCTCCTCTTTTTTTTTTTTTGCTGAATCTAAAAAAAAATATTAAAAAAAACCCAGCAAGCAACCATATACACATAACAGTATCAATCAAAAAATAAATATACAAGAAAAGAATATAAATTGAGGAATTGGGAATGTTAGTTCTTCTTCACAATGTTCAATGGAAACGAAAAAGGACATAGATAACTTACCGGAATAGGGTAGAAACCTTCGAATTTGTAGCAACTAGCAAATCGATGGAAGCAGAGATGAGCCTTAAAGGTTGAATCAGGAAAACCCTAACCCAAAGCAAGAAACCAGCAAAAAGCTTCGGTTCTGAGATGAGAACAGAGAAGAGAGAGAGAGAATATAAAAACGAAGCAATAGAGCTTCGATGTGAGAGAGAGAAGGAGAACAATGAAAATAGAGCAATGGAGCCTTCTTCGATGTGAGAGTAGAGAGAGAGCGCTTCGGTCTGTCGAGAGGAAAAGGAGAGAGAGTGATTGTTTTAATATGAAAGTCAGAGGAATTCTTAGCCGTATATTTTTATTGTTTTAATCCTGACCGTTTATTTTTAAGTTAAGTGGTAAACCTAATACCGGCGAAATGGGCTGTGTATAAAAATGATTTGAGGAGCTGTTCATATAATTTTGTGATTTAGGTTATTATTATTTTTATATTATTATTTATTATTAAAGGTTAGATCTGATTAAGCCGTTTATTTCTTTATTTCTTTTCCTATTTTGGGTTAATTTGTTTGGTATTTCAGCTTAATTTGGTTTGGGTATTTTGGGTTATATGTTTGCTAGTTTCCTGTGATGATTTGGGAACAAAAGTCCAAGGACTGAAATTATATTAGGCATACAGAAATATTGACCATTTGAAACTTTTTTTCATGCATGATTACTCATTGAGAAATGATATGTCCATAATATTTTTATAACAAATCCTAAGTAGCAGGTTGTCAGTGGTTGTTATTATTGGGGCAAAAAAGTAATCTTAGTGTTAGGTTCAAATTTAAACCAATAACAACTAACCATCTATGATTTGTTGTGAAAATATTGTAAAAATTTTGTAGACGTAGCATCTCTCTTAATCATTTTATAATGTCATTTTTCCCCTAGCTGATAATCATGCCTAGGAGGGTTGACTTTGCCTACTTTAGCTGGTGTGTCTGTGCTATGCAATGTGGAGTCTTTGGGGCTACTGTTGTATACCTATTTTATTTTGAATAAAATTCTTGTATTATAAAAATTAAAAATTAAAATATTTATTGACTCATGGGCTCGTATCATAAAGATTTTGGGCTAGTATCAATTATCTTTGCAATTAATAGAGAGGTGATGAACTCCACTAGGTTTTTTGTTTAGTAAGCATTAGTCGGTGCAGCTTTGCAGTACTTTTTTTTTTATAACAGCATATATGGATAGAAATTGAATATGGATTTTAAAAGTTATCTAAAGGTGTTTGAAACAAATATTAGTTTTTCCTTTGGCATCAAATTTCAAACTTCAAAGAATGGGAAGAGAGAAGTTTTAGTAAAGATTCATTTTATCTTCAAATAGTTTCCATCCTTTTATATTGCTGGAAAACCTATTCTCTCTCTTATATGGTTTGCAAGTTGTAATGCTAAACTTCTCTCATTGTACTTGTCTATGAGAATCCCTATCTGTGATCTTGACGCTAGAACTAGAACTTTCCATTTGAATTTGTTGTAAGTATTCTATTCTATTCCTTTTTTTTTATTAATTTTGTTTTGTTTTAGAAAATTTTATTTGCTAATAAGTTTTTTTTTTTTTTTAGAACAAACACACACAAGGGAGAGGGAAATGAATTCTAACACAAAGAAAAATTTGTATTTCCATCGCCACCATTCTAGAGTCTAAAAAGGGTTATGCCTTACAATCTAGATCCTTTTGTCCTTTTATATTGTGGCCCCCTTAAGCCTTGAAGAGTAGTTTTAGTCTCATAAACTTTATGTTGTAGTAAATTCTTCATTCTAGATTATTTTACTAACATTGTTGGATGGTTGAACAACAGTTTGGAAAGGAGGGAGGAGTGTACATTAGTTATCAAATTTATAGTCAGCTATCTTTGCTTCTCTATGTAAGAAAAAGATTAAGCTATCTTTGCTTCTTTTTTCTTTTCACCAAAAAAAAAAAAAAAAAAGCTTGACGCAATATTTTGGTAGACTGTATTGTATTTTTGAGTAAAGGCTGTGATACACAGCAAGAATCATAGAAAGTTTAGGGAGAACGGGTACAATATGGAGCCTGAGATTGTGTTTTTGACACCTTAGGAGCTCTAAGGCCACTCATGTTCCATCCAATCAGAATGGGGTGGCTCTGGTGAGTGGGTCCCACTAAAAATTTCACTTGTAAGAGTAAGACACACAATGGTGAGATGACATTTTTTTTTTATAGAAAGTTTAGACACAACTTTTGCCATAATTTTGATGTGGTGGCCGTGGACTGAGGGATGAAAAAAAAAAAAAAAGGTATTGTTGTAGACAAAGTAGAACTGTTTTTCCTCATATCACGTTGCACATGTTTACTTTACCGAACCGGAGTCAGACTAAACTAGCCAAGTAAAACATCTCATCTCATTTGATTATCATTGTTACCATGTGCAGTCTACACTGGGTCCTTACTATAAATTAGAAAAGCATCAGGAAAAACTCCTATTCAGTATTCTGTCTTAAGGTTTAGCAATCTTTAATACCTTCACAAAGAAATTTCTTTTAGAAAATGACAATAACATCTTCAAAAAGAGCACATAATAACTTTTACATGGAAACTTCGTTTGGATTGGAATTGGGGCACACTTGTGAGAGCTCAAGCCTAACTGTGCAATGATCACTTCCATACAATCCTGCAGAGTATAGGATAAATGCTAGACATTTTAGTATGCTAGAAAAGGGTAACATTTCTGTAGGTACTAACATATCAAGAAATAAACCATTTCTATGTCATTTACTTTATATTTTATAGTTTTGAAGTCACATGAACTTCTTTTCAAATAGCATCATCATAAAAAATAAAGTTCCAACATTTTCTAGCAAAGACCAAAGCAGCACTAATTCGCTCACGCTAAACTCATGTATAACCACACTGAATCCATTAACACCCTAAAAGATGCAAGTAAAAATTGTACCCAAGTTCATTCCTAGCAGCACCAAAATCCCTTTGATAATTGAACTTTGGCCCCGAGTCTATAGATAATATCAACATCCTATGCATAATGAGCCATGGTTCACCTATATATATATATATGTTGGAGTGAGCGTGTTTCAAACACTTAACATTTGCTTTGTGTCCCACATTGGTTAGGAATAAATCTTGTTATGAGTTTACAAGGCTTTGCATATCTTAGGTGGTAAGTTGAAACATAATGGGCTAGGTGTTAGCTTGGGCTTGGGTTTGTTACATCATTCTTGGGCTTCACCTTTTCTCTTACTTTCTTTTAGCCCAAATTTGATTTGATTTTTGTTATGTCCGTTGGTGAGCTTTTGAGCAGCCTGTTGGGCATCAAATCTGCACAGTAGTCGTTGGAGAACTTGTCCTTTAGTCAGCCCACTTATCTTCCTTTAGTTGGCATATAAGAAACCCTATTTCATTTTCTTTTCTTCTTCAGTTTTTTTTTAGCTTGCTGCCGCCACTCTCCTTCCTCTGTTCAGCCCTAAACTTTCTGCTCATCTCCACAAAAAGTTTCAACTTCTAAATTTTTTAGTTTTAAGGAAAGGCAATTAAGGTTGTTCCTAGTTCTTTTTGTTTGAGTGTGTGATCAACTTGAAGAAATCACTATAATCTAATCTTGGAGGGTTGTTCGGCCAAGAGAGCCATTCACACCGAGTTCTACTCCGGGTGGCACGAATCAACCTTTAAAGACAACGCATTTAGCGTGATTCTATAGTTTGTGAGATCTTTCTAACTCAATCTATTTAATTTTTGTCATTGCTAATTTTTTAGGGTTTGTATTGTTGAATCAAAACTTGTTTATTTAGCCATATTTTCCAACAATTTTAAAGGTTGATTAGTGTGTTTTAAAAATGAGGAAACAAGTTGTTGATTCTCTTAAGGTCATTTCGGAAATTACAAAGCTTGAGGCTTTTGATGGAAATAATTTTAAGCATTGGAAAGAAAAGGTTTTGTCCATCTTGGAATTTACGGAAATTGACCGGGTTCTTTATGAGCCTAAACCCAAAGATGATCCTAAAAATATAGAAAAGTGGGAAAAAATAAATAAATTATGTGTTCATACTATTAAGTGTGGTTTATCTAACAAGTTGTTTGATAATTATTGTCATTTTACTTGTGCTAAAGATTTATGGGATGAACTTAATGGTCGTTATGGGTTTAAGGGTGAGGGTGCTAAAAAATTTGCTACGGCTAAATTTATGTCTTTTCAAATGGTTGAGGAAAAAAGTGTTTCTAGCCAAATTGAAGATTTTCAAAAATTAGTATCCGACTTAGCTAAAGAGGGTGATGTCTTACCCGAGAGGTTTGTGGCTCATGGCCTTGTGTTTAAGTTGCCGGACTCTTGGAAAGAGTATAAACACCGGTATAGCCACCATAGAACCTATTTGAATCTTCAATAAATTATCGTTGATATTCAAATTGAAGAAACAATTAGGATGTCAGAAAAGGTCTCTAGAGCTAAGGAATTTACTTCCAAGGCTAATGTTGTAGAGGGAGGACCCTCTAGACCTCTACAACATAATAAGAAACATGATTTTAAGGGAAAAGGAAAATTTCATAATAAAAATTACCCAAATCCTCAAATCCAAAAGGAAAAGGGTAATTGTTTTATTTGTGGCAAAGTAGGTCATTATGCGGCAACATGTAGGGCAAGAGGCAACTTCAACAACAATAAGAACAACAACAAAGGTTCTACATCAATTAAGGCAAATGTAGTGCAAACCGAAGAGATCATTGCGGTGGTGGTGTGTGAAGCACACTTGGTGACAAAAGTGAAGGGATGGGTAGTTGACTCGGCTTGCACAAGACACATTGGTGCATTCAAAGAGAAGTTTAGTTTCTACACTTCTATGGCAGAAGGCACCGAATGGGTCTATGTTGGGGACAATAGGTCCATTCCGGTGAGTGGTAAAGGGAAGGTACTCTTGAAGCTAACTTCCGGTAAAACTCTTTCACTCAATAATATCATTCATGTACCTCACTTTCGACACAATCTCATTTCAGTACATTTACTTGGTAAGGTCAATATTAAAGTTTTATTTGATGGTGGCATAGTTACTTTAACTAAGAATGAAGTCTTTGTTGGTAAGGGCTATGATGATGAAGGTCTTTTTGTATTTAATTTTGATCAAGTTATTAATGAAAGTGGTTCATCTTCTTGTACTTACTTAGTTGATTCCATTGATGTTTGGCATGGTAGACTTGGACATGTTAATTGTGGCTATATAAAGAAAATGAAAGAATGTGGAATTATTAACTCACTAAGTGAAGCTAAGATGGACAAATGTGAAATTTGTGCCGAAACTAAAATCACCAAGAAATCTTGTAAATCTATAACAAGAGAAACCGAGCTTCTTAGATTGGTACATAGTGACTTGGGCGATTTAAAACACACCATGACTAGAGGTGGTAAAAGATTTTATGTAATCTTTGTTGATGACTACTCTAGATTCACTAAACTTTATTTACTAAAAACCAAAGATGAAGCTTTGAAGATGTTTATAAAGTATAAAAGTGAAGTTGAGAACCAAAAGAATAAAAGGATTAAAAGACTTGGAACCAATAGAGGTGGTGAATATGAGTATAATCCTTTTAAGGAATTTTGTGAACAAAATGGCATAATACATGAGGTAACTCCACCTTATTCACCGGAATCTAATGGAATAGCCGAAAGGAAAAATAGAACTCTTAAAGAGATGATGAATGCTATGCTTGTTAGTTCTAGGCTATCTTTCAACATGTGGGGGGAGGCCATTCTTTTGGCTTGCCATATTCAAAATAAGGTACCTCATAAGAAAACCGGTAAAACTCTTTATGAACTTTGGGAACGGCGTAAACCTAACTTGGAATATCTTAAAGTGTAGGGGTACTTGGCTAAGGTCATGCTACCCGAGCCTAAAAGAAGAAAACTTGGTTCTAGAACATGTGATTTTGTGTTTATTGGCTATGCTTGTAATAGTTCATGCTATAGATTTCTTGTTATCAAAAGTGATATATTAGAATCATATACTATTATTGAATCCGAAAATGCCACATTCTTTAAGCATGTGTTTCCTTTGAAAAATAAGGAAAAAGTATCGCATGATTCTATTGAAATTTCTAATGATTTTGTTGATGACTTGCAAGAAATAAGAAGGAGCAAGCGAGCTAGGAAGGAAAAGGATTACGGTAACGATTTCCTTGCCTATGTCGTTGAAAATGAACCTGTAAGTTACTATGATGCAATTAAATCTGTAGATGCACCTTTTTGGTTGGAAGCAATTAATAATGAATTAGAATCTAATATGTATAATCCTACTTGGGAATTAATTGAGCTTCCACCCAAAGTTAAACCTATTGGTTGCAAATGGGTGTTTAAAAGGAAACTAAAACTGGATGGTACAACTATCACAATTTCACTAGTGGATATGTGTTCACACTAGCTGGAGAAAGTGTTTAGCATCATTTGCACTATCACAATTTCACTATGTAGAGAAAATTCTTAAAAAGTTTGAACACTTTGATATGTCACCTATGTCTACTCCTTTTGACTCAAAGGTGCATTTGTTTAAAAATCGTGGTGATAGTGTTTCACAAGATAAATATGCACAAATCATTGGTAGTTTGATGTTTTTTACGAACTGTACTCGCCCGGATATTGCATATGTTGTTGGTAGATTGAGTAGATATACTTATAATCCTAGTATTGAACATTGGGATGCAATATCTAGATTGTTGAGATATTTAAAGGGTACTTTTGATTATGGTTTGTTATATTGTGGTTATCCTGCTATATTAGAAGGATATTGTGATGCTAATTGGATTTTTGATACAGATGGGGTAAAGCCCACTAGTGGATATGTGTTTACACTAGCTGGAGAGGCTGTCTCTTGGAAATCATCCAAGCAGACTTGCATAGCGAGATCCACCATGAAATCAGAGTTAGTAGCCTTAGAAAAGGTTGGGTCTAAAGCCGAGTGGCTTCAGAGTTTGTTAATTGATATACCATTGTATACTAACTCTATTACCTTTATTTGCATACATTGTGATTGCCAGGTTGCCATAGCACGTGCTAAGAACAAAATCTATAATGGAAAAAGTCGACATATCCGATAGAGGCACAATATTGTGAGGTAGCTCATTGATAATGGTGTAATGTCCTTGGACTTTGTGAGGTCAGAAAGGAATTTGGTCGATCCTTTGACCAAGCCACTAGTAAGAAGGCTAGTGAGTGAGATATCGAGGGGGATATGACTGATACCCAAATTGTGACACTATGACCAATGCCCAACCTTTATGATGGGTGATTCCACGCAAGGGATTAAATGGGTAGAGGTCATTTGTGGTCCATATGGGCACTATCAGTTATTATGTATTCCGCTATCTCATTGAGGAGATTAGTGATGAGTCCATCCCTATGGTGTAGTTGCAGATTGTTGGAGGTTGAGCTCTAGCTCTTAATGGATCCATAGTCCCTACCGTTTGGGATGGGATGTACTGCACACACTTTTGATGGATGTCACCTATGTGGGAGTGGAAGTTGTGCCGCTTCCTATGAGACTTAGGTAGGTCTCTAGAGCTCTCATGAAACCCAGTGGCGCATGGCCTGTATAAGGCGCCAACCCGCTTATGGAACAACCTTGGTAAAGAAAGGTATGTGGGTGGTAAGTTTGGTTATCTAATAACTTGGTTAAAAGAGTCTAACTCCACCATTGTCTAGTAGTTCCTACTTATTTATCCTAAGTATGGTTAAAACCTTAGGGTGCCATATTGATGCATGCCTTCTTGAGTTGATTGCCTTTCCTAGTCTAGTGTTTGTAACATGTGGGGGATTGTTGGAGTGAGTGTGTTGCAAACACTTAACATTTGCTTTGTGTCCTACATTGGTTAGGAATAAATCTTGTTATGAGTTTATAAGGCTTTGCATATCTTAGGTGGTAAGTTAGAACATAATGGGCTAGGTGTTGGCTTGGGCTTGGGTTTGGGTTTGTTACATCATTCTTAGGCTTCACCTTTTCTCTTACTTTCTTTTAGCCCAAATTTGATTTGATTTTTGTTATGTTCGTTAGTGAGCTTCTGAGCAGCCCGTTGGGCATCAAATCTACATAGTAGCCGTTGGAGAACTTGTCCTTTAGTCAGCCCACTTATCTTTCTTTAGTTGGCATATAAGAAACCCTATTTCGTTTTCTTTTTTTCTTCAGTTTTTTTAGTTTGCTACTGCCACTCTCCTTCCTCTGTTCAACCCTAAACTTTATGCTCATCTCCACAAAAAATTTCAGCTTCTAAATTTTTTAGTTTTAAGGAAAGACAATTAAGGTTATTCCTAGTTCTTCTTGTTTGAGTGTGTGATCAACTTGAATAAATCACTTTAGTCTAATCTTGGGGGGTTGTTCGGCCAAGAGAGCCATCCACACCAAGTTCTACTCCGGGTGGCACGAATCAACATTTAAAGACAACGCATTTAGCGTGATTCTATAATTTGTGAGATCTTTCTAACTCTATCTATTTAATTTTTGTCATTGATAATTTTTTAGGGTTTGTATTGTTGAATCAAAACTTGTTTATTTAGTCATATTTTCCAACAATATATATATATATATATATATATATATATATATATATATATATATATATCACAATCATTAATGTGCAATTTATTGCATACATACACTTGCTAGAACTTCTTCCCAAACACATCCAAGATCAAGATAGTACAATTCATTATCTAGTTGATGTTTGCAGGTTTAAATATAAAAAATAAAAAATTGCGATGACAATTTGTGCTCATATCAATTGTCGTTGTGCACATATTGTGATCTAGTCTATCCCACTGAAACTTGTGCTGGAATCAATGGTTAAGTCAAACTCACAAAGCAGAGGGCACTTCTGCACCAATTGATGCAAAGTTGTTTCATTGAAGTTCAAAAGATAAGCTGCTTTTAATGTTCTTATAGAAGGAAAGGACTTGCTGAAGCATGTAATAGCCGCTTCAAGATGCAGCCTTGAACACTTGGAAATATCTACCTCCTGTATTAATTCAATCGATAGCATCGGCAAACCCTGTGAAATTGGACATTGATTTCTCTCAAAGACACCCAAAGTCCATTGAAAAATGTTTAATACACTTTCTGAAGGTGGGTATATGAAGAAGGAAGCATAGACAAGAGAAGAATTGCTAATGTTATCTGTGTACAACCTAAAAGGTTCGCCTTCTGCACAAAGAGGAAAAGATTTAAGTCACACAATCATGAAGAATTTGCTAAGGGAAATGAAAATTGTGCATTTCAACCCTAACTAAGGCAGGTGGAATTCGGTGCACATCAACTTAGAGACATAAACTACAGATATTGGAACGATTAGACTAGCCAAGAAAATTTATAGAGTTGATGAAAAAGCTCTCACAGTGAAGAGACAGATGTTTGAGAAAATTAGAGTCATACTGAAATCACACGTATAAGACTAGCCAAGAAAATTTTTAAGTGAGCTGACAAAAGAGAGAACTCACATCACCAAGTTGGTTCGACCAAAGGAAATTTTAGTATGTTGATTATAGATACAAACTCCTAAAAGAATCAATCTCATACAAGTGAATTAAACTTTACATTAATCTACCTGAGATATTGAACTTCATATAAAACCAATATATTCATCTGTAAGTCCAGATTAAAGGCAAAATAAAATATATGTGTTTGATCCATCAGTGAAAATTTCTCAATTTCTTAGGCAAACGTAGAAGTAACAATCATGACAAAGCAACCTCTAAAAAAATCTAGACACAAAATTAACTTTCACCAAGTAATTCATTACCTTCATGATCAGAATCCTTTGCACATTCAAATCTTAACACGTTAATAATTTGAACATCATTGATTAAAATATCACGAGTATATATTCTACTATATCTTGTATAAAAATCCCTTTTTGTTGCATATATACAAAACTCTTTTTGTTGTATCTTTCCCAAATGTTACTTTCATACTTTACTGTGAAAGATCATACACATAGACACTTGCATATGTGTGTTACTTGTTATTAGACAAATAATATAATTTGTTATATTATATTTAATATCAAAATCTTAAAAACAGTTCATCCATATGTAGACATTGGATTCACATAAGGGAGAAAGAAAAATTGATACATAATTAACAATGTATCTATTTGTCTTGCATGATCTTCCAATTTTCAAAAATTCTGACCTCTGGTAAAGTTCTCAAAAAGATATACATATTCATCCACTTGTCACAAAAACTTGTATTCTTTCACTTACATTTGGCAAATCATGGATGGAAACAATATTAAATCTATTGTGCTTCTCCACGAACTTCATAGCTTGCACATTAAGATGGATAATGAACTCCTGGTAGGAAAAAAACCTTGCAATGGTTTCTAAATTTTGTATTCCATGCTACCATCATTAGATAAATAATGTGAGAATTTCGTATATTTTCAAACATAATCAAAACAAGAGCTTTAAGAATTATTAAACTACATTTTTATGAGTTTAACAAGCAAATAAATGGCATATTATAAGTGTGCTTGTATTATACCTTAGTGGTTGCTAGCATCAATGTTTTCTCTGTGCAATGTAAGAAATTCTCTGCATTGTGCATCAATGTTTTCACTGTGCAATGTAAGAAATACTCTGCATTGTTTCCAAATAAGGTGGCTACCAATGATCCGGTTCTATCACATAAGTCAACTTCAACTCGGCATCTAAAATGTAGAATGTAATAAATAAGCAATTCAATAGTATGAGGAACAACAGAATTGGGAAAACTGAAAATTGACTTGAATAAATTTAGTTTGTTTCTTTATATACAATCTCGGGCTCAACTAGTGACTGAAACAGAACCAACTAATCTAACTAACAGCTAAATAACTTCTCACGTGTGACTAACTAATCAGCTCACGTGTCAGAAATAGAAAACTACAAGTAAAACTACAAGCTACAAGTAAAACTACAAGTCGTATGGAAACAATTATTTACATAGCTGCTAAACTACAAGTGCATCAAATATGGCTTCTTGAACCTCAATCACATCAGTGGAGTTTTGCTTCCTCTGCTTCAATTCTTCAGCCATTTTGCCTTGATCTTGATACTCCCCCTCAAGATGGACTTTAGATTGATAAATGTTGATAAGTCCCATCTTGGAAAGAAGTGCAGAAAATTGCTTGTGGTTCAATGGTTTAGTTAGCAAATCAGCTAATTGGGACTGAGTTCTAACATGATTAAGTTTGATAACTTTCTCCAACACCTTGTTTCTTACAACATGGCAGTCTATCTCTATATGCTTCGTTCTTTCATAGAAAACAGGGTTGGAACCTATATGAAGAGCTGCTTGGCTGTCACAAAACAATAAAGCCTCCCTGTTGTGATCAACCTGAAGATCCTTTAACAAATATAGAATCCAAACAATTTCACAAGTGGAGATAGCCATTGCTCTGTATTCTGCTTCAGCTGAGGACCTAGAAACAGTGGATTGTTTCTTTGATTTCCATGAAACTAGTGAATCCCCTATGAAAACACAATATCCAGTGACAGACCTTCTTGTATCTGGACACGCAGCCCAATCAGAGTCAGTAAATCCTTTCACATGAAGCTCTGAACTTGCTGAGAAGAAAATCCCTTTCCCAGGTTCATTTTTCAAGTATTGTAAAACCTTAAGTGCTGCTTCAAGATGTGGTTTTCTTAGGCTAGCCATGAAATGACTTAACTTATGCACTGCATAAGTAATGTCAGGTCTTGTGATGCTCAAGTAAAGCAATCTTCCCACCAATCTTCTATACTGCCCTGGATTATCAAGCAATGAACCTTGATGTTTACTAAGCTTCAAGTTTTGATCCATGGGAATTTTGACAGGTTTGCAACCAAGTAGTCCTGCATCCTCCAAAATCTCAAGAGCATATTTTCTTTAACACAAAGAAATGCCTTTATCTGTTCTTGCTACTTCCAAACCAAGAAAATACCTCAGCTCTCCTAGATCTTTCAGCTTGAACTTTTGATTCAATAGCATCTTAAACTGATCAACCTGCTCTTTATCATTACTTGCAATGAGAACATCATCTACATATACCAATAAAACAATGAAAGAACTTCCTTGCTGCCTGGTAAAGAGAGAGTAGTCTGCTTTAGACTGAGTGAAACCAAGCTGAATGAGTGTGGTTGAGAATTTAGAGAACCATTGTCTAGAAGCCTGCTTAAGCCCATAGATGGACTTGTTTAACTTGCATACAAGCTGCTCTCCATGCTCCCCCTTGCTGTGAAAGCCAGGAGGAAGAGCCATATACACTGCTTCATGTAAGTCACCATGAAGAAATGCATTATTGACATCTAGTTGGCTAAGGAACCAACCTTTCACAGTAGCCACAGCAAGAGCACACTTGATAGAAACCATTTTTGCAATAGGGCTTAAGGTTTCAAGGTAGTCTAGACCCTCCTTTTGAGTAAATCCTTTGGCAACCAGCCTAGCCTTGTATCGTTCAATAGACCCATCTGCCTTGTACTTAATCCTATAGACCCATTTGCATCCTATAGGGTGTTTGGTAGGAGGCAAAGGTGTGACAGACCAAGTGTTATTGGCTTCCAAAGCAGCAATTTCAGCATCCATGACATCTTTCCATTTGGGGTCAGAAACTGCTTGTGAGAAAGATGTAGGTTCTGTGGTAGTACTAATAGAACAACAAAATGATTTGTAGGCATGAGATAGATTGGCATAAGAGAGAAAAGAAGAAAAAGGATGGAAAGTACCTGGTTGGGATTGATTGGGAATGGATGTTGAGGAAACCTGGTTACAATGGTAAGCCTTAAGATAAGAAGGAGGTTTAGAAATCCTAGAAGACTTCCTAGGAACAGCAGGGAGTACAGCTGGATTAGCAGATATAACATGATCAATAGCATCAGATGGAACATGATCAAAAGCATCAGGAAAAGCTTGATCATCTGAATCAAGATCATGGTGAAGTTGGATAATAGAATCAGCAGTGACAGAGGATGTATGACCAAGAAAAACAGAAGGAATAGAAGGGACATTGGGTAAAGGAATGAGATCAGTGGGAGGAAGAGAAGAGGATGAAGCAAAAGGAAAGACTTTTTCATGAAACACTACATCCCTAGAGATGAAAATGGTATGAGATTGAAGATCAAACAATTTGTAACCTTTAATATTGAAAGGATAGCCTAGGAAAATGGACTTTCTAGCTCTAGGAGTAAACTTGTGTCTGTGTGGAGTAACATCAGTAGCAAAACAAAGGCAGCCAAAGGTCCTTAAGTGAGAATAAGAAGGAACTTGATGAAAAAGGACCTCATAAGGAGACTTATGGTTTAGGAAAAGGGTAGGGAGTCTATTGATCAAATAGACAGCTGTTAGAACACAATCTCCCCAAAAAACAAGAGGGAGATTGGATTGAATTTGTAAGGCTCTAGTAGTAGCCAAAATGTGCTGGTGTTTTCTCTCCACAACTAAATTTTGTTGTGGAGTATACACACAGCTTTGTTGATGAATAATACCTTTAGAACTATAGAAATCAACCATATTGAACTCCAAGGCATTATCAGTTCTAATGGACTTGATAGAAGTGTTAAATTGAGTATGTACCATATTGTAAAAAGAAACAATCAAAGGCCTAACTTCTGATTTAGCTTTTAAAAGAAAAACCCAAGTAGCCCTTGATGTATCATCTACAATGGTAAGAAAATATCTATGCCCAGCAGTAGTGGGAACAGAAAATGGACCCCAAACATCCATGTGAACAAGATCAAATGAATGAAAAACTCTTTTATTATCAAAAGGAAAAGGCAGCCTCTTTTGCTTAGCTAAGGGACATACATTGCAATCTTTAGTACAACAATGTTGTAAGAATGGAAAAAGATGACTCAAAGAATGAAGTTTCATATCAGATGGATGTCCTAGTCTAGAATGCCATAAGGAATACAAGTTGGCATGTGAAACAGAAGAAGAGAAAGCAGTGAAAGAGCTGAACTTATTTTTGAGAAGGAAGTCATCAAGAGACTTGGAAGCCTTGGAAAGACTTGAACCTTGTAACAGATAGAGTCCATCAAGCATTTGGCCCATTCCAATCATGTTCCAACAGGTAAGGTCCTGTATGAAACAGTATTTCGAAAGAAAAACAAGACAAAGGGGCTGAGAATGAGTTAATGCACTAACAGATATCAAGTTGAATGAAAAAGAAGGCACACAAAGAACATTTGTTAGGGTAATATGTGGTGAGAGTTTAACTGTACCAACATGAGTCACAATAGCAGCCTCCCTATTAGGCAGTTCAACCACAGTATGTGTAATTGCAGTAAAAGAAGTCAACAAATGTAATGAACACACTATATGATCTGTAGCACCAGTGTCTACAACCCAAGTTTTAATACCAAAGGCTTTTCTATTCACAATCTTGGCAGAAAAGACTGAATGGGAAGAACAAGGAACAGTACCTACAACTGCATTAGAAGGCAAAGAAAGAGCATTGACCATATGAGGTGCCTGATCTGTTAAGGCTTGGTGCACTCCAATTGAAGAAGAACCAATTAAAGAAAGGAGTTGCTGGTATTGATCAGGAGTAAAAGCAGGTGCTTGAGCAACAACAGAAGCATGATCTGAAGCTGGATGAGAGTGATTGCCTTGAAATTGGTCTGCAACAGTTGAGACTTGATGAGCCATAATGTTCTTGTTCTTGAATTTGTAACCTGGGGGAAAACCATGGAGTTTGTAACACTTATCCACAGTGTGACCCAATTTTCCACAGTGAGTGCACATGGGCCGTTCCTTTCCTTTAGGATTGCTGCTTGAACTCTTGGTGGCCAAAACAGTAGATTCAACCCTCACAGAATTAGACCTCTGCATCTCCTCTTGAATGAACAAAGAATGTGCCTTATTAACAGAAGGCAATGGATCCATGAGCAAGATTTGTGTTCTGACTTGAGAAAACACATCATTAATTCCCATGAGAAATTTCATTGTGGATTCCTTTTCTTGAAGACTCTTCAGCCTCTGGTTGATGTTGCACACACACTTTCCACAAGTGCACTGAGGGAATGGACTAAGATTTTGAAGTTGATCCCACAAAACCTTGAAATTTGAGTGAAGTAATCGGTGAGTGATTGCTCTCCACGATGAATCTCGGCAATTTGTTTTTGGAGATTGAAGACCTTAGTGCCATTTCCTTGACTGAATGTGTCTTGAAGATCAGTCCAGATTTCAAGCGCAGTGTCTCTGTAGATAATACTTGCTTGAAGCCTTGGTGAAACTGAATTGATGATCCAAGTACCAACCATATTGTCAGCACGGATCCAAGATTGTATGGCTGTTGGTGAATTCACCAATGGTGATGAAATCGTTAAAGAACCATCAATGAATCCAAGCTTATTCTTTGCAATCAAAGACTTCCTCACTGACCTTGCCCAAGCAGAATAGTTCTCTCCACCAATTAATGGTTGAGAAGTAAGAACAGCTCCTGGATTTTCACCAAGATGTAGAAACAGAGGGTCATTAGGATTGTATGATTCTTGCGAAGAAGATGAGGATTCAATGGTGGAAGCGCTAGCAGTAGCTGTGGTGTTAGCCATTAGAGAAATGAAGTGTAGTGAAGATTTAAGAAAGCTTGAACTGAGAAAGCTTGAAAAAGAGTAACAATGGCGGACAAGAAGAAATTCCCAATTTTGACAAACCCTAGAAAAAGAAAGTTTCTAGAGAGCTCTGATACCATATGAGGAACAACAGAATTGGGAAAACTGAAAATTGACTTGAATAAATTTAGTTTGTTTCTTTATATACAATCTCGGGCTCAACTAGTGACTGAAACAGAACCAACTAATCTAACTAACAGCTAAATAACTTCTCACGTGTGACTAACTAATCAGCTCACATATCAGAAATAGAAAACTACAAGTAAAACTACAAGCTACAAGTAAAACTACAAGTCGTATGGAAACAATTATTTACATAGCTGCTAAACTACAAGTGCATCAGATATGGCTTCTTGAACCTCAATCACATCAGTGGAGTTTTGCTTCCTCTGCTTCAATTCTTCAGCTATTTTTCCTTGATCTTGATAAATAGTAAGGGTTGTTTATGGAATTCTTGAGTAAAAGAAAGTTATATTTTTGATAGAGTGCATGCCTAGGTTTAGCGACAGCCTCTTCCTTGAAAATATGCATCTAAATGCTTCATTGTACAAACACCAGTACCTTTGTTACACTTGTTGCATGCCATATAGCAGAATTTTGGGTCCAAATTTTTTATAGAGATTGATGCTTTGATCCAAAAATTAACCTGCTACATTCACTGAATGCAATTTATGTCTTTTGATGTAATTTAAGTGCATTTACATTCTCAGCTTCTCTACCTCTCAATGAGTGTTTGTGGTTTACATTCTCAGCTTTTCTAACTCTGTTTCTCAGTGTCTCAGTAGGTTCCTGAAAATACATTTATGTTTCTGGTTTGCCTGCATGTTGGGGGGGGGGGGGGAGATTCCAGTGGATATACAAGGAAATGCTTTTTGGAAAGTTATCATGTTTGGTTGTGAAAATCAGGGAGCTATGCATGGTTCTGCAAGGGGGAAAAAATTTCCAGTGGAAATTTAAGACTCGATTTCCATTTGAGTGGCAATTTCGTAAATATATGTACAGGAAGTCGAGTATCAAAGACTCGAGTTCCATTTGAGTGACATTTCCCGTAATTAATTTTGAAGTCTCGGCCTGCGTACTCACTGCTATAGAACTCAAGTACAATATTTAGAACTCGAGTTCCATTGTTTTGTTTTTTTCTTTTTTTGAAGGCAAGGTAAGCTCCCATTAAATTCAGTCATAATGGAACTCGAGTTTCATATACTCGAGTTCCACTGGGGATTTTTAAGCTATAATTGTAATTGTAATTGTATGTGATTGATTGAATTAATTATTATTCAACAAACATAAAATTTGAATTGATAATTAATTCTTAGGTCTGCTACATAATTAACTAAGGGGTTAAAACAAGATTTTTCAACCCTCATGAATTTAACTGATACATTATGAACTTCTTTATAGGTGTCGAGAAAGTTATATGAGAAGCTGTTACATACTGGTAATTCATAAAGCTCCTAGATGAACGAGTTGGTGTCTAATAGCATCAATTAGATAGGTTTGCAGCATCCAAACTCCAAGGACTCTCTCTCTCCTCCCTTTTGTTTTTTTATGCATATTTAATTTAATCGCATTTATATTAATACATCGGAAAGTTCATACTGTACAACAGTTGTATAAAGAGTAAGGTATTGGTGTGGTTGTTAATGACATCCTGATACATGCGGTGTCATTAGAAGCAGTGGAATTTCAAGAAAGATATACAGGGGTTTTCTTGTAGAAATATATATAATTTTTAAAATAATAGAGCAAGGATTGTTGTTCTCATAAATCTCAAACCTTGGTGGATTGAACCATAATCCATAAATCTTCTCTCTAATGAGAGTAGTACCATGTCTCCAAGTAGCAGCTCCTTCGTTAAAAAATGGTATTATTGGTTCAAAGAAGACGTAGCGCAGACCTGTCAAGTGTTAACAGCAAGTTGGCCTTGTTTTGCATCAAGGAAACAAGGTAAATACTGCCACTTTTGTAGCCAAAACAGTTGCAACAGAAGACCGCACTGATGAAAAATGTCTTTGCTAATAAAATAACAAAACATTTGGATACCTGCTGATGGATGAAAAGCACAGTATGATAACATTATATTAACATGCCAGATACTTGGTTACAAAAGCTTGAAATGATTAATTAGAGTACTTAAGTAGTAGCTAAGAAAACATCAACAAGGTTCACATAGTTAAAGGTAAAAACCAAACACATACAAAGGGAGTATCACCAACACTAAGAAATTGGCCCTAGATAATCACTCTCCAAACTGACCAATGCTTGAAACTCCCTTTATACCTCCAGCCACTTCGTTCCAATCACAATGAAACGGATCGCAACATCTTTTTTAATCTTTGACAGCTTGTCATTCAAGAAGACAGGATTCTCCCCAGTCACATACTTGTAATCTGGCATTTTCAGACAAGAGAGATAAGTATTTTCCACAGGTCCACATCTCAAGAAGACCCCATGCTTCAGCACCTTGTGGACAACGCCTTCAAGAATATCTCCTCAGAAAAGCTTGAATGTGACGCAGCTAGGATGGTTCCTTAGAAGCTTGACAGTGTCTCTTGCACATAGCAAGGAACAATCATGATCAAGGGGACCATTTGGATTGGACACCAGTTAACCTTGTCCGTCAACATCTCCAATAATCCAAAACTCTTGCCATAGCTACAAAAATCAAATCAGCCATATGGATCAAGTTATACTAGAGTAATTTAATAGAGCAATAACTTGAAATAATAAATCCAAAGTAGCACATTGGGAATCTATGGGTTTGGTTAGCCTCAAGCCTTAATTAACCCCATCCACAGGCTTGGGTCTTAGGAGGATAAATCGTTCAAAATAACGCAATGCAGAATTCACTTTGGTAGGAACATTTTAAAGCTTCATTCACTAAACAACCAAGAGTACAAAAATTAAAAGTACCAAAGAATCCTATTGCAATATACCAAACAGATGACAATGTCAAATAACTTTTTTGAGAAAAATGATGCTCAGATAGGTTAATGGCAATTAAAAAAATACAGCTGAACACAACAAAGCCATTATCCTAAGTAATTTAGTTGGCTACATTGATCCAATATTTCCATTTAGCTCTATTTAGAGTCCATGTACCCTGTTAAATCATTGATAATGGCAATAAGAAATAGAATACAGAATGAATGCATGCACTAAAATCTAGAGGTTTCTTTGAGGACAAGATGTATAAAATTTGATTTAAACAGTTTTTAATTATGTAAACAAATACTGCTGAGGTAAGGAGTTCTTTATTTAAGTTTCAAAGCATTCAAGAAAACGAGGTGGCTAGAAATACATTAGGACTAAGGCAGAGGCAGTCAGAAAAGATAAAAATCATAAAACAGACAATTGTCTAACAGAACATATAGCCCAAAATAGAGGTCAAGGTCAAATGATAACGATGGTAGGAATAATCCTGTAGGTGACCCAAGAAATTAGAAATTAAGTAATGTTGAGTTGTACCAAAGAAAATCAAGAATTTTCTCACAAGCATAGGCTTGCTCATGTCTTCACTTGTTCCCACAATATGAGTTATACTTGTTTTAAAATCAACTTCAGACACTTCAAAAAGAGGAAATAGTTTAAGCTTGCTACCCTGTCAGCACTCTACAGTTTTAGGTAAACAATTAGTGGACAATTTAGGTTGGAGAAAATAAATACCCCAATAATTTTGACAAGAATTATAAAAATCAACAATGCCACAATTTATGGTAGTTTTCATCATTCTGGGACTGAAATCAGTGATTAACTTACGATCAACATATAAAGTTACAAGAACGCCATAATTCTTAAGAAAGAACTGCAGATTATAGTTCCTAGCTTTTTTCGGTTAAAAAACTCTCTACAAAACTGATGCATCAAAATATTCTTGGCATTACCAGCATCTTATGCTGCAAGCATCCCGTGACAATACACTCAGTACAAAGCATACCAATCTTGGTGAATCTGAAAACTTTGATGTTCCAAGATTTGTACCAATTTACCAACTCCCCTTCCCACCATCCCCCCCACCCCCCAAAAAAAAGGAATAAAAAGAAACACACACACACACACCCCTACATAGAATTGCACTAACGCAAGGCCATGCCGTGCTGACAAGCACACAGTGATACTGTAGCTTGAATTAGAGGTGCACCCAACGTGTGCCACATGCATTATAGCCTATTGATAGTCAGTTAGCTAACTTAGCATTGTTGCTATTAGGTAGAGAAGTGCCAGAGGGGTCCACCAACCACCCATTGATATACATATTGGGACATCATTCTAACTCAAAAGCTTAAGCCAATAGGTTTGCACCCAAGTATACATATCAACTCTTCAGTTTCTATACTTCTTCTCAATACGGGAATCAATCCTCACACATGCACTCACAATAGATCTCCCCTCACATGTGATCCTCTTACCACATCAACCTAGCTTCCCATTGCGTGAGTCTTTTGCAAATCCAGAGCATTAGGAATTCAAGCTTTGCACAAAATGCAGTGATCAACAAATTCACACCAACCGCATCAAGAACAAGACAATCATTCAAACGCAAGTTGAACCATAAGTCTAAAGCCAATTTCTTGGGTTGAGAAGTGCCTCTGGGGTCCACCAACAGCCTATTGATATATTGAGGTACCTATTGATATATATTAGGGTACCACTCTAACCCAAAACCAAAAGCTTAAGCCAAAGGGTTTAGGCCAAACTGTCTAAGTCCATCAACAGCTGACTTCCATTACTTTTTCTCTTGATGTTGAACTCAACCCTCACATGTGCACTAAGAACAGTTGCTGAATTTGGTTTGGTTTGTTATTCCTCTTCTTGTTCTGTATGAGAGAGCCAACAATACTGCCTAGTCCTATTTGTAGCTCTAATCTTTGCTATTTGTGAGAAAGAGCTCTTTGGGTGAATTTGGGGTTGGGTTTTGTGATTGTTTTGGGTCACTATAGCAGTCCCTTTGTTAGTAGAATTTTCTCCTTAATCCCACCCATGGACATATATCTAAAGCTGAACCATGTAAGGTCTCTATGTTCCTGTGCTGTTGCTTGTTCTACTTTTTGAAAACACTCCATAAAATTGATTACATTCACATCACACACACACAAAGAGAGGGGGAGAGAGAGAGAGAGATCACCAGAAGTCCATAAATATCACAACAATGATAAAATTTTGGCCTCTCAGCCAATCCACCACCCCAGCGGCGGATCATATTCAAATTCATATCAACATGAAACTTGATGCCTGTTTTGTAACGTTCCTTTGAAAGACATAGTAACCCATCTGACAATATCCAATTACCACCACAGATAAAAATAGGCTGTATGTTGACCTTGAACAAACTGTAAAGCAAAAATTTATAGACTACATATCATAAAAACAATTCTAGAAGGCATATAAAGAAATATTTTCTACCTGTGGCACCATCAACATGAGGAGATTTTGTTTCAGCAACTGAAAATGGATTTCCTAAGGAAATAAGAAAATTTTTAAATTTAAATTTAAGCAAGTCAAGATATCCTAGTAACAAAAAACAAGATCACATGATAAATTAAAAAAAACTTGACATTTGCATTACTGCATCCAAAACCATTGTTTCTACAGTCTGTAGAATGCATATCCCTCACTTGGATAAGACGGCTGCTTAACAGAATGTAAGTGAAAAACTGATGCAAAATAATAGAGAAAGAAAAATAAATGAAGCTTTTCTGTCAATCTGACTGATGTGAAGGAATATATAATGCAATCCTTCAAAGAAGTCATACACAAGGCTTCACTCTTTATGTCATTGAAAAAGTGGGGGAGGGGGGTGAAGTAAAACTGGCCCATCGGTGCCTTTGTATCACATCTACTTCCTACAACCAGCTAAACAATTTAGGCACCCGGCCCTCCACACTTATGAACCCAGCACTAGCTCCTCCTCTTCCATCTCCTTGACTGCTCTTATGAGACCCTTTGTGATTCCATTGAGGTGCAATCCTTTCTCTTTCATTTCCTCTAGCAGCTTGTCTGCTGTTTCCCAATCTAAAGCCTTTAGACAAAGAGATTGGATCAACTTATTGTACTCATCAACATTAGGTTGAACGCCAAAATCCTTCATCTCAGCCAACAACTTCAAAGCCTTGTCAAACTCTTCAAGTTTAGAATACCCACGAATGAGTGTATGGTAAGTCACAGGGGTCAGTTTGGAATGCTTCTTTTTTGCTTCTGACAAGAGTTTACAAGCCTCCTCCATCTGACCACCATTTGTGTAACCACTCATGATGACAGTATAAGTGTACACATCCGGTTTCAATCCCCTACTCTCCATCAGCTTCTTAATCTGTATAGCTTCTCCCAGATCCCCAGCCTTGGAATATCCACTGATAACTGAATTGAAAACTGCATTTCCAGGGGGCGGACCCTCTGCGATCATCTTAGAAAGCAACTGTTTTGCCCCATCGACATTTTTCATCCTACACAAACCATGAATGATAGTAGAAAATGGCTTAATTGCATATTTCCGTGCTTCTCCTGAAAAATCATCCAACATCTCCAAAGCCAATTTCACAGTTTCATCCTCTCTACAGAGTGAACTGATCAAAAAATTAACAGAAGATCTAGGAGTAATTTGGTTCTTCTCCTTTGCAAATAAATATACCGAATGGGCATCCTTAGCCTTCCTCCCCTTACAAAGCCAAGATATGATCTTACCCACTTTCTCATTCTCAGGCAAACTTCCCTCATCAAGCATCTTTTCGCAAACAGACCAAGCCCAGTCAAACATTGATCGCCTAGATAGTGCTTCAATCGTGAAATAATATGTATCAACATTTGGGACAATCCCAAAATCCCCAAACTTGTTAAATACCTCCAAACTCGCCTTCCCTTTTCCCAATTTCGATAACAAAGCTATCAACTGATTGAGAATCTCCACATTCAACACACCATTCTCTTTCTCACCTATATCCTTAATCAAATCCCACAAAGCATATGCATCTTTCTTCTTAAGTTCACGACAAATTGCCCGCACAAGCGCATCCACCACACAGGTAGTCACCTTAAACTCAGATTTCTTCTTTAAACCCCACTTGAAAAACCTAATCAAATTCTCACCCAAAACAAGTGGGGTTTCCAGAACTTTCACCACAAACTCCTCATGTAGAGTCAAACCCATGTCATCAAGAGCTGACTCTAAAGACCCATCAACACTACTCTGCAATAAAGACAACACATTCTCCAACTGCTCCACATTAATCTCATAAACCTCCTCCTCTTCATCCCCATTTTACTCCCCAGTGGCAAAAGTATCAAACTGGGCATCACCAGATTGGTCTGAGACCCCAAAAATCTCATCCCAATCCCCAGGGACAAAACTATTATCAATACCAAATAAACCTTGCTCAGAAACCCCATGAATCTCAGAATTCTCCAACTGGGTATCACCATTTTCAACAAAACCCACTGAGGACTCCTCAAAATCAGTGGGGTTTGTTGAGGTCTGAGAGTAGAACCTGGGGTTTTGGCAAATAAATAATCTTTTGGGAAAACCCGAATTTGTTGAGAAAACAGGAAATTCAGACTCAGTTTGTGTTTGAGTTTTAGAAGATGAAGAAGCAGCAGGCACCTTGTGTTTCAACTTTTGAGTTGCATAGAGCCTCCTCCATACTGCTCCACCTTGTCTGGACGACACAGCAGCTCTTGCCACCACCACCGACCTCCACATCCTCTCTCTCTCTCTCTCTCTCTCTAAGAAAGATGATCGAGTATCAGTGTTTACACTTTACCCTACAAAGCTCATTTTCCAGCTTTGAGAAACTATATAATGTTTCCGGAATACCAGATCAGCATCCAGTTGGTGTTTCATGCTCCAATAAAAATTCGACACCTGTATAAAAATGACAAATCAGTAAACTAGCGCATTTAAATCAAACATGATCGATGTGTTTCGTCCAGTTGTCTTTATCTCTGTTCATGTGTCTTCTTCGAAGCTCCACCTCTTACTCACATGTTCGATGTCTTGCCATATGGTGTATATGGGTTATAGTGTTTGTATTTTTTAATTGAGTTTTGAGCCATGAACAGAGATAAACACAAAGCGGCAAAAATAGCAAATTAGCTATAGTTTTCAAACAATATAATTAGTAGTTACGGTTTATAAACTATATTTTTTACTAGCATCTCGAGTCCAAAAGACTCGATTTAGGGCTTAAAAATCGAGTCTTTTAGAGTCGATTTTCATAGTCTGCTGATGTGGCATTTTTTTCACGTGGCATCTACCTGAAAATCGAGTCTCTAAAACTCGATTTATAATGTTTCAAAATCCCCAGAATCCTATCAGTATTAGAAGAAAGATAGAGAAAAAAAAAAAAAAAACACACCCACAGCACAGCAGCCACCACCTGAAATCCAACAACGCCAAACCCAAACAGACCGGAAAAAAAAAAAAAAAAAAAACACACACAACCACAGCACAGCAGCCACCACCACCACCACCTAAAATCCAACAACACCAAACCCAAACAGATCGGATCCGCCACCAGAGAAAAAAAAAAAAAAAAAAAAACTCACTGACGACAATCGCGATCCACGGCTGAACCCATTCCACAGCCACCTACTCTGATTGGATCCGGCGCGTCCAAGTCGCGCGACCCAGGCCGCAACCATGGATCTGAGCTTGCTCGCTTTGGGTTTTTTTTTTTTTTTTGTGCGCTGAGTTTTGCTCAGATCTTCCTACGGTGGTGGATGAATTTTGATGTGGGATAGGCAAAATGGTGAGTTTTGGTGGTTGTTGTGCATTTCTGGGAATGGATGTTAAGAGACTTAGAGTAAACTTTTTTTGGTTTGTAAATCGAGTCTTAGATACTCGATTTTCAAGTAGGCTCCACGTGAAAAAAATACCACATCAGACGTGAAAATCGACACTCAAAGACTCGATTTTTAAGCCCAAAATCGAGTCTTTTAAACTCGAGATGCTAGTAAAAAATATAATTTATAAACCGTAACTACTAATTATATTGTTTGGAAACTATAGCTAATTTGCTATTTTCGCCACACAAAGCAAAGGGAAACATGTAATAAAGTGAGGGCCCATTACATATATGAGTAGTTGAAGTGAAGTGGGAAACACTAGAGTTAATTCAGGAGTTGGTTTTATTCTTGTTTGGTCGTAGGGTTCGGCTTGTAAACTGGAAATTCCATAAACACCCAACAATAAAAATTTTCAACTTGGGTTCAATTCTCAAATAAACAGTCTGAGGTTTACACTTAACAATAGGGAGCATTCCTATCAAAAAAAAAAAAAAAACAATAGGGAGCATATAATATGCAATTTGGAAAGAATCATAATATATACTAGCCTCTAACCACTGGTACTTAGAGGCTAGTATTCCGTAATTATTATCTATTTTTGTCAATTTTGTTTATGTATATGAGGATATTAATTTTTTTTTTTTTGTATAGAAAAGGCTTTATGTTATTAATTGGTTGAAAATTTATAAAACGTGGGTTTTTATTTTTTCCTCTTTTCTTTAAATATAAAAGTAAAAAATTTTGGAAAAAATTAAAAATTACTTCTAAATAATATCTAAATAATAGGCAAAATTTTAGGAATAAAAATACTTAAAACAATTTTTTTAAAAAAAAAGGAAACCAATGTTGAAGGACTCACCACCCTCAAAAAAAAAAAAAAAAACTTTGATGCAAATTTATTAACTGAGGACACGTAACACTTGATGCAAATTCAAAATGCATGGTTTGTTTGGAGTCTTTTTTGTCTTTTGGTAAGTTATTTTGGATCAAATTAAATTTTTACCAATTTTTTAAAATTTTAAAATGAAGTAACATTTTAAACTATCAAACATAAGATATATTTAAGGGTGTAGGTTTTTACCCCTAAAAGTTCTCCAGTATCATTCTTGCTTTAGCAAATTTGCGTATATAACAATTGCTTACAAAATCATCAAATGTGCAATGAAAGGCACAAAAAAGGACAATATTAAATTTCATAAGGTAGGATATTTACAAAAAAAGGTTTTTTAACAAGTACTTGATAGATTAACTATCATTTCGCTCACTTGAATTCATCCAATGTGTCTGCTATGCAATCTAACCAAATTGTTGATATCTCAATCTAAAAAAAATACAAAAAAAATAGAGAGTAGGGCTTAAATGTAAGAAAAACAACAAACAAAAATAATAAGAGGAAGAGAGGGCACTACTTAGAACACATACAATAAAATAATGAGTCAAACCCAATAACCACAAAAAAAAAAAAAAAATCAATATATATCATACCTATTCTTTAAAATTTAGTCATTAATTAGAGAAAATACTTAAACACCCATCAAACTGACCAAATAAAAAAAAGATAAGATAAGATAAGATAATGATATGGAAATAATAATGATAAGAAAGTGTAGTCCTTTTAGAATGTAAACCATGATAAAATAATAAATTTTTTTTGGAGATAAAAACAACCCTTTTTTAAAAATAAAGCAATAATTATCCTAGCATTTGAAATTGAGAACCTCATATGACCCGAAATCTACCGCATAAATTTAATTTCTCATTGGTAAACCAACACATGGAGAAGAAAATTAACACATAATCTAATAATCCAAGACTTTTTTTTGCTAAACGATAATCCAAGACTTAAAAAAAATCATTACTTATTAGCCACTTTGAAGTTTGAACAACAAAACCTAGAAACAAAAGCTCAAAACTATCAAAAAAAATTGAAGCTTTCACAACTGCCACACCCAAAATCAGACTTGCAAACCATAATAATTTAAGCTAAGGTGAAAAATGCTAGCTTTAGAGTTAAAAATGAACCAAAACTATCAAAAAAAAAAAACTCAAGCTTTCACAACTGTCACGCCCAAAATCAGACTTGCAAACCATAACAATTTAAGCTAAGACGAAAAATGCTAGCTTTGGAGTTAAAAACAAACCTATTCGATGTGGCCCTGTGGGAAATAGAAGACACGTTTGTTTTGAGCTTTTTCCTAACCTGAAGCATGTCTTTTTGAGAGAATCCCTTGCACCCAAAATCAGTTTACTCTCTCTCCTTCTCACGCTGATCTCTTCTGCCTACACATCAGTATGGTAATTCTTGTTATTGGCATTGTTATTATGACAAATAATGTAGAGAAGAACGAAGCCGAATTGTACTAACCTCAAAGCCTACACATCAGTGAAGAGTCATAAAAAATGAAACATCTTTTAATAGCGTCTTGTGAAGGCCTGTAAAACAATAGATCAGAAAATATTCCGTAAGTTTCGAAATAAAAATAAGCAAAACATGGCCAAATAGAGAGAGAAATTGAAGTGAGAAATGTAGAAATAAAAAAATGAGATCAGAGAGAGAGAGAGAGAGGGCTGAAATTTGATCTAAGAAAGAGCTTACCTCAAATCTATCTGTTGTTGTTGTTGTTGTTGTTGTTTGTAGTGAATTTGAAGTAAAGACGTGGGGGAAAGGAGTTTGAAAACACAGAATTGAGAGAATTGGAGAATTGAAGAAGAAGCAATTTTAGTTTGAAAACCAACGTGAGTGTATTGGGAGTGTGGTCTTGTTTTGTAGATAGTGTTTTACGTGGAAATTACAGAAGCATTTTTATCAAATTTTGCCCCTACTTAAATATAGGTTGTAGGGGTATTTTGGTACAAAAAAAAATCTGGTCCAAACAGGAGCAGTCCCTTAAATAATAGTATAGACTAGTCTTATCACACACGTTCCGCACGTGCAATAAGGCTCTTTTTTTTTTTTTAGTTGAATATAATTTTTCAATTTGAATTTATCTATTATTAATGAGGTTATACAGGAATGAATTTTTATAAAACTAAAATTTAGGATTTGAAATGAAGTAAACTGCTGGGTTTAGTGTATGCTAATTTTTAGGAAAAAAAAATTGTATCAAAGGTACGTGAGATATGTTTAGATAGAGAGTATGTTTATTTTTAAAGAAAAAAGTTTATCCGGTGGTTTTTTTTTCTTGTTTTTGAATTTTTTTGAATTACAATTTTAATCCTTTTTTTTTTAAGAATAAAGATTATTTAATTAGATTATGGATATTTTTGACATTTTTTTGAAGTCATAACTAATTTTTTAAATCCTCTTAATATATAGATATATATATATATATATTAAATAAGTAATTAGGCAAGTATCATATTGCAATGTACTAAGATACAATTTGTATAATATGATCCATCTAGTCTAATAAGAGCTTGTCACCTCAATTATTAATTAAAAAATAAAACTCAATATCAAGAGCCTTAGTAGCTAATTCAAGAGCCTTAGTAGCTCAATTAGCAGCACTGGCATTTTCATAACATCTAAGATTCAAATCTCCTCTTCCACATTATAACTATCTAATTATCAAAAATAAAAATTCAACTCAATTGTTCCTTAGCTAATTAATATCATTTTTTGCCAAATAGCAAAATTTTAGGAAAATTTTAAGAGAAACACATCCGGTCAAACTTATTTGGTTATGTAGCACTTTTTTGGAACTCCAATTTGTCAAACTCCAGTTAAACTCAAGTTCCCAAAAAAGTGCTACATAATTAAATAAGTTTGGTCACATGCGTTTTGTGATATTCTACACCTCTAACCCTAATGATTAAGTATGTCTATATCATTTCATTAATGATAATCAAGTATTTTTTTTAAGTAAATTAAAATTTAGAAATAAAAGAGGACACTTAAATTATGTAGAAGGCAAATAAGGGTGCCATTACAGAAAATTTTAATGAGTTGGGACTTGGTACAATCAGGCCAAAAAAAAAAAAATTAAAGACCACTTTGCAAATAAAATTTGAAGTGTCCAGCCATGAAACCTCTTGCTTCCCATCATGACACCATCAGCCTTCCCTCACACCACCTCCTACTTCCCCATGCTTGAAGGCTCCCACCATATGACACCTAATTCACTTGCTGCCACCTCCTACTTGCCCATGCAACCATCTAATTTTGCAATCTATTGCTGCCCAATTCGTCCAGAATCTTACACTATAGCAGCCAACATTTTTGATAGCTTACATGAATTGAATAGAAAAGAAAAGAGGCAAGTATTGTACTAGGCAGCACCTATTACTACCAATCGATATTGAGTTGAAATTGAGCAAATGATAGTTCCACGATTTGATTATTCCTTAATGAATAAGTGTACTTACTATTATTTCAATGAATTAAATGGCTGCAACTTCAATTGCTAGAGCCCTAAAGTGAACTTTGATTGGCATATGCTTCAAAACAATGAACATGAATTACAGTTGATTTCTAATTTCTGTTTCGAGCTTTTACACGAAAAATCTTTTCATGTTTCTATTCTGTACAGCCATGATACTTGAGTTATTTAGCTATTCCATAAGTTCTTTCAATGATTTCATTTAAGTAACAAATTGCTTCAAGAATTATACAAGCAAGTTACAGCTTGTGTACTTGATGATCGTCCTATGCTTTCTTTGATATGAAATTTTCTGCTAATGCTTGGATGACCGGACTGGTGGCCAGTTCCCGGTTCACGGTAATGCAATTATTTTTTTTTTAAATGTTTCTTTGTTAATGTGAAATTATTTTTTTTAATATGTTTCTTTGTTAATGTAAAATTATCAGAGATGCTACGTCCACAACATTTTTATAACATTTTCATAACAAATCACAGGTAGTTGTTATTGGTTCAAATTTGAACCTAACACGAAGATTACTTTTTTCCCTCCAACAATAACAACCAGTAACAATCTGCCACTTAAGATTTGTTGTAAAAATATTGTGAAAATATTGTGGACATATTATTTCTCTAAAATTATTGTGAATTTTTATTGTGTCCATATTAAAAAAATTTAATTGGAGATTGTGGTAGGTCCATAGGTATATTGGCATGCTAATTTAGGAAGGTGAAATATTGTGACATTTTGTTGTGTCTCTAACATTACTTTTCTATTTTTAGGGTCTTTTTAAAGTCAACATAATTGTTGAAAGAAAATTAGGAGTGACTTTTGAAAATTTTAACTTCAAAATTTATTACATATACTTTTCCTTGTGTGTGTGTGTAGAGAGAGAGAGAGAGAGAGAATTCCACATTTTTTAAACCGTAGATTTCTAAGAAATCTAGAGGGTGTTTGGTACATGTACTTAAAAACATGTGTTTTGTTATTTGAAAACATGTGTGGAAATACGTGTGAATGAAAATATGTGTAGAAATACGTGTAATATTGTTTAAAAACATGTGTTTTTTTTTATTTATAAATGGTGCACCAAACAGGGCCCTAACGGTTGAAAAAACATCATTAAATATTAATACTTTTCACTTTATTACCTCATTAATATTAGCATTTTTTTATATTAACATTTTTTTTTTGGCTCTCTCTCCTTATATATTTGTTAAAGTAAAATTATTGTGAATTTTTTGTGTTCATAACTGTAAGTGCACAATTGCACCTGACCCCAAGAACAGTTACGGGCTCAGGCCCAACGAGCCTTAAACAATGTGATTTGTAGAGTGTGGGCTTGAAACCCAGGTTAGAAGTGTTTGAGGATTAAATAGCAAGCCAAAGATTATAAACCCTTAAAAACAACAAAGAATGCTATAAGTCAATCTGCTCGGACGTAAGCCGAGAACTGTTCTTATATAATTTCTCTCTCTTTTTCTCTTTCCTTTAGGTTACAAAGAGGGGGATCCCTTTTTCTGTCTTAGATTGCTCTTTAAATACTACTCTTTTGAATACTTTGTACACGTATTGCTTTACCTCCCCTTTAGCCTAGATATTTCTTTCTCGGTTGCCTTTGAATAGTAACCGTCCAGAAGTTTCTCTTCCAATCGTTCGTGTGTCACTTCCCCATAAATGCGGCCGGGGTGGTAGGTGCGTGGTCTTTAATGTGGAGGTGGCAGCCTTTATCTTTGACATTTCTTCAACACCGTTGCTTCGGGGCATTCTAGGGTTTACCCCTTTAACCATTGGCCTTAACCGTGTCATCCCCTAATCTTTATCACGAAATCCCGAGTTCTTTCGGTGTCCATCCGAGGGTAAGTTCACCTCCTCAGATCCTCGGACCCTCGGCGTATGGGCCGACCCATAGTACCAATAAATTCTAAACCCAGTAGCAGGTCGGCCTTCCTTAACACGGCCCAAAAGGCCCACATTCTCATTAGGATCTTTTTGCCCCCCACAATAGCCCCTCAAAACTCTAATTTTCGACATCCGAGGAGAAAAATAGGGTTTTGATCTAACGAGAATCCACTCCCACCACTTACCAAGCGATGGCACGTGTGGAAATCGTTTCGCGTCCCAGAAGATGCCACTTGGCGGTTTTATTTTCAAAAACGCGCGCATTTATTATTGTAAGTTACTCTTTGTCTCCCATGTTCAACGGTGAGATGGGCATCCAACGATCCTCGTTACTCCACGAAATTTTAGGCGGGACAAATATAATTTCGAGGCCGCCTTTTCGCACGTCGTGACACTTCGGGAACCTGCGCCTTCATTTAATTCATCAGGGATCAATCCCATCAAAACACCAACAATCATTCTTTACCAGCAGAAAACCGTGGAAACCTGTACCTTCAACTTTGTAAGTTCTTGCTCTCTCTGTTTTTAACCTTTTATCCTCGGATACAGTCCTCATCGTCTTCGTAAACGTTCTCCCCTTTAGAGTTTAGCCTTTCGTTCTTTTCTAATGGGTAGGTTTAAGTGTCTAGTTGATACCGCCGGGGATGGAAGGCTTTAGGGCCAAATACCGCATTCCCGTGATGTAGGACTAAAATATTGCCCTACAGGCCGTGGCCGGTTCTAGGAAAGGGGGAGAGGTTATCATCCCAATGATAGCCTTCATAGAGGGTGGGATGACCCTCCCAATGAGACCTGTAACTAGGGAGTACCTTCGCAACCACCGGTTGTGTCCCGATCAGTGCCTCCCAAACGTTTTTAGAGTTTTGGGTAGTGTAGATGCTCTAAACGAGCAGATGGGTTTAAACCTCACATGGCACGATGTCGTATTCCTATATGAGTCCAATAAACTTTCTAAGGTAGGTTATTATATTAAGTCTCGGTCCAGCACCGTTAGGCTAATCTCCTGTCTGCCCAAATCCAACAAAGGCATGAAGGACGACTACTTGATCGTGTCTGGGAACTGGCACGACGGCCTCCACTGCCCAGTTGAGTGGGGGGATCCAGGTGCGATGCCGTAGGATTAATCTCCCCACAACACAACTTCTTATAACACACACAGAAATGCATATTCACTCTTACTTAAACTTGTTTAATATCTGTGTGAATCTGACCAGGTTTGTTTGTTTTGATGTCTTTTTTGCAGATAAGCAACACGTGCGTCCTCGTCTGAGTCACTGTAACGTCGCGGATCTAAACCGAGTACTTCGCTCCGAGGTGTTCGTCAGTGAGGACCTACAACTTAGAGCCGCCCATCTGATTTTAGGATACAATCCCATCTCCTCAGACTTCCAAGAAATAGAAAACGCCATAATCGCGGGAGACCGGAGACTAAGAAAAATAAACGTAGCCCGGCCGAACTTTTTAGACAACCGCGACCTCCCGGACGCTCCTAACACCGTTTTGTACAACCAAACTATAGCAGCAATTCCCTTTGCCGTGCACCCACAAGCAACTGTCGTTCCAGAAGAGCAGGTGTCCTCTTCACACACACTCGACGACGAGATAGATCAATTCCGTCTCGAAGACACCGAGAGACCTCGCGGGAACCAGTTTGTGGTACTTTCGGACGAGGAGGAAGAAGCCGCCGAGGCCTCTGGAATTGCAGGGTTTGTGGTTGCCTTACCCGAGGACGGATCCGAAGAAGACATGGGTAGAATGCAGGGCCTCCTTACCAACAGAGCTGCTAAGGTTGTAGAGAAGAAGACGGGGACATCCCAAGTTCCCCCAGCTTTACCACCTCCCCTCCTCCAAACGAGCCAAAACTTCCAGCCGAGGATCACAAGAAAAAGAGGAAGGGGGATACCGAGGGGACACTTAGTAAGGACCCCAAGAAACCACGACAACAACTCCCACCGGCCCAGCAGCAGAAGCTGGACAAAGGCAAGGGCAGGGCCCGCTTGGTTGAAATCGGGGAATTCAGGGACGAGGCTGAAGTGCGCCGAGCACCGACCACCTGGTCCCCCGATCTAAGACTGGACGGCGCACCCATCTCCCGCGCTCCGGTATAAGAGCGGTTCAACAAGGCCATGCCCACCACTTGGCCGAGGTTTTGGAACGCCCTCTCCTGCTGCCCAAGGACATGGAGACCTTGGAAAAAATGGGCCAGCCACAACTATTCCTCTCATTGAAAAGAGACTTAGCGCTGGTAAGTTTTTCCCTTTTTTTAGGAAGATTCCACTTTTAACAATATTTATAAGTAAGTTTGTTTTTTACTATTTCTAACTCCATCATCCTTTGTTACAGGCTATCCAGGAGGTCTTTGTAGCCGAGAAGTTTATAGAAGACACTCGGAAGGTAGCCAGAACTGAGCTCGAAATCAGACTGGAAACTGAGAAGTCCTTGGGCACAGCCCTTGCTGAGAATGAGAAGCTGACCTCGGAGGTGGCGGATCTGAGGAGAGAGAAAAATGGGGTCGAATCAAACTTGAAGACCATGAAGACCCAGATAGAAGGACAGCGCAAGCTCCTTCGTGAAAGAGATGAAGAGCTCTCCCAAGCTCAAAGGGAGTGCTCGGATCTGAAAAAGCAACCGGCGCCGACGAAGGAAGAAGCCAGCCTCCTTCCAACTCTCTCTTCAGTCGCCAAGCGAGTGCAAGTTTCGATGAAGGTGTAGCTACCACCGAGGAGCAGCTGATCGATGAGTTCGCGGCTTTATGCCTCGAATACTGTCAAAAAGTATGGGGGGAAGCTTTAAACGTAGCAGGAGTTCCCCAATCTTCGGATCTGAGGAAGTCCGAGAACGTTTGGCTTCCCCTAGAAATACGAGATTGAAGAGAGGCTCCCCGCTCGCCACCGCTACCCCCGAGACAACTCTTCCTCGCTCTACCTCCGTGGCCCCACAAAGAAACTCCCCGATCCTACGTAACCTTCGGTTCCAACAAAGAGAAGGAAGGAGGAGGGATGCAGAGAAGGACCCGAACCAGAAAGTGGAACCTAACGTCTTTCCGTGGAAGACGGATAAGGGAAAGCAAGTTTTGACACCCTTTCGAGCCGGAGGTCGAGGGAGACCGAGGGCACTAGTACCTCTCAGCAAGACCCCCCTACAAAAGCTTAGGGCCTATCTTTAGGACTTCTCTTTTTCTGTGTTTGAATTATATATATGTAATGTATATTTGATTAATTAATGAAGAACAATTTCATTTTGCTTTTCACTTGGGTTGCATCTGTTTTACTTTACCTTTTTTTTTGTATTTGTTATAAAGACTGCCATTAGCACATAATAAAAATTTCGCAGAGTAAACAAATCTAACTCCAAGGATTGCGCAAACATAACTTCCACATAATCATACGCACATTATTAAAGGTTTAACAAAAGGTGGTATGGTTGAAATGTTTAAACAGTACCTTTGATTAAAAAAAAAAGGAAGATCCTGTATAACGATTAAACCTTTGTTATGTACAGCATCCTTTCTAGTAGGATGTAAGGTCTGAGGGCCTTTCCTTACACAAATTTGCTTGACATTTAAGGATATAAGACTTAAGATCCAAATTAATAAACTGCAATGCATTAACACCCAGGCATAATCAGAACCTAACTTTAATCAAAGTCGTTGTCCAAAGATAAGTCTTAACCAATTTTTCGTTTAATTCTTAAGAATTGTAACTTCAAATGTTAATTTTCCCAAAGTATGAGGTCCGAAGACCCGGCATAACTAAGGTTCTGTTTAACAAACGACAAGACATCAATTTCCACAAGGTTTGTGATCCAAGGATGACACTTAACCAAGTTTCTGTTTGATTCTTAAAAATTGTAACTTCAAATGTTAATTTTCCCAAAGTAGGAGGTCCGAAGACCCGGCATAACTAAGGTTCTGTTTAACAAACGACAAGACATCAATTTCCACAAGGTTTGTGATCCGAGGATGACACTTAACCAAGTTTCTGTTTGATTCTTAAAAATTGTAACTTCAAATGTTAATTTTCCCAAAGTAGGAGGTCCGAAGACCCGGCATAACTAAGTTTCTGTTTAACAAATGACAAGACATCAATTTCCACAAGGTCTGTGATCCGAGGATGACACTTAACCAAGTTTCTGTTTGATTCTTAAAAATTGTAACTTCACATGTTAATTTTCCCAAAGTAGGAGGTCCGAAGACTCGGCATAACTAAGGTTCTGTTTAACAAATGACAAGACATCAATTTCCACAAGGCCTGTGATCCGAGGATGACACTTAACCAAGTTTCTGTTTGATTCTTAAAAATAATAACTGCGAGCATCAGAGCTACCCATAACTTTGAAATATTAATTGACAAAAGCTCATTTCATTAATAATAATACCTTCTAAGATTATTTACATTCCCATGGACGTGGTACAATTTTCGTTCGTCTAGGTTAGCTAGCCTATACGACCACTATGCCTCGCTATTGAAACAATGCGATAGGGGCCTTCCCTGAAGCTAGGTCCCGCCTACCCCAAGCTGGGTTCTTAGAAGTGCCTACAACTTTCCTTAATACAAGATCACCAAGCGCAAGTGGCCTTAGCCTCACGTGGGCGTTGTAACCCCGTTTTAGCTTCTGTTGATAATAAGCCATCTGGACCATCGGTGACTCGCGCCGTTCCTCAAGCAAATCTAGGCCTTTTTCCAGAGTCCATTGTTATTCTCGGGACTAAAGGAGCTGGTCTTTAAGGTGGAAAACCGTATTCCGGAGGTATTACCGCCTCGGCTCCATAAGTCATAGAGAATGGAGTTTCTCCGGACTCGCGCGGTGTGGTCCGATACGTCCACGAGAACATGAGGGAGCTCTTCTACCCATCTACCTTTCGCATCATCCAACCTTTTCTTTAGCCCACTTGACAATGACTTTGTTAACGGCCTCGGCCCCCCGTTTCCTCGAGGATAAGCTGGGGTGGAATACCTATTTATAATATCCATGTCACCACAATACTTCCTAAAAGCCTTACCGTCGAAACCGAACACCATTGTCCGAGATGAGCGTGTGTGGTATACCGAATACGGTAACGATGTTTTTCCGTACAAACTTCTTGGAGTCAATATCTCTTATATTTGCTAAGGGCTCGGCCTCAACCCATTTAGTGAAATAGTCTCGTTCCCACAAGAAGCCATCTTTTATTGCCGGCGGCTCTCGAAAATGGCCCTCTACAATGTCCAAGCCCCATCGTGCGAAAGGCCAAGTGGCGGAGAGAGGTTAAGAACCCCTCCGGGTTGGTGAATATTAGGAGCAAAACCTCGACACCGATCACATTTCCCGGCATAGTCTTGGCCTCCCCTTTGTATATCGGGCCACCAATAACCCCGAGTCGAGCTCGTGGGCCAAGGACCTTCCCCAAGGTGGCTGCCACAAATCCCTTCATGCAATTCTTCTAGAAGCCCCTCCGTTAAATCGGTGGTGTACACACGAACAAGTACGGTCTCCCGAAAAGGATCGTTTGTACAGCTTTTGATCCTGGACAAACCAAACGTGGCACCTTTCGGCGTATCTTATATCTGCTTCGGATTTGTCCTCGTGAAGGACATCATCCCTAAGAAAAGATACGACTAGGTCGATCCAACTAGGTCCAGCCTTATTAGATGGATACGAGGCGCGTTGGTAATGACAAGAGAGCTCTAGCAAATCCTCAACGAGGATAACCCTAGGTAAACCTTGAGCCGAGGACGTTGCCGGCATGGCTAAGGAGTCCGCATGGGTGTTTCCGCTCCGAGAGATATGAGTTAAGGCGAAGGAGCTAAATTGAGTTTGCCGACGCTTAACCCGGGCCAAATATTCCCGCATCCTTGGATCTCTAGCCTCCATGGTCCCCGTGACTCCGTCCGACCACCACGGAGAATCCGAGAAGATGTGGATTTCCCTTCCACCCATCCTATGCACCATTTTCATGCCTACCAAGACCGCTTCGTATTCGGCCTCATTGTTAGTAGCCGAGAACACCAATCTCAAAGATTTTTCGAAGACAATTCCCCTGCAGGGACATAAGAACAAGTCCAACACCGGATCCTCTCGATTAGCCACCCCATCCACATACATTTTCCAAATCGGAGGCACTAAGGCGGTTGTAATCACACCAACTGATTTTTCATCCATATGTGCTTCTTTTAGAGTTTCTTCCGCAATGGCTCGGCAAATTCCGCCACCAAGTCGGCCGAGGACCCGGCCCTTCACCGAGGTGCGAGGCTTATGCTTTACATCAAAAGCCCCTAGGATGGTCCCCCACTTTGCTATCCTTCCTGAGTAGTCGACGCTACGCGAACCGCCTGAGGGGCAATTCGTCAACAACCACCGTGTGGGACCGAAAATAATGGGGAAGCTTTCGCGTGGCATGAACCACGGCCGAGCGCTTTCTCTGGTGGTTGATAACGTACCTCGGCATCACCCAAAGACTTACTAACATAATATACCGGTCTTGCACCCCGCTATCATCTCTTATCGGGACAAGGCCGACCGCGTGGACGGCCACCGCGTATAAGCAAACAAAATCTCATGTGCCTGGACGAGAAAGAATGGGTGGCCGAGATAGATATTGCTTAAGCCGTTGAAAGGCTAACTCGCGGTCCTCGGTCCATTGAAACCCTTTCCACTTATTCGAAGTTGGAAGAAAGGACGACACCGGTCACCACCGAGATATGAACCCGTTCAAAGCGGCAATCATTCCGTCAACTTTTGAATTTCTTTTGGGTTCCGAGAGGCCGCAAGTCCCGAATAGCCTTGACCTGCACCGTTTACCTGCGCTCTACGTGTAATCATGTATCCCAAGAACTTCCCGCACCCCACGCCGAAAGAACATTTTGAGGCGTTGAGGCGCAACTTGTACCTTCTCGGTATCCGAAAGCGTCGGCCAAATCTTTCACATGTGAGGGATTGTTTTGCTTTTCACCACCATGTCGTCAACGTATACCCCAATGGTTTTCCCCATCTCCGTCGTTCGAACATTCTCGGTCATCATCCTTTGATAAGTAGCCCCAAGATTCTTCGCACCGAACGGCACACCTTATAATGGTAATTCCCCGTCGGCGTAATGAATGCGGTCTTCTCCCCGATCCTCCAAGTGCAAGGGAATCCGGTGATAACCCCGGAAGGCGTCTAAGAAACTCATCCGAGGATGGACCGAAAGTGGCATCCACCGCCTGATCAATACGTGGCATCGAAACGAATCTTTGGGACAGCCTTGTTCGCATCGCAAAGTCCACACATACCCTCCACGTTCCATTTTTCTTTTTAACGACAACTCGTACGGGCTAACCACTCGGGGTAGAAAACTTCTTTGATAGCCCCGCCCTTTCGAGTTTAAGCACCTCTTCCTTCACGTGCCCTCGAATGTTCCCCGGAAGATCGCCGAGGTGGCTGCCTTCTCGGAATGATAGCCGGGTTGACATTTAGGTGATGACAAATGAAGCCCGGATCCGTGCCTGAGCTTCATAAGGATCCCACGCAAAAACATCAACATTATCCTTCAAGAACTCTAACAACTCCATTTTCTCTGGTGTGGTAAAAGTACACCGACTTGGAAGAATCTCTCCGGTCATCGGCCACTGGAAACTTCTCTAATCCCTCGCACCGTGTCTCATCTCCTGTCACCACTCCGGATGAATCAGAGCCGTTAATGCTATAAACCCTTGTTGATCAAAGCCGAAGACTCGCTTCGATGCAAGACCGCAGCCGATATGCACCGCTAGTTACCGATTGGCTGGCGAGGATTTCCTCAACACATTCCCCCGAGGGGAATTTAACTTTAACATGTAAGGTAGAGGAGACGCGCTCCAAGCGCATGCAGCAAGGCTCCCGGCAAGGATAGCCGTGTATGGAGAGTACGCATCAACGACGATGAAGTCCACCTCCACCTCCACCGTTTCGAGCCGACTGAATGGGCAAACGGATCCGTCCCTTCGCACAACGGCTCCCTTCGAAGCTTATAAGTGGCGAGTCATAAGGAGTAAGGTCTTCCAACTTCAATCTTAACCCCTTAAACGGATCGGGGTACATGATATCTGCACCGCCGCCCCGATCTATCATCACCCTTCTCACGTCATAGTTCCCACTCCCGAGGGTAACCACGGAGCATCGTCACAATGGATGGTCCCTACCTTATCCTCCTCCGAGAAATCTAGGACGGGCAAAGTGCCACTTCAACCTCGGCCTGACCCATGTCCCTGGCCCGTTGATGGGAAACCGCCATCACCCAGTGGGACCCGAGCCGACCCGGCCGTGCGCCGAAGATAACATTAATTGTTCCCAAGGCCGGCCGAGATATATTGTTCCTTCCGTCGTTTGAACCAACTTGACCTGCCCGCTCTGGCCGACACAAGTGTCGCTTCAACTTTCCCTCACCGACGGCGCTCTAGATGGTTCCACGTGGTCCGACAGCTTTTCGGTAGCGTGGCCTACATCCCGATGATACCGACAAAGAGATTTTGGTTTCTTCTCGTAGTGGTCCCCCCGCCATCTTGCCCGGCCATCCGAAGAAAGGCTCTTTCTGAAATTTCTCTAGTAATCGATGCACCGGTTCTCGAACACGCATTTACAGCTCGAGGTGCCGCCGAGCCGGATTGCCCGAAGTAATCCCTCCTCGGCTTGTTGTTGTGGTATCTATCCGACCTGAAATCCCTTCTCTCCTGCGGGATAGCCTTTTCCTTTCCCTTCCCTTGCTGCTGGTCTTCTTCTACCCTCTTGTACTCATCAATACGATCCATAAGGCGGCGTACACTGCGGCGGACGGGCTTTTTCGTCAAAGACTTTCTTAGGTCGTGGTCAGTAGGGAGACCTACCTTAAAGGTATTAAGCGCCACCTCATCAAAGTCACCATCTATCTCGTTAAACATCTCCCAGTATCGGTCGAAGTATGCTTTCAGTGTCTCCCCTTCCTTCATGGCCATGGATAGCAGCGAATCCAATGGCCGAGGGACTTTGCTACACGTAATGAACCGCGAAGCGAATGCCCTAATCAGCTCCCCAAACGAGCCTACGGACCCAGATTTGAGACCGTTAAACCATCTCATAGCCACAGTCCCAAGCCGGAGGGGAAAACTTTACACATCGTAGTCTCATTGTGAGAGTGCACCGCCATCCTCTCGGGTCAAGTGACTCACGTGCTCCACCTGATCGGTCGGCCATTATAAATGGTGAAGGTGGGCCGGGTGAACCTCCGGAAGCCTCCCCTGCCTCAATCCTCCGCGAAAACGGAGATTTAGAGAGTTGGTGCAACGCCCCTACTCATGGTATCGTTACCTAAGCCCCTAGAACGAGGCTTCTTACGTCTCGCGAGTTGGTTGGGCACGCCCTCCCTCACCGAGGATGTCGCACCGCGGGAGAGCGCGACCTTGAGCTGTGGCCAGCTCCCCTATCCTCCTCTGAGGAAGAGTTAGATGAAGATGATGAAAACCTACGCTTAGCGCGGCGTAGCTTTCTCTTTAGACGGTTAATTTCCTTCTGCATGGATTTAGAACCCTCATCGTGGGTGGTGCTACCCCTTCATGAATATGGCCGGCACCTGGATATTCTGTATGGACACTCCCCTCACGATCTCTTTGATGTTCCAGACGTTCAAAATGATCTTCCGGCTGTGATCCCTGTGACTCAGCATGGTGAGCACCTAAGCCTGCCATAGTACCCCTGTCGCTTCTAGACTAGATTTCCCACAGACTTACAATTGGCGCCAAGAACAGTTACGGGCTCAGGCCCAACGAGCCTTAAACAATGTGATTTGTAGAGTGTGGGCTTGAAACCTAGGTTAGAAGTGTTTGAGGATTAAATAGCAAGCCAAAGATTATAAACCCTTAAAAACAACAAAGAATGCTATAAGTCAATCTGCTCGGACGTAAGCCGAGAACTGTTCTTATATAATTTCTCTCTCTTTTTCTCTTTCCTTTAGGTTACAAAGAGGGGGATCCCTTTTTCTGTCTTAGATTGCTCTTTAAATACTACTCTTTTGAATACTTTGTACACGTATTGCTTTACCTCCCCTTTAGCCTAGATATTTCTTTTCTCAGTGCCTTTGAATAGTAACTGCAAGTTTCTCTTCCACTGCGTTCGTGTGTCACTTCCCCATAAATGCGCCGGGGTGCAGAAAGGTGCGGGGTCTTTAATGTGGAGGTGGCGGCGCTTTATCTGACATTTCTTCAACACCAGCCTTCGGGCATTCTAGGGTTTACCCCTTTTAACCATTGGCCTTAACCGCGTCATCCCCTAATCTTTATCACGAAATCCCGAGTTCTTCGGTGTCCATCCGAGGTAAGTTCACCCTCTGCAGATCCCTCGACCCTCGCGTGCATGGGCCGACCCATAGTACCAACAAATTCTAAACCCAGTAGCAGGTCGGCCTTCCTTAACACGGCCCAAAAGGCCCACATTCTCATTAGGATCTTTTTGCCCCCCACAATAACAAAACTAAAAAATAGAATTAGACAAAGCCACAATGGGGATCCATTCCTATGCCCTTTTCTTAAACCAACCATATTTTTTTTTCTTCTTTAGAAGGTCTTAAACCAACCATATGAAAACACTTTTTGGTTAATAAATGATTAAATTCAAATGGTGCTACAATATTGAAGATATTATTTGCTTCAAGATACTCTGCCAAATCATGCACGAACCACCGGTTTTCTGTTCTCAAGATCCTTAATGTTACCAATCTTTTAAAATTTTTCTTTTAAATTGTTTAAAGAATCTAATATACTTTTGGTTTTGATAAAAACTCTATTCTTACTCAAAAGTTCATAATTTTATTTAATTTTTGTTTATTTATTTATTTAATTTTTGTTTATTTATTTAATTAATTCTATTGTATTACTTATAGATTTTCTTTTTTATATATATCATTAAGTCATGTATCGTGTAGACCCATTCTAAATGTGCATCCTAAGCTACAAAAGTTCTCGGATCAATACCCTGATAAAAATTAATTTGTCTACCAATTTGTTAATTCAAGCAATAATTTGAACAGCCACCTCTTTCCCTCCCCTCCTAAAAATCCTTCAGCAAATCGGTTTCCTTCGGCTTGAGCCTAAAGCTGTCACAATAACTCACGGTGACAATAGAACTTGGTTGGCCCTACAGCTACAAGGATCCACTCGTTCCTAGACACAAGTTGAACGTCACAAAATACATGAAGTGCTGTTTCTTATCTTTTTCTCAACCATACAATTCAGAACTTATACGGCATGTAATAACCTTTATCTAATTCCCATTGTCATTTTCACGTTATGGCTAGCTTTCTGCCCCACTGTTAGTATTAGTCTCTGGGTTAGAAACTACAACACAAAACCAAGACAATGGCAGCCACAGCATGCTTGAATTATGGAGCACCTGCCTCACTCAGTCTCCAGCAGAAACAGCAATCACCAAGGTCAAGAAACAACTGCTTGATAGATACAACAATGATGGGAAAGAGAAACATGATGATGATGGGGTTGAGAGGGAGATATAATAAAGCAAACAAAAGGGTTGGAATGGTGAAATGTAGTGGTATAGGGATAGGGGACTTCATAGGAGGGGATTTGGTGAAACCTGATCTGGGCCAATGGCTATCAGATGTGGAAGAGCACAAAGCCCTTGCAATTTACACCCCACATGAGGGAGGCTATGAGGGACGTTACCTTACTCGACTCAGATACCAGGGCTACTATTTTCTCGACCTCACTGCTCGAGGCCTTGGAGATCCTGAGACCACCCTCACCAAGGTTCACCCTGTTTGTCCTGTGAGTAAATTATGTGCCCAAAAACTCAATGTCAGTTCTGTTCTTTAGGACATACCAGTTTTTATATTTGCTTTGTTAAATTGTAGGCCCATGTAGGGAAGCAGCCAATTGCAAGATGGTATTTCCCACCAGAGGTTGATTATAGGCTAGCTGCACTACCTCCTAATGCCAAAGGACTTGTGGTCTGGATAATTGAAGCCCAGGTAAACATATGTGAAAGGATATGTCTTCCCTTACCACTAACATGATTAACAAGAAGCTCAACAAAGAATGCAATCAAAACTTATAGTTTCCTGCATTGCATACCTTTATTCACAGGTTCTGTCGAAGTCAGAATTGCAGTTTCTCGCTTTGCTTCCCACCCTAAGGCCTAAAGTCAGGGTTATTGCCGAGTGCGGAAACTGGTAGGTTATCCATACCTATAAGTCGTTTGTTTTGCATGTACAAAGGTGGTGTTTTGGCCAAATTAAACCAAAGCCTATCCTCAACAACACTTGAATTCTGGACTTTCTGCAATAGTTATTTGCTACAGTCTTCCTACACCTTAACCAGAGAATATTATGTCAACTTCTAATCTATGTGCAGGAGAAAGGTTGTGTGGAAGCCACTCAAAGAAATTGCAGGACTAACAGCAAATGAGAGAGCATGATAGCACAAGTCAACAAAATGGAAGTCAACACCTTTATCCTATGCCGAGCTTTAGTCTGATCTTCCCAGCTGAAGGCCTCAAAAGCTGTACTGCAGGGGTGAAACAAAGTCAGAAAAATATTAACCGAGTACAGGAAATAAGCAAGTCCTCACATATTATTTACCAAGTACTATATTCTTGTTGAACTAATGTTGTCAGAAATACAAAGTGCACACAAACACAAGAAGTTATTCTTGTTTCTTTAACAAGGATATTATGCAAGTAATAAGCCACACGCAAGTGGCTGTGGGGTTTGTAATATTGCTTACGTAGCAAAAAGTTATAACACATATATTGAAAGGTTATATGAAAATCTAATAATAAGATTAAAAGATAATAGATTTAACTTTTGTGAGACATTTTTACCATGTAGACAACCTCCATTGCACAATAAAAGATATATATCCAAATCATGAAAAAGAATATATGGGTTGTTACCACAAAAGCATCAATTTAAATTACAAGCTATGTTGCAGTGAAAATATATATCTATATTTCTTGAATAATCAATCATCAACCCTGTTAGTCTACATGGTAGCAATAGCAGAGTAAAACTCATCTGAAATCATTGCAGAATTGATTATTTGTGTACACAAATAACTAATTACACTACCATTTGTTCCATGGGAAAAGATTGAGAGAGCATAAAATTAGAAAACTTCATTCTAATCAATAACTGTACATCATCCCTCCAATTAATGTAGTATTTTGCATTGTGCTGGATCCATCCACTATACAATCTATAGGTAGATAGGTAGAAGTACTACTGTCAATCTCCTTTAATTTAATCTACTAGTTGTTCTTTTCCCCTTTAAAAATACATTTACAAATCAAAATTAGAACTTCTATTTGTAAAAAAAGTGGGAGAGAGGGGTGGGGGGGATGTCATGTGTCTAAATTTTCCTCTTCCCACGCCTTCTAGAGTCTAAATCCACAAGCTTTGATGATGATGGAGCAGGTAATGGAGCAGACAGACCAATGGACTCAGGGATGTCAAGATTGACCCCCATGGAAGGGCCTGCGGTTGCACGCTTGATGTCAATCTCATGAAATTGCTGAACTTCAAGTTTTACTTTGTCAATCTGCTCATATTACATTAGAAAAATAAGCATTAAATACCTGCTGATCTGAATCATCTGATACATTGGTATGTATGTCAGCTAAACTTAAAGAATACTAAAAGCATGAAAGTAAGATGATTGCCCTTACTAGTTCAATGTGATGAATGGATGAATGTGCATCAGCAAGTCTCCTTTGCATCTCCTCTTCCTTTTTCCTTTGATATTCAACATTTTCCATTTCATTTCCCCTCTCACCCAACTCTTGATACAAGGCTGCAAGAACAGTATATAGTAATAAGAGAAATGGATAATCAAATGAAATAAATTTGCAAAACCAAAGATTCTAGTTCAACTCAATTGTGTCAGGTACTAATGATATGCAAAATACTTTCAGATGCAGAGTGATGAATTAGAACACTGAATACAATTCTCGGATATTTAGCGTGTGTTTGGCAAAAATTATTTTTGCCAATTATTTTACTATTCAGCTTATTTTTGCTACTATTCATGGGTCCCACTGCACATTTTAATACTATTCATGAGTCCCACTGTACTATTTCAACTAACTTTTACCATTATTTATAGTACTTTCAGCAAAATAAGCGGATTCCAAACAGACTCTTAAACTGCAAAATTATAAATTCGTACCATGCCAATCAAAACAAACAATATACTACAGGAAAAAGTACACTGACCTTCCCTTAGAACACTGAACATAATTCTAACTTCTTTGGTCTAATATAATGCAAACAGTAAAGATTCGACAAAAAACAAGATTAATTACCAAAAAAGATTCAAGAATTGTGGTCTAGTTTTGATGAAGGGTCCTTCTTGACACTTTTCCCATGATACTTTTCTTTTATGAAGTATTAAGTTTCTTTTAGGTTAGAAAGTTGCTGGCTCAATTTTACTAAAGTTATACTAAAATAAGGTACTTCAGTAGTTTCTATATTTCTGGAATATGGGCTATACAAGAGGCTCATGAGAATTATTTATGTTTTAAGTACCTTTTCCATTAGGTTTAGAAGTTCTTAAGTACTTTTCTTTTGTCATTAGTAGCCCTAATATCTCTAGGAATAAGTTATTTAAGAGACCTAATCTTTCTAAGAAAGGGTTTAGCAATAACCTATATAAAGGCTTTACTGTAGTCAATAAAATTTATAGAGAGATCAAATTTTATAAAAATTTAAGCAGCTTATTTTAAGTCGTGAGGGTGTTATTGCCTTCTCTTTCCTAGAAGTAATTTCTCAGGACCTATCTTTTCCTTGTTTCTCATTCTATGCACTGTTTTAACACCAAAAAACCATCAAACTCATTCAAGTTCCAATTTTTTTATTTCTTAACCAACCTAAATCCTCAAACATCAAACCCTATTCAAGAAACCTTCAAGATCACATCAAGAACCCTAAATTTAGTTATGAATTCCTAAAGATCCTACCTCACATTAACACCATGCACACCGTTCTGAAACTCAACATCAGGGTTGCCATTTTAAAAAGATGCACAAGCATGTGGATTTGTCATGATCTATCAGGTAGTTCATTTCATACCTTATAGAATAACATCATATAAGAGTGATACCAGCCAAAAACCAAGAAATGATCAGTCCTAACCTGTGCATGCTACATGATGGGAAAATCCTTGTTGCAATGAGAAAGCTTAGTGGTCATAAACAATGTGAGAGATTATAGCTAATGGGATATACCTGTCAAAACAGAAAGCACCCAAATCTGAGTTGGGATATCATAAAGCTTCTTTGCCAATGTTAGGGATGATCTCAAGATCTCTCTAGACTGTACAGTGTCATGCAGGGCAAGCGCCAAACTCCCAAGGATAGTCAAATACTGAGAAACAAGTTGAAGATTCCCCAAATGATTGTGTGTCAACTGTAGTCCTTTGGCCAGTCGATTTCTGCATTACAGTGGTCATCTTATTTCAGAGAGAGAGGTAGAGTAGATTACTGTGTTGGTTGACGTAAAGAACTATAACAGTGAGATTTATTTTATAGATTTGTGTTTAGCTTACCTCCAGGGATCCAAGAAGATTGAAAATATATTTATAGAAAACAAAAGGAAAAAGGAGGATGCCAGGATTTGGCATAGAAATTGTGGTCAACATGCAAAGGAACTGCAGTTCCTTTTTTAATGTTTTCATTTTCTGTACCCTTTCTTTATCCAGAAGCTTGTGTTTTTACCCACAAGTTCAAACTGACAGTCATAAGATAGTCAGCAAGGGTATCGAAGGACTCATTCTGTGGAAGACTGTTCCATTTGGTCCTCCATGGCATTTGAAGGCATAAATTGATTGTCTGGACAATGATAGTATAAAGGGGAGAGTGGCAGAAATAGAGACTAAGAAAGACTTTTTTTGGGGATTAAAATATAAGGACCATCTCAAGTTTATGTATAAAAGGTTCCATTGATATTATGCTATAAGCTCATTATAACTGCTTAAGGAAATGAATTGGGCTCATTTCAAATCCCATGAAAACACAATAAATTGACTTTTCTCAATATCAAAGGAAAATTATTTTGAATATAAAGAAAAATGATAAACTATAATGGGGACAGAGGTTAATTAATGGCAGGTTAATTAATGGCAGAAACATCTACCGTGCTTCCTGTAGATCATGCTGTTTCATCAATAAAAAGCCGTAGGCAAAAAGAACACCCGTTTTCTCTCTAACTCCAACAAAAGACTCCATCATTCTGTAAACAGGTCCTATCAAATCAAGAGCCTGCTCATAAAATATTGTGTCAAAATATAATTCACTGCAAAAAAATTTACTGTGAAAATGCAAACCTTTACAAGAAATGTTTCACCTGTGAAGATGATTCAGCATCACCAATGCAAATGTAAGACACAGCTGCATATATTTGGCACATAGCTTGCATTGATTTGCTCTCTGTGAGCTGAACAAACAACACAAGTGAACATTTAATTTGGATTTCTTATTAAATTAGATTCACCTGTGGTTCAAGCACTTGCTAAACCAGATAAACATCCACACACACAGTCACACCTTAAGCTTTATTGAAGGCATTGAACTTGCACGTTCAAGAGTTTACCTTTGCTCCTTCAAGATAATGAAAAGCTGCTTCACTATAACAGCCTACGTAATGGGCATATTGCCCCCTAAGCATCTGGATAATGCTTTCACAAGCTTGTAAAATTGTTGGAAAGCGTATATACCAATTTTTCATCTGCACCAAAGCCTGCAAACAGAGAACAAATTACACTGGTTTGTTTTGGAATTGAAAATACATAGTGCACATTAGAAAAATTGGTAGCAAGTCAAAGTTCTAAATTTATTAGTATAACAAATCATACAGGTTTAGTTAAACTATAAGTTTCCAATCCAAACAATTGCCTGCACGCAACTATAGATTTATGAAGTGTTTAGAGATTCCATATCATGCACTACCCTATCAAGTATGGTGGGATGTGGGATTTTGCGCGAGGAAGTTGCCCCACCTTTAACTAAGCTTTGATGGGTAAGTGGTTATGGAGTTTTGGAGAGGAGGGTGATTATCTTTGGATACTTGTTATTGGTATAAATGTGGGGAAGCTTTTGAAGTGAGGAGACCGCAAGCATCTTTCCTTTTAGAAATAAAATAAACAAATCAGGATTTGGGATTCAAATTCTTATTAGCTTGATCTCCACATCACACATCATGCTTAAATCAGATTCTCTAACCATCCCCTACCACAAACCACAAAGAAAGAAAGGCAGAGAATTTTTCCCAACCTGTTGTAATACCTCTCTAGAGACTACACCCATAAATCTGTCCATACAAGAGTTTTTGTTTTGTTTTTTTGTTTTTTTAAATTGTTTGCCACGCATCAGATGCATTCTCACTGAAATTTTATTTATCTTATGTTAAGTTATTCCCAAATCTAGGAATAAATTAATATTTTTATTATTAATTTCATTTTTGGTTGGGGAGAGTCTCTCACCTAAGGACAGTGGGTTTAATGGGCCATCCCCATTCTTGATACAATTGCCATTCCCTCTTCGGATTTATACACCCACCTGCAGTTTTTTGTCTTGCTTCTTGCATTTTGTTGTTGTAATTGTAATGTTGTTTTTCATTTATCGATTTGGGAAAATTAACATAAGGATTTGTTTTTGCTCACTCTCTCAGCCTAGTATTGAGGTGGTGTCAGAGTTCACTATCTTCTCGATAGGTGAGGCCCTGCCACTGTGAGGGAAGGTTTCAATTTTTTTTCTCCACAATCCCAATCCAGTGACCGACCAAAGACCAGTGTTGGTTAAAGCGTGAGGCACACTTAAGCATTTGGAATAAACAATGTAGATTTTTGAAATCTAATTCCATTAAGTAAGAAATGATAACTGATTTTAAATCATATGGCACTATTTACACCTTTAGTTGAAAAACTAAATCTTCATCATGAAGCAGTCCCTCTCCATTCCAAAAACAAATGCAGAGAACCCTAATACCATCCACATAGCGTGTGGAATAAATCATGTCAAACACTATACAATCAATAACTAGGCTTAACGAAGATAAAATTAAAAACTAGGACAGAAACTTTGTGAACACATTAATGCAGTTTAACCTAATGATTCAATTATACCATTTCATATATTGCTATAAAGAATTTTAATATTAAACTCAAGCATGAATACCAGACTATATATTTGTATCTGAACAGAAAGCCCAAAAATTGACAGAGATATAGATAAAAGTTGGCAAGCCATTCCCCTCCAATACCCCATTTCCCCAAAAAAGAAAAATTTCCAAAGAAGAAAAGGAGACTAATTAAACATGGCAATAAGGAAGGCATAATAGCTACCTCTTGAGCTTCAACAAATTCAGACCGTGTGAGCTCTACAGCCACTTTATTTTCAAAGAACTGCATTAGTAGCATTAAATACACACCAGCCATCCAAATGGCAGAGTGTTGCAAATCCACCTCTGCACAAAAAAGTTTCACAAAGCTTGCATAACCTTAGGGTCATAGAGGAACTGAAACCATTTTGTTGTAGGCATCATCAAAAGCTAAAGCTCACCTTTCACACCATCAGTTATTCCAAGCTTCACCAGCTCCTCTGCAAGAAAGATAAATATTCAGATTTCTAAGCATTGTTGCAACTAATATGAAATTCGTAAATCCCAACTGACTAGCAACAAAGACCATATCAACTGATCAACTAGGTGTATAAGAACTAATTTTTCAAAGAGGTAAAGCCTAGGAACTTGTTTTACAATGATTGATGAAATCAAGTTACTATAAGAGCCTGATCTGAATTGAAGGGCCGTGTATGAATGGAGGATCAATTTCTAACAAGAAAGAGATGCAGAGAATTCATAAATTATAATAAACTAAGACCAAAGGGAAGAATGATGAACTGCATCTTAGTCCAAGAAACCAACCTTGGATGATATGCATTCCAGATTGTATCCTCTTTCCACACTCCTTAGAATGACCCTTTGGACGTCCAAAAATGACCACCATAAGATCAACTAGCGCATAGACAGCACTTTTTGGTAGCCACTCTCCATCTATAGGAGATGGTGCCAGCTCAAGCTTATCTTCCAATGTCCGTTTCACATTTCCAAAATATGCTGGCTCCAGATAATGCTGGCCACTTGAACTCAACCTAGTCTTACTTTTGAGCCGCTCTTGAAGCTGAGCTTGTTTTTCAGCCAATGCTGACCTATCCCTGTAATGAAGGTCAGACCGGGAGAGACTTTGATTTAAGGTGTTTATTTCATTTGTCAGCTCCTCTATCTCTCGTGTTTGCTGCATATCAGCCTTCACAGCAGCGTCCAATTTGTCTACATGTTGTGCAGCATTCTTGTAGTCACAGACACGAAATCGGTAGAAAACATGCAGCAGCTCATTGTAGAAGAGTAAACCAAGGCATTGTTGTCTCTTTATATTTGCAAGGAGGCAAGAGTGTAGTCATACAAACAAGAATTAGCATCACAGGAAATCAATGAACATAGGAGATAAAACGAAAACATTAAAAATGGTAAATGTTTCCAAAATTATCGCGTATTACAAGAAGTAGCATACAACAATAAATAAGATAACACTTACTTTATTCCGCTCAATCGAATCCCAGACCTGATCGCATCTATTAACAGCTTGCTCAACCAAATTCTCATCGTCCCATTGCATGAGGTGCACATGCAGTATGGAAGTTGCAAAGAACATCTATACACACGCAATTGGTCAAGCAACAACAGATTGCACAATCACACATCATATAACGCAGAGATAAATGCACTATCTAACAAAACATTGAAATAAAAGAGGAATGCAATAGCAATGTTTAAGTTGTAACCGCAAGTAGTTATTGTACAAGTACAAAATGTATGACTGTATGCCCTAATTTAAAGAATTTGAATTTATAATTATCATTGCCTAAAAGCATGTTTTTAAAACCCAAAACTCAAAAACTCCGTTTTGCAAAAGCAATATTTTAAATCCAAAACACCATTCCAAACGCAGGGAAGAATCAAAAACACAAGTAGTTGGAGACAGAGAACAAAACCTGCAATTCGGGATAAGAAATTTGAGCGGCACAGATATAACCGCTCTCTAAAGCAGCAATTGAACTCTGATAGTCTCCTTCGATAATCAACGCGTTCGCTAGCTGTGAATTGAAGTTGCAAGTCCACAACTTCACCGAAAGCCTTTGAATTCGAAACACAACGATTATAAGAAAATTGAAAAACGAACCTCAATTCACAAAAGGAAAAGGAAAAAAATTGAACATACTCGTTGCCAGAAGAAGTGGTGAGCTGAAGAGCCTTATTAAGAATCTGTTTCTGCGGCGGAATAGCTCCGACGAGATGGTAACACTGGCTGAGCAAGTTGTAGGCTCGGCACTTCAAATCGAAGCAAGAAGGAATGGAATGGAGGAGCAATTGGGAGCGCTCGAGGTGAGACTTGGCGTGAGTGACGTTGTGCGAGTGCTTGAGGAGAAGCATGGCGATTCGTAGGCGAGTCTTGACTTCGACGACGGGGAAGAACGATACGTGGCTCTGGCATATGGCTTCCAGACACTTCACCGCTTTGTCTATCTCGCCTTTCTCCTCGTGGAAATCAGCTAGTCCCCAAAGTCCCTCCGCCAATGCTTCCATCACTCACTGGAGTAGAAGGGGGGTTAGGGCTTGTTCTTGTTTGTTGAGGGAAAAGAAAAATCATTATATGTGAATTTTGTGAAACTGAGAGTTGAGTCTGCAAGTATTATTAGAAATTTCCATCTTCCCTCTCCATCATTTCCTCAAATTTGAACATAGGATTATTGGATTATTATTATTATTATTATTTCAAATTTACACTAGTAAAATATAATTAGTGCCAAAATTTGGTGTGAGAAGTGTGAACAACTTATTTAATCTTTGGAAAATATTTATAAAATTTGGTTTAAGAATTATTTTAAAAATATTTTTATTGAAAAATGATAAAACAATTAATTTAGTTGAAAAACTTTTTATATTTTTGTATGATATTAAAATTTTCTTAATATAATTTATTAGCAATTACCTTAAGAGTACCCGTAAATATAATTCATAACTTTATGTTGAAAGTATGCTAAAATATATTTATACTTTAAAGAGAAAAGAAAATGTAAATTTTTAAAAAACTTTAAATAAAAGCTTAAAAATAAAAAAAAAAAGTAAAAAACTAGCTTATAAGCTAGTTCCAAACACATTGATGTTTTTGACAAATTCATCTTAACCTCAACAAATTTGATGTGTAGCTCAAAAATTCAAATCCAATTCCTTATCTATTTATTTTTAAATGAGTATTCATAAACATTTATAGATTTTAAACTATCCTTATTTTAGTGTGTATATATTTTAATTATTAACAATGTGGTGAAATTCAATTAATTTATTTCAAATAAAAAGATAAGATTTTAAGAACCCTATAATTAAATAGTGAAAAAGTTTAGCTGGGCCAACTCACATGTTGTTATTGTCCACATGGTCCAGACTCAATTAAACAAGAATTCATAAACAAGACACAGTTTGGACTGGGCCTTCCCATTACAAACTATTCGGGCAGACTGATTTCTATTATACCCGCCTGTGGACTTATTTATATTGTTAGAGCATTCGTAGTAAATGTCAAATATTTGATATATTTGACATACTAAACACAAAAACAGAGCTTTATCAAATGTTGCAAATCACAAAAATTATGTCACATTGCTACAGTACCGTGGCAAAAATGCCACGATACGGACAACAATGGCATAATGAAATATTATTATTTTATTACATTTTTCTCTTTCTTCTTCCACTGATAACTCTCTCTCCTCTCAGTTATTTAATTGATTTTTTTCTCTCTCCTCACAATCTGTCTCTCACTCTCTCTCTCCCAACTGGTCTCTCTCTCTCCCTCTTCAGATCAGATCAGCTCCTCCCTCAACCTCAAACGTCTCTCTTTCTTTGCCCCTTAAATTAAACTCAAAAATCTTCCCTACCGATCTCAATCTCACCGATCTTGGTCTCGATCCCTGCCAATCTCAATCTCGATCTCACCTCTGTCAGCTCCTCCCTGCCGATCTCGATCTCGCCGCCTCACTTTCCAGTCCTCGCCGCCTCATGCTTCAGCGCTCACCACCAACATCCACAGCCCTCACCGTCGACCTTCAAATCGTTGTTTGAGTTTGGGTCTATTTGAATTTTTTTTTTCCCCCTCTTTTTTTGAGGTTTTTGGATTTGGAATTTGCTGGTGTTATTGATGTTATTGTTGTTGATGTTGTTGGTTTGTTGGTGTTGTTGTTGTTGGATTGTTGGTGTTGTTGCTGTCGATGTTGTTGCTGTTATTGATTGGCGTTGATCTAGTTGCTGTCGTTGATGATAATAGGTAGAGATAATATATTATTTTATTGTGTAGTAAATATTAATTTAATGTACAGAATTAAATTTTACAACCTCTGATAAATGGGATGTTGTAAAATGATGTGGTAAAATAATAAAGTAAGATTTTGATGTTGCAAAATGACATTTTTTTTGCAACATCTACCGTGGATGCTCTTATATTTAGTATTTTATGACAATTCCGAGTTGTATAATGAGAGGCAACAACCTTCGTACACTACACCTATTTGGATTGCGACTGGCGGTTGTGTGTTTGTGTTTTCCTCTTTTCTTCTCTTTTTTTATTTTTTTATTGAGAAGCACTCCATCAAGTGGGATGTTATTTGTCAATGGGTCCCGTGAATTATGCATAGAACCCACTATCTCTTTGGCAGCAAAATTTCCACTGAAATTGCACTATTCAGTGGGTCATGTGCACTGTTCACAGGACCCACAAATCTCTTTTTTCAACCAAACTTTCATTAAAAATAGGTCCTACTGTACTATTCACACATTTAAAAATTATTTTGCTATAGTATTTTTAGTTTTCAGTTTTCATCAAAATAAGCAGTATCCAAACGCACCCTTAGTTTCGGTTAATGCATTTTCATTTTACCAAATAATAATAATAATAATAATGATAATGATAATTAAAAAAAAAAAAAAAAAGGATTTGGAAGTTGGGCTGCACTCTACCATTATAAATATCGATCAACAACCATTGTACTATTTATCAAAAATACTACCATTAGTTAAAGACTATAATAAGAGCCTAGATGGCTTTAATACATCAAACAAAAATAGAAAGATATCTTATACATCTTGCATATGCATTTTCTCACTCATAATATGTAGATTCATAACTTGGTGTGGTTCAGATATTATGAGAAAGTTGTTGTATGCGTTAGATGCACAAAGTAATTATTATCATACTATTTTGTTTGTGAACTATCAGATTTTATTTTAAACTCTATCAAAATTGGTCAAAATCAAGTTTTGATCAGAAATTCGTAAAATGGATTGTTTGGATATCTGATTTGGGTAAAAGGGCTTGGTCAATTTGCTTTTGGAAATCTGTGAATGATTTTGAGTAAAAACTTTATACTTACAGTTTGGTGGTTGAAAAAATAATAATAATAAGGGAAAAAATTAAGTGGTCAAGGTCAAAGTCAAGGTCGGTAGTATTACATGTCAGGTAGTCCATAACATTTGATGAATGTGAATTTATTATCACCATCCATATTAATGAAAAATCAAAGCAATAAATGATATTTAATGTGCATCTGGATGCGGATAAAAAAACTAAATTATTTTACTATTTAACTTATTTTTGTTACTATTTATGAGTTTTACTATACATTTTTTGGTATTATTTATGGGTCTAACTGTACTATTTCAGCTAACTTTTACCTTTATCTACAATATTTTTAGCAAAAAAATTTTAATTTTAGCAAGATAAGTGATTTTCAAACAGAGAAGTTAATCAGGCAAAGTGTAACGTATAGATTAATGGATAGAAGACAGATGGAAGCATTAATAGCCCTCCATTCACTAAAGACAGTTTGTACATATTTTGGAGAATAAAGGAAGAGGTTATAAAACCCAAGAGGAACAAAGGTAAAGAGGTACACAATTTCATACTCACAACTATTAGCCATTTTACTCTCTAATTTGCGCAAGTGAATTTTTTAACCTTTCTAACTTGATTATTGGAGGGTCTCTGGCCAACACCACATTAAAATTCTCTTTTTTTGTCCATTATCTAATTTTCTTTGCAGTTTGATTGTTAGAAAAAACCCTATCATCGTCCATCAGATAGTTTGATTGTCGGAAAATGTCCTGTCATCGTCCATCAGAATAGACGAGAATACAATTGACGATTTTTTGCATCATCATCAACTAATATAATTACATCATTGTTTTAACTGGCAATTTTGGGTGGTAGATTTAAACTACACTTAGATAGCAAATGAGTATTACACATCAATTACATGATTAAGCATATAAGTAAAAAATGGTGTATTATCCTCACAAAAAAAAAATGGTGTATTCAACCGATGCCATTACCTCACCAAAGGGCATTACATTATACTAATAAGCAACCGATATGTTGTTACACCCAATAAACAATAAGTTAGATCAAAATGACCAATACACTCTCATTGCAACCAAGCTACGGACATCAGATTGTCTACATCAGTGGCGGAGTTAGAATTTTAGTCTAGAGGGGGCAAAATTAAAAAACGATATTAAAAGTAAAATTTATCTAAAAAACATTAATCAACAATAATAACAAAATAAATAAACAATTGTAAGCAAATATGAATATATTTCATATTATTAAAATAAATAAACAAAAACAACCAATTCATAGCTACTAAAAAATTTACAAATTAATGGAGTAAAAATATGATTAGTGTTACTTAAAAAATATAATGAATAAATGTTTGAAATTATTTTTTGTGATTGATGACATGCTAATTTGTAAGACATAAGTAGTAAAATTTGTAATATCTTCAGCATCATTCAAAGATAAAATACTGTGAAAAGTATCATAAATAGTAAATATGGTGTAAATAATGATATAAAAAAAAGAGTGAAATAGGTGGTTTGGTCACTTTCAAGTTTCAACAAGTAGAAGTTTTTTTTTTTCCCCTCCATGTGACTACTAATACAAAAAAAAAATTAAAAAAAAATATATATATATATTTATATAATAGTGGGGGGGGGGGGGGGGGGGGGGCAGGTGTCCCCCCTTGCCCCCCTCTGGCTCCGCCAGTGGTCTACATCACTTGTTTAAACTTTAAACCTCCAATAAATGACCAAGTAATAAAAAGTCCAAACAACAAAGTAAAAAATTCAGCCAAACTAACAGTACAAATGCCCACCATCATTTTATGTCTTCTTCAAGGAAAGAAGGAAACCATAAATGTGTTCCTTTTCATCCATCTAACTCTAACCTAGTCAGTTTAACCAATGACTGAAGGATACCTATGAACAACACCTAAGGATATGAGGCTATGACCCCAATAATGCAATCCTATATCCCTTCCCATTGTCGGGACTCTGGACCCAATTCCTCGTTTTGTTTTGTTTTTTTTTTTTTTTTCTATAGTTATTTTCTTCATTTCACGAGTTATTCTTTTCCTCTCACAATAAAGTTACATCTCATTCTCAACTTGGTTAAGCTTTTCTAATTCCTTGCAACAATTTTTATCTCATTCTCAATGCTCATGAATATGAAACATTTTAGGCTGAGCATAAGCCTAACTCTTTTTTGTTTTTTGTTTTTTTAAAATACAAGATAGAATTTCTACTTTAGTCTAATCTAAGTGTATATGTGTATGACCCCAATAATGCAATCCTATATCCCTTCCCATTGTCGGGACTCTGGACCCAATTCCTCGTTTTTTTTTTTTTTTTTTTTTCTATAGTTATTTTCTTCATTTCACGAGTTATTCTTTTCCTCTCACAATAAAGTTACATCTCATTCTCAACTTGGTTAAGCTTTTCTAATTCCTTGCAACAATTTTTATCTCATTCTCAATGCTCATGAATATGAAACATTTTAGGCTGAGCATAAGCCTAACTCTTTTTTGTTTTTTTGTTTTTTTTAAATACAAGATAGAATTTCTACTTTAGTCTAATCTAAGTGTATATGTGTATGAAGCTCTCTCCTAAAGACTCAAATCCTGACCATTGCCCCCCACACCTCACAAGCACTTATACTTGTGGAGTGACTACCGCACCAAAGGTGCGTGGTGGTGGCATAAGTCTAACTCATTGAAATTTGATAATAATGTAAGAAATATGCTTGGCATAACTCTGTCATCAAAGAACCATAAAATTAATAATTCCATCATTCTCACAATGTAATGTAACCCCAAAATGTAACAGTATTAGGTGAAAAGACACTAAATTTTAAAGCATTTGAAGATTTATAAAGTAAGGAATTTAGGGAAAAATAATACTCCTATTTCACATACATAAGGAAAAAAAAAAATCGACTCATAAATCCCATAATGCCATAACACGTGGAATCACCTAACAACTTGCTTAGAGGAGAGAAAGAAATAAAATAGAATGGATTGGATAGTTAAAGAGATAAATTTCATTTATTCCCATGTTGAGGAGTTTCGTGTATGCATTCTTCTCAAAAGTGGGTGGAAAAACTCATTTCTTTTGTTAATTGAGAGGGAATTACGGTTCTTATTCTTGTTTATTTAAAAAATAAATAAAATATTATGGGCATAATAGTTAAAATAAGTAGAAATTGGGGAGGGGGAAGAGAGGGGTTTCAAATCACAAATATAAGGTATGACAAATGATATCATTACTTCTGAGCTATCATTTAAACCCCAAACATAGTGTAAATATAAGAAAGAAAAGAAACTTACAAAGTTTTTTTTAATATATATATCATACCTATTTTTCCAATCATGAGTGCGCATGAATCAAGATCATTTTCACAAATCTGATCAGCTCTTCAACAACAAAATGATCTTTGAGTGAGCATTACTAACAAAGTACACTCAAGTCATACTCAATTTGGGTGAAAATTAGTCGTAAGATCTTCGATACAAGGCTTTTAACATGAAACTTGGGTTTATTTTGATGATCTATTATGTTTTTCTTTTACGGCTGGGGTTTAGGTGGTTTAAAAAAGTACAACACAAACAACTTCAAGGCCCAAAGTTTTACTTTTTAAATTGGGTAGACAAAGTGAAACCGCTTCAAATTACAAGTGAGTAAAGTGTAGTTTTTTTTTTTTTTTAAATACATCCATAAGCTTTAAAATTGATAAGGAGTCCCAATTTTTTCAACAAAGTTCTAATCATTGACTCCATAAAACTTTTTTTCATGGTTATAGTTGTAAAAGGAATCGGCTAAATTGCTAATTTGCTCCTCAAACTATTGAATAAAGTTTAATTTTGTCCCTCAACTATAAATTATGTCAATTTCATCCTCTAACTAATGATAAAAATTCCGTCCCTCTATTTTCAAAATCAAGTCAATTTCATCTTGTTACTCTTCTCCGTTAAGATTCTTAATGAGATTATTTGACTTAAGAAATGGATTACATGTCACATGCACACCTAAAATAATCTTAGAAAATAGATCTACTTAATAGAAAATTAAAAACATACAACTAAGTTTAAAATAGTCAAATAAAATTTCAATAATTTATTAAATTACCATTATTACATTAGAATAATTGTTAAATGATTATGGTCACCATATTCTAAAAATTTAAAATTTTGAGACAATCAATAATTTATGAAAAATTAGGGCCACAATTTCATAACAAATTCGAAGTGACAATCTATTAACGGTAGGTAAAAATGATGTTAGCGATAGGCTTAAATAAGACCAGTAGAAGATTGCCACCTAAGCTTAGTTGTGAATATCTTGAGGTTGTTGTACTACTCGTAATTTATCATAGTTTTAAAACAAGGGGTCCTAAGTTTTAATCCTATCTTCACTAAACCTCGCATTTAAAAAAAAATTAAAAATTAAAAATCTTACCTATTAAGATCCACTTGCCTTAATAAGTGGTTCCTAATAATTTTCTTGTTTTTGTAGTCTTTCTTTTTAAAATTTTATTACAATCTCAATTTGATTTGATTTATTTTTTATTTAAAAAAAGTCACACACGTCACATGTATCCTGCTAATTCTTGATAAAGAGGTCCAAAACTATGTTCTAAGTGCATTTCTTTTTCCATTTTTTGACTAAGAAGATACTAATATCACGGTAATGCAATTAATTTAATAATAATTGATTGGAGGGACCACGCTCATTTCCTTTTCAATATTGGAGGGACCACGCTCATTTCCTTCTTTTACGAGAGTGCAACACATTTATTATTGCAATTTATTAAACCAGTAGTCAATATATGCTACTTAAGAGGATATTTTTGACTGAACAGAATATTTATTAAAAAAAATCATAAATAACAACCATAAGCTACAGTCTCGATACTCTTCTAGATGTACATCCAAAATCATATACTACTTTTTTTTTTTGGAGGAGAATCAATATATAGTTATATTCTACTTAGGAGAATGAATATATAGTTATATACTACTTAAGAGGATATTTTTGACTGAACAGAATCATTTTATTTATTAAAAAAAATCATAAATAACAACCATAAGCTACAGTCTCGATACTCTTCTAGATGTAAGTCCAAATTCCAAAGTCAAAAGGTTCTGGTCATGATACTCATACTGCAACGCAATTTCGCAAGTGATTTTATTTTCTTCTAATCTCTTGACTTTTACTTTAATGTTAGCTTTTGACTGAGGATTTAAACCTTACAATTCAATCATAAATTTTCTGTTAATTTTCATTGATCTCTTTGTAGACTTATTCCTCTTCTTATTCTTATGTCATTACTTGGAAAATGCAGAAATGGTAGCTAAGTAACTTCTACAGCGAACACTTGCTATCCCCATCAATCCTCCATTATTATTATTTTTAAAATGTTAAAACTACAATAAATTTGACTATAATTAGTCTCATCTCATTATTAAATATGGTTTCTAGAGTTGGCTGGCTGATATAGTATTTTGCAATGTCTAGCGAATATCTGATATCTCACGATTAATGGCACATCAGTTTATAAAAATTTTATTTTGAGTAATGTTACAATCACAAACTATTTTACAATATTTTTAAAAACTGGGGGCTTTACACCGCAGTCCCACATCGGCAAGAAATTCCTCCCACTCATGGTTGCTCCAGAAGCTTATAAACCATGAGTAGGAGGGATTTCTTGCCGATGTGAGACTGCGGTGTAAAGCCTCCAGAGGGTGAAGATCCGTACGTTGCCATGTCGCCTGAAATGAAACCGTGAGGGACTGGCTCCCCAAAGCGGATAAGTCCGATTAGTGTCCTCACAACTGTTATTGTGGGCAACTTTTTATTGGCTTCCATCTAAACCCACCACTAATATCACTTTTTTATTTACCAATAATCATTGACCACATCAACAGTTTATAATTTTTTTTTTTGTAAAAACATTATATCTCTAGCATTACGTTGTTAGTTTTAGGTAAACAATTTATAAAATAATATATATAATAAAGTTTGTAATATTTTCAATTTCATTTTAAATAATTGGCACACATTCATTTCAAGCAGCTCATCATTGGCCTGGGATGATAAGTCTAAAACCTCTAAAGTCTAAACATGTTAGGAGAGTTTGGTTATCTTGCAAGTTGCAAATTGGCAATGGAACAATTAATTAATGTGGGCAGTCCAAATATTAGACAATTTTAATTGTTATATAATCAATCATCTTCTTCTAAATTTTATATATATTCGATCATCAAGTATTTCATTTGGTTGACATAAATACTGTCACAGACTGGTAGAAACCAAAAGTCCAAAATGGCTAATGCCGTTAACTTGGGGGTTCAGGGTTCAGTTCACCAATCCTTTTTTTTTTTTTTTTTGAGGGTTCACCGATCTTGACCGACGTGGTTTATTAAAACTGCAAAGTGCAAACCTATCGATTTTGTGCACGTGTCTCACATTCTTGAATTAGTTGTTAGACGTATGAATGACTTGGAATAGTTTGAGTTCGACCGCGTGCTCACATTTGATTCTTTCATACCAAAAATTATAAATTAATTAGTGCACTAGTAAAGTATCGTGAGTTTTAGTTAACTCTACTGGTAAAGTCTCTGATGGTTGTATAAGAGATTTGGAGTTCAATCATCGCCCACACCAAAACTGATTTTTATCTTAAAAAAAACTAGTAAATATAAGCCTTACAAAGATTAGGCCCTTTTGGATATTTATGATCTAGCTCCACATTAGACTCCAAAATTAAGAAATAAAAATATTGTGCATTTAAAATTAAACACAATTTTTATTATAAAAATATAAATAATTAGTCAAATTATTTAAAAAAAATAACACGTTACACATACATAAAGTATGGATACAATTAAAATTAAACACAATTTTTTTTTCATGAAAAGATAAATAATTAGTCAATTTTTTTTTTAAAGTAAATGTAATTAGTAATGTGGGGAGTAAAAAGACCCAAGCGGGCATTTGGGCCTTTGGGCTCTAGCAAGGAGGGCCGATCTGTTCTTGAGCTAAGAATTTGTTAGTACTACGAATCGGCCCATACGCCGAGGGTCCGAGGATACATCCGAGGGTGAGTTTCTCCTCGGACAGACCTAAGAGAACTCGGAGATTCACTACGAAGGTCAAGGCAGAATTTCGGAAAGACTGTTGGTTAAGAGGGGGAAACCCTGAACCTTCTAGATACACCGGTGTTAAAAAAATATCATGAGCAAAGGCTGCCACCTCCACATTAAAAACTTTGCACCTACCTCCCTGGCCGCATTAATGGGGAAGTGACCCCTGAACAGTAGAACTGAAACTTATGGTTACTATTCAAAGGCACTAAGAGAAGAAATATCTAGAGGGGAGGGGATTTGAGTGACACGTGGATAAAACATCAGAAAAAAGAAGTATTTAGGGGGGGGGGGAGTCTGTAACCAAGGGGTGGTGGAAAAAGAATTGTAATCTTTAAGAAAGAAAGAGAAATAATACAGAAGTAGTCCTCGGCTCACGTCCGAGGAGGTCCATCTGCAATTATCATTCATTATTTACAAGTGTTTGCACACCATAGTCTGTTATCAAGTTCTCAGTACCTCTAATCTAGATTTCAAGCCCACACTCTATAAATTTCATTGTTTAAGGCTCATTGGGCCTGAGCCCATAATTGTCTTTGGGTCCAGGTGCAATTGTGCACTTACAAGTAATATATTAAAATTCTTATCTAGATTTAATACTACTTATGATCATTTTTTTTTCTAATTTTTAATATGATAGAATGTGTGGTGATCTTTGTTGTGTACGTGGTGATTTTTATTGAGTATATGTCATTGATTTTTTTGTTTTAATTTTATAGTTCATTAATATTAGATTCTTGGTATTTGCAATGATTAACTCACTTGACACAAATATTAAAAAAATTTAGTGGACACATGATACAAACTTAAGTGGATAATTATAATATGGTCCCCACATAAATTTAGACACATGATGCAAAATTGGATTTTAGTTTCAAATTTTAATTGAACTTTCTTTGAGCTTTGCTTATATATATATATAAACTAGCTTGTAACCCTATGCATATGCATGGATATACTTAAAAGATATACATTAAGATGCATAGTATAATTCTTACATATAGTTTAAATATTATTAATAGTCATTCTTATATTTTTTTTAAACTCTTTAAAAAATCTTGTAAGAATATTATTAAGTAGAAAATGTAAAATGTTTGCTTTTTTAATTTTTTTATGTTTATTAATTCTAGACTCTTTGATTTTTGTATGCAATAACTCACTTGGATAGATATTTATAATGTACTCCCACATTTGACTCCGAAATTAAGAAAATAAAATTCTTTTTAAAAATAAATAATTAGAACACATGGAGCAAATTAGGCTTCAGTTGTAGAATCTAATTAGATTTTCTCTAAACTTTGCCTATTAATATATATATATATATATATATATATATATATATATATATATATTGATGTGAGGAATTCAAGATAATTATCCTGCAGAATGTGTTAAGGATGGAATTGAAGAACTTGATTTCTAGCTGAATTCGAGGCCAGCTGGTCCTCCAAAAAATAGAGAAGGAAAACAGAGAAGAAAGTGTACTGAAATGAACAATTTTCTTATTAATTTCCCTCTTTACACCTCAAACTTCCCTTTATAAAATCCCCTTCCCTTGCACAGCTACCACTAACAGCGAAACAACCAATTCCCAACTAACTTCTAACTACCTTGCCACCATCTCACTAACTCAATCCCCCGCAGCAACAAAAAAAAAAAAATCATACCATATAATACTGCACTACAATGTACAAGAGTATTTCTAACAGAATGCTTCTCTTTACATATGAACGAGAGGACTTTTTATATGCATTCATATAGTAATATTTTTGGGTAGAAATATGACATAGTAATTTGCAGATGAGACTTGAGTCTTTAATATATTATTATTTAAGAATATATACTTTAAGTGCACAATTGCACCTGGCCCCAAGAACAGTTACGGGCTCAGGCCCAATGAGCCTTAAACAATATAATTTGTAGAGTGTGGGCTTGAAACACAGGTTAGAAGTGTTTGAGGATTAAATGACAAGCCAAAGATTGTAAATACTGGAAAAACAACAAGGAAAATTATAAATCAACCTGCTCGGACGTAAGCCGAGGGCTGTTCTTATATAATCTCTTTCTCTTTGTTTTCTTTTTCTTTTTAGATTACAAAGAAGGGGGGTCCCTCTTTCTGTTCTAAGTTGCTCCTTAAATACTCATCTTTTTGATACTTTATACACGTGTTGCCCCAACTCCCCCTTAGCCTAGATATTTCTTTTCTCAATGCCTTTGAATAGTAACCAGAAGTTTCCCTTCCACTGTTCAGGTGTCACTTCCCCATTAATGCGGCCAGGGTGGTAGGTGCAGGGTCTTTAATGTGGAGGTGACAGCCTTTATCCTTGGTGCTTCTCTAACATTGGTGCTTCTAGGACATTCAAGGGTTTACCCCTTTTAACCATTGGTTTTGACCATGTCATTGCCTAACGTTTATCATGAAGTCCCGGGTTCTCCGGTGTCCGTCCGAAGAGAAATTCATCCTCGGCTGGATTCTCGGATCCTCGGCATATGGGCCGACCCGTAGTACTAACAAGTTCCAAACCCAAGAGCAGGTCAGCCTTCCTTAGCATGGCCCAAATGCCCACATCCCCATCAGGGTCTTTTTACTCCCCACATATACTACTACTTGTTTACTAATTTTGAATTTCTTCTTAGTAAAGACTTCAAATAAATAAAAATAGAAACAATAAAGATAGAAATAAAAATGATTTAAAAAAAAACACAATTAAAAAAATGGTAAATTACAAATTACACCCCTAAAATTTGAAGGTGTTTGGCTTTCACGCTCTAATATTTCAGAATTTGGACTCCATCCCCTGAAATTTGGAAGTGTTTGGATTTTATATCCTGACGTTTTAGAATTTGAATTTTACTCTATAAATTTTAGAAGTGTTTGGATTTTATTCCTTAAAGTTTGGGAGTATTTGGATTTTACACCCTAAAGTTTCAGAATTTGGGGGTGTAAAATCCAAACACTTCCAAACTTTAGGGGGTGAAATTCAAATTCTGAAACGCCAGGGTGTAAAATCTAAACACTCCCAAACTTCATGAAGTAAAATCTAAATTCTGAAATTTCAGGATATAAAATTCAAACACACTCAAACTTTAGACATGTAATTTGCAGTTTACTCTTAAAAAAAATAATACAATTAGGATTAGGATGACCTAAAAGAGTTTCGCATCATGAACTATGTACCACGCACAAAACTTAAATGAGATCGACATAAGGAAATGTAACCAATGTTTATTGGAAAAAAACAATCCCAAAGATTTGGGACCAAGAATTTTACTGATAGCAAAAAAATATAATAATTAAAGAATATTATGATTTTTTTTAACCGATGTTGTGAAGGTATTTATTTAGAAAATACTTTTAAAAATTCTTTATGAGAAAATAATTGATTTTTTAGGATAATTTTTTACATTTAAAATAAAATTGGTATTGAAACTTTTTAGAAATGTTTTATTAACAAATGTCACGTGGAAAATTGGACCAGTAGTCTAGTCTTAGGTTTATTTGTATTAGGAGAACCAACCACAAGATTCTAAGGGATTCCAAGGACCGCCATACTCAGAGCTGTAGCTTTATGTCTTCCAAAATATGACCCCACTCCGATAATGAAAGCAATATCAGAGGATCTTTTGCAATCGAATGCTCCACATTTCAACAAAATATGTTGAAAATTCCTATTGAATGTAATTTTTAATTATCATAACATTATGATGATGCAGAATGCTTGTTTCTCTAAGTTGAGAAGCGTATTCAAAGATTCTTCTATTTTTTTTTTTTTTTTGGTAAAGGTTAATATTTTACATCTATTATAATATAATTTAGAAAAAAAAATTTCAAACAAATAAAAATGATAAACTTTAGGAATAAATAATAATTGTAATTTTTTTTAACGTGAAGGGAAAAATATTCTAAATATTAGGAGTTTTCTTTTTGAATTCAAAATGAAATTTATTATTTGACATTTATAACTCTATTTCTAAATGAAGTTGCCCTTCATTAATAAGGATATTTTTTAACAAAAAAAAATCTAGTTTGAAGTGGAGACGGGAGAGAATTCTCTTTGTAGACAAAAGTGAAGAGTCTTTAATATATTATTTGAAAAATATATACTACTTTAATAAAATTTCACATTTAAAGGAAATGTAAATTTTTTTATAATTTTTTCATAATTGGATAATTGTAGAAGGGATATCGAAACTTAAGACATTATTGTTGAAAATATTAATTAAGCTATAAAGCTTCTGACAAAAAGTTATAATTATATGATGTGCTCCATTGTACCAATTCTATAGTAATTATTACGGAAAAGCTTCTTTTTTTATTCTAATATTAAAACAAAGAAGATTGAACCACCATTGAATTTTCGTGGTCCATTATCTTGTTATAGCACATAAAATCTAATCTTTTAACCTACAAAAAGTTAACCGTACTTACAACAGTGTCAATGTTATGGGTTTCGACTTTGACCACACCGGTACTGCGATTTGCTTACTTTGGCGCCCCTAAATCTAATGAAGCTTATATTATCACCATCTCTAGCCTATGAGGTCTTTTTGAATTCATAGGTTTTGACAATAATTGCAATTAACTTTGACATTGTTTGTCGCTCATAGTTCAATGAATCGATAAGACCAAAAGTTGTGACTTGGATACCAATATTTCAACATTGTAAGGCAATTCCATTACCCATTAGCCCCAGAGAGAGAGAATGTAAATGTAAGAATTTTTTTGAGGCTGTGGAAAAGAATAATCATCACTTAGTTTAGGAGAGTGGCTATTATTTAGTAACTACTTGTTGACTAGGGCAAAGCGAGGGGGTGAGGGCCCTTCAGTGCCAAAACTTAAAATAAAAAAAGAAAAAAGAAAAAGAAAATTAATACTAAAAAAAACGAGAAGAAGGTAAAAAAAAATTAAAAAAAGAGATATACATATATAATCTTTATTTAATAATGTCACGAGTGAAGGTTTGAATTATTATTTAATAATGTCACGGGTGAAGGTTTTAATTATGTAGTTAATGGGAAGGTTTTTAATTTTTTCTATAAAAAGGAAACTTTTAAACTTTGTTAGAGTTTCTTGATGCTCTAAATTTTTCATTCATTTCATGATTTTGACTGCATTAGTTGTTCCACATTGTTACATTATTGCTTCATTACAATTATTTATACAAGTACTAACTAGGTCGGTCTCAAGTTTCAACATTACGTTTGTAAGTTTCAGATTTCAATGAGATGCTCTTTGACTTAATTAAGGATTTCACACCCGGCTTTGATGGGTCATTACTTCATTTGCATACTTTAACTTCATTTTGCTGCCACTTAGTTAAGTTGTTGACATCAAAATTTTCAATTGCATGAGATTTTGACACCTAACACTCCACCTATTTGAATAGCAAATTACTTTTCAATAAATAATATATTTTCCTTCATAATAATTTGTGTATGAACAATCAAATTTAGAGCTAAATTACAAAATAATATAAATTTGCGTAAATCACAATTAATGTTTATTTAACTATCAAAAAATTATTTCATTTATAAATGAAATTTTGACTTAAAATAAAATAAAATCTTAAAACAACTTATTCATGGGAAAAATAAACTGAACATAAAAAAAAAAAATATATATATATATATATATATATGTAAGCGCACAATTGCACCTGGACCCAAAGACAACTACGGGCTCAGGCCCAATGAGCCTTAAACAATAAAATTTGTAGAGTGTGAGCTTGAAACCTAGATTAGGAGTACTGAGAACTTGAGAACAGGCTAAGAGTTACAAACACATGTAAATAACAAAAGATAATTGTAAATTGGCCTCCTCGGACGTAAGCCGAGGACTACTTCTGTATTATTTCTGTTTCTTACTTAAAAGTTACAATTCTTAGTTTCTTTATTTATTGCAGAACCCCCCTTCTCTTTGGCCTTCACCCCCCTTAAATACTTCATTCCCTGATACTTTTTGGAAAGTGACTAGAAGTTTCAGCCCTACTGTTCAAGGGTCACTTCCCCATTAATGCGGCCAGGGAGGTAGGTGCAGGGCCTTTAATGCGGAGGTGGCAGCCTTTACTCTTGATATTTTCTTTAACACTGGTGCATCTAGAAGGTTCAGGGTGTCCCCCTTTAACCATTAGTCTTTCCAGAGTTGTGCCTTGACCTTCATAATGAAATTTTGAGTTCTCTCGGATCTGTCCGAGGAGAAGCTCGCCCTCGGCTGTATCCCCGGAACCTCGGCGTATGGGCCAATTCGTAGAGTTTAATTCTGGAGCAGGTCGGCCCTCCATGCTACAGTCCAAAGGCCCATATGCCCACTTGGGTCCTTTTACCCCCACAATATATATATATTTTTTCTTATATTAATAATCAGGGTCGGCGCCAAGTGTGATTCAGGGTGGTCGCAGGACCACCCTGACTTGAAAAAAAAAATTATATACCTTAAAAAATAAGAATTTTAAATTGAAATGGGTTCTTGCCCACCATTAAAAAAAAAAAAAAAACTTGAACATCCTAAATAAAAAATTTGAGTCCATTAAAAATAAAATTTGACCTCTCCAAAATTTTGGTCAGTTGAAGATTGAATTAAAAAATGATGAGAAATGTTATGTTCACAATATTTATACAACATTTTCATTAATAAATCCTAAGTGTCAAGTTGTTATTTGTGAACGAAAAAGTAATTTTAGTGGTATGTAAATTAAAACCGATAACAAATTGCCACCTAGGATTTGTTATAAAAATATTGTAGACGTAACATTTCTCAAAAATTGTCCAAACAAAAAAATTAGCTTGAAAGCCCAAGTCAAATGTTTAATTGTGATGTTTTAAATTGTTTACGAAAGACATATTTTAAAATCACTATTTCAATAAAAATGCATATTTTCAAATAGCTAGTCAGTTAGTACTTTTATTAGTCTTTAGTTGAATTTGTTGGATTTATGTAACACATCTTGTGCATACACACGCATTAAAATAATGTCTCAATATTTTATTGAACATAATTAATTTAACGGTTTAGTGCTAAGTTGAATATACATAATGAACTTATTATTCATCCTCTATTCTTTTGCTATCACATGTATTGCAAGATTCATGTTCTAGGAAAATTTGTATTGACTTGAATAATATATTCTTTCAGATCCTAGGCTATAAAAAAATGTCTCATCTTTTTATGCTAATGATCGGGATAAAAAAAAAAAGTGTGTATTTACAATGAAGTTCTAGTTGGGACAATTAAAAAGTATGATGTATTTTTTTTATTGTTACTTATTTAGGCAAAATGTTGGTAATTGAATGAGATGTCAGTAGCTTAGTGATTATTTGGTTAGGTACATTGAAAATATGTAGCTGAAAGCATTAATAATGAATCTATCATGCAATGATTTCAAAATATGAAAAACTCATAAAATGAAATTTTAAAACTTCATGTATTTGCACTTTTTTTTGTGAAGTAGATATATTCAAGTTTTATTTGTATTAAATTTTATTTACTTTAAGTTTTTTAATGACTACCCTGACAACAATTCTTGGAGCCATCATTAATTAATATACGTTCAAATGTATGTTCACATGTCCATATAACTTCTGCCTGATATCCAATCAAAATTAAAAGTAAGACCTCAAATTCAACTGCATACCAAATTTTTCTCCAAAAAAAAAAAAAAGAGAAAAACTACCATAAAGTTTACTACAAAAAAATTTATAAATTTGATGTAACATTAAAAATATAATTAGACATTATTGTTGAACATACTATTTTGGCTCTAAAGCTTCTGACAAAAAGTTATAATTATATGATGTGCTCAATTGTACCAATTCTATAGTAATTATTACGGAAAAGCTTTTTTTTTTCTTTTTCTAATATTAAAACAGAGAAGATTGAACCACCATTGAATTTTCATGGTCCAATATCTTGTTATAGCACATAAAATCTAATCTTTCAACCTACAAAAAGTTAACCGTACTTACACCAGTGTCAATGTTATGGGTTTCGACTTTCGACCACACCGATACAGCTATTTGCTTACTTTGGCGCCCCTAATTAATGGAACTTATATATCATCATCTCTAGCCAATGAGGTCTTTTTGAATTCATAGGTTTTGACACTAATTGCAACTAACTTTGACATTGTTTGTCGCTCATAGTTCAATGAATCGATAAGGCCAAAAGTTGTGGCTTGGATACCAATATTTCAACATTGTAAGGCAATTCCGTTACCCATTATCCCCAGAGAGTGAGAGTGAAAGTGAGAGTGAGAGTGAGAATGTAAATGTAAGCATTTTTTTGGGGCTATGGAAAATAATATAATAATCATCACTTCGTTTAGGAGAGTGGCTATTATTTATTAACTACTTGTTGACTTATTCAGCCCAAAAAAAAGAAAAAAAGAAAAAGAAAAAGAAAACTACTTGTTGACTTGGGCAAAGCAAGGGGTGAGTGCCCCTCAGTGCCAAAATTTAAAAAAAAAAAAAAAAAGAATAAAATATTATTTTAATCTCTAAACTTTACCAAAAGTTTACTTTTCATTCTTAAACTTTAAAAGTTAATTTTTCGTCCATAAACTATTGAAAAGTTCATATTCCGTCCCTAAATTATTGAAAATGTTTATTTATGTCCTTAAACTTTATTAAAAGTTTGTTTTTCATCCCTAAAATATTGAAAAAGCTCTTTTTTAATTCTTATTTTTGTCTTTATACTATTCAAAAAACTCTTTACAAAGTTTAGAAATAAAAAAAAAGAATGTTTTAAAATTTAAGGACCGAAATAGTATTTTACCCTAAAAAGAAAATTAATACTTAAAAAAAGAAAAAGAGGTAAAACATTACTGTTATCTTTCAAATAAATATACACTATAAAAGAAAGATTTTTTTGCATATAGGGGTATGTTGCTGTAAAAAAAAAAAAAAGGATGTGTGTTTAAAGGTGATGTGCAATGCATATGACCAAGTAGACCTTTTTTTTTTGTGGAGAAAAATGACCAGGTAGACCTTAGACACTAATCATTTTCTTTTTCCTGCCACATATTCATGTATACAATAAAATCTTTCCATATATATATATATATATATAATCTTTATTTAATAATGTCACGAGTGAAAGTTTTGAATTATTATTTAATAATGTCACGGGTGAAGGTTTTGATTATGTGGCTAGAGAAGAGAATATGTTACTGTTCTTGATGCTCTATACTTTTCATTCCATTCATTTTCGTTGCAGTACTTGTTCTACATTGTTACATTGCTCCATTACAACTATTAACAGATGTACTAGGTCGGTTTCTCAAGTTTCAACATTACATTTGTAAGTTTCAGATTTCAATGAAATGCTCTTGGACTTAAAAGTATTTCACATGATCCATTACTTCATTTGCGTGCTCCTTATTTCAACTAGGGGTGTCCATGGGTCAGATCGATCTGGGTTTGGACTCAACTCGGAACCGACCCAATGTTGTCAGGTGGTAGGACGGCAGACCCGCTGTTGACCGCAAAAAACCACGGGTTGTGTCGAATTGGGCTCGGGTGGACAGCAATTAGATCCGACTTCGACCGAAAGACACAGATAAAAGACCAAACTTATTACAAATTTCACAAATTTGAAAGAACAAATCTACACTAAAGAACGCATCAACAAACCCAAACACCAGTAGCCCACAAATCCGAAGAACACAAACATAAATAGAGAGAGATGATAACAGATCTGAAGAGATTGAAACCCAAATACTAGTAGCCCACATGCAGGAGACTAAAACGAATAATAAAGAGAGAAAATGATTGAAAATCAAACCTAAGAGAGATCAAAGATGATTGTAGTTTGGTGATGGAGGAGAATCATAGATCGGCGATGGTGGATGTTCACAGATTGGAAGATTAGAATCGCAGATCAGCGATGGTGGATGTTCGCAAATCGGCGATGGTGGATGTTAGCAGATCGACAATGGTGAAGTAGAGGTGTTGGCTGTAGAGAGATTGATTGATCGAGGAAGTGTGAAAGATCTAGAGATTGAGAGAGAACGAGGGAACAGAGAGAAACTGAGGGTGGGTCTGATTCGTTTGAAATGGAGTTTGGAGGGAGATTGTAAACTAAGTGGTGGGTTATAATATCACGGTCGGGTCGGGTTGATCGGGTTTTGGAAGGGAAGACCCGCCACTTGACCCACCAGAATCGGGTTGGGATGGAAGGGACCTGCCATCGACCGCTAGGTAGTTGGGTTAGGCAGCGGACGGTTCGGGTCCGATCGGTTTGGCTGTGTGAGATGGGTTTGCGGTTTTGTTGGACATGCATAATTTCAACTTCATTTTGCTGCCACCTAGTTAAGTTGTTGACATGCAGTTCTTCAACTGCATGAGATTTTGACACCTAACACTCCACCCATTTGAACTACAAAATACTTTTCAATAAATAATATATTTTCCTACATAAAAATTTGTGTATGAACAATCAAATTTAGAGCTAGATTACATAATAATATAAATTTGCGTAAACCACAATTAATGTTTATTTAACTATTAACAAATTATTTCATTTTATAAGTGAAATTTGACTTAAAATAAAATAAAATCTAAAAACAACTTATTCATGGGAAAAGTAAACTTAACATATAATATATATATATATATATATATATATATATATATATATATATGTGTGTGTGTTTTCTTATATTAATATTCAGGGGCGGCACCAAGTGTAATTCAAGGTAGTTACAGTGTTGGAAAAATACATGTTTGTATTGCATACAAAACATACATAACGGAAAATTAACGGATCTACTTCATTTGCAATTGTTAATATGTACTCTGTAAATTTCAGAATTCAAGAACAAGAGAGCATACCTTGGTGCGATAAAATTCAAAACCAAAGATTAGAAGTACTTGGGAACACTTTTAATCTTCACTCTAATTTCACTTAATGCCCAAGAAGTGTGGTCTTTCAATCAGTTTTCAAGGGAGAATAAGAGAGTGACTTACACTCACATACACACCATTTCATTCCTTATTCAACACTTATGAAATTCTGTATGTTTCTCTCCTTATTTCTAATTGATTATCTAATTGGGCTAGCCTTTTGAGCCATTCCAATTTAGCTTTAGTATGTGGCTTGGAGTGAGATCAAAAGGGAACAAATAAGACTCTAGCTCCAATGGACCTTGCGCTATTTAGTCAACTCTTGACAAATCCAAAATTACCATTAATTATATTTAATACCACTATATAAATATAATTGCAATCTAGGCCTTATTAATAAATTACATCCCAAGACTTTATTATACATGCAACCTCTTCATAAAATATTTGTAGTAAACTAGTAATACAAAGTCATGAATGTTGACTATCACTTTGAAAATTATTACATCTTAATCATTGAGTACCCGGTTTAATTCTTTAAGTTATTCTTCATATATTTATGAAATCAAATTTCATAAATATATACTTTAGTAACTCCTTACTAAAGTTTATTAAAGTAGTTAGGCCTAACATTCTGAATAACCAAACCCATTAAACTTATTTCAATGGAATATTTTATATCTCCATTAAGAGATTATGAATTTCATCTTGAAAATATATGTTCCATCAATGCTAAATGCGGCTGCCTAACATACTAAGATTTTAATCGTGACTTTAGATCTCATTCTTGATGTGTCAAAGTAACATACACCTCATGATCAGGTCCATTACTCTCTCAAGATTAAGAGTTCTTGTAAATAGAAATCATGAAATTTATTATTCATTTGACAGTTGTTAGGAGAATAATAAATCTCACAGCGGTCCAGTTCAATATGTCTTAACTCTTAAAACATATCAACATATCAACTAAAAGTCTCCACTTCCATAATCAAGACAAATCGTCTTAGTTGATATGTTATAACTTTCACAAATGAAATGCCCAATTTCATCACTGACTACGAACTAAAATTCTGAATTTACAAAGAACTTGTGATCTATATCTTCTGTGACTAAATCACATACTATGCATCTCATGGACTATATGATAATGTCCAAATATTCATGTTACCATTATTTTAGATAATAATAAAACAACTTTATTAATCACAACATTAAGTCATATCTAATGTCATACATAGCATCATACAATAGGATTTAAGGACACTAATCCTAACATATAGGACCACCCTGACTTGAAAAAAAAAATTATATACCTTAAAAAATAAGAATTTTAAATTAAAATGGGTTGTTGACCACCCTAGGGGAAAAAAAAACCTTGAACATCCTAAATAAAAATTTGAGTCTATTAAAAATAAAATTTCTCCTCTCCAAAATTTTGGTCAATTGAAGATTGAATTAAAAAATGACAAAAAATGCTATGTTCACAATATTTCTACAACATTTTCATAATAAATCATAAGTGTCAAGTTGTTATTGGCGAACAAAAAATTAATTTTAGTGGTATGTAAATTAGAACTGGTACCATATGGCGACCTATGATTTGTTGTGAAAATATTATGGACGTAACATTTTTCAAAAATTTTCCAAACAAAACAATTAGCTTGAAAGCCCAAGTCAAATGTTTAATTGTGATGTTTTAAATTGTTTATGAAAGACATTTTAAAATCACTATTTCAGTAAAAATGCATATTTTCAAATAGCTAGTCGGTTAGTACTTTCTTTAGTTTTCAGTTGAATTTGTTGGATTTATGTAACACATCTTGTATATACACATATGCATTAAGATAATGTCTCAATATTTTATTAAACATAATTAATTTAATGATTTAATGCTAAGTTAAATATACTGAATGAACTTATTATTTACCCTCCATTCTTTTGCTATCACATGCTTTGCAAGATTCATCTTCTAAGGAAATTTGTATTGACTTGAATAATATTCTTTTAGATCCTATGCTATAAGAAAATGTCTCATCTTTTTATACTAATGATCAGGATAAAATAAAAAGAGTGTATTTACAATGAAGTTCTTGTCAGGACAATAAAAGAGGATGATGTTTTTTTTTTGTTACTTATTTAGGCAAGATGTTGGTAATTGAATGAGACATCAGTAGCTTAGTGATTATTTGGTTATGTACATTGAAAAGATGTAGCTGATAGCATTAATAATGAAGCTATCATACAATGATTTCAAAATATGAAAAACTCGTAAAATGAAATTTTAAAATTTTATGTATTTGCACTTCTTCTTTTTTGTGAAGTAGATATATTCAAGTTTTATTTGTACTAAATTTTATTTACTTTAAGTTCCTTAATGACCATCCTAACAAAAATTATTGGAGCCGCCATTATATTAATATATGTTCGAATGGACATGTATATGTTCATGTAAATTCTGCCTGATATCCAATCAAAATTAAAAGTGTAAAAGTGAAATAATTCTTTAAGACCTCAAATTCAACTGCATACCAAATTTTTCTTAAAAAAAAAAACCGAATACAAAATTATTATCCTTTTTTACATGTTGCTTCCCAACTACCAAGTCTCGTTCTTAGTATTTTCATAGTGGTTTCTCAAAAAAAAAAAAAATCATAGTGGTATGATATTAATGTCTAGGCGATAATGATATCTCTTTAGACCAAAAGAGCCGCCGAGTCTTACATTCTCCTTCTGTGTTTAGATACATCATACTCCTTTCCTGGAGAAAATGGTCTTTTGTCATTTTTTTTTTAAATATCTAACAAAATGCCCCTGTTTGAAACTATTTAAGGAAATACCCATGTTTTGAAACTCGATTTTCTAAAAATCGAGTTTCAATTTAAAACTCAATTTTTGGACAATCGAGTTATAGTGAACTAAAAATAATAAATAAAAAAATTTTGTGGAACTCGAGTTCCATTCAAAGAACTCGAGTTCATGAAACTCGAGTTCCTTGAAAATATTCAAGTGGAACTTGAGTTCCATGAACTCAAGTTCTTTTAATGGAACTTGAGTTCATGGAATTCGAGTTTCAGAATTTTTTTTTCTAAATTCAATTTCACTATAATTCGATTGTCCAAAAATTGAGTTTTACATTTGAAATTTGATTTTCTAAAAATCGAGTTTCAAAACAGGAGCATGTCCCTAAATAGTTACAGACATGAGGTATTTTACTGGAAAGTTTGTGAGAAAGAGGTAAAACCCCATTTTGGCCCTCCTTTCCTTCTTGCTGAATTATATAAGGGATTGCTTGCTGAATTATATATAAATATAAGGGATTGTTAATGGGTGTAGTATTTGTTAATAAATTATTTTATAAAAATTCTAATATTATTTTTATGAAAAATATAAAAAATTTATCAAAAAAATCAACTGTTTATTTATTTTTTCATAAAAAATTTCTAAAAATATTTTTTCCTAGAACATTTATTAATTTTTTCCATTATATATATATATATATTTTTTTTCTTTTGTTTGAAATAAGTAGAGAATGTTGTTAACCCGCTGTAACTTAAACCCTTTCTTTCTTTAACCTCAAAGCACACGTACGGAGTTGTCAATTCAACTAAAAGTTTACAATACCTTGACAATTCTTTTTTTCATTATATAATACCCCTTTCACACCAATAATAATGGTTTCTTAGGAAAGTGTAGTGGGAACTTGGAACTCATTTTACCCATACATTGAGGGGGCCACATAGCAAGGTTTTGCAGTTGTGGTTGTTTAGCTGTTTATGTCAGATATGAATTTACCATGAATCTGATTTCGTTATGACGAAATTGTCCTACCTCGCTGACTATATATACAGGTCTCTTGAGCTTCTTGAAAAGACAACCAAGTTTAACATTTGAAAGCACAACATTTGAAAGAGCGTTAAAGAGGAAAAGAGAGAAAAGGGAGAAGAAGAAAAGAGTTGAGCCATGGAGCTACAATTTGAATCAAAGACAGTCATTTCTCTTGCAGTGCTTGGTTTCATTGGATTGTTACTACGCTTGTATAATGGGCTGGTGGTGAAGCCAAAGAGGCTTCGATCTATGCTAAGCAAGCAAGGCATCGATGGACCAGCACCAACTTTACTGCTCGGAAATATTAGGGAGATAAAGAAGGCTCAATCCACCACAGTGAAGACTCCCACCAGTGAAGCCCCTGTTTCCCACAACGTTGGTGCTGTTCTCTTCCCCTTCTTTGACCAATGGAGGAAGCAATATGGTATTTTTCACTCATCAATATCATATCATCACTGCCATCACCACCATTATCATCATCATCATCATCATCATCATCATCTCTTTATTATGTTAAGATAATATAGAAGTGATTATATCATAAAAAAGTTAAAACTATTATCAATTTTATAATTAACGCATCACTAATCACTAAAAAAAATGCCATCATCATTATCGTCATCGTCGTTGTCATCATCATCATCCTCTCTTTATTATGTTAAGATAATATAAAAGCGATTACATCATAAAAAAGTTAAAACGATTAGTAGTTTTATAATTAATGTATCACTAATCACTAAAAAAAATATTATGATATTTATTTATTATATTATCGATGTGACATCAATCATATTTATTCTATGTTAATTGTAAGCTTTTTGTATTAAATTTGGTAGTAATTGTAACAATTTTCTTTGAGATATTCATTTACATTGATGTAGGGAATACTACAAATTTACTATAAAACCTTTATAATTGGGTGTGTAAACCAAAAAAAAAAAAAAAAATTAACATCTATTTATTATGTTTTTGAAACTTATTAATCTCATTGATTCTCACTTCACTTTATAAAATTTATGTAGGAAAATTTGTAGAATCATTAGTATTTTATATTTTATTTAGCATGTTGTTGAATTGATAGGAATCATATTCATTACAACAACTAAAATTTTTAGTTGTTTTAATATATATTTTTTCTTGTTTTGTGTTTAAAAATTGACATATTGGTTGGTAGGAGTTATAATTAAAATATGTAATATCTCTAATTAGAATCACTTGGTAACTGTTCCTTTTAATTAGATAGGTACAGTCCAGTCTTTGGTCTGAAGGACTTGAGGTGGTCAAATTAAGTTGCCAACATTGAACTTGAATAGTCAGTTTCATGATTTTCATCTAGCTTCAAAGAAAGACTCAAGAAAAGAGTAGTCAGTTTCATCATTCAGTTTTCGCAATTTCACACTTCCTACCTACAATATTGCGTTCATACGGCTTATCATGAAAATGACAACTTCTTGCTTAAGAGTTAAAACGAATTTTGTAACCACTTGAAGCATTGTTGTTTGATGCGTGTTTATGTTCAAATAGGTCAAGTATTTGTGTTTTCTCTTGGGAACACACAAATATTATTCGTTACCCAACCTGACATAGTGAGAGAGATATCCACATGTACATCCTTGGACTTGGGAAAGCCTTCATATCAACACAAAGATCGTGGTCCATTGCTTGGACAGGGCATTTTAACTTCAAATGGGGCTGTTTGGGCACACCAGAGGAAAATACTTGCACCTGAATTATACATGGAGAAGGTTAAGGTATATAATCATAATTAACCAACCATTTTGTCATGGTAATTTTTTTAAAATGTGAACTCAATCGTTTAGCTATTTGTAGGGAATGATGAACTTAATTACCGAGTCGACGATCACAGTGATAGACTCATGGAAGAGTAGGATTGAGACACAGGGTGGAACTGCAGACATAAAAATCGATGAGTATATGAGAAGTTTCTCTGGAGATGTTATCTCAAGAGCCTGTTTTGGCAGCAACTATTCCAAAGGGGAAGAGATTTTCGTGAAACTAAGAGCTCTCCAGGAGACCATGTCTAAGAAAAGCTTAGCAACTGGGATCCCTGGGATGAGGTACGAGGTTTCTTGTGTGAAATTCACAATATTGATGTTGTTTGTTACCACATTACGCTGAATATTACAAAATCTATGAAACGATGATATTGCCAAAGTTATATAGGTAGCTTAATTCCAGAGACTTTTCAAAGTGACAACTTAACATATCCGCCTGAAATAGAATAAAAAATAATCGTCTCTGTTTTCACTTGAAGAAACCATTTTACTGTTAATATTATATATTTTTTTATAATCTCTGTCATTGTACAAACATAAAATGAATACATTTCAAATCTTTATCCCGAACTATAAAATGAATACATTTCAAATCTTTATCCTGAACTATAAAATGAATACATTTCAAATCTTTATCCCGAACTATAAAATGAATACATTTCAAATCTTTATCCTGAACTATAAAATGAATACATTTCAAATCTTGGGAAGCAAGCATGTGTGGCAAAAGCCTCTCTAATAACTATATATTGGAAAATTGACTCGTTTCACCAAATGTATATGTTACAGATATCTCCCCACAAAGAACAATAGGGAAGCATGGGCGTTAGAAAAGGAGGTCCGCAATTTGATACTAGATGTAGTGAAGGAGAGACAAAATGGTACTTATAATGAGAAGGATTTATTGCAAATGGTTCTGGAGGGTGCAAAAAATAGTAAGCTCAGCCAGGAGGCAACAAACCGCTTCATCGTTGACAACTGCAAGAACATCTATTTGGCTGGGTTTGAGACCACTGCAGTTTCTGCTACATGGTGCCTCATGTTGTTGGCTTCAAATCAAGAATGGCAAGACCGTGTCCGTGCTGAGGTTCTCAGTATCTGTGGGGGTGCTATTCCAGATGCTGATATGCTTCGTAAGATGAAACAGGTATTGTACAATTAGATGCACTAGTAAATGGGTAAAGCCTCTTGTTGTTGAATAAGTGACTCGTTTCAAATCTTGCCTACACCAACAAGAAACCAATTGGTGTGGCCTGATAGTAAAGAGCAATATTCGAATCTTTTCTAATCTAAAAAAGAAAGAAAAAAGAACCTGGTATTACTTAAAATTTTATACCGTTAATAAGAGTTCAGTTCATATTCTTTAAAATGTGAACCTTGATGTTCAACATTCTAAGTCTAATATGCATTTAGAGTGAAGACATTTTCTCACTTTAAATTTCAATTTGCATATGCAGCTAACAATGGTGATTCACGAATCATTGCGCCTTTATCCCCCAGTAAGTGTGGTGTCAAGGGAGGCCTTTAAGGACATGAAATTTAGGGACATTAATGTCCCGAAGGGTGTCAACCTTTGGACCATGGTGTTGACATTGCATACTGATCCAGACATATGGGGACCAGATGCTTACAAGTTCAACCCAGAAAGATTTGCTAATGGAATTGCAGGGGCTTGCAAACTTCCACACTTGTATATGCCATTTGGAGTTGGGCCCCGAGTGTGTCTTGGACAGAACTTGGCCATGGTTGAACTCAAGATACTTATAGCCCTCATTTTGTCCAACTTCACCTTTTCCCTTTCTCCCAAATACACTCATGCACCCGCTCTTAGGTTGGTTATAGAACCTGAACATGGAGTAGATATCTTGGTGAGGAAGTTGTAAGCTATGCCCTATGATTGGGTTGGTCCAACATAAAAAAGAAAGAGAAAATAAGAAGAAAAACTTGGTTTATTTTATGTATTGACTTCATATGGGGAAATTGGATTGCCTGCTGTGACAGATAACTATTGAGAGAAGCATGTTAGTTTTTTGTACTTCCAATCTTTTACATTACTTGTTCTTATGGTCGTACTACTGAAGTAATGAATAAAGATTGATTTTATTTTTTGTTGTTCCATGAGATGAGAGTGAGGTATTAATTGGACTCATTGAATTTGTTTGGACATGGTAGGTTATAGATTGACCCCGGTTAATTAATTCAATTATCCAAATTAATTATTTAGATCAAATTACATGCAAATCATGGAGATACCAACAAATCACCAAATAAAATAATATGCAGCGGAAATTAAATGACATGGTGATTTGTTGACGAACGAAGAAAACCTCTTGCAAGGCAAAAACTCCACTAGATAAATTTCAAGTCACCACTTCTTAGAATCCACTAATAAAAAACAAGCGGTTTCAAGTAGAAGACTTCTTCCTTTACACGATCCCAATATGTGACTAACTCCAAACAACTAATTGATTGTTGTTGGCTGCAAAACTTTTTACTTCAAAGCACATTGAAGATTTAGAAGCACTTGGTTACAAAATCATAAGGCACACAAACACAGTAGCTTCTCGCAAAGTGTATGAGTTCTCTAATTAAATCTTTGTGTGTTTGATGACTTTAAAATAAACCTTTTATATGGTCTAGGGTTGTAGGGAGAAAAATTCTAATCATCCAAGTCATCATGGGCCAAAATTCACATCTAAGAATTCTAAACCTTGATAGATGCTAGTGTCAAGACTAGTATCGAGAATTATTGAAACTGTTTTTCTTCACTTGTAGACTTCACATACTTCTTGAGATATTAAACCCAACTAAGATCTACCCAATTACAGGTAAAGTGCGTTTTGTCAAAGTATAAGCTAATACATAGAAAATATGACCCTAATAGGACACATATGTAAACGTATTAGGATTCTCTCCATTTGAAATTGATTGACTTTATCGACATTAAGAACAATGAACAAACAAAAAAAATTGTCACAACTTATATATTGAGATGGTAAATTGTGGTTAGTAAAACATTACTTTTATTAGGGCCACTATTAACAACTCTTTTATTATACGCTAATCAAAACTTGTCATCTCAAGAGATGTGAAAATTTTTATGAAATTTGTTGTGTCATATTAAATATTATAATTCTAAAGGTGTATATAGTTCCACACCATTTGAAATCCAACATGGTGTGGCATTATCTATAACTAGAAGGTTGCCCGCGCATTGCGCGGATAATGCTGTAAGCTTTTATGTAAAATGGTTTTTGAAATTTTTGTACATATATTATAACATAAATGGTGGATATTTTCATTGCTAAAATCACCTACAATTATAGTAGAAATTTCAGAGCATGTAGGCATATTTTGTTGTCTACCATCAGTTGATCGTAAACCAATTAATTGCAAGCATACATTATGCATATCAAACTCCTTGAACCTATCCCTTGTTATACGAAATGCCTAACTAAGGCGTTGACCCTATGAAGCATCTTCAATTGATCGTAAACCAATTAATTGCAATCATACATTATGCATATCAAACTCCTTGAACATATCCCTTGTCATACGAAATGTCTAACTAAGGCATTGACCTTAAGAAGCATCTTCAATAATATTTTAACTATAGCAGTGTTAAGGTTGCATAGTGATTCACGTCTAAGCAAAGCAACAAACACACTTTGATATTGTCAAGGCTCTTGCGGACAGTCATACATGATACTTGACCAATAAATAAATAAAGCAAGTAGTTTTAATGATGGTTGAGGTAGACATGATTCAATATATTTAACAATTTTTTAACCACTGTATACTCTTGGTGCGATACTCACTCTACAAGTATAAGTACTTATGGGGTGTGGGAGGCAAGGGTCGGGATTTAAGTCTTTAAGAGGGACCTTCACACACATATACACTTAGATTAGGCTAGAATAGAAATTCTATCTTTTATAAAAAAAATAAAAAAATAAAACAATTTTTTAACATAGGTATACCAGTATAATATATTTAACAATTTTTTAATACCATTTTGAGTTTATATAGATTCTAGGCTAACCTTCAAATAATGGAGACACCACATAATTTTTTTCTGCCCACTTAGTTCTTAATTTGTACATTTGGGGTTCTATTGTTTCTTTCTTTGTTCTTATTTTTAACAATTGAGTTTCTGTCATTTAGTAGGACATAGAATATGTGTAGATTGTGGTGATTATTTTAAAAATTTGCTACCAAATAATACTTAACCCCTCAATAGGTAAAAGAAAATTATTCACCTAAAAATAATAACTTCGTTCTTACCTGTAGCTAATTTAATTTGTTTCACTTATGTCAATTATATAGGCTGTTACATCATACAACCAAATAAAAATTATAAATTTTCTGTCAAGCATTTTATCAAATACTATGGATTCAAAATAAAATATATGATTACTCTTGGGCTCTTTGCACTTTGAATCCCACAAAAGTTTTGCCTCCATTGGCACTTTGAATGTGACCTAATCCATAGAGATACATGTATTTGTGCTCCGACTACATGTGGCTTGGAGGAGCTTGATTTATTGATTAAGCTTCTTCCTCATTGATCTTTCTACCTGCCCAACAAAACCAGATTAGTTACTCAGCCTGTCTTTGCCTTAAGGTCTAAATATTACCCAATTCAACTAATTTTCTTAATCACATCCTCATGTAACATATTTAAATCACTCACCAAAAGCCAAATCATAAATTACAAAAACAGTGTGGCTCAGTAAAAATCTTAACCAGTAAACAGTTCAAATGAAAAGAAACAAACCATCATCTAGTTCGATTATCAAAAACCCATTACCAAACAACAACAAAGAATGAACAAATTGAGTATTAGTATTTTGTACGTCTTAGATACTGAAGAAGGGTTTGATAAATTAGGGGCTAGTGGCATTTTCTCCTTGTGTTTAGTGACTTTAGTCCCCGGCCAAAACATGGTAAAGTTGAAGCTTCAATCTACCCGAGTCTATCTTCCCTTAAACATTGCAAATCGCAAACTTAGTATCCCAAATAAAATTTTGGAAAAAGAAAATTGAAAGAAAGAAACAAAGAGAGAGAGTTGGCAATATTTATTTATTTACAGACACTAAGAAAGGAGCTTTTGTCCATGAACTCAAAGAGGAATCATTGATCCATCAATATATAATTTTCAAAAGAAATAGGTACAATACTGTGCATTTAATTGAAAGGGGAAGTGAAAGAGTTTTTTGTTTGTGTTTTTGCTAGAAGAAGTGAAGAGTTAAGACTTAAGAGACGTAGAAAGAACTGAAGAGTTAAGAAAGAGAATGAATGAAATTTAAAAAATTTAAGATGGGTTTGATCTCAACAAAAATTACTTGGAAAGTATAATATTATTGTAAAGGTGTAATAGTGCAAAGCTTGGTCTCACTTTGCCAGGTGCTTATTCATAGTGTGCATTTAAATTTGAACGGGGAAGTGAACGTTTTTTTTTTTTTGTCCGGAAGAAGTGAATAGTCTTTTTTTTTTATGGAAAGAAGTGAAGAGTTAGGAGAGAGGAAGAAGTAAATTGATTTTTGATGAAGCAATAAGTGCTAAACATAAAAGCTGCATTGTTTTAATTTTTGAAGTTGGAAAACATCATTTCATAATAAAGAGGATTGCAAATAACTCATATAGAGCGCCACATGGCAGAACCTCATGCACTCTCGCATGAGGTTTCTGCTTTTATATATATATTGATGTCATATACCCAAAAAAATAAAATCTTAATCATAAAATGTACTTTCTCTATCCACATCAGTATGGAAATTTGTGGAGGGTCTTTTTGGTGAAGTATGATGTTGACTTCTTTACTGCTTTGTTTGTTTCAGTGAAATATCTATATTTTCTAGTATTTGGTATGCTAAAAAAGGCAAGCAATGATATATGTTTTCCATAATTGAAAGAAAAACATAGCTTAATAAGAACCAAGCCAGTATCAAATGGATGTAATAGCTTCCCCTTCATTCAACAGGTTTTAAAATAAGTAAACACTATTATAGAATAAAAGGGAGCCCAAAAATGTGGGGGTAGATTGCAATTAAAACAGAATTCTCAGAACTCACACAGTCACTTAATACACTTGAAGCCCCTTATACATCCTAGAACACTCGGTTAAATTTAGCAAATATAAAAATGCATTTATGAGTTTTAGAATATACAAATAAGGATATACCTTTCTTCTTCAACTTTTTCTTTTTGATGAACAAAAGGTGGGCAAGGGCAATCATTGTGACTTATCCCTTGGACGTGACCATAGGGACACTCCCGCTAAAGAATGTTAGATTGAGTCATAACTACTGTGGTCTGGGATGACCACAGACCTCACTTTAGCACCTCGAGAAAGCTGGTAATCAGGGGCTCTTCAGCAAAGATACCCAAATTCCTCCTTAGGTACTTGCCCAGGCTCAAACCAAGGACCAAAAATCTGATTCACGGATCCCAGCCACTAGGCCACCCCTCTCGGGGCACCTTTCTTCTTCAACTTATTACTCACTATTCCCTTGTTTTCATGAAACTAGTTAATGTCTAACTTTCGTCAAGTTGTGACTTGTGAGCATTTTATCTTTCAAGCTTCCTTTTTTTGGGGGGGTTGCTGCATGACTGAAAGATGCAATATTAACCTTGCTCATCGCTTGTGTGGACGTGAATAGTGGCTTTGGCTTCCCCAACTTAATCCTGGTCATCAAGAAAGCTCGATCAATTCAATGCATGACAAGAGAGCAAAAAGACCCCCAAACAAATAGAACCACGTTCTTTTCAATATTTGCTCATTCCCAATACCTTGATGAAATTGCAAAACATTTACTATGGGAATTTATTAAACCAAAGAGATACTTTAAGAAGACATTTTTGACCAAACAGAAATTATTTCTTTTCTAAAAGAATCATGAATAACAACCATAAGCTACAGTCTCATCGACAAGCTTCTAGATGTGCATCCAAAGTTGATCATACTGCAACACAAGTGATTTTCTTTTCTTCTTATCTCTTGACTTTTACTTTGATAGGAGTTAATTTTTGACTGAGGATTTAAACGTCACAATCCAATATCACTGAGAACTAGAGGACTTTTACTTTGATGATTTAATCTTTGGGGGAAAATGCTAAAGCTATAAAATATTTTACAAACGGCTGATGTAATAGGTGATTATTAATAAGTAAAAAACTGATATTAGTGGTAGGCCCAAATGAGATTCGGCAAGAACTTACCACATTAATAATTCGTAAAAATATTATAAAATAGTTTGTGGCTATTGCATTACTTAATTTTCATTGATCTCTGAATCTCCGGCACTTCAGTTTTGTAAGACTTATTCCTTCTCTTATGTTATTAGTGGGAAATGCCAAAATGGTAGCAACAACGAAGATGTGTGTTACCGCCGTTGATCGTCGTTGACTGCAACTGCAAATTTGTTAATTTATTTGCACGTGTCTCGCCCATTTTTAAATTCAGTTCTTTCTAATGGAAATTCATATTAACTCTGAGTTTATATAGTAAGGACTAAAAGATAATTATCTTGCAAAAAAACCTGTCTACATATGAACAAGACAAATCTTATATGCATACCATTCGAATATTCGATATTCTTTTTTTTTTTTTTTTTTTCTCATCAAATGAATGGCACATTCTTCTGGAAATCCTTTGTGATAAACAAAAAAAATTTCAATTTTTTTTTTATGTGACATACTAATTTATAGAAAAGAGTCTTTAGTATATTATTTAAGAAATGTATACTACTACTTGATTAATAATTTTTCACATTTAAAGAAAATATATTCAATTGTAAGAGCATCTGCAGTGGGCCTGCAAAATGCCAAATGTGAGGTACATTTGACATTCAGGCCTAAAACATGCTCAGTAGCTGGAAGGCCAAAATTGGGAAAGTCTAAATTATTTTGGCATAGTACTACAGTACCATCTTAAATGTAAGATGGTATTGTAGCTGAATAGGATAAAAATAATAATTTTTTAATACTCTCTCTCCTCCTTTTTAACCCCAAAATTTCTCTCTCCTCTCTCATTAGTTCTCTTCTTTTCTCTCTCTACCTTCTCTCTTTCTCATATGTTCTCTACTCTCTTTAGACCTAAGACCCCGTGCTCTCTCTGTTGACCCTTTCTCTCATCTGGTGGTTGTGGGTTTCTCTATCTCTCTCTTTGGTGGTGGTGGGTTTGTGATTGACGTGGGCATGGGTCGACATGGGTTTTGACCAAGGTTGTTAAAATCGGGATCTTACGTAGGATTGTGGGAGGTAGGTGGGATCGTAGATCGTAGGATCGGATTGTAGATCGTAAGATCCTACATTATTTGCGAAAAAAACAAAAAATACACATTGGTATGTTAAATAATCACATAAATTATATATTCATTGATATAATTACCATACATCACAACATCCATTTGTAAGCATCATTTAAAGAGGCCAAAAACCTCAAAATGTGACACTATTGGGATATTTTTTATTTGGGTCCAACTGACACTTTTTCTTCATTAGAGTGGAAAAACTTGGTCTATTGGAATTTTATTTTTCATTTAAGTCCAACTGAGTCTTCTGTCAAGTTAAAGAATATTACAAGAAACTAAGGTCGTTTGGGTTCGTTAGAATCGTACGATCCTACCGATCCTGAACGATCGCAAAAATCCTTGAAGATCCGGATCGTTTTGGGCAGGTGGGATCATAAAATCGTAGGATCGTAAGATTCAAATCGGGATTTTGACAACCATGGTTTTGACAACAGTGGAGATCGTGGGTCTTGACGATGATAGAGATCGGCATGGTGGAGATTGGGGGGTGGCGAGATTAGCGTGGCGGAGATCGGTGGGTGGTGAGATCAATGGATTGGGTTTTGATTTTGCTATGAATTTTGGGTTTTGATTTTGCTATGAATTTTGAGTTTTGATTTTGCTATTGATTTTGGCTAGATGGCGAGACTAGGCTTTGATTTTGCTTAGAGAGAGTGACACCAGTGGTGGACTGGTATTTTGTTGGTGTTAACGTGTATAGTATTATGGGCTTTAGGCCCGACTAGATTACTTGTATAGCACACACTCTTGTACTACACTCTTACTTGTATTGCACTTATATTTACTTGTACTGCACTCATATGCCTTCTATATAAAGACACTCTTGTATATTGTTTCAATGAGAAATACATTACTATTACATTCAGTATTTCTAACATGGTATCAGAGCCACTGCTCTGACCTTTTCTTAGCAGTCTTGTCTTTATTGGTGTAACTCCATTCTTAATATCGCTTCCGCCGTCACAGCAACTGCCACAGCCTTTCGCCGTTGAACCTCCAAGTCTTCCAGACATCGTCCTTGGGTTCTGGACCTGTAGTAACCGCCGTTGAGGAGTTCTAACACTGTAAAGATCACTGCCTTTTTTGGCACCGCCGTGAATATTGCTCCGATCACTTTTCTGAAGGTACCACTAAGATCGACTTGCCCCGATCTACACGTTCGTGGAAGCCTCAAAGCCATCGGAGATTGCACGTGCCCCCACGCGCTGCTCAAAGAACCTGTGCTGCAGCTCACGCGCTCCACGCGCGTCACACGCCGTTATCCCTTCCAGGCTGACGTCATCTGTGACGTCATCGGTACATGTCAGCCCTAGCTTACGTTAGCATCTAGTCACTTGCTGACGTCAGCGCCACGTCATCTGCTGACGTCATCACCGAGTGGACCGTTGACCGGGCGTTGACTTTGACAGTTGACTTTTCGGAGTTGACTTTTTCAGTCCAGGTTCTCCTTACTTAGTTTTTCACGTAGATTTCATTTTTGCAATCTATTTTTGCATATTGTGTCTCTAAATGGAAAAAAAAATGATGTTTTTCTTCCTCACCCCATCAATACTGTATTGGAGGGGAATAAGAATTACTTATCTTGGTCTCAAGCTATGCACAGTTTTCTTAAGGGTTGCATGCTCTGGCATTATTGTACTGGTGCAATCACTATTCCTGTGAAGGGGGCAAGTGAAGAAGATACTGTCTTCCTCAGTCGCATGATTGAATGGGATAGTCACAATTACATGATCCTAACATGGATTTGAAACACTTCCATTCCCTCCATCTCCAATCTGTTGGGCAGCTTTGATGATGCAAAATCAGCATGGGATATGTTGGCCAAAAGATACTCCACTACTCACGGATCCATGAAATATCAGTTAGTGGTTGAATTGCATCAACTCAGGCAAGAACCAGGACAGTCCATCAATGACTACTATGATCAACTTCGCTTCATTTGGGACCAAATTGAATTTTTTGATCCAACCTGGGCATGCTCAAAAGATGCTCAACAATATGCTGCTGTTAGAGATGAATTTCGTCTCTATGAGTTCCTGATGTCACTTCACAAGGATTTTGAGCCCATTCGAGGTCAGCTTCTTAATCGCAGTCCTCCTCCCTCTCTTGATACTGCTGTGAACGAGTTAGTAAGAGAAGAAGCTCGCCTTGCAACTCTTCAAGCCCAAAATAAGTTTAATGTTCTGGCTTTTACTCCTTCTGCTCCACCCATAGAGCAACCTCAGCAATCAAGTGATCCCTTTGGCTCTACCCATCGTCGCAAGCATAACAACAAAAAGATCTGCAACTATTGCAAGCGTCCTGGCCACACTATTGAGACTTATTACCGTCGCAACAAATTTACTGCTGCAGTTGCTAATACTGAGTCTACTCCACCAATGCCTCCCATTTCAGCTAAGTCCTAGTCTTCTGGATCCACTATCAACCTCCCACCCACTGAACTACAGGAGATCATAGCTCAGACTATTCGTATGGCTGGTAATGCATCTTTTTCCACTGCTCTCTCAGTTTTACCCGGTAAGCCTCAAACTTGGTTTTTTGATTCTGCCTGTTGCAATCACATGACACCTCACTCGTCTTTATTCTCCAAACTTAACACTGCACCACATCCTCTAAATATTCATATAGCTGATGGTTCCACCATGCATGGGAATAGTCTAGGTTTTTTTTCGACCTCCAACATCTCTGTTCCTAGGGTTTTCCATGTACCTGACCTATTTTATAATTTGTGCTTTGTGGGACAATTAGCTGAACTAGGATACCGCCTTATTTTTTACTAGTCTAGGTGCATTATACAGGATCCGAGGACGGGACAAGAGCTTGGGACCGGTCCTAGAGTTGGGCGTATGTTTCTCGTGGACAATCTTCATCTTCCACCTATTGCTCCAGTGTCTGTTGTTGCTGCTGCTGTTACGGTTTCTTCCTTACCTTTTCTCACACTTTGGCATTCTCGTCTTGGTCATACACCCTCTTCTCGGGTACAACAGTTAGCTTCTAAGGGTCTGTTAGGTTCTGTGTCCAAAGACAATTTTGATTGTACTTCATGCCAGTTAAGAAAACAGCCAGCTTATTCTGAAATTTTGCCAATATATAATAACTTTGCAAAAATGGTTGAAACACAATTCTCCAAACGTATCAAAATTTTTCGATCTGATAATGCTCTTGAATATACTCAATATGCTTTTCAAGCTCTATTACACTCCTATGGCACAGTACATCATCTAACTTGTCCACGTACCTCTCAGCAAAATGGTCGAGCTGAACGAAAACTTCGTCACATTCTTGACACTGTTCGTGCTCTTCTTCTTTCTGCCAAAGTTCCTCCTCCATTTTGGGGTGAAGCTGCTCTTCATGCTGTTTATGCCATTAACCGCATTCCAAGCACTGTCATCCATAATCAAACTCCGTATGAGCGCCTTTTTGGGTCACCCCCTGACTATCATCACCTTCGCTCCTTCGGATCTGTTTGTTTCGTTCTTCTTCAGCCTCATGAGCACAACAAACTTAAGCCTCGGTCTAGACTTTGTTGTTTCCTTGGTTATGGCAAAACATAAAAAGGGTATCGATGTTATGATCCTGTGTCTCATCGTCTTCATGTTTCTCGTAATGTTGTCTTCTGGGAACACCGCTTGTTTGTTGAACTCTCTCACTTTCGTTCTTCCCTAACTACCTCTTCTGTTTTAGAAGTTTTTCCGGACGAGTCTCATGTTCCTTCTCCAAATACTCTTGATCCTCCTTTGGATTTGTCTATCCAACCTCCAGATATTTTTTATATTCCTTCTAGACAGGTTAAAGATGAACAGGTTGATGACGAGCTACCCCAACTTGAGCTTGGGTCCCCTGCTCCTGCTCCGGCTGAAGATCCTCCACAAGACATTCCACCTCCACAAGACATTCCACCTCGCCACTCAACCTGGGTAAGATCCATTCCTACACATTTACTTGATTATCATTGTTACACTGCCTTTGCTACACTCCACGAGCCTCAGACCTATCGTGAGGCCTCCACTGACCCTTTATGGCAGATTGCAATGAAAGAGGAACTTGATGCATTAACCAAAAACCATACTTGGGATCTGGTTACTCTCCCTCCTAGACAGACTATGGTTGGTTGTAAGTGGATCTACAAGATTAAGACTCACTCTGATGGGTCCATTGAGCGCTATAAGGCTCGTCTTGTTGCAAAAGGTTTTACACAAGAGTATGGGATTGATTATGAAGAGGCCTTTGCTCCAGTTGCTCGCATATCATCTGTTCGTGCCCTCTTGGCTGTTGCCGCTACTAGAAAATGGGATCTTTTTCAGATGGATGTTAAAAATGCTTTCCTTAATAGGGATTTGAGTGAAGAAGTTTATATGCAACCTCCTCTAGGTCTCTCTGTTGAATCAAACAAGGTTTGTCACCTTCGACGTGCATTGTTTAGTCTTAAACAAGCTCCACGAGCTTGATTGGCAAAGTTCAGCTCTACCATTTTTCTCTTGGGTTACACTGCCAGTCCTTATGATGCCGCCTTATTTCTTCGTCGCACTGATAAAGGCACCATGTTACTTCTCCTCTATGTGGATGATATGATCATCACTGGTGATGACCTTAGTGGCATACAAGAACTCAAGGATTTTCTCAGTCAGCAGTTTGAAATGAAAGATCTTGGACACCTTAGCTATTTCTTGGGTCTTGAAATCACTCATTCCACAGATGGTCTTTATATTACTCAAGCCAAGTATGCTTTTGACCTTTTGTCTCAAGCTGGACTCACTGATAGCAAGACTGTTGACACTTCAGTTAAGCTTAATGCACATCTGACTCCCTCGGGGGGAAAACCATTGTCTAATCCTTCTCTTTACAGACGATTGGTAGGCAACCTAGTTTATCTTACAGTTACTCGTCCAGACATTTCCTATGTTGTTCATCAGGTCAGCCAGTATTTTTCTGCTCCACGATCGACTCACTATGCTGCTATTCTACACATTCTTCGATACTTGAAGGGCACTCTCTTCCATGGCCTTTTCTACTCAACTCAGTCTCCTCTTGTACTCCGTGCGTTCTCTGATGCTGATTAGGCAGGAGATCCCACTGACCACAGGTCCACCACTGGCTATTGTTTTCTCCTTGGCTCTTCCTTGATTTCCTCGCGAAATAAGAAACAAACCTTTGTGGCCCGCTCTAGTACTAAAGCAGAATATCGTGCCATTGCTGATACCACATCTGAGCTCCTTTGGCTACGATGGCTTCTGAAAGACTGAGGTGTGTCTACGTCCTCTGCTACTCCTCTTTATTGTGATAATCAGAGTGCCATTCATATTGCTCACAATGATGTCTTCCATAAACGGACCAAACATATCGAGATTGATTGTCATTTTATCCGTTATCATCTTGTTCATGGTGCTCTCAAGCTCTTCTCCGTCTCCTCCAAAGATTAACTTGTAGACATCTTCACCAAGTCACATCCTAAGGGACGCCTTCGTAATTTAGTTGACAACCTCGAGTTGGTCTCACATCCACCTTGAGGTTGAGGAGGCTGTTAACGTATATAGTATCATGGGCTTTAGGCCCGACTAGATTACTTGTATAGCATACACTCTTGTACTACACTCTTACTTGTACTGTACTCATATTTACTTGTACTGTACTCATATTTACTTGTACTGCACTCATATGCCTCCAATATAAAGGCACTCTTGTATAATGTTTTAGTGAGAAATACATTACTATTGCATTCAGTATTTCTAATAGCTGAGATTGTGGCGGGTTTGGGGTCACAGTGGTCGATGTCTGGAGGTGGTGTGGTTGAGAGGATGGTTGATGTGTGGTGAGAGTGACAGAGAGATAGAAATTAGAAAGGAGAGATATATAATTTGTTTATTATTTTATTGTATAATCTATATTATTTTAATGTGTGGTATTGTAAAATAAAAGTTGGGATGTTGGATGTATTGTAAAATGGTATTGTATAATTGATAAAGTAGTTTTTTGATATGGTAAAATAGGATATGATGGAATTTCCGGCTGGGGATGCTATAAGCATTCTATATATAAAAATTGGATCGGACACTTTTTAATAAGTAATGAGTATTAAAAAAGTAATTTTTAAATATTAAAACAGGAACATTTAATGCTATTTAAACAGTGTCCTAAGGACATTATTAAATAAATGGAAATTTACAAAAATATAGTATATAGAGGAGAGATTTTGTCTGTGTCAAATAACTGTGTAATCATTTTAGAGTGACGGAACTAATTTTTTTTTGTTTTTTTTAGTAATAATGTTTTTTAGAAAATTAATAAGTCATTTTTTAAAAATGAATTTTCTATAAAACTATCTTCTTTTTTTTTAATGTTTGGTAGCAATCGTAAATGAGTTGAATAACAATTTCCTAACTTCTCTTAGTTAGCTATATTTTTATGTTAACCAAAGATTAAACTCATTTTTATATTGTTGTAAGATAGAGTTGTTTTCTAAAATTAATTTAAAGAAAACAATCTCTAAAAATAAATCATGTTTTTATGTTGACCAAAGATAATTTTTCTTTGACTCATTTTTTCTGATTCTACTAAACAATGTAAAACATAGAAAATTATCTTTACACAAAATTTTCTATCGAAACAAATGAAGCAATAGACTTTAGATAGAATAGAATGACAATCGTGTAAGGAATAAGACTCAAGTAGAGAGAAAAAATTAAAAACATAAAGGAAGACCAAAAATTACATTAGTAGAAGTAATAACAAATGATATGTCAATTAATTAAGGAAGTAAAAAAATGTATGATTTTAAGATAGAATAGAATGAAGGAAAAGAATACATGTAACTAACCTTAAGTACTAATTTGTTAAGGATCCATATATAGCTAGCCTCAAAATTTTGCTACTAAGGCTTTGTTGTTATATATTGTTAAATTTCCAATTGTCTCAAACCTTAAACTACTGAGATATGATAAATTTAATCATTTAACCACACAATTCTAACATATATTATATAGTTTTGAAATTTTCTTATATTAATATATGTTCAAGCGCAATGTGTGTGTAAATTCTCTTCTAAATAAAATCCTATTTGTAGCAATGGAAGTAAAATTAAACAGTTAAATTCCAAAGGAGTAGTTGTTATAGAATAGTCTCTTTTCTACTCTACCAAACATATCGTAAAAGTGATCAAAAGATTTCTTTTAAGACCTCAAATTCAATTGCATACCATATTATTATTTTGCTTTCAGTACGTTGTTGCTTCCAACTACTTGCCGTGAGGTTTGGAGGTTTGGGTTGAAGTACTATTTAGAGTTTAGACTTTTCAAAAATAGCCAATTTGCTTTTATAAGCATAAAATCCACCCTTACCGTTGTTTGAAATTTTCTCGACTCTATCAACTCTTTTTTTTTTTGCTTCCTTTTCAATCTCTAATTGTTATCCATCTTTTTATTTTTTCTACCACGACACTTCCATGTGCATATATTGTCACAATACAGTCACTATTGGCATGTTTGGATGTTTAAAAAAGGAGGGAGAGTAGAGTAGAGGGAAGGGGAGTAATTCAATTACCTTGTTTGGGAGTTTTTTAAGGAAGGAGGGGGAGGGATTTGGAGGGGTTTGGAGGGGTTTCAACTACCTCCAACCCCCTCATTTTTAATTCCCCCAAATTGGAGAGATTTGGAGGGAGAGTAGAGCACATAAAATTATTTATAAAGTAAATTACCTAATTTACCCTTATTATATTTATAAAATTACAATGTTAAAAACAAGGGGAAGGGCTAATTACTCCCTTCCTCCTTACTAATTATAAAAACATCCAAACAAGATGGAGGGTAATCATTCTCCTCTACTCTCCTCCCCACTACTCCCCTCCCCTCTACTCCCCTCTACTCTCCTCCCTCTCTAAACTCCCAAACAGGCCATATGGGATTGCTTTGTGATAATTAAATTGACCACATATTAGTTTTTTGGGGAAATAAGAGCAAATAATGTTAAGTGTGATTCGTGCTTAGCGAGTAAATTGGATAAAAATTCTAAGCAGGGGCTAATATTAAGCCAAACCTAAAGGGACCACTCTGGCTGAATTATATAAAATTATAAATATTTTGTCTCATATGTGGAATACAAAAAGTGAGACAAATGACTTATATTCATATGTTTTAGTTTGGTTTATGTTTGTTGTTATTTAGGCTAATAGTTATTGTTGTTATTTAAACCTTTAAAAAAAAGAATTAAGGATTATGTTTGAAGAGCAGAAATAATTTGGGAGTAATACTTCTAGTCTTCTACTATATGTTTACAGTAAATCTTATGCAAAAAACTATTATTGGTGGGGGAAAAAATAATATCAATATTAGGACCAAATTATAACCAATAACAACTATAATATCAATATTAGGACCAAATTATAACCAATAACAACTTATTATATTGGATTTGTTGTGAAATTATTATGAAAAATGCTGTGAATGTAGCATTACTCTCATTTTTGTTGACCCAAATTTTTGTAATTCTCAAAGTCAGGTGTTCAACATTCCTATCTCCCACTTTTTATGTTCCACCACCAATCCACTTTTTGAAAGTATAACATTTAAGTAGTAAATACGAAAAGAGAGAAAGGAAGAACAAGAAAATACTAGGTTCAAGGAGTAAAGAGGAATATAGAGAAAGGGAGAAAAAGAAAAGACTTGGTCCATGGAGCTACAATTTGATTCAAAGACATGCCTTTCCCTTGCAGTGCTTGGTTTCATTGGATTGTTACAACTCTTGTATAATGCGCTGGTGGCGAAGCCAAGGAGGCTTAGATCTTTGCTAAGCAAGCAAGGCATCAGCGGACCACCACCAAGTTTACTACTCGGAAATGCTAGGGAGATGAAGATAGGTCAATCCACCGCAGTGAAGGCTCACACCAGCGAACCCCCTGTCTCCCATAATTGTGCTGCTCATCTCTTTGGCTTCTTTGACAAATGGAGGAAGCAATATGGTATTTCATTCATCAATATCATGTCATCACTGTCATCATCATCTCTATCATTTATATTTGCCTTCCTTTTTGAATATTTTATGTTAACAACAATGACAGTAATTATAATATAAAAAACATGTTAAATTTTTTTTTTTTTTTTTAACTATGCTATCATTATCATCTCTTTATCATTCATGTCACACCCCAACTCATTACTGCCATGCATGATATTGTTTGCTTCATTGCTTGTCATGCCTTAACTCATTATTGGCATGTATGATATTGTTTGCTTTGATTACACAGACCTCGCGGCTTAAAAATGCGTCATATTAATTAGAGTCCAAGGTTTCCATATAAAATCCCCCTACCTAGGAGATGCGAGACTCCATCAGGTTTTAGTTCTCTCTCACCTCAACCTACTCAAAAAATGTTGGCATTTTGGGTTCCTACCATTCATGCCTTCCTTTTTGAATATTGTATGTTAACAATAATAGCAATAATTATAATATTAACAAATGTTAAAACTATGGATTCTGCTATAATAGATAATATATATGAAAAAATCTAGAATCACACCCTTTTATGCTACAATATTTTCACAACTCTAATATAGTAAGAGTGTGAGTATATAATAAGGAAAAAGTGATGAGCGTATATATGTGAATTAAAGAGACAAATAATTAATCACAATCTATCACATAAGTTAGTTGTGAAAAATGGTATGATCTTAAAATAATTAGTCAACATATACTTACAACTAATTAAAGCATTTCCATTTGATGTATGTTTAAACAGGTGCACTAGTTACCTGTTCACTTGGGAACTCACAAATATTATTCGTGACCCAACCTGACATAGTGAGGGAGATAACCACATGCACATCCTTGGACTTGGGAAAGCCAGCATATCAACACCAAGCGCTTGGTCCATTGCTCGGACAGGGCGTTTTAACTTCAAATGGGGCTGTCTGGGCACATCAGAGGAAAATCCTTGCACCTGAATTATACATGGAGAAGGTTAAGGTATATAATCATTATTTCAACCAACAATTTTGTTTACCTCTAGCATGGTAATTTTTTTTTTTTTAATTAAATGCCAAAATAACCAGTTAGCTATTTATGTGATCCTAAAACCTTGTAGGGAATGGTGAACATAATTACCGAGTCTGCAATCACAGTGGTAGACTCATGGAAGAGTATGATTGAGACACAGGGTGGAACTGCAGAAATAAAAATCGATCCGTATATGAGAAGTTTCTCTGGAGATGTTATCTCAAAAGCCTGTTTTGGCAGCAACTATTCCAAAGGGGAAGAGATTTTCTTAAAGCTAAGACTTCTCCAGGAGGCCATGTCCAAGAAAGGTATAGGTATAGCGGGTCAGATCCCTGCTATGAGGTATGAACTTCTCTTCTATCAAATTCATAGTAAATGGCAAAGATGCACAAGTATTGGTATGGTACGGGTATAATACAATATGAGATACGGTCATACGACAACTCTTAAAAATCTAGAATACGATATGACGGGAGATACTTATATTAAATATTTATTAATATATTTTATTTATATATTTTTTAACATATATTAATTTTATAACAATAGTGGATGATAAAGTGAATCTATAATGTCTAGAATACAAGCCATGATCCAAAAGAATTAAAAAGAAAAAAAAGATAACTAGTTGATAAGTGTTCAACACTGAAACTAATATATAAAAAATATAATAAAAATTCTTATGAGGTTGATCTATCTCTCACTATTAAGGGGTTGGTTTAGAACTGTATCCAAGCTGTATTAGGGTGTATCCTAAACGAATTGGCTCTTTACCCATTGAGTAACTATAACCCACATTCTTTAAAAATTTTAGATCAAGTTTTTTTATTAAATAAATTAAAGACTAAAATTAGATTTTAATAATAGTTTTTGAAAACATTACATGTATACAAACCAATTAATTTTGGATAATTAAAAATATATGTACTTTTATATGCCTTGCCATATACAATATAATATAATAGTAATATTATAATAACAATACTAAATGAAAAAAAAAAAAAATTGTTTATGGATGACAAAGTAGGTCATTTCCAATACTTTTAACCTTTTATATATATATATATATATATATATATATATATATATATATATTGAATTGAAAGAGATCTAAAAAAAAAAAAAAGCATGGTTGTCTCCATTACTTGAAATGGAGATACTACATGTCACAATTAAGATTTTGAAGTGACACTGAGTATCCGTTTGGATACGGATGAAAACCAGCACATATGCATTTTGGTTTTTTTTTTTTTAAGAAGCGCGTTTCATAAGTTCTAGTGGGTCTCATGAACAAAACCACAAACCTTTTTTTTCAACAAAATTTTCATTAAAAATGAGTTCGATTCATGACACTATTAACATATTTAAAAATTATTTTACTACAGTGTTTTCAATTTTCAGCAAAATAAGCTGTATCCAAACACACTTTTAGCATTTGAAGACATCTTTAAATTTATAGTAATTAATTTGAATCATGAATGAATCCTTTTCAAAAGAAGGGCAGCATATTGTGACAAAAGCTTTTCCCTGACTAAATATTTTTTTAAAAATTGACTCATTTCAACATGTGTATGTTACAGTTATCTCCCCACAAAAAGCAATAGGGAAAAATGGGCGTTAGAAAAGGAGATCCGCAATTTGATACTAGAGGTAGTGAAGGAGAGAACAAAAGTTGCTGCTCATGAGAAAGATTTATTGCAAATGGTTCTTGAGGGCGCCCGGAATAGTAACTTGAGCCAGGAGGAAACAAACCGCTTCATTGTTGACAACTGCAAGAACATATATTTAGCTGGGTTTGAGACCACTGCAGTTTCTGCCACATGGTGCCTCATGTTGTTGGCTTCAAATCAAGAATGGCAAGACCGTGTTCGTGCCGAGGCTCTCAGTATTTGTGGAGGTGGTATTCCTGATGTCGATATGATTCGTAAGATGAAACAGGTCTTGTAACGACTAGTATTACTTAAAACTTTACACCAATATAGATGCTTAGGCATGCATGGAGAATATAGACATATTTCTAACCCCATATATATCAATTTGCATCTGCAGCTAACGATGGTGATTAATGAATCATTGCGACTTTACCCTCCAGTAACAATTATGTCAAGGGAGGTCTTCAAGGACATGAAATTCAGGGACATTACTGTCCCAAAGGGTGTCTACATTTGGAACATGGTGTGTACATTGCATACTGATCCAGACATATGGGGAGCAGATGCTTTCAAGTTCAACCCAGATAGATTTGAAAATGGAATTACAGGTGCTTGCAAGTTTCCACACCTGTACATGCCATTTGGAGTTGGGCCTCGAGTGTGTCTTGGACAGAACTTGGCTACGGTTGAACTCAAGATACTTCTCTCTCTCATTTTGTCCAACTTCGCCTTTTCTCTCTCTCCCAGATACACCCATGGACCTGTTCTTAGGTTGGTTCTAGAGCCTGAACATGGAGTAGATCTCTTGGTGAGGAAGTTGTGAGCCATGCATTGTGCTTGGGTTAGTCCAATAATAAAGTGAATAAATGCGATATACCTGCTTTATTTTGTGTCTCATGGAACAATAGGCTTGAAATAATGAATAAGATCTTCTGCTTCTTTTTTCCCATAAGACTTGTTGAATTCGCTAGAAAAATAAGGTCTTCGCATAATTGTGTAATTATTTTATAATGTGATATAATGTATAATTTGTTCTCTGAAATCTGCTGAAAATAATATATATTAAGATTTAATCATCTTTAGAAGAAATAGACTCACTTAACTAAAGAGATATTCTATTACTTTACAATTTTCTCTTCTGGGCATCCCTTTTCTTTTTATATTGCATATAAGCATCATCAACCTCCCATTTCCAAATGATTTTTTTTTTTTTGGGCTCAAACAGCTTATTTTCTAATTTTTCACGTAGATTCTGACTCTGAGGCATTCTTTTTTTCTTATCTGAGATTGTCAAATGCCCAAAAATAGAAAATATTATCTTAATTTAGTTCTATTTTCATGAATGAAATTTCTCATTCATATGATGATGTTTTGGCAAGAAATATGGATAATTTTTCATGAGATACTAACAAAAAAAAAATGTATTATGACTCATTTTCATAGTCAAAATAAAACACATGAAAATGAGTTAGTTCTTCATAAAAAGTTTCTTAGAAATCGAGTCATTTTCCATTAAAAAAATTAATAAAAAAATATTTTCTAATTTTCTAGAAAACGTTTTGACGAAACAAAGGGATCATAAATTTGGAGCACTTATAGTTGCTACGGTTTCTACATTTTTATTCTTTCTTTTTAATTTTCTTTTGAAAAGAGAAAAGTAAAAGGCTTGGTGAAATAGCTCGGTTATTGTTCAATCTCATGGTCCACTCTATTGATGCATGTTAAAAAATATGAGCTCCAGTATATAGGAATGACAGCAAAATGGGGAAGAAACAAGAGATATGAATTTCCTTTGTTTGTTTGGAAAAAATAATGGAAGGGAAGAAATTGTAATATAAGGATGGAAATGTTCTACTGAAACTCCAAACCAGGAAAGGTTAGTACCTCTGCCGATTTGTGAAGTTTCTTGAACACCTTTTTCTTCATATGGATCCATCCATTGCCCTGCCTCTCATCTGATGTCATAGAAGGTATATTTTTTAAAAAAAATCTTGAAGAGAAAAAACTTTTAAAATTTATAAGCAAAAATGCATAATTTTGAATGGATGGAAGTTTTCTTATAATCAATTTTTTGAACAGATACAGATTTCAATTGTCTAGGCTGCCAAACTAATGAACTGACAAACCTTCAAAAGGGCAGTCAGCCTCTGAAGCTGGGAAGTCTTCACATTTTCTATAAGCATTCCTATAATATTGCCAAAAGCAGAGAATGGGGCAGACATGAATAGTGAGAGGTATGGTCTCATTCATATGCTCCCAATCATAATGAGGTCAAGTATGAGAGAGAGAGAGAGAGAGAGAGAGAGAGAGAGAGAGAAGGCTTTAAGTATGTTTCAATTTCAAATATATATCACACAATTTTAGTTGATTTATAAGAGGCACAAAATTCTTAAAAAGTGAGAGGCAGCTTTTTGTGGAGGCCTTGCATCAAGTACTAGGACCCAAGGCCAATTTATTAGCAGAAAGTGCCTTTCCCGTCACCAAGCCTCACCCATACAGGAGATCAAATGTAAACCTTAAAAGTTGATATGGACTCACCAATTGCCAAGATGCACCACTTCATTCACTTACAGAACTTTTATTATACTGAATTAACATAGAAAATGCCAACTTATGCTTACCACTCTTTCACAATCTCAAATGCAACTCCTAAATCTCACCTCCTAAGGTGGTAACCTTCAAAACTAAATTACAAAGTGTCAGCACTATCTTACAGAGTAGTATGCAAACCTCACCAACTTCAACTGTTAGTCAGCAATACATGATGAAAAATCCACATTGATGAGGAAAATGTAAAAGGCTTGGTCAAAAAGGAAGAATGTTTTTATACTTTAACTTCCTCTTTTGATCCAGGGGGCAAGAAGGGCTTCCACCACCCAGATTCATACTTTGGGTAAGGTGCCACCCACTTTTCTGGTTTCTCAAACTCTAGATTGGTAGGATTTGAGGCTAATGCTTCTTCAAGACTTTCAGCACTGAAGCTTTCTGATAAAACCCGGTCCAGTCTTAACTTCATGAACCTGCCAAACCAAGTGATTAGGGGCAGAGATAAACGGTGCGCAAGAAAAGATAACTGTTTTTATTTTATTCAAGGGTGGAGTGGGTGATTTCCAATGCACTAGTTTTATCGATAAATAAATTTGGAAAAAGTTTTACAATTATCATTCCATTATCTATTTTGGAACTATGGAGTCTCCAAATTTTATCAGTAAAACAAGTGAAAAGTTAGCACCTGAAGTCATGGCTCAATGATTAGGGTCTTGGTATGGGGTAAGTCCTGAGTTGAAACCTTCAGGGTGATGGCATGCCATTGGTTCAGCTTAGTGACAATTAGCTCCCACTGCCTTAAACCAGTAATGCTGTGGGTGGGATTGAGATCATACTAAGGCTCAAGCTCAACTCAATTGATGGAGTGCTTGCAGCCTCCCATCCCTGTCTAGGCCCCTCAAGCATTGGTTCCTCATGGGTAGAGGAGCTACTATGGTCATGCCTAGGTAGGGTAGCCACAATTGGTGTCCTCACCATTTTTATTTAGCAAAAAACAAGTGAAAATATGAGAAAAACTTGCCACACACCCAGGCACTTGGCTGAAATCATCAATTGCTAACTTAACAAGAAGGGAAAAGAAGAAAAAAGTAGATATGCTTGGTAGAAACCTGGACTAAAAATCTCTATACTGCAATAGCATTGAACATCACAAGCATCTGCAACCTATGGTCTACTGCAAGCAAAACAATCAAACAGTTTACCACCTGTAGTTTCTAATATCCTTTGCAAGCATCCCCTACATTTGTTATCTTGATTTCAAGAGCATGATACTGATATTCTTCTAGAAATTCAAAGCATTTTTTCAACTATCTATGTGGGAGTTCTATAAAAGGTGGGGGAGAAGGAACAAAGAACAGTAGTAATTAGCACTTAGTAGGCAGTTGAGCAGTGGATTTCTTACGTGATCCAGGGACCATTGGTTGAAACCAGAGCAACAGCGGGTCTCCGTAATCTCTTAGTAATGTTAGGGAATTTATCCAAGAACTTTGGCTCAATCACAAGCCAGAAGTCCTGCTCTTTGTTACGCTCCCCATAGAGCCGCAGCCGCTCAGACAAAAGCTCCTGGAAATGCTCCTCTTCATCCAGCATGAATTTTGCGTTTGCAACAACGAAATAATATTTGTTTGCTTGTTCCTGTATGGAAATATAAGGAAGTAAAACCAAATTAAAGGCAGCGTTTGGTCATCTCAAATGTTAAGTGAGATGATTTGTTGCTGAACAGATAAGCCAACTGAATTGGGTTTTGGTCAATTAGAGCAAAACAGCACAGTTTCATAGGTGTTGATCCTTTGGTTCCCTAATTAAACTCAATCACATAATTATATTGAACAATGTAGTGCAAGCAATGTCATTTTTCCACAATTAAATTCGACTAAATGACTTACTAGCCGATGCAAACACATTGTTGAATTAAATTAGAGAACCTGAGATATAGCACCTAAGGAATTGTACCTAATTTTTGCCCAATATATTATGTTTGGACTTTGGAGCATCTGCTCACAGCACAGCCGCACAGGTATATGACTAAATGTATGAAAAAATCTTACTGAAAGCTAATGGAGGAAAACCAATGTATCAACACCCACATGCAAATACAAACACAAAATGTTTATATATATGTTACTGAATACTGATATTTCAGGATCTGGGGAAGAAATACATGAGGAATTGAGACTTTCCTATTTGATTAGTAAAGAGAGATAAACAAGAAGCACAATGGGTAACAGAAGAAGAAGAAACCTTGTCAGCAGGATTGGAAGAACTGAGTTGGTCGGAGTGGACAGCTGCAACTGCTGTCTTAAAAGAGGAAGATAAGGTGGTGCAGCTATTAGAATTGCCAAAAGACAGAAATCCCAGTGGTGAACAATGGCTGCTGCGTCTGCTTGTACTGCCTTTACCAAGAGAAAAAGCAGAAGCACCACTGTGTTGGGTTTGGGTTGAAGTGGGAACCTGAATTACCATGGAAGCTCGAGAGCCCAGAGAGAGAGTCGTCATACTTAACATATTTCTCTCCTTCACCACTACTTGTAAAATTAGCTAAGCAAAAGGCTTACAAAGACGACCAAAAGACCGAGACATACATTGGATAACAGAATCTATCTTATTATCCAGTTATTATCTTCTTCTTGTTTTTGTTTTTTTTTTTCTCTTTTTTTTCTACTCCAAATATTCTCTTTAATTTAATTTTAAATATTATTATTATTATTATTAACGGAAAATTTTGTTTCAATGATGAAGTTCGTGTTGCCAATTTAAATTTTAGTCATTTTAATGATTCATCATAGAAATTGAAGACAATTTTTAAAAAATCCATTTAATTAATTAGTAGTGAACCATTGAAAACTAACCAATTTACCAAAATATCCCTTTCTTACAAACTTGTAAATATGACACCTAGGATGGAGCCAAAACTTATAGTTAGAGGGTAGGGTTTTATTTGTTTTATGTTTTTGATGTGTGCATTTGCTGTTGCTGCGTTCATTATGTTTAAAATTTTTTAAAGGGCTAAGTTGTTTGTTTTGAACAAAATCTGTTGCTTGAACCTAATTGTTTTGTTGTTGGTTTAATTTTTTTTAGGCTTGTATATTTTGCTTTAAATTTTAGATCTATAAATTTTTTAATGACCTTTGAAATGAGGAAAATGCTAGAATTACAAATTTTTTTTGACAAATTACTAATATAATGAGTAGTTATTAGTAAGTACAAAAATGATGTAAGTGGTGGATCCAAATATAAACCAATAAGAATTACTACTTCAACAATTTGTAAAAATGTTTGTAATTATAACATTACTCTTTAAAAAATCACTGATATTGTTAAGGGGACAAAGTGTAATTTTATTGAACAAAATTACTAAAATTATTACCTATATATACCTTAATATTTTTTGTTAAAAAAATGGGCCCAAGTCAAAGTCTCCCTTTGTCCCGAATGATACAGTACTTTTTTCTTTTAATACAAGATAGAAATTCTACTCTAACCTAATCTAAGTGAATATGTGTGTAAAGCTTCCTCCTGGAAACTTAAATCTCAGCATTTTCTCCTCACATCCCATAAGTACTTATACTTGTGGAGTGACTATCGCACCAAAGTGTGCAGTGGTGATACAGTGCTTTTTAAGATGTTTAAATTTGGTCACTTTTTAAAAAAAACTAAATGTGAACTTGAGTTTTACACTGAACTAAATTATGTTCAAGTTTGTTCTTAATTTCCCAAATGAACTAAAGCTTATTAAAGAAATTATTAATTTCATTGTGTTGGTTTTTTTTTTTTTTTTTTGAGAATAAGTTCATTGAGTTAGTTAAGTTATAAGAAGCCTATATTTATAAGCTATATTAATTATTGCAAGTGATATTTTAAAATTTCACTAACTATATATACTTTCAATAGCAATATTTTTAAAGAAAAATAAAACCAAAATGCATATTTTAACAATTGTTTTAAGTTGCACCTTACTAATCACCAAAAGTATAATCTTAGTGTTTACAAACATATTGAGCCTTCCTATAAAAAAAAAAAACATATTGAGCCAAGTTTAATTCATTCAATAAGTGAACCTTTTTTTTTTTTTGGTGAACATAACTGAACCTTTAAGTACAAGCAATTTAAGCGCAAGCTTGATACGTTTAGTCAACGAATGAATCAATGAACTCACTATTACAAACAACTTCACAGCTATACTTCCCTAATCTTGTACCTATTTTAAGCAAGAGACAAAATCATACCTAAACCAAAACGCACAATACTCGTAACTATTTTAAGCAAGAAACAAAATCATACCTAAACCAAAACCCACAATACTCAGGGCAGCAGAAACCATCAGGAATGACCCAACACCATAATTCTTTCAATTATTTATTTGAGACAACTTTTTTTTTCTTTTTTTTGCCGAATAAAGAAGGGGTTTCCATCGTGCCATGTGACGGTAAGAGTAATATCACGTGTACACCGGGGCCTTGATGGAGCATTTATTGTGGGCACAACAAATTCGTTGAAGCACCACTGCTCAAATTATTCAACTCTTGTTAAGTATCATGTGGAACAATACAAGAACTCTTACCACCAAACCATACCCGGTAGAAAAACAAGTTGCTTGATCCAATGAAAATGGCCTAATGCCACAATTGCTTTGATAACTTATCACCGGAATCCATGATTATGCGATTGATGCTGGGCTGGGCTTCTTGTCAAACTACTTTATTCTATGGGAATGGCCCATCATGAAAAAATTAGAACAAAGAAAAATCATCCCCAACCCCCTTTTGTTTTCTTCCTCCCTTTTTTATAATCTTTTTATTCACCTTTTTTTTGGGGGGGTTGAGTGGTGATCACTTTATAATTTGATAGAGCTATCAACACCAAGAATTAGTAGATCACTTTCTCAACTAGAACTTCTTTTAATACAATTGGGAAAATCCATTTGAATATGTGATGCATGTATAAAGAGTTTTATGTTACAAGTGAACATATAAGAAGAAAGTAAAGCAACAATAATGAACTATACTAGAAACTAATGGACAAATAATAACTGCTGAACAGACGTACAATATAAGACGAGAAGCACCGTACAAGCTGAAGAAAAACAATACGAAACTAAATAGCAACTTCAAAATTATCAAGGATCAAATAACCATTCATTAGATCATTTGTTACTACACAAGATATTACCTAACAGAAGCATGAAGTGAGAATAATGGTCCAAGTAAAAGTTTGCATGCAGATATGCTTAAAATCTAGACAAGCTCAATGTAGGCCATAGGAGCATTATCTCCTCGCCGCGGCAAAGTTAAGAGAATTCGTGTATACCCTCCATTCCTCTCTCCATACCTTTCCGGAGCCTCGGCAAACAAGGCATGGACAATCTGCTTCTCGTATATGAAGCCAAGAGCTTGTCTCCTCTTATGAAGAGATCCATCTTTTGCCAATGTGATCATCTTATCAACATACTTCCTCACTGCACTAGCTCTTGCTCTCGTAGTCTTGATGCGACCATGTTTAAGGAGCTGTGTTGTGAGGCCCCGAATTAATGCCTTTCGCTGGTCAGGGGGCCTATTGAGTTTGGGTACTCGCCTCCCGTGTCTCATAGCAAAGACTCGACCCCCATTTCCAATAGTGGGAAAACAATGACCAAAGCTGGTAAATTCTGCACCAAGAGACGAGTGCTTAAAAGTATTTCAAGCCAACAGGAAGAGGAACTAAATGTTGCATAGATAATCTGTTATAGGATTAAGGTATACCATATATTATTTAACAGGGCAGTAGTAACAATAACCACATGTTATTTAACAGCAGTTGGACTTGCAGTCCTTGAAAAATTATCAATGAAGTCGGTATACAACTAAGTTCTTTGTTAAAAGACCTCAACTTCTCTTGCATAATTCAATGATTCATCCAAATCATTATATCCCACTACATTTGTGTCACCATAAATTAAACAAGTGATATGCATATTGGATGATTCATGGCATAGGAGCACAACAGCAATGAAAACCAAAAACACCAGAAGAAAGAGGGATAGTAGGTGGTGGCAGCAAGGTTAGAGGAGCTTTGTAGGAAATAAAATAATATCCTAAAGCATCCCTTAGTTACACACTTCCACTCCTATTTAGCCCTCTCCCACTATATCCCATGACTTGTCTTACGCTACACCAAGCAACGAAAGTTCAAATTACAAGTTAGCCATGTTCCAGTTCAAAATTAATAAGCACAAACTGCAAGTCATTAGTGATAAAGTGCAATTATGATTAATGTTGCCCAAATCGTTTCTTTGAGAGAGAGAAACTCAAAGCGGAATTAGGGAAGTTGGCTAACCACCTAAGCCACTAGACTGGAGTGAGGCAACATTTTACACTTGGGTGACCACCTAACTGAAGATAAATTAAAATTTCCACAGGCAGATTAAACCCAGCACAGCCCTCTAGAACACTTCAAGGCAAGAAGCAACCTTTGCGCTTTTCTTGAATCAACAACTAGTGCCAACAGCCATTTCCCTCTTTCTATTAGACTACCTCATCTTCTCTAATTATAGCTCCTATTTTAGTTGAATCATAGCTTTATGTTATTTAATTATTTCAGTGATAAAGAACCTCTTTTTTTTTTTATGGTTATTTAAGTTGTTATTTTTAGTGATGGAGAACAACCTTCTGTTTTTCACTTAATATTTATCTTCTTATCTATGTTATTCTTAGTAGCAAAGTAAACACCTTTGTTCTTTTCCTTCTAATATTGTCGACAGTATGTTATGACTCTTAGTTCTCTTCATTTTTTGTTTTGAAAGTATATTTGAAGATGTCTAATTGGACTAAGGTGGAAAATGAACGGGCTAATGTTCAAGTACTTTGGTTGGAAGTACACTTTTTTTTTTTTTTGATAGGTAAGAAAAATTATATTCAAAAAAATGCTAGATGCAAATTAGCACCAGCATAACAAAAGTACAAAAAGGATGGAAAAACAAAAACATAAAAAGACATTAATTACAAAGAAAAAAAAAATTGTGTTCAACTTCGACTTGAATTATGTTGAAATCAACACAATGTTAGACTCTGAAACAATCAGGCAAACTTATTTGGAGGTAAGATGAATATAAGAGTGACATCTGAAATATCTAATGACATTGCTCATTATATGGCTAAGACAAATAACTCATTATATGGCAAAGTTTTCAATTTTTAGCTCTGAAAGTCTCAGGAAAAAAAATAAACTAGAGGCTAGAGCACAAGAATTGAATATCACATAGTAATTGTCAAAAAAAAAAAAAAACTCATAGCGAAGACATTGGAAATGAAAATTTAAAAAGTGGGTAATAATGAAAAGTACCTGGGCAAGAAGTTGGGAAGAGAGAGGGTTGAAGAGGAGCGAGGCCATTGAAAGAGCGGAGAAGCAGTTTGGACTTGGGCTTGGGCTTGGACTGAAATGAAGTAGCGGCGGCCATGGTTGGGAAGCGTAAGGAAGAAGGAGGGAGGGCTGATTTAAGAGATGCCATACTCCATCTATTTGTATTTCCAGTTATTACACAGCTGCTGCAGGACGCCATTCCTGGACTGCACTGAACGATGCCCCCTGTTCTAACCAGAGAAGTAAAAGATAAAGGAGAGAGAGAGAGCGCGATTACATCACAATCTACTCCTTATCAGTATTGTTTTCAAAACCGGCTCCGGTCCGGTCTTACTTGTAAAATTGGATATTAAATTGATTTGGTATTTAACCTTTCGATTGTATTAATTTGATCGTTTGTTATCTTTTAGATGAAAATTGATCGGATAATAAATTAATTTTTTATTTTGTCGTTTGTCATGTCAGAAATTTTCATTTAAGAGATAATGATAAAAATTAAATTTACCTGATATTGTGTTAGGAGCTTTACTTGTTACTGATAATGGCATAAAGAATGAGGGTGCTTTAGGCTAATCACTTCGCTTCATATTTTCTCAACACATCGATGGCTCCTCGTGCCAGATTAGTAATGCTCCTACGGGTTCTTTGAGGAGGACACGTCCAATCTCTTTACTTGAATTGAATCGATGAGCAGTGTGAAGGGGCAGCATGTGGAGACACCTTACTCCACATCGTGTCCCAAGACCATAGCAAAGGAGTGTCACGGTGGGCAGAGTTGGTTTTCATGATGGGCAGCAGCAGGTGGTGTCAACCCTATGTGGTGGTGCATGGCATTAGTGACTTGTTAGCTGATTGCTTATATGTGAGCTTGGTGGCTTATGTGCAAGGCAGGGCTGGGCTACTCTGATGATCAGATGCTATGTCCAAGGCATTGGACTAGTGGGTGCTGGCTAAATGCATGGACGGATGCTAGTGGGCTAATGACAATTACTTGGTGTGCTACTTGGGGGCATGTTATATGAGCTATGTTGCTGACGGGGAAGGGCTTGGGCATGGGCCAAGCCTCCCGAAACATGTGAGAACATGTTGTGTGGCCTAATGGATGATGGGCAGATGCCACATTATCTGCTGCGACATGGGCTGTGCATGTGCAGCATATACAATGGCAATTATAAGCAGTTCCTAGTTTCCCTGATGTTCAAACTTATTGTGTAAAGGCTGAAAATGTGGAAAACAGACCAAGACAGCATCAGTTGAAGGTGTACTAAGTCATAACACAAGTGGCAGATTGTCCAAGACCTAGGTAGTTAGTAGGTAGTAACTACCATAACAGTTATTTCTATATATATATATATATATATTACCTTAATGTTGTTGGGGGTGTCAACAGCTTAATGAATTTGGCCTTTGGGAGAATTATGTGTATTTCTTTAAGCTTGTAAAGGGTTTCCTTTGTACTTGAGATTGAGTAATAAAGGTTGAGAGTGGGTTCCCTATAAACATAGTGTGTGCGAGTCCTTCTATAATATGTTCTAATTGTTCTTGCAGTGTGTGTATGGTGTTGGCTAAAAGTGAAACTAGGTCAGGGACTTAAGGCCATCACAGGCAGAAAATTGAGTGAAAAATTTGACCATGTGACACATTGGAAGGTTAACGATTAAATTGACACAATTAAAATTTAGGAACCAAAATGAAATATAGTGTAAAGGATAAGGACCAAATACGTAATTTACCCGTTAATTAATTAAAAGTTTACATTTAAATGTATTATATTATTTTTATTTATTTTATATAAGGAAACTATGTCCTAACCATGGTTTTAAAAACCAAACCGATCAAAGAACCGGTTTCAAGCCTAGTTCTTGGTTTTACGCAATTTTTGACCAATTTTGGCTGGTTATAATGATTTTTACCGAACCAGATTAATGGTTGGTTCCTATTTGAACCAACCGGTCCAGTCCAATTTTTAAAACCACGGTCCTAACCTTTTGACAAAACTTAGGCTATCCAAACCAATTTGCCACATGCCCGAACTATCTGACTTGAAGCCACTCAAACTGGAATTGACCTAATCCAAGTAATAAGGCGTCGGTAGGTCTCTTGCCTCAAAAACTAATGCCAGCGGGTCAAATAGCGATTCTTCTCCATCAAGAGCATTTGCATCTACTCGTGCAAAAACTTGTGTCCATTTAGAATAAGAACCTTTTCTTTTTTTTTCTTTTTTTCTTTTTTCTTTTTTTCTATTTTACACCATCATTCCTAAAAAACAATCACATTTAATTATCTATTTTATACTAAGGAAGAAAGTGGATGATGGTTGCTATGTCATCTGTGTGAAGAAAAATAAACAATTAATATATACTTATATATATATATATTAAATAAAATGTAGTCTAAACTAGATAATTTGATGTAGTGTTTTGAAAAATGAGTATTTAAAATAGAAAAAGTAGATTCTTATGCTAAAATGGACAGAAATTTATGCACGAGTTAATACGAATGTTCTTACTTTACACAACTATATATAAACAGATAGACTAATGTGAGTGATTTTTATAATTGATTGTGTTAGATTCTAAAAGTTTAAAACAATTAGCAAACCGTGAACACAAATTTGTTTAGATATAGATCTTAGAGTCTATAGGATTTATTAGACATTACTCTAGGTGTTACAAGTCAAAACATAAGAACATATAAGTTGCAGAAAGAAGAATTCGAAAACATGCCAGGTTCAACTGATCGAGGGAATAGGTTCGACCAATCGAGATGCAAACTCTGCATATTTTAATTTCAGCCCACTGCTCATCAAACCCATTAAGCAATTAGAGTTCCAAATCTATTTCACATAGCATTTAAAGGAAACCCTAAGACACGTTTTGTGAAGACTTTGGAGGTGCTCTTTTAAGATCTAAAAGGTACTGTGTCTTCTCCTTTCAAAGTCACTACCGAAAATCATTCTCATACCATTAAAACTAGTAGATCTAAAGTTGCTGTACAAGATCAACAATTGGTGATGATCTAAACCTTTGAGTGAGATCTCTAAGTCATAAACGTGGGTGTTTGTGCACATCAAATTCAGATAGAAGAGTCCACGAAGTCAGAGTTGCACATGGTCGTGTTAGTAAGTTCTACATGAGGTCGCGTTAGATTTATGGTTTAAATCTATTGTAATATTCCATTCTATCATAGTGGATTTGTTTACCTTGAAACAGTTAGTTTTATTGGTTTTTCTAGGTCATCATATTACTGTCTTCTTTAATTTTTCGCACTAAGTAATATGATTGCATGAGTTTAACCTAGATCTGAATAATTAACCAAAGTAACTTTTTGGCTAATTCATTACGTTAAACTAATATGATTTTCAAGGGGTCTAAACAAACAAACAAATTGTATAAAATGCATCGACTGATGTGAGAGCTCTAGGAGTTAACTTCAAGGAATTAACTTAGTAGTTCCTAATACCTTATAATGTCTATAAGATTATGGATTTGAAATCCTTTGCCAACATGTTAGGAGATACTTTCTTCTAATACCGTTGTTATCAAAAAGATAGAAAAAACACTAGGAGACTAGTTTCTTCCCATTGGCCATTGGTTACAAAACTTTGCCCAAATTTTATTTAATTCCAAAGAAAATTGCTCTAAATACCCATAACCTGGTGAGTAAATGTTAAAGCATACGCTGCTGCCTTCTCTGTCTCTCGCTTCCAGACCAGGTTGGTTCATTACACACACAACAAGGGTGCTCCGACCCATCTCCACCACCACCAACATCAAGGCAAGTAGTACCATAATCAATTTTATTCCTTACATACTATATTATCGTTTCCTCAACTTCCATCATCAAAAGTCAATCTATTAAATTCATTGATCTGCAAAATGAAAAACAGATGTCTTCTTCAGAGCACTACATGTTCGGAACTTACAAGATACACCAAAATGAAGTGTTCTACTCCACCCAACTCTCCTACGCCTTTGTTAATCTTCGTCCTGTCGTTCCTGGTACATGCCTTCCCTCCTCTTCTTTACTATTTTTACACAGACCCATATTGTATTTTCTTCGTTTAGAGTGAATGAGTATGTTTGTTTGTTTGTTTGTGCTTACTGTCTTCATCGATATCAACCCTTTTAGACTTGTATCTATTAGGAATGAAATTTTGTTCAATTTTTAGGAAAGCGACATTCCATTTTCTATGAAGTTTCCTAGCTTGAGAAGGTCTTTTCAAAGGCTTCTCAGAACATTTCTTGTCTCTTCCTTGACAAGGTCTTTGAAAAAGCAATTCTTCATCTTTAAGAATCCCAACATGATTTCCTTTATATACACGTTGCCCATTAAAAAATATTGGCAAATATGTTTATGGGCAAGATCAATTCCTCAAAAGGATAGCTTAAAAACTCTTTCCTTTAAAGTTGTAATGGCTCGCTGTAATTCTTATATCCCATTTCCCAAGCGCCTATTTTCCATTTGATTAAACTCAATGGAAGAATCTTCTTATAAACTCTTTTTGAAAAGTGACATTCATTGCATAGATGATCCCAACTCTGCAGTAAATGCAAAATATATCTCCATTATAGCCCCACTGAACTAGACAATTTTTTGTCAAAAATCTATTCTTGATGGTTACTCAACGCTATAAATTTTTGTTTAGAGATGACCTTAGCATGCCAAACTAGCTTTCACCATGTTACTTTTGGCATTGGATTTCTTATTGCATTGCTGCATTCAAGTTGCAAAACAAAGGTATTTTATTCAGGGAGTAGGAACTTAGACGACTCCTTGGTATAACCAATTTCAACATTTGATCTGTGAAACGGTTTAATCTCTCTTTTTTCATACTTTACTGGATGTGGCTTTTGAATCTCTTCCTTTGTTTTATTAGATATGCCTGAGAATTGTAATTTGAAAAATTGATTGTACTGCTCCCCAAGTACACCCCTGGTGTACATGGGTGATTCTATATTGATCAATAAATTTTTGTTACTTACTTATCAAAAAATACATTTTCATTACTTTTTAATAAATAAATAAATAAATAAAATCTTTTGATCTAGCTGTAGGCATACCTAATAACCATTGAGCAAAAATTCTTGTCACTTTAATTTGACAATGACTCCTTGATTCCAAGATTATTTTGTTGCTATATTTCAGCAAGAAACAATTAACATTTGACAGTTTTTTCCCCTGCCCCAGCTATGTGTTGGGTTCAAGTCCAAGAATCAGCATCCTGAAAATTGGAATAAGGTTACCTACCAACCACCTCTCTTAGACCCCTTAGAAGAGGGAGCCTCATGCATTGGATATGACCTTTTTTAAAAAAGTAAAATTTCTCTTGATACTACATCAAGTTGATAATAATAGCCATTCATCCACTACTATGTTCCCAGTCAAAATGTATGAGCTCAATCATTACAACAACGGGGTGAATCTCAAAAGTTGTTTCATGTATGCTAATACCTTTAACAAAGGGAGAAGGTTTCATTATTTCTTAATAATAATACTTATTAAAAAATAATAAATAAATAAACAAACAAAGAAAGGGAGAAGGCTTCCAAAGCATGTCTTCCTTGAGAGTCTAATGGCTCTAACCCTAAATAGTACTAATGAAGAAATCACTAGGAGAAAGAAGTTGGAAACACCCACTAAACTTCAAGGGAAACACAAACGCAAACACTAGGGTCATTGAACGAAGCAAATGAATATATCAATAAGAGGCACATCATACAACAATTTTTAAGTGCATCCCTCCACAATTAAGTTGATCTTTTGAATTTTTTTTTTTTTTTTTTAAATTTTAAAATTAGGCGATGCTGTCTTGACAATGCTAAAAACTATAATATATAGAATATCAAAGAAACAACCTTTAGTAGGATGCTTGTCAAAATTTGATAAGTATTTAAAATCCTCATAAATTAACTACTCCCCGGTTTTCCTTGTGTAGTTGGGTCAATCTTTCACACCCCACAAGAAGAAACCTTTAATACTTTGTTCTCTCTTCTTCATACTTACCTGGTAAATCTATATCACATCAATTGACAATTAGACAACCCTTTATATATTTGGTTATTCTCAAAACAATAGAAAACTTTGTATGTGTGTGTGTGAGTTCGCATGTATATGTTTATGCGAGCACCAAGCTATCTTTTGGGGCTGGAGTTTCTTTCTCAAATTAGGCACTCTTCTTCAATCGTGTGGATTTATTGATTTCCTTCTATACATGTATAGGTGTGCTTTATACAGGATATTGTTTCCTGCAAAAATTTTAATCTGTAGCCGATCCTCTGTTTACACTTACATCTGTGTTACCTGGTATCTACTTAGATTAAGTTAAGGTTAAATTTTTTGACCCTTGTGGGATAAACTTTAGTTTAACGATGGGATAGCCCCAAGCTTACTTGATAAAGTACAATGACAGTTTTAGTATAAAAAAGGAGATGTAGCATGGGGGTCCAAAGATCCTACTCATTCTGATTTTATCTGACACACTCAATCCTCATGTTTCTTTTTTAATATCGTTCTTTTCCCCCTTGTTAGTCTCATTGTTTTTAACCAATTTACTTTATTTGCTTATAGCATGTCTAAGAGCATTCCCATCAAAGCTTTAAAAAATTTTAGCATTTAGCATCTCAAAAAGTCACTTTATCAATTTTAACAACTCATTTTACAATACACCCAACATCAAAGGTTCTATTTTCTTACCATTTCGTTTAAAATAATATAAACTACTCATTAAAATAATAATAATAAAAAACTACACAAACCACCTTTTCCACCACAAGTATTAAAATAATAATTTTTTTTTTTTAAAGATTGGAGCTACAGAGAGCTTTCAAAGATAAAAGCTCACTGTAGCTCAAATTGTTTTTTTTTTAAATTTATTTAAGTTTAGCATGTTCGTTGTAGCTTGCTTTTTGGTGCTTTTTACAAACTTGATGTTAAAATTTAGCATTTATAGCATTTATCATTCTTAATGAAAATGCTCTAAGTGCTCTTTGCCCCTTTTGTCCATTACTTAACTTTAATATATATAATGCTCTGTTCCATATTATCTCATTGATGTAACATAGATTTTTCCTCCAGGGAAATGCCTTTGAACTGTTCTCACGTTTCCATACTAAGATTCTTACTCTCCTTTTCTTGTGATTTGCTTTTCTTTTCCTTTGCAGGTCATATCCTTTCCTCCTCCACATTAGAATTATATGTTGGGAACTTGGGATTGATTCAAGCATTGTTTATTGTTCATGACTAGATTTACATTAGGAAAATTAATTGTAGTGCTTTTATTTTTTTGGGAAAATAAGCCAGTCATGCTGGTTTGATGCAATGCCTGTCATCTGGCATTCTGCAATAAATGCATTTTAAGGATGTGATATGCAAACTGCTGTTTTTCTGCATAATGGGTTTGAAAAATGATTGATAGGCTAATGAGCCCTGACTCAAATGGCAGTTCCTCTTAGCATAATAATGGGGTGGAGGGTGAGGTTGTGGGTTCAACACCCATTTGGTTCATATGTATCAATAAAAATTATAAAATTGATTGATAGGGACATCTTTGTAACTGTGCATATGGAATGCATTTATATACATATAGGACTAATTTTAAAAAAAAAAAAAAAACATATAGGAGTTTTCTTGAGATTCAGAAACTTAATGAAACATTTAATGACTACCAAACTGTGCCAGATTGAATGCTTTCTGTTCAATATAATCAAGTTAAAAGAAAAAGCCATCCCACACGTCTCTTTATCTTGATATTCAGGTCCCCTTTTTGGCTGCTTTAGACTTGGGGCGGGGGGGGGGTTGTGTTAGATTGATTAACTTTAAGCACTTCACAGTATTAACTGTGGATCTATAATCTTAATGTGGTTCAGTATTCAAGTTTGACTTGACATTATGTACATGTGCTTGTCTGCCCAAGGCGTGAAGTTAAGCGCTTTGTTGATCTCACTGTTGATGAGACTAGCGATTTATGGCTTACAGCACAGAAGATTGGCAGTCAGCTTGAGTGCTACCACAAAGCATCATCTCTCACATTCACAATCCAAGTAAGGCAGTTGCTTGAAGTCAGCTAATTATTTGTATTTTAATATCACTTAATTCTTTTTTCCCCATATTTCTTCTGAGTGTTGGTTATTTGCTACGTAACTTGTAGGACATCATTTATAGTATATTTTGCCCATCAGTTTGCCATTTTGAAAACCATGAAATTTGTATGCTAGTTCTCACCCTTCTCTTTTTCCTCACCAGAATTGAATCATGTGGCTGTGACATCTAGATGATTTATCACATTTCCTTTCCCTTTTAATTGTTTACCCTTTCCTTCATTCCAATGTCTCCATTACGTATGTGTTATTGTGTGAGCATTGTGATGCCTATGGCACTGTTGGTGTGAACACATATGAACAAGTAAAATCTTTTAGTTTGTTATTGACATTACTCTTATATGTTAGATCAAGTTATTTCTGTGTTCCCTGATGATCCTGGACTGGAAGCATTGGTTGACCATGTGATTACTTGACAACTCGTAACCACATGCAGGCATGCTTGATCTTGTTTACTATGTAAGAACACATATAATGTTCAAACCATCCTGGTGCTGTTGATCTCTTCAAATCTAACGATGTGTCTAGGATACATCTTCCTATGATCATCAGTACTAGTTAAACTCTTATGGTATTTTCCTAGTATTCTGTTAATTTATGTGATACGGTCAATATGTATGACAGCAAACATCACCTGATTTATGTGTGCTTGATTTAAAAGTATGATGTTTGTCATTAGACAGTAACTCATGTTCATATTCATGCCTCCCCACTTGCTTAATGCTGCTCAATTTGTCTTTTGAAACTTGTGCATTTGGAATCAACTTATTTAGCTTTTATTGAAAGTGTGCTAAAACATACTTGTACCTTTAAGAAGTAAGAAAAAGTAAGGTTTTAAAAAGTTGTATATAAAAGCTTAAAGCTAGCAGATAAGCTAGACACAAACGGACTAACTTGTGTGTCATCTTTGTTAAAACCTTAGGACGGGCCCCAGGCAGGACAGACAGTACCCCATGTTCACATCCATATCCTGCCACGCAAAGTTAATGACTTCAAGAACAATGATGAGATCTATGATGCTGTAAGATGGAAAACTTGCTTTAGTGCTTACTCTCCATTGTTTATGCATTAACTTTTGCTATTTATGTATTTGCCTTCTTGTTGTTCATGGTTTAGATAGATGAGAAGGAGAAAGAATTAAAGCAAAAGCTTGACTTAGATAAGGAAAGAAAGGACAGAAGCCCTGAGGAGATGTTGCAAGAGGCAGATGAATATAGAAAACTCTTCTAAGTATCTCAGCCTCAACCTGCAGTGCAACATGCCTATTTGAAAATTTTCAGGGTATCTCCAATTTGTTTGGACAATTAACTGTAAGCTTTGCTAGATAAACTTATCCAAAAAAAAAAATGAAAACTGTGGTGATATCCATTGAACTTTATTTGATTGTAAGAAGCTAAGAGTAAAGCTTTACAGTATATACATTTTTATTTTTCTATTTGATATTTTATGATGGATGAAGATTGAGATGCCTTTGCAATTAAGATGATACTTTCAGCTAGTTGCTATTTCTAAAGAATTGATTCTAGCGTAATCATTTATTTTCAAACCTTTATTGTTATTTTTGGGTTCTATTAAGGGATGTTCCACTCACAAATGACATGGTGTGGATTCTATTGAATATCAATAACAATATCAACCTGTTCAATCGTGCGTGAAGAGAAGATTAAAAGGGCGTTTGTGTGCATGAAGAGGGAGCAAAGGTTGCAATATACATTTTTGTAATAGCATCAATACTCAATAGTGTTTAATGTAAATGATGCAGAACAATACTTGATCACAATTATTTATATTTATCTAATGAGTCATGTATAAATTACGATGGATAATTTTATGAATTGTCACGTAGTGTGTTGTAAGAGATATTTTTAAGCCAGTTTAGAGGAAAATTTTGTCCCACTCTAAAATAAGAACTTTTTTTTATCACACTGGTTGAAAATATTAGGATATATCAATAATATGTTTTAGATGAGATGCGTTATCTTCCTAAACAATTTTACAAAATAAATGGCTACCATGTGTTATGGCTCATGACATCAAATAGCTTTATTTGAATTTTTTTTTTTTTCAAATAGCTTCTTCTTGTTTTCTTTTTTTTTTCTATTTAGCAAAACGATTTTTTTTAAAGTGATACATTTTATTATATTTAAATTCCAATAGCAAAAAGAATCAATTAAATGGTTTATCTAAATTTTTATAATATAATTTTAATTTAAAATCAATTCTTCTTGCTTTTTCAAATGCAAAATTATTAATTCAAATTTTATATTCAAAATTTGTTAACATCTTTTAGAATAGAATATAATCTTGTTATATATTTAGTACGCTAATTGGAATATTTTCTTCTATTTGTAAACTTATTTTAAATTTTTAAGTATTGAAATAAATTAAAAAAATTAGAAACTATTGAAATATATTTAAACTATTAATATATGAACAAATGTTATATTAGAGAATGTTAGGACATATGTGTTTCACTTGTATAGAACATATGTCATTCTTTTATGTAATTGGCTAATCCTTTGACAAAACGCACTTTACTTGTAATTAGGTAGATTTAGGATGAGTTTTATACTTCAAGAACCTGTGTTTCAAGATCAAGTGTTGAAGTCATCAAGTCTGTCCAAGAAACAAGCTGAAAAATGCACATTCATTAAAGCTCGACAGCTAGCATGTGTCGAGGTTTAAAGAGCTGTTCCAGCCTCGTGGCTCGACAGTTGCTCGACAGCATCTCAATAGCTCTATCTGTCGAGGTTTAAGAAAAACAGATTCTGAGTTCTGTTTTGATTCCAATCCGTGGATGTGTCTTTGGGTCTTCTTTTCTCCCAACCCTAGACATATAAAATGATTATTTTAAGGGTCGTCAAAAGTACGCAAGTTGCACAAGCATTGAGAAATCCTTGTTCAAGCAAATTGTGACTTGAGACAAAGTTCTTGCCCTAGTTCATCTCTTGTGAAGAAGTTGTTGTATCTTTGCACCGTAGGGTTTTGTAACTAAGAATCTTCTTGATCTTCATCGTGTGGATGAATTGAAGAACTTTGCAGCCAACAATCTTCTCTAGTTGGTGATTGAAGTCGCGTACTAGGATCCACGCAATTGGTTAGTCACGTACTTGGGAGCTGTGCATTGAAAGGAGAAATTGTCACTACAGAACAAGTCCAATTGGGTATTGGGATAAGGTTCAACTGTAGGTTGGCAAGGTACTTGGGATTCCTTTACTTGTAACCATTTGTTGTGATAATAGTGGAATTTCGAGAGTGGTGACCTTAAAATCACCCGATGGAGTTTTTGCCTTGGAGGTTTTCCCCATTCGTAAACAAATCACCGTGTCAATTTATTTTTCCGCTGCACTTTAGTTTATTGGTGATTTGTTTGTGCTACCACGCGTTTGCATGTTAAATTGGTTAATTAATTAAACTTGGTTAATTAATTAATTAATCCATCACAAGGAGTCAATACGTTTTTGGTCTATCAGAGAAAATTTTAAAATATGAGACAATTTTTTATAAACTATCGTTGTAATAAATAAATAAATAAAAGAAAGATGGTGAGAGTGAGAATGAGAGTGCCGAAAAGGAAGAGACAAGCATGCTTGAGAGGTAATGATAAAATATGAATAAAAAAATAAAATCATAAATAGAATACCTATAAAAAATTTAATTATAATATATAAGAATAATTTAAATATATATCATATCATATCATATACTAATATAATAAAAATTAGGCTTAGAAATCGTGATTGTGTCAAGTGACTACTCTCACTAATTCATAAAACTTTATCATTTAAATTTCAACAAATTTAAATTCTATTCAAACTAAAAGTTTATTATAAAAAATTTATAAACTTAAATCTCACACAACAATTCGTGTTTTCTTTCTTTTAAAAAGAACACCAAAATTTTGACTAATAAGGGATCAAATTTAACAATATTTTAAACAAAATTAAATTATATTCAAATTAAAAGCCTATTATCAAATTTATAAACTTAAATTTCAGAGAACCCACGTTTTTGTTTTTATTTTTTTCCTCAAGTTGCATGATTTAAGAATAATTTAAAACAATACACCCCACTTTGTTGTTATTTTTTTTTTCTAAATGCAACTTATGCTTATGTTTTAATCTAAGAAATTCATCTTACTTGTTGTTCTTTATTTCTGAATTTGTGTGCAGAATATTATGCCAAAGGAAGTTTTCTATAAAGAAGCAAAACAATGGATACCCATCTAAGTTCTTAGTTCACTTATGTAAGTTTTTTTTTTTTATTCTCAATTTTTTGAACTCTTTTGTATATGTTTTGGTTTTCAGTTTTGGTTATTGTATTTAACTAGTCGGTAACCTGTGCAATGCACGGATTAGTTAAACAAAAATTTTAAATTTGCCTAAAGTTATGATTGTGGGGAGTAAAAGGGCCCAAGTGGGCATATGGGCCTTTGGGCTGTAACATGGAGGGCCGACCTGCTCCAAGATCAAACTCTATGAGTCGGCCCATACGCCGAGGGTCCGAGGATACAACCGAGGGAGAGTTTCACCTCGGACAGATCCAAGAGAACTCAAAATTTCATTATGAAGGTCAAAGTACAAACTCTGGAGAGACCAGTGGTTAAAAGGGGACATCCTGAATCTTCTAGATGCACCAGTATTAAAGAAAATATCAAGAATAAAGGCTGCCACCTCCGCATTAAAGGCTCTGCACCTACCTCCCTGGCCGCATTAATGGGGAGGTGACCCCTGAACAGTGAGGTGGAAACTTCTAGTCACTGTTCAAAAAGTATCAGGGAAGGCAGTATAAAAGGGGGTAAAGGCCAAAGAAAGAGGGAGGGGAAAACTAAGAAAGAAATTAAGAACTTGTAATTTTGAAGGAAGAAAGAGAAATAATAAAGAAATAGTCCTCGGCTTGAGTCCGAGGAGACCTATTTGTCATTATCGTTCTTTATTTACTTGTATTTGCTTATAAAAGCCTGTTATCAAGATCCCAATGTTTCTAACATAGGTTTAAAGCCCACACTCTACAAATCTTATTGTTTAAGGCTCATTGGGCCTGAGCCCGTGATTGTCTTTGGGTCCAGGTGCAATTGTGCACTTACAATTGGCGCCGTCTGTGGGAAATCTAGTCTAGAAGAGGTAGGGATACTATGGCAGGCTTAGGTGATCACCATGCAGAGTCACAGGGATCACAGCCGGAAGATCATTTCGAACGTCTTGAACATCGAAGGGATCGTGAGGGAAGTGTCCATACAGAATACCCAAGCGCTAGCCATATTCATGAGGGGGGTAGCACCACCCACGATGAGGGTTCTAAATCCATGCAGAAGGAAATCAATTGTTTGAAGAGAAGGTTACGCCGTGCTAAGCGTAGGTTTTCACCATCCTCATCTAATTCTTCCTCAGAGGAGGATAGGGGAGGTGGCTACAGCTCAAGGTCGCGCTCTCCCACCAGTGCAACATCCTCCAGAGAGGAGGACGACCAGCCAACTCGCAGGCGTAAGAAGCCTCATTCTAGGGGCTTAGGCAACGATGCTATGAGTAGGGCGTTGCACCAACTCTCCAAATCTCCATTTACACAGAGGATTGAGAAAGGAAGGCTTCCCAGAAGGTTTACCCAGCCCACTTTCACCATCTATAATGGCCGGACTGATCCGGTGGAGCATGTGAGTCACTTTAACCAGAGGATGGCGGTGCACTCTCACAACGAGACCCTGATGTGTAAAGTTTTCCCCTCTAGCCTGGGACCTGTCGCTATGAGGTGGTTCAATGGCCTTAAATCGGGGTCCATAAGTTCGTTTGGGGAGCTTACTAGAGCATTCGCTTCGCGGTTCATTACGTGTAGCAGAGTACCTCAGCCATTGGACTCGCTGTTATCCATGACCATGAGGGAAGGGGAGACGTTGAAAGCATACTCCGACCGTTACTAGGAGATGTTTAATGAAATAGATGGCAACTTTGATGAGGTGGCGCTTAATACCTTTAAGGTAGGCCTTCCTACTGATCACGACCTGAGAAAGTCTTTGACTAAAAAGCCTGTTCGCAGTGTACGTCGCCTCATGGACCGTATTGACGAGTATAAGAGAGTGGAGGAAGACCAACAGCAAGGAAAGGGAAATGAGAAGGTTATCCCGCAGGAGAGAAGGGATTTCAGGTCGGACAGATACCACAATAACAGGCCGAGGAGAGATTACGTCGGACAGTCCGCCTCGGCAGCACCTCAGGCCATGAACACTGTATTCCGGGAACCAATACATCAGCTGCTGGAGAAAGTTCGTAAGGAACCCTTCTTCAAATGGCCTGATAAGATGGCAGGAGACCCTGCGAAGAGGAATCAGAACCTATTTTGCCAGTACCACCGGGATGTGGGCCATACTACTGAGAACTGTCGGACCCTTTGGAACCACTTGGAGCAACTTGTCAGTGAAGGAAAACTGAAGCAGCACCTGTGCCAACCTAGCGGGCAGGGCAGTCAATCTGGTTCAAATAATTAGAGGAATAATTCGTCTCGGCCGGCTTTAGGAACAATTAATGTTATTTTTGCTGCACCTGGCAGGACCGGTTCGGCTCCCACTAGGGTGATGGCAGTTTCTCATTCTCAGGCCGAGGATACAGGCTGCAGGCCGAAGAGGTTGAAGCTCAATTTGCCCGTCTTGGGATTTTTTGAGAAGGATAAAATAGGGACTATCCAGCCCCATGACGATGCCCTTGTAGTTACGCTTAGGATAGGGAATTATGATGTGAAGAGGGTGATGATAGATCAGGGCAGCGGTGCAGATATCATGTACCCTGATCTATTTAAGGGGTTAAGGTTGAAGTTGGAAGATCTTACTCCTTATGATTCGCCGCTTATAAGCTTTGAGGGGAGAGCCGTTGTGCCGAAGGGACGGTCCGTTTGCCCGTTCAATGCGGCTCGAAACGGTTGAGGTGGATTTCATTGTGGTTGACGCGTACTCTCTCCATATACGGCCATCCTCGCCAGGCCTTGGGCGCACGCGCTTGGAGCCGTCTCCTATCTTACATGTTAAAGTTAAATTCCCCTCGGGGAATGTGTTGAGAAAATCCTCGGCGGCCCGATCGGTAGCCGCGGGCGGTGCGTATCGAGCTGCACCGCAAACGGAAGCCGAGTCTTCGGCTTTAATCACCAAAGATTTATAGCAGTTAACAGCTCCTGGTTCATCTGGGGTGGTGACAGGAGAGGAGACACATTGTGAGGAGTTAGAGAAGTTTCCAGTAGCTGATAATCCAGAGAGGTTCTTCCAGGTCGACATACTTTTGCCACACCGAGAGAAGATCGAATTGTTAGAATTTCTGAAGGACAATATTGATGTTTTTGCGTGGGATCCTTACAAAGCTCCGGGCGTCGATCCGAACTTCATTTGTCATCATTTAAATGTCAACCCAGCTATTATTCCGAGAAGACAGCCACCTCGGCGTTCCTCCAGAGAACATTCTGAGGCTGTGAAGGAAGAGGTGCTTAAACTCAAAAGGGCTGGGGCTATCAAAGAAGTTTTCTACCCCGAATGGTTGGCCCATACAGTCGTTGTTAAAAAGAAGAGTGGAACGTGGAGGGTATGTGTGGATTTTACTGATCTGAACAAGGTCTGTCCCAAAGATTCGTTCCCAATGCTGCGTATTGACCAACTGGTGGATGCCACTGTCGGACATCCTCAGATGAGTTTTTTGTACGCTTTCCAAGGTTACCACCAGATTCCCTTGGCATTGGAGGACCAAGAGAAGACTGCCTTCATTACTCCGACAGGGAATTATCATTATAAGGTCATGCCATTTGGTTTGCAAAATGCTGGGGCTACTTACCAAAGAATGATGACCAGGATGTTCGAACATCAGTTGGGGAAGACTATTGAGGTGTATGTGGATGATATGGTGGTAAAGAGCAAAACGATACCTTCACACGTGAGAGACCTGGCTGACACCTTTCAGGTGTTAAGAAAGTACAAGCTGCACCTTAATGCCTCAAAATGCTCTTTCGGAGTTGGGTCTGGAAAGTTTTTGGGGTACATGATCACTCATAGAGGCATAGAGGTAAACCCAACACAGGTTAAGGCTATTCAGGACTTGCAGCCTCCTCGCAACCCAAAAGAAGTCCAGAAATTGACTGGGATAATTGCCGCATTGAATAGGTTTATCTCTCGGTCAGCTGACTGATGTCGTCCCTTCTTCCAATTGTTGAATAAGTGGAAAGGGTTTCAATGGACCGAGGACTGCGTGTTAGCTTTCCAGCAGCTTAAACAATATCTTTCTCGGCCACCCATTTTGTCTCGCCCTGAGGCGGACGAGGTCTTGTTTGCTTATCTAGCAGTGGCCGTACATGCGGTCAGCCTGGTCCTTATCAGGAATGAAAGTGGGGTGCAAAGACCAGTCTATTACGTTAGTAAGTCTTTGAATGAGGCCGAGGTGCGCTACTTGCTCTTGGAGAAAGCGCTTCTGGCCATAGTTCACGCCACGCGGAAGCTCCCTCATTATTTTCAGTCTCATACTGTGGTGGTTCTGACCCAATTGCCTCTCAAGGCAGTGTTACGCAGCGCCGACTACACTGGTAGGGTAGCAAAGTGGGGAACCATATTAGGAGCTTTTGACGTTAAATACAAACCTCGCACCTCGGTGAAGGGCCAGGTCCTCGCTGACTTGGTGGCAGAGTTTACTGAACCATTGTCAGAAGAGACTCTAAAAGAAGCACGCATGGATGGAAAATCAGTTGGTGTGATCACGGCCGCAGTGCCTTCGCCTTGGAAAATGTATGTGGATGGGGCGGCTAATCGGAGAGGGTCGGTGTGGGACTTGTTCGATATCCCCGAGGGAATTATCTTTGAAAAATCTCTAAGGTTATCATTCTCGCTACTAATAATGAAGCCGAATACGAAGCGATTCGGTAGGCATGAACATGCTACATAAGATGGGTGGAAAGGAAGTCCATGCGTTCTCGGACTCTCGTAGTGGTCGGCCGTCATGGGGACCATGGAGGCCAGGGACACAAGAATGCAAGAATATCTGGCCCAGGTCAAGCGTCAGCAAGCAGAGTTTGACTCCTTTGTCTTAGCCCACATCCCTAGGAGTGGGAACACTCATGCCGATTCCTTGGCTACGTTAGCAACGTCCTCGACTAAGGACTTGCCCAGGATTATCCTTGTGGAGGATCTGCTGGAGCCAACTCTTATCCCCGCCAGGGCGGCTCGCGTCCATCTAATAAGGTTTGGACCTAGTTGGATGGACCCAGTCGTATCTTTTCTTAAGAACGACATCCTCCCTGAGGACAAGTTTGAAGCAAAGAAGGTGCGTCGGAAGGCGCCACGTTTTTGGCTATCCGAGGATCAGAAGCTGTATAAACGATCCTTTTCAGGACCGTACTTGTTGTGTGTGCACCCTGAATCAACGGAAGCATTACTGGAGGAACTCATGAGGGAATTTTTGGTAGCCACACTGAGGGAAGGTCATTAGCCCATAGAGATCTAACTCGGGGTTATTGGTGGCCCGACATGCGAGAGAGGTCCGGGACTATGCCGAAAATGTGATCAATGCCGAGGTTCACCCCTAATATTCATCGATGGTGGGGTTCTTAACCTCTCTCCGAGTTCTTGGCCTTTTGCGCAATGGGGATTGGACATAGTGGGGCCATTTCGAGAGCGAGCGGGAAATAAAAGATGGCTTCTGTGGGAACAGACTATTTCACCAAATGGGTTGAGGCCGAGCCCTTAGCAAATATCAGGGATATTGATTCCAAGAAGTTTGTCTGGAAAAATATTGTCACTAGATTCGGTATACCACACACACTTATCTCCGACAATGGCGTTCAATTTGATAGCAAGGCCTTTAGGCAATATTGTGGTGACATGGGTATCATAAACAGATACTCCACCCCAGCTTATCCTCAGGGAAATGGGCAAGCCGAGGCCGTTAACAAGGTCATAGTCAGTGGGCTTAAGAAAAGGTTGGACGATGCGAAGGGCAGATGGGTAGAAGAGCTCCCTCATGTTCTATGGACGTATCGGACCACACCGCGCAGGTCCACGGGAGAAACGCCATTCTCTATGACTTATGGAGCCGAGGCGGTGATACCTCTGGAATCTGGTTTTCCCACCCTAAAGACGAGCTCCTTTAGTCCGGAGAATAACAATGGACTCCTGGAGAAAGGTCTTGATTTACTCGAGGAACGACGCGAGGCAGCTATGGTCCAAATGGCTTATTATCAACAGAAGCTAAAACGGGGATATGACGCCCACGTGAAGCTAAGACCACTTGCACCTAGTGATCTTGTACTAAGGAAAGTTGTAGGCACTTCTAAGAACCCAGCTTGAGGTAAGCTGGGACCCAACTGGGAAGGCCCCTATCGCATTGTTTCAGTAGCAGGCATAGGGTCATATCGGCTAGCTGACCTAGACGAAAGAAGTGTACCACGCCCGTGGAATGTAAATAATCTTAGAAGGTATTATTATTAATAAAAGGGGTTTTTGTCAGTTAATATTTCAAAGTTATGAGTACCTCTGACACCTGCAGCTACTGTTCTTAAGAATCAAACAGAAACTTGGTTAAGTGTAGTCCTCGGACCACAAACCTTGTGGAAATTGATGTCTTGTCATTTGTTAAACAGAACCTTAGTTATGCGGGTCCTCGGACCTCCTACTTTGGGGAAATTAACATTTGAGGCTACTGTTCTTAAGAATCAAACAGAAACTTGGTTAAGTGTAGTCCTCGGACCACAAACCTGGTGGAAATTGATATCTTGTCATTTGTTAAACAGAACCTTAGTTAAGTGTAGTCATCGGACCACAAACCTTGTGCAAATTGATGTCTTGTCATTTGTTAAACAGAACCTTAGTTATGCCGGGTCCTCGGACCTCCTACTTTGGGAAAATTAACATTTGAGGCAACTGTTCTTAAGAATCAAACAGAAACTTGGTTAAGTGTAGTCCTCGGACCACAAACCTTATGGAAATTGATGCCTTGTCATTTGTTAAACAGAACCTTAGTTATGCGGGTCCTCGGACCTCCTACTTTGGGGAAATTAACATTTGAGGCTACTGTTCTTAAGAATCAAACAGAAACTTGGTTAAGTGTAGTCCTCGGACCACAAACCTTGTGGAAATTGATGTCTTGTCATTTGTTAAACAGAACCTTAGTTATGCCGGGTCCTCGGACCTCCTACTTTGGGAAAATCAACATTTGAGGCTACTGTTCTTAAGAATCAAACAGAAACTTGGTTAAGTGTAGTCCTCGAACTACAAACCTTGTGGAAATTGATGTCTTGTCATTTGTTAAACGAAACCTTAGTTATGCCGGGTCCTCGGACCTCCTACTTTGGGAAAATTAACATTTGAAATTACAATCCTTAAGAATCAAACAGAAACTTGGTTAAGTGTCGTCCTCGGACCACAAACCTTATGGAAATTGATATCTTGTCACTTGTTAAACAGAACCTTAGTTATGTCGGGTCCTCGGACCTCCTACTTTGGGAAAATTAACATTTGAAGTTACTATTCTTAAAAATCAAACAGCAACTTGGTTAAGTCTTGTTCTCGGACTGCAAACTTGATTAAAGTTAATTTCTTATTGCGTCTGGAAATTAGTGCCTTACTGTTTGTTAGATCGGATCTTAAAGCTCTATATCTTTAAGTGTTAAGCAAATTTATGTAAGGAATGGTCCTTGGATCTTACATCCTACTAAAAACAAAACCACACATTATAAGGGTTTAACCATTATATGAGGTCTTTTTTACCAAGGCATTGTTTAAAATATCTCAACCCTGTCATCTGCTGTTAAGTTTTTAATACTAAAACATGCGAATGACTGCGTGGAGGTTATGATTGTGTAATACTTGGAGTTAGATTTGTTTGTTCTGTCCCTTTTTGACTATGTACTAATGGCAATCTTTATGACAAATACAAAAAGAATAAAGTAAAACGGATGCAACATAGGTGAGAATCAAATGAAATTGTTCTTCATTAATCATTCAAATATACATTACATATTTAATTCAAATATGGAAAAAGAGAAGTCCTAAGCTAGGTCCTAAGCTTTGGGAGGGGGGTCTTGCTGAGAAGTTCTGGTGGCCTCGGTCTTTCTCAACTCCAGCTCAAAGGGAGACAGCACTTGCTTTCCTTTGTCTGCTGCCTTTGTTGGAGGGACGTTGGACTCCACATTCTAGCTCAGGTCCTTCTCGGCATCCCCGTCTTCTTCCTTTTCTTGATTGGAACCCAAAGGTTCTGTAGGATCTTGAATTAGCTTTGGGACCATGGGAGGAAGAGCAGGAAGAGTTGTTTCAGGGGTAGGAGTAGCAGCAGGAGCCTCTTCAATCTCCTGTATCTCCAGGGGAAGCCAAACATTCTCGGCTTTCCTCAGCTCCGAGGCTAGAGGAACTCCTGCTATGTTTAGAGCTTCCCCCCAGACTTTCTGACAGTATTCCCGGCATAAGGCCGCGAAAGCTTCTGTCAGCTGCTCCTCGGTGGCAGCTACCCCTTCCTCGTAACTCGCCTGCTTGGCAGCTTCTAAAGAGCGTTGAAATGCGCCGGCTTCTTTCTTCATCAGCGCAAGTTCCTTTTCCAAATCCGAGCGTTCCTTTTAGGCACGGGAGAGCTCGTCATCTTTTTCATGAAGGAGCTTGCGCTGCCCTTCTATCTGGGTCTTCATGGTCTTCAAGTTTGCCTCGGCCCCATTTTTCTCTCTCTTTAGCTCAACCACCTCCGAGGAAAGCTTCTCATTTTCAGCAAGGGCTGTGCCCAAGGACTTCTCAGTCTCCAACCTGATTTCAAGCTCAGTTCTGGCCTTCTTCCGAGTGTCTTCTATAAATTTCTCGGCTACGAAGACTTCCTGAATGGCCTGCAGTAAAGTGCGAGGAAGTCAGATGTAGCAAGACACTTATGAGTAATCTGATATTGTTAAAAGTGGAATCTTCCTAAAAGGGTTGAACTTACCAGCGCTAAATCCCTTTTTAAAGAGAGGAATAGTTGTGGCTGGCTCATTTTTTCCAAGGTTTCCATGTCCTTGGGCAGCAGAAGAGGGCGCTCCAACACTTCGGCCAAGTGGTGGGCATGGCCTTGCTGGGCCGCCCTGATACTGGACTGGCAGGAGATAGGTGCGCCGTCCAATCTTAGATCAGGGGACCAGGTGGCCGGTGGTCGGCGCACTTCGGCCACGTTCCTGATCTCCCCGTTTTCAACTGAGCGGGCCCTGCCTTTGCCTTTATCCAGCTTCTGCTGTTGAACGGGTGGCGGTTGTTGTCACGATTTCTTGGGTTCCTTGCTGCCTGTCTCCTCGACCTCCCCCTTTCTTTTCTTTTTGGGATCCTCGGCTGGAAGTTTTGGCTCAGCTGGAGGAGGGGGAGGTGGCAAAGATGGAAGAGCTTGGGACCACCCCGTCTTTCTCTCAACAACCTTCGCAGCTCTATTGGTTAGGAGACCCTTCATCCTGTCCATATCCTCTTCGGATTCGTCCTCTGGTTGGGCAACGACTAACCCTGCCATTCCAGAAGCCTCAGTGGCTTCTTCTTCCTCGTTAGAGAGTACGACGAACTGGTTCCCTCGAGGTCTCTCGGTGTCTTCAAGTTGAAACTGTTCTATCTCCTCGTCTAGCGTGTGTGAAGAAGACACCTGCTCTTCTGGAACAACGGTTGCCTGAGAGTGCACGGCGAGGGGGATTGCCGCTATGGGCTGTCCGTATAAAACGGTGTGAGGGGCGTCAGGGAGATCGTGGTCGTCCAAAAAGTGGGGCCGGGCTACGTTTATCTTCCTTCGCCTTCGGTCACCGGCGACTATGGCGTTTTCTATCTCCTGGAAGTCCGAAGAAATGGGAGTGTACCCTAGAATCAGATGAGCAGCTCTGAGTTGTAGGTCCTCGCTGACAAACACCTCGGAGCGCAGTACTTGGTTGAGATCCGCAACGTTGCAGTGGCTTAAGCGTGGGCGCACGTGTCGCTTATCTGCGAAGGAAGACACCAAATCAAACAAACATGGTCAGATTCACACAACATATAATAAACCTAAATAAACGTGAATACATGTGAATGCGTATTTTTGTGAGTATTAGAGGAGTTTGTGCGGGGGGGGGGGGGGAGGCTAATCCTAAGGTGTCGCACCAGGATCTCCCCACTCAACTGGGCAATGGAGGCCGTCGTGCCAGTTCCCAGAGACGATCAGGTAGTCATCCTTCATGCCTTTGTTGGATTTAGGCAGACAGGAGATTAGCCTAACGACGCTGGAGCGGGATTTAATGTAGTAACCTACGTTGGAGAGTTTATGGGACTCATACAGAAAGACGACATCGGGTCAGGTGAGGTTTAGACCCATTTGCTCGTTTAGAGCATCGACGCTACCCAAAACTCTAAAAACGTTTGGGAGGCACTGATCGGGACACAACCGGTGGTTGCGAAGGTACTCCCTAGTTACAGGCTTCATTGGGAGGGTCATCCCACCCTCTACAAAGGCTATCATTGGGATGATAACCTCTCCCTCCTTTCTAGAGCCGGCCACGGCTTCCGCCGGGCAATATTTTAAACCTACATCGCCGGGAATGTGATACTTGGCTCTGAAGCCTTCCATTCCAGCGGCGGTATCAACTAGACATTTAAATCTTCCCATCAGAGAGGGGCGAAAGACTAAACTCTAAAAGGGAAAAAGTCTACAAGTATAGCCGAGGACAAGATCCGAGGAGAAAAGGTTAAGAAAAGGAGAATCAAAAACTTACGAATCTCAAGTTGTGCAGAGTTCCACGGTTTTCTACGGGTAAAGTATGTTTACTGATGTTTTGATGGGATTAGTCCCTGATGAATTAAATGAAGGCGCAGGTTCCCGAAGCGTCATGGTGTGCGGAAAGCGGCCTCGAAATTATATTTGTCCCACCCAATTTTTCGTGAAATAACGAGGACCGTTGGATGCACATCTCACCGTTGAACGTGGGGGACAAGGTGTAATTCATAGTAATAAATGCGCGCATTTCTGAAAATAAAACCGCCAAGTGTCACCCTCCGGAACGCGAAACGGTTTTCACACGTGTGGTTATTTGCAGAAAGTGTAAAGGAGGTGTTCGTTGGATCAAAACCCTATTTTTCTCCTCGAATGATGAAAAATAGAGTTTTGAGGGGCTATTGTGGGGAGTAAAAGGGCCCAAGTGGGCATATGGGCCTTTGGGCTGTAACATGGAGGGCCGACCTGCTCCAGGATCAAACTCTATGAGTCGGCCCATACGCCGAGGGTCCGAGGATACAACCGAGGGAGAGTTTCACCTCGGACAGATCCAAGAGAACTCAAAATTTCATTATGAAGGTCAAAGTACAAACTCTGGAGAGACCAGTGGTTAAAAGGGGACATCCTGAATCTTCTAGATGCACCAGTATTAAAGAAAATATCAAGAATAAAAGCTGCCACCTCCGCATTAAAGGCTCTGCACCTACCTCCCTGGCCGCATTAATGGGGAGGTGATCCCTGAATAGTGAGGTGGAAACTTCTAGTCACTGTTCAAAAAGTATTAGGGAAGGCAGTATAAAAGGGGGGTAAAGGCCAAAGAAAGAGGGAGGGGAAAACTAAGAAATAAATTAAGAACTTGTAATTTTGAAGGAAGAAAGAGAAATAATAAAGAAATAGTCCTCGGCTTGAGTCCGAGGAGACCTATTTGTCATTATCGTTCTTTATTTACTTGTATTTGCTTATAAAAGCCTGTTATCAAGATCCCAGCGTTTCTAACATAGGTTTAAAGTCCACACTCTACAAATCTTATTGTTTAAGGCTCATTGGGCCTGAACCCGTGATTGTCTTTGGGTCCAGGTGCAATTGTGCACTTATAATGATCACTTGAAAAAATAAGTTACAATTTAAGAGGGGAAAAAAAAATACTAACGCCAATAATGTTAGGCATGCCATATCTATTATCAATAGCATCCTTTCTTTAATGAAAATTAAAGTCTTAATCATTTTTTTAATATAATTAATCCCTTCCATTGCTTAATTTGTTTGCAAAATCCTAGGTTTTTTCTTGCCATATAAAATGCAACCAAAAAACCTAAAAATAAGAAAATAAAAACTATAGAAGTTTTTATATAGAAAACAATAATTATTTACACTCAGAAATGACACTGACACTCAGAAAGAGTCATTAATCTAGAGCAATAGGTTTTGCCAAAAGTTTTTTTTTTTTTTGAGTATTGGAAAAGCTAATTTAGACTATTTAGTGTTATAAGCAATAGTTATAATATTTTAACAAGTAAAAGAACAACAACAAAAAGGCGTATCAAATGAATAAATTGACTTCGTTAGAGAATGAAGACAAATAAATGCACTGGAAAGAATAGATTTCAGAATATATATGAATGTAAAAAGAAGAAGAATGATGTACCAGTTGAAAGGCCATAGAACTTTAATCGATATAGAAGACGACAAATCTAAAAAGCACTTGGAATGCTCCTAATAATAGAAAAAATATAAGAGAAAAATAGGTTACCTCAAAAGAACAATGCATGACTATAGCAATTGAAATTTGTCAAGATAATTTCATATATTGCAAAACATGTACCCAAAATTCAGATGTTAAAATTTCCAAAAAGCCAAAAGAAAGAGTAAAGAATTAGTGCCTAGAAATTATTGAAACCAAAAAAAAAAAAAAACATATGACTACATAATAGAAACAAAAATATAATATTGCAAAATTTGAATCAAAAAATTAAGTTGTTAAACTTCTTAAAGGCTTAAAAATTGAAAGAATCAACAAAAAAACATATGACTACATAATAGAAAAAATATAAGAGAAAGATAGGTTCCCTCAAAAGAATAATCCATGATTATAGCAATTGAAATTTGTCAAGACAATTTCATATATTACAAAATATGAACCCAAAATATAGATGTTAAAACTTCTAAAAAGCCAAAAGAAAGAATAAAGAATTTAGATACATTGTTGGGTGCAAAACATGTTAAGGACATATTTTATATAATTGGCTAATCCTTTGACAAAACGCACTTTACTTGTAATTGGGTAGATCTAGGATGGGTTTAGTACTTCAAGAAACATGTTTTTCAAGTCAAGTATTAAAGCCATGAAGATTGGACCAAGAAATAAGTGAAAAATGGTTGTTCATTAAAGCTAGATAGATTCTTGACAATCGCTCGACAGATAATGTCTATCGAAGATTAACAAATCTTGACAAATAGCTCGACAGATATATCTATCGAGGTCTCGACAGATAGCTCTGTTGACGAAAATTGTTAACAATAATTGTTAGATTATGTTTAACAAACGTCGTCAAATTCGTCAAACATAATTTCACCCATAGGCCTTTTTGGCGTATGAGTTTTATTGATGTGAGTAGTGCCCATTCAAGATAGTATATCTCTTAATTACAATCCCTTGATTCCAACCATGTCGTCTTTGTACATAAGTTTATCTATTTTTATGTTTAAGGGGATATGTGTTTTTATTTATTTGTGACTGCACCTAATAATTTGTTTAGGTTGCCTAGATACCCTTAGCGGAGATCAAGTCACTTCGTAGTTCTTAATTTGAGATCTTAGATTTAAAGTCTCAAATATGGTTTTGTCCAATTTTAAATGATGGATCTTTAAGTCAATACTTGGTGTTTAATTAAGTATTGACATAATTTTTGAATTTGGGTGAGATAATAAATTTTAATCTCAAGGATAAGTTATGGACCATGTTTTTATGTAAATTGAACCAAGGATTCTATCTTTGAGAAATTAAATGTCCAAGCAATTTTTCATTTCTTTCATTTGCTTCTTTGTAGGAATTTTAATGATATTTTGATTGAAATTCCCAAATTTAATTAAGGGAAAGAAAACTCCTTTGAAGCAATTTAATCATTGTGAACATATTTAGAATTGGAAAATTTTCTTAAATCAATTTATATGGTCATTTTATTTTAGGAATTATTAACTCTAATTTTGATTAAGGAATTAATAATACCAAAGAATTCGTCATGATTAATATGGTGGAGTCAAGGACTCCACTAAAAAAACAATTAGAGTCAAGGACTCCATAAATTTAGTAGAGTCAAAGACTCCACCAATTTGGTAGAGTCAAAAACTCCATTATTTTTGTAGAATTAAGAACTCCATTAATTTAGTAGAATCGAGGACTCCATTAAAATGGTAGAGTCAAGGACTCCATTGATTGGGTAGAGTCAAGGACTCCATTAAAGTGGTAGAGTCAAGGACTTCATTAAAGTGGTAGAGTCAAGGACTCCATTGATAGGGTAGAGTCAAGGACTTCATTGATAGGGTAGAGTCAAAGACTCCATTAGTTTAGTAGAATCAAGAATTCCAATTAAAAAGAACATTACACCACAACTTGAGAGAATTTTTATTTGGTGATGCACAAATAGGAGTTACGATTCAAAGACTCGTATTTAAAGTTTCATGCATGGAGTTAGGAACTCCCCATGAAACCCGATCCTATTTGCATTACCAAGCAAAAATTCAGATTTGAGAATGAGGGAGAGAGAGATTTAGAGAAGAAAATGACTGATGAAATCATATATACAAACCTATGTTGTGTATTCCTCCTCTGCTTGATGTTACTCTCTCTGTCCGTACCTTTCTTTCTTATTTTCTTCTCTCTATGTCTTTGCTGTGTGTGTGTGTGTACCTGCTCTCTTTTTGTGTATCTCACTTCTTCTTTTTCTTTTCCTTCCTTTTTTCTCCTCTTTTCTTTTTAACTTGTGCATGCCTCTCTCTATTTATAGAGAGACTCCAAAGAAGCTGTTCCCTTATTTTTCTCTTAACTGATCAGATCATGGAGCAGTTTTCGTCAGTTTTTCCTCCACGACTCCAAATTTCATGTTGAGCTGTGACCCACTTTTCAGCCTTTTTTTTCTCTTTTATTTGTTTCGTTGCTTTTTAAGCTCCTTCTTTTTAGTTTGTGACAGCCCACTTTCACCAAACCGTGTTCCTTACTTTCTGGTGGTGACAATTCCTTATTCACTTTTCAAATTTTTTATTATTATATTTACTTCTGCTGTGGCCATCTTTTCACTCTTTATCTCTCTTTTTATTTAGGGACAATGGCAGAGTTACTTTTTGTTAATGTTATGCCCACCATCCCTTATTTTTCTCACTCTAGTCCTTTCTTAAAGGTAATAGAAGACTAGCAGACTAGTAGCTCTTCACTTCACGTGGACTCCTTATATATGTGTGTGTGTGTGTGTGTGTGTGTGTGTATTCAATTATATCACATTTTTGTAGACCACCACACATTTTGTCTCATCCTATTATCTAGTCCACAAGCCGTGATGTGGCACTTTAGTCCACAAGAGTGACATTCTTTTTTAATGACACATTTTTTAGTTTCAACAAGCTCGACAGTTGTATATATCGAGAATTACAAAATTCAGATTTTTAGATCTAATTTTCGGCCCATGCTGACATGTATGTGTAGGGTTTCTTTTCTCACAACCCTAGACATATATAAGACTTATTTTAAAGGCCGTCACATAAGAGAATACAAGGAGAACACATGCAAAAAGTGACTAAGTGCTTATTCTCTCTGAAAGAAGCTACTGCGTCTTTGCATCTTAGGGTTTTGTAACCAAGTGCTTCTTGATCTTCATTGTTGATGAAGTGAAAAACTTTGCATCTAACAATCTTCTTCAAGTTGGTGAGTTAGTCACGTACTGGGAGACATGCATCATTGGTTAGTCACGTACTGGGAGACATGCATCATTGGTTAGTCACGTACTGGGATCCATGCAAAAGGGTGACGTTCATATATTGAAGAGTTTAAAGGTTCTAAAATAGTAGAAGGTTTCTGCTATAAGTTCATCTATAGCGATTGTAGAGTCTAGAGACAAGGTTTTGTACTAGATCTAAAACTCTTCTTTATTATAGTGGATTGCTTTTCGGGAAGGTTTCCCTCCATGTTTTTTACTGTGAAACTAGTTTGTTTCATTGGTTTTTTTTGGGTCATCATATCTTGTCTTATTTACTATTCGGTTGTGCATGATATTGATGTTTGTTTGTTTTAACAAGGTTTATTCATAACAAATCTAATTAACAACTTGGATTTAAAACTTGTTAATTTTATCAACCAAAGTTTAAATTTCCCAACAAAACAAATATTTGCACCATTGATGCCCTTATTAAAATGCTCGGTAATCGTAGAAACCAAACATCAATCAAATGATTTCTTTTGCCACACCATACAAAAAAGTAAAAGCTAAGAAAAACACCATAAGAAAGTGCAAAAATAAAGCAATCTCATATTCAAGCGCAGTAGATATGAACTTTATTGATTATTCCATTGTTGAAAAAACATGGTTTATATCTCATACAAGATATACGCAGCGAAAATTTAACAGATCTACTTCATTCACAATTGATAACATGCACTATGTAAATTTTAGAATTCAAAAACAAGAAAGCGTACCTTGAAGCGGTGAATTTCAAAACAAAGATCAAAAGCACTTGGGAATACTCTTAATCTTCACTCCAATTCCACTAACGCCCAAGAAGTGTGGTCTCTCGATCAGTTTCCAAAGGAAGAATGATAGAGTGGCTTACACTCACATACACACCATTTCACAATAGTGTCTTTCTTATACAATTCTGTATGTTTTTTTTCCTTTGTATCTAACTGATTATCTAATTGGGCTAGCCTTTTGGGCCTTTCCAATTTGAGCTTAAGTATGTAGCTTGAAGTGGGACCAAAAGTAACCAATAAGATACTAGCTTCAATGTATCTTGGGCTTTTCTGTCAACTCTTGACAAGTCCAAAGTTATCATTAACTATATCTAATATCACTATATGAATATAGTTGTACTCTACGCCTTATTTATAAATTATATCCCAAGACTTTATTGTACATGCAACCCCTTCATAAAATATTCGTAGTAATACAAAGTCATGAAAGTAGACTGCCACTTTGAAGATTACTACATTTTAATTCATTGAGTACCCGGTTTAATCCTTTAATGTTATTCATCATATATTTATGAAATCCAATTTTATAAATATATACTTTAGTAACTCCTTACTAAAGTGGTTAGGCCTAACACTTTGAATAACCAAACCCATTAAACTTATCTTAAAAGAATATTTTATATCTCCGTTAAGAGACTATGAATTTCATTTTCAGAATATATGTTCTATCAACACTAAATATGGCTGCAAAACATACTGAGGTTTTGATTATTGACATTAGATCTCATTCCTGATATATCAAAGCAACCTACACCTCATGATCAAGTCTATTATTCTCTCAGGAATAAGAGTTCATGTAAATATAAGTCGTGAGATTTATTATTCATTTGATAGTCGTTAGGAGAATAATAAATTTCACAGTAGTCCAATTCAATATATCTTAACTCTTAAAACATATCAATATACTAACTAGAAATCTTCATTTCCATGATCAAGACAAATCATCTTAATTGATATGTTATAGTCTTCGCAGATAAAATGTCAAATTTCATCACTGACTACGAACTGAAATTCTAAGTTTACAAAGAACATGTAATCAATATCTTTTATGACTAAATTACATAGATCACATATTATGCATCTCATGGACTATATGATAATGTCCCAATATTCATGTTATCATTATTTTTAGAAAATAATAAAATAACTTTATTAATCACAATATTAAGTCATACATAATGTTATACATAGCATCATACAATAGGATTTAAGGGCACACATCCTAACATCCATACCATCTTGACAAATTTGTAGAACATTTTGTTTCATATTACAATGCATTGATAGCTATTTTCATGCCGTTTGTGCAATGCCCCGGAAAGCTGTAAATAAAAACAAAATAAAACAAAAAAGACTAGATAACAGAAAAAATTGACAATTCTTATTAACAAAAACATAGTAAAATTATAATTAAAAAACCCTAATAGTGTCTAGTGACTGAAGAATTAGAGAAGAAGGGAAGGAAAAGTAAAAATAAAAATAAAAAATTAAAGTGAATGAGAGATAAGGTGTACCAAGAGTGTAAACTTCAGCACCCAACTTGTAGCGTGGGTTTTCATCAACACTTTCGTGTAAGAAAACTACAACAACAACAATGTTGTATGTGTTCTTTGGACGATCGAACCAGAATCCATATTTTCTACTGCCTAGCTTAGGAGAGGTTGTAGATGGTGGCAGTGGTAGATCGAAGTTGTTGCCTTAGAAAATTAAACAAAACCAAGAATCTATCATCATAACTTTTTGGAAGGCAAATCAAACCATTGCAACAATCCTCTAGGTAACATGTCACTGATTTTGTCACTGATTTTGTGAACTTTGCAACTAAATTCAAGTCAGCGTTCAAGAAGACCCCAACATTTGTAACTGTTACATCTATTGGTTTTTCGTTTTGGGTGTGATGATTGAGAAGTAGGATTTTGGGTTCTTCAACACATCGAGAATGGTGCATGTAAGCAAGGTGTGGATCATCAATGATATTGCGCCATTGTTGAGAGACGGACCTGAATTTGAGAAGTGACTTGATGGGTATTCGTGAAAAGATTTCAAAGAGAACATTTGAGGGAAACTTCACCACGCTTGTTTACCATGCAATCAGTGCAGGATCCTAGAAATAACAACCCTAAAGTTCCTAAAAAAATAAAAGACATAACAACCTTAACATCCACAACAGCCAAGGAAAACGATTATAAAGACTGCTTTGTGGTTTGGTGTGGCGACTGTGGTATTTGAGGAGTGAGCGTAAGTCTGTCATGTGGTGGTATTCAATTTAATTCTTAATAAACCCTAATAGTGATGTAGTGCCTAGAGAATTAGAGAAAGAGATAAGAAAGAGTTCAAAACAAAATAGAAAATTGTATGAGAGAGGAGGTGTTTGTGTTTGAATTCATCTCAAAAGTCCTAAACCAAATTTAAAAATATAAATAAACAATGCTTATGTGAAAAATTGTGGGAGTTTTAGAGGCTTTGGTTATATATATATATATATATATATATATAGATTTGTGAGTGCGTTGATTTTTTTTCAATTAGACTATCACTAGGAAAAAATGGGCATTGAGGAACCATGTTGTTTATTATTGTTTGTACTAGTTAGAGCATAGATTAAACATAACCTAAATAGGAATGATTAAACTCATTCCATATCTCATATTAAGAAATTAACACAAAGAAAATTTTAAAATATAAAAATAGATAAAAACTAATAAAGTTTAAGGTCTAAACAATCAGAATTTAAAGTAATTTTTTTATTAAAATTATTTACTTATTTTATAATTTATTAATACTATTTATTTAATAATTTAATATTAATTATTTTAAATTTTTTGAACTCGCTTATGATTCTTTGTCAAATTGTGTATTGCACAGGAATAATACAAGTCTATTTTGATCATCTATGTAACGTTTATAAAATGACATTCTCATAATTTTTGATGATGGGCAACTCGTGTATATCATGTTTAATTTTTTTTATTTGAGAAACATGTATGTCATGTTATTGAATCCATTAATAGTAGTAACATCAAGTATGATATGATTGTCACAAGCCTTTTTTTTTTTTTTCTGTTTTGAGAAGGTCACAAACCTAATATGAGACTCATATTATTATTAATTTTTTATCAATGCATAAAACATGTTTCGCTAATAAATGAGGTAGTTAAAATAGTATAAATAAAATATATACATGTTAATCGGTATGAGATATGGTGGGTGAGTGGGTTCTAGCTAGCTCAACTGGTAAAATTTCTTATGGTTGAATAAGAGATCTAAGGTTTAATCTCTGCCTACACCAAAAACTGATTAGTATTTTAGTCTGATGATAAAAAGTTATCATCAAAAGCGGATAACATAAGTTGAAATTCTAATAAAAAAAATTAAAAAAATTAAAAAAAAAAAAAAAAAAGGTGGGAGTGGGACACGGAAACACGTCAAAAGAGATGTGACAATTTCAACCATCGTAGGATAGGAATAAGAAAAAGAAAAATGATGTACCCCATTCCCAACTCCCAACCAAAAAAATAAAGCAAGGAAAGAATGGAAGGTCGGCACCCAACCGTCAAGTAAACGCAACCCAATAAATCGAATTTTCGTTTTTTTAAATTATGTAGATTATATATCCTTTTTTTTTATTGTTGATAAAATGATAGGTTAGATTTTATTATACCTTTTTTTTTTAACTCGGATATAAAACTATCCCCATTTTTAAATATTTTTTTAATTTAAATTAAAATAAGAGGGGTATTAGGTTCGCAACATTTTTATAATATTTTTCTAAAAAATCATAAATAGTTAGTTATTATTAGTTCAAATTTAAACCTTACACTAAGATTATTTTTTGTCCCAACAATAACAACCAGTCACATAAAATTTGTTATGAAAATATTGTGGACATAGCTTCCTATTAAAAAAAAATATAAATTTTTTTTAAAAAGAGTCATATTTTTTTAATTAAAATTTCTAAAAATAATCCATCAACATTCACTCTTAGTACATCCATTAATATTTCTCTTTACATAAAAGGAAATATTAAATAATATTTATAGAAAATTTTCTGCTCCCCTTAAATAAGATTGAAACAAAATCATCACAAAACATAAGAAGTAAGAACTATAAAAGAAACCTATTTTGTTTTCTACACATATATCTTCTTCTTGCTTTTTTATCATTCGCATTTGGCGTGCTTTTAAAAATCAGACACGGTTTTAATTCAAAAATATTCAATCCTCATTTGGATGGCGAGGATTTTAATCATTTTATTACATACAAGTACACACTAAAACAACACTGGAGATACACGCATATTAATAAGAAGCAAGTCTGTACGGAATCAATCACTTGTGAGTTGAAGAAATGACACATACATACCTACAAATACAGTTATAAAAGTTGTTAGGCTTGCCGCTCACAATTCACAACTTCTACCTTCCCCGGTGCCGGAGTTTAAGCTACCCTCTATACTTTTTCTTTGTCCACTTTTTTTTTTTTTTTCAATTACAATTTAATTAATCAACCCCACCAAATAAAGAGACGCACCAAACAAAGAGAGAGTTTTTTTTTTTAATTTTTTTTTATTGTTAATCATTACTAGAAACTTTGAGAATATTTTGAAAAGCAATATTAGGGTTTACGCTGTTTCGGAAGTGTGATGTAAGAGTTTGTGGCCGTTGATTTTGTCGAAATCGAATTGAGACTAAATTAGAAAGCAAGAAAAAAAAAATGTGGAGGCGATGGTGGAGTGGTGGTCCACTGAAGCAAGCCTTATCGGCAGTTTATCCGACGGGACTGAGATCTATGATTATAGTAGGTAATGGATCTCCGGCCGTAGCGTCGTCGATTTCAGTATATCTGAGGAGAGCATTGTGCGATTCCTCCGCCGCCGCCGCCAAAGGAAAAGCGGGAAGCGTTGGCTACTACTACAGCAGCGATAGCAACGGCAACAACAACAACAACAACAATGATAAAGATAAGGATAGAGATAGTGCGATGTCGTTAGCGGAGGCGAAGAGGCTGATGAGATTGGTGAATGTGGAATCGTTGAAGAAAAAGCTCGGCATGGAAGGCAAAGAGGTTATCGGATACTCTGAGCTCATTCAAGCGTGCAAGAGCATGGGCGTCGCTAGATCGAACGAAGAGGCTGCCGCTTTCGCTCAGGTTCTCGACGAAGCCGGCGTCATTCTTCTCTTTCGCGACAAGGTCTACCTTCATCCCGACAAGGTCTAAATCTCTCTCTCTCTCTCTCTCTCTCTCTATTTATATATATATGACTATCTATCAATGATTTCAGATTTTGCACTTTTTCTATGTTTAGCTTTCTTTAATAACCATAGCGATAGTAACAGCGGTATAGTGTTTGGCATATTCTCCAATATGCTCTTTTTTTTTTTTTTTTTGGTTACAGAGTCAGATCTCATAGAGTTTTTTTATTTTATTTTTATGTGTTTCTGTGGGGCTGCTTATGATATCTCAATAGGCTTAGGGTATTTTGTGTAGGACAGGGCCTGTTTTCTGCTTTAGGAGGAAAAGAGTGATGATGATGGCGCCGGCTGCCAAAACGGTTTCGTTTTGGATTTCAAGTCCGGGTCAGATCCAACTTTTGTGGCAAAACTTTGATATATATAGTGATTTAGTGTCCTTCTTAGGAAAATTAATCATGATAATACAGTTTTTGTTCCGATCCATAGTCGCCTTTTGTTGCACAACATTGAATACCATAATTAATCATTTTCTCAAACTGTCTAGTGGCCATAATTGAGTTGATTGGGCGGAACGGGAAAGAGCAGATTTAAGAAATGAATGCTATTCTGCTAGAAGTTATTTGAGACAAGATGGGAGATGGAAAGCTACTGGAAATTGAAAACCAAGCGTATCTGCAGATAGTAAGCCTATCTTGAAGGTGTTCAGAATAGAACTAAAAGTTCTAAATTTGGCATAAGTGCTTAAAATGGAAGATAATTTTTAGTTCCTTAAGAATTTTTGCTGAACTACCAAACATTTGTTTGACACCAGCTTTGATCTCTGCGGATAGTAAGCCTAGTTCTTATGTCTAGTTGAATAAACCTTCCTGTAATGCCTCCCTATTTCTTGTGATTGACACCAATCTGGAATTGGTCTCCATTGTATTGGTGGAATACATTTTACAGATTTGCTCGTCGAGTGTTATCTGTATGTTGACTTATGAGCTGTGAACTGTGCTTAGCACCAATGCAACTGGATAAACCTGTTAGCCAAATTGAGTGTACATTTCCCGGTTTCTGCTTCAACTGTAACCTGCGTCAGCCAGAAGCAACTTGAATTGTTAACTTTCTAGTGTTTGCTTGCGCCTTTTTCTTATTAGCAGGCCCTTGTTGTGGGCATGGATGGGTTTTGAAAAAGAAATGAATTTGGAATTTGATCAAGTGATTAGGGTTTTGTCCAAATACATTTTAGTTGTCATTATTTAGATTCCTGTGATTATTAATCCTCCATATTATATTAACCGGTGCTGCTTCATCTCATTCTTATTTGTTCAGGTGGTGGATCTGGTCATTAAAGCAGTGCCTCTTGCTCTGACCTCTGAAGATGACCCTATGAGAGATGAGTTAAAGAGGCTGCAGGAGAAGAAGGAAGAAATTGATGTAATGGCACATAGGCAGGTCCGGCGAATCCTCTGGTCTGGGTTGGGGATGGCTGTGATACAGGTTGGGCTTTTCTTTCGGCTGACATTCTGGGAATTTTCATGGGACGTAATGGAACCCATTGCATTTTTCTCCACAGCCACTGGCATAGTCATAGGTTATGCCTACTTCTTGTTCACTTCAAGAGACCCTACTTACCAAGACTTTATGCAGAGGCTTTTTAACTCAAGGCAGAGGAAGCTGTGTAAGAAGCTCGATTTTGATATTGAAAGATTCAAAGAGTTACAACAAAAGTGCAAAACACCTCTTGGTGCTTCTGCCTCAATAAAAAATCGGGTGGGAGTGGAACTGGAACTAGAGGATGCTTTACAGAGGGACTGATTCTCTGTAGGGTGGACATCTTTCATTGGAGTTTTTTTCACTTTTAGCAAAACTGGTCTCTCCTGTTTTATTGGATGTAGGGGCCCAAAGTTTTGCCTAACATCTTGTTCTGCTAGCTTTTTTCAGTTTTTAACACTTGCATTTATGCAGCTTCTCCATTTACAAGAGAGAATTGAGGCAAATGTTTACTCTTTCTCTGTTGAGTCTGGTGTATACTTGACACTGTCAATTCTTCTTCAAATTCTGAACGCTTCCTGGTGACTGACTTTTTGTTAATGATGTTGATTTCTATCATTTAGTTTGTGCCCAGTGCCATTTTTTTTTATCTTTGGAATTTACAAACTCAAATAGAAATTTTAATTTGTAGAGAGCAGTGATTTTGACAATCATTTTTACACTTATGCTATGAACTATGGATTCTGATTTATCAACATGGAATTACATATGGGGAAATTTTGGATCCAACATTTTGAATATTTGTTACCTTACAACTCTTGTATGTTACTCCATTTTGAACCCACTTTACAAGCCTAGCTGTTTGTACCACAAGAAGTTGAGGAGACTTGCCACCTTGGCCCACGATTCGTACTCTCAGCTCCTTTGTTGTGAGAGTCAAAATTTCCACTGAGCTAAGAAGCTCTTGTACTTGAATATTAGCTTGAGTTCCAAGTAATACATGCTTTGCAATATATCAACAATAATAAAAAAAAAAACGTACATAGTATGCCTATAATCTTATTTCCAGGATGTTATCAGGAATATATGCTCTTAAGCTAAGTATCAAACTCTTGCCAAAGCGAAAGTATAATGCTAAATCTGTTCCTCGATCCAAATGCATTAAGAATGATGCTCATGTAGCAAGTAAACTTTTGGATGGGGAAGAGACTTTCTTGCTATTGCATTCATGTAGCAAGTAAACCGTCCAAGTGCATTAAGCATGATGCCATGTAGCAAGTAAACTTTTGGATAGGAAAGAGACTTTACTGATATTGCATTAAGTATGATACTCATGTAGCAAGTAAACGGTCCAAATGCATTTAAGCACGATGTCGTGTAAAAAGTAAACTTCTGGATTGGGAAGAGACTTTCTTGCAATTGCCATGGGTTTGGTGTAATAACAAGTGCCTCACACCAAAATAACAGGTTGCGAGTTTGAGTCTAGGAATCAACCTCTCCAATAATAAATCGGTTAAAGCTACCTACCAATTACCTCTCTCAGACACTGCAATAGTGCAAACTGTGCACTAAATATGACCTGTTAATTTATAATGGTCTAAGTAAGTTGGACGTGTGATGCGCCAACTGAAGTATATAAGGGCCTACCTGAAGTAATCAATTGTTTTCCCAACCCCTCTCCCAATCCCTCCAATCTTTCTTTGCAATTAAAATTTTAAACAATAGAAAATTCCAGTTATTATCCATGACAAAATTATCCTGGAATATCACAAACACATTAGTCATTGAAACTCTATACCAGGTTATAAACAATGCTTACAGAGTTTGTGATGTCTCTTGGTTACATAACCCTGTACATATTGTTCTTATGTATCAAAAAGTCACCTTCAAGGGAACTTAGGAAATCAACCACAGATTCTTCTTTCGATCCATTGAAGTGCTTCAGAATCAGACACAGTAACCTTCAATTTCTCTTTGGTTACATAACCCTGTACATATTGTTCTTCTTATATATCAAAAAGTCACTTTCAAGGCAACTTAGTAAATCAAGCACAGATTCTTCTTTCGATCCATTGAAGTGCTCCAGAATTTCAGACAGAGTAACCTGCAATACATCCATATCAGTGTTTTTCTTTTTTTGGTCTTGCAACATGATAAAGAATGCAAAAGAGAGGGCACAAAAAGCTTTCCATCAGCTATAGCAGAGATTTCAACTCACCCCTTCAGCATAGTTCTTAAGCCATTCTACAATGGAACTCTCTGTTGCCTCCAATGGGATCAAACTTCCTTTATCTAGTTCACTGACTTTTTGGCGTTTTGTTAAGAGTGTATCCTCATCATGGACTGGGGATAGCTTTGGCCCCTGACCACCAGTGGAGGGAACAGAAGCTGCTTCTTCAATTTTCCCAAAGCTACAACTACCAATTGAATTCTTGGCTGAGGTTTCAACTTCACAAGGTCCTTCCATGTGGCATGTACTGGTGGAAATCAGTGAACACTCTGACACGTTGTTGGGAAGTTGATCAGCATTTAATGTATTGTGGTTGCTGGGCAGAATTAGTTCTGGAGAGATCCCTAGGTTTTGCATTGCCAGAACAGTCTTGATGTGTTCATAACTTATCTGGAATAGTAAGGTAAATTTGTTCAATTTAAAAACCAATTACTGACAAGGAATTCACTGATAAATTTTATAGGTCTTACGATTTACACACATGATGTATAGTTCGACCGATCAAGTAATTGTATACATATATTCATGTTATTCCTTAAAATAGTTCAGAGATAAAAATAAATAAATAAATAAAATGGGGGGTAAATTTCAAGGACATTGATTAAACTCACAGCTTCAGGTAATTCATCTTTAATGCTCCTCAACTTCTCTGTAGTGCCAACCTTTAAAATGGCACCCTGAATGGCTAAGAATATTTCACGTGTCAGTCCTACTTCATCACAGAATCTGGTCCAATCAAATTGAAATCCTTCCCGGGCAGCATCTAGGAGATAATTTAAAACAGTTTGTTCTTTGATAGGAGCCGGTCTACTAGGGAAGTTCTGTGATTAAAAAAATAGGAAGTCATAGAAAGGATTGAAACACAAATATAAGTCAGATATTTATACTATTAGATATCAAATAGAACATACAGCAATTTTCTGAATAGAGAGACTGTCTTCATGCCACATTCTCCAAGCTTCACATTTTGCCGGCGAAAGCTTCTCCTGTTGGTTGGTTAATGAATTCACTTTATTTGAAACAGTAGCCTTGGTTGTTGTAGAAGTCTGTAGGCTTGCTTCCCCACCCAATGAAAGGTTTAGTCCTTGCGATAGATTCCTAATAATCTGAAGGAAATGGTCTCCATGTTTCACTAGTAGGTGCTGCAACATTATTGAGGATCAGATTAGCCTTCTACACCAAAATGGAAAAAGATTAATTGAATTCATCAAATACATGCAAACTTGCTGGATGAACTAAGATGTGATTGCCAATGAATTGAATTCAGGCTTTTGACAATTCTGTCACATTATTGGGGAAACATATACAAGGATACTTTCAAGGAGCATCAACAGGTAGTACAGATCAAATAGTCTTCCTCAGAACTCTTTTTTTTTTTTTTTTGCACTCCCCTTTATAGTTATTTATCTTTTTAGGCATGTGAAGAGACAGACAAACTTTCATACAGTTGAAAATTCTTGCCAAGAATGCTTCTGTTTTAATCTTGAATTATACCATGCATAGAAACCCCATGTTCCTCCTCATTAATTAACAAATGAACTTAACAAAGAACTCCAAGAACATAATTAAATAAATAAATTACGCAATATGAGGGATAACAAAATTATGGGCACATGATTGTCTTGTGCCCCGACCTCGTATTTTACATTGGCAAAGCACTATAACTAACTTCTGGTGTGTATATATGCCAGTAGCCACTAGAGGATAAAGGACTTGACAATGAGGCATCAAGGAAAAAACTAGTAGAGGATTAGATACTAGGCATGCACTTGACAATCAGGCACCAAGGAAAATATTAGTAGGGGATTGGATACTATCCTCTTGGTTAAGGGTAGAAGGACATTAAAACTACAGGCAGGATTTGTTCAGTCTGCATTGGGAGTGTCCAGTAGTCTAATTCTTGATTTACAGATGCTAACAGCATGTAAAGTGAGTGATCATTAATATATCAACTCCAGAAAATTTTATCACACATTAAGTAACAGCAGTCTAATACTGGATTTACACATGTTAACATTAAGTAGAGTGAGTAATCATTAATATATCAACTCCAGGAGAATTTATAACACTAAGTAATTACTAAGATAAAGTTTGTCCCAACGAAGACAAAAACTAGAATCTTAACCACTGAGAACATTATAAATGACCCTGAAAGCTGTTACTCGGTGCTGGTCCTGCCAAAGGAAGGTTATACATATGGAGATCTGGCAATTGTCATAACCTTCGTCATTTACTGAAAGTAAAGAAGCCAAAATATGGGAACATATGTTATTGTTCATTTTGTTAAGACATACTTGGTTAACACCATCAATGTTTGCAAGCCTGGCTTTGGTAGATGGCCTTCTCAGTGCAATTATTTTGATTGTTTCATCACCACATATAGCATATCTGCAAGGAGGTACATGACAGACAGACAACTCAAATTCCTCCATGTTAATATATTATACATAATTTCTGAAAATCATAGATTAAAGAAATTTATAAGAACTGATAGCCTTAAGCAACAAAAACCTACGGTGCAGTTCCAATGCTTCTTGCAAGCTTCAGTCTCTCTTCCAAAAGCATTTGGTACAGTTGTGCCTCAACCTAAATGATAAAAATACACACATTCACAAAGTGTGTGTGTGTGTGTATATATATATTTATATATGATAAGTACATTCACAAAGTATATATTGAATTGACAAAAACAATCAATGGCAATAAATGCGAAATATGAATGTGAAGGGCTTCAAACCAGGAAGAGTAAAACAAATTTCATTTTATTATCTTTTCCAGCACAACTCCAAATAATTTACAGGCCCACTATCTCTAACAGGCAAAGTGGCAAACTTATAAAAGGAAGCAACCCAAGGGTCAAATAAGAAGAAAAAATTTTAGACACACTTAAAGATGTTTTGATTCCAATGAAAAAACAAGATTGAGTGAACTACAATACATAAAAGCATAAATTTGAAACATGTGCTGCCATCCTCCCTCAGTCTGTGGTCTGCCTTTACTTCCACTTACACTTAGCAAGGATCTTGGAATGTGTGTGTGTGTGTGTGTGTGTATTTCCCTTTTTCATTGTTGGATTTCCTAATATGTATATATTGTTGATATACTCTAGATCCTTTGATACCATGATAAACTACCACTTTATCCAAGAGTTTTAGTTGATAGGAAATGGTGAATTTAATCATTTCGCAATTATTTTAACATGTTGTACCATAACTAATGGACTATTATCTCTTCAACATATCACACTTCATTAAAAAGTAAATAAACCTTTCCTACTTTATCAATGTCTTGAAACACATAGAAGGGAAACAGGGGCAAGGAAAATAAAGAACCAGTACTTTTAATCAAAGAGGAAAAAAAGTACAGAAAAAAAAATACTGTATATAGCAAAAAGTGATAAAAGGAGCTCAAACTCTTTAAGCAATAGTTTGTTCTTCTTTGTCAATTATTGTGTATAAGCAATAAAGTTTTGGAATAATTACATAATAAACTCCTGAGTTTAACCCTAAAGTTTCAATCATCTTTATGTTCACCATATAGTTCAAGATTGTTACAATTAAATCGTAAATTAAATCCCTTTACGAGTCTATAGTAACCAAAGTGACCAAAAATCAGGTAAGTACTTGGGAGATCTATCTAGCTATTAAAAATCCTGTCATGTGAATTGTAACTGGATTTTGACTCAAAAAATTTGTGAAAGCACTTATTCATGCATAAAAAAATTCTAACAACTAAACACAATGTAATGAAAATGCTTTCATTTTAAGGTTTCAGGCATGAAATACTTTTTTTTTAATAAGTAATAAGATTTATTGATATCAAAAAAGGGACACCCTACTACACAAAAAGTGTACAAAGGTCAACAAATCAAATATAAAAATTACATAAATCAAGCAAATCAAGAATAGAAGAAAAAGATTGGTTTCACAAAGCTAACAACCAATCCAACAAGGTTCTAAAGAAGAATAACTTGGAGTCTGGCAAAGATCTCTCATTATTTTCGAAACACCTGTTGTTTCTTTCCCTCCAAAGACACCACATTACAAAATGGGGAACAGTTAGCCAAATATGTCCATTTCAATGACACCCAAATACTACTTAGCATCCATGTGAATGGCTTTTTTATTATCCGTATATGTGTGCATGCATGAGTGCTGGTTACAAGCTTTGCCTCTCCTTAACCTCCACCAATGTGGAGGTTAACTACTCGAGGTCTTGAGCAATTGACAAGCTCTTTCACATAGAAGGGAATGAGTGACACACACACACGTGTGTGGCACATGAAGCCACTTCCAAGAAGCTCTTTCTGACACAGTAGGAAACATAAAAAAGGCAATCAGGCTACATATTATAGTGTCAAATCAGGTCATTGCATTCCAAATGTTTCTCATTGGGCTGAGATGAACACTATTTTTCCACCACTACTTATTGGTGGCTGATTCAACAATACTGTAATAGATCACTTGAACATGAAACAATGATGAAAATGGGGTGAATGGACAACAGTACAACACTTAATTACCAACCTCTGAAAATCCCTCACGTTTCAAAGTAGCAAAACTTTTGAAGTCTTCAACTTCACATGATGCACTTTTATTTTCCTTATCATCTTCCATTTCACTAGTCACCGGCAAAAATAGGGGTGGTTGATAATCAGGTCTAGCAGAACTAAGAAACTGCTCTCCTTTTGAACTGACACTGATGCATAAAGGAATAGGTTTTATCATTCTCCTTGTATGTTCCATTTATTAAAAAAAAAGTAACTTTTTCACTTTTAGTTATAAAATGACAGTATATGACAAAAATATGTTATAAAAGACATATAGAGGGAAGTGTTAGAGACTTAATCTTGTAATTTGCACTCTTAACTGAATAAATTAAAGCAATCTACCTTACAGTTACATATACATCAGCTACAGTCTCCATCAGGTAACCTGTAAAGAGTTGCAACTTTTAGTCATAAACTGCTCAGTTTCTATATCACTATCCAAGAGAGAAATTAGCTTAGTTTTTATCTACGTAAGAAACATGATAGGCAGAACTAATTTAAAGCAAAAAATGAACAAAACTCCCAAAGTGTGCCACCAAGAATCAATATTTAATATGACACAAACCACTTTAGTCTACAATTAGTTTTTTTTTTTCTAAAACCCTTTTCCTTTATGAAACTATTCTTCAAGATTGTTACATCTCCTTCATTAACATTGAGTAGAGATGTATAATCTATTCTGACCAGCAATATGTACAGAACTTGCCAGGTTGCAGCATTTCCAAGTCAGGACAATCTTGGTAACAGCACCAATGTCTCCATTAAGGATGGTATTGTTACTTCATTGTAGGAGAAAATGAGGAAAATGCTGACCAATGCGCCCACCTTAGACTTTTATCAGTTGTGCTAGATTCCATACATATCAATCAAAACAACCATAACTTCTCCTTTTTTTTGGGAGGGGGTTGGGAATGAAGATATAGTATTTTCCTCATTTGATTGAATGGAGATGGCAGGAGGGAAGAAAAGGGTTCTTTAACTTTTATTCCCCACCAAAAACTTTCTGTTGAAAAGTGTGAAGTGGACAGAAAGAAAAATTTGTGCGAGAGAGGATATTTTATTCATCCTGTCCCATCATTTTCTTTTCTTCTTTCTTCCATGGTCAAGAACTTTGAAAATTAACTCCCAAAAAATAAAGGTTCTAAATAATATATGTTGCTGACCTTGACTAGCTAATGAAGATCCATAAAGGTGACCCCAAGTTAAATTGAGAACAAGACTTAGTTGAATTGACTATAAATAACAGGTTTTGGTCAAGCATTAGTTTCCACAAAATTGCAGGTAAAGATCCCTACCAAGCACCTCTCCCAAACCCATAGAAGCAGGAGCTTTGTATCAGTTACGACAATAAATAACAGGTTTTGGGATACACAGATAGGTTACATGCATAATTCAAGAATCTCAACATAGATATCCCATAATCAATTAAAAAATGTTTCCTTTTAAATACCATTAGAAATTAATTGGTGAGCTAGTGCTTTCCACCAATTTGATGAGTACTCTTTCCCAAGTCCATGAAGTGGAAGCTTGTCGAACTCAGCATTAAGAATTTTTTTTGACTGTAAACCACAATGGAGAGGTAAAAATTCAGTAATGACAATTATGGAACAATTGAGAAGCAAACTGAAAATGAAAGAAAACTTAAATAAGAATCTACAATATTATATTTTTTACAGAGGAACCCACAACTCCAAAAACCTTCCATTGCAGTGATGCAACATTACTTGCCCAACGTCAAGATACAAACTGTAGCTAAATTTATAAAAGGAACAGGGCCGCTCTGGAAGCATGAAGACAGACAACTAATTGTTTGAAATCGTGACTAGGAAACTGGACTTTGGAAGAAATAGGTTTAGTATTTTAGAATCCTATTAAAGAATTTTGACAGGTCTGGTAGAAGACTTAAAAATCTAGATCTCAAACAAGCTTTTAAAGGGGAAACTGGGAAATTATTGAAACTTCTGCTTGCATATTCCCTTAATCAGTTAATCAATCCAATTCTGTGAAACTCAGATTCTCAGTACATGTTATTTTCAAAATTCTATGCCTCACCAATTATATTACGAGTTTTCTGATATTATCACTGCACGTGTAATTTTAATCTCCTTTGCTTCCTCAACACCTCCCGCCCCCCCCCCACCCCCCAAAATGTTAGCAAGACTGTGAGTACATTGAATCACTGATAAGATACCTTATTCTTTTTACGGATCGTGGAGCTGATGCAAGCATTTGATTTTTTTCCCCCTTTTTTTTGTGGCATATGTAATAAAAATTTTCTAGAGGATAAAGAATAAATAGACAAGGATGTTAGTTTGGGTGATGCCTTAAACTGTGAAATATGTGTGTGCAAGTTGGAAAGGGAATTTCAGCTGTCGTAAGAATGGTGAGATTTGGGGTAGTTCCTCTTTTCATCATCCAGACAAATTGGTGGGCAAGGAATTATGTATTTTTAACAATCTAGAGCTCTATAGCCTATAGGAATGCACTTTAAAGCATTTACTTAGGATCATTGCTTGACAAGTATAGCACAAAAATAGAAGCTCAAAGAAGTTTGACAAAACCAAAGACCCTAAAAGCCATTTGCACACAAGCAAAGCGACAAATAGAACTAATAATTTATTTTAGTGTCCACGACAAGCACAGAATTTAAGATTTTGCTCATGAACAAAGTCTACGTGGAGATAGTGAAGATTAAGAGAGCCAAAACATAACCCTCAATTCATAAGAACTTACTCGAGAACCGCGAAGAATGTCTACAGGCATATTCAGGCCCCATTTACCCCTACATGATATGATGCAAGCCATTAGAAGAAATGCTTCTCTAGACAAATCACGCTCCTTCTTTGAGGTAAGGCAGTTATCACAATTCCCTAGAAACACAATAGAAATCAACTATAATGATTGATAAAGTCTTAAGTTGTGAGAGTTACTAACAATTCAATAGTTTGACAAATGCTACACATATACAAAATAGTGCAAGGATAATTATTACCCCCACCACAACCCAATCAAATGGAAATAATGAAGAAAACTTTAAACTACTACAAGAAGCATATATCTTTAAGATAGACAGACTATCAGTCAAAATAGTATCTTCAAGTTAAAGCCAAACCACATCCAGCAGCTGAAGATTTTTCTCCAAAGTGGCCAAGCAGTAACTGTCTTCTGCAAGTTGTTGCCAAACAATAACGTTGTGCAGCCATCAATGACTCCATAACAGCTCTTCTTTGATTTTCCTGGTGAATGGCAGTAGAAAAGTACTCATTGAACAAAGAAAGAATTGACATAGGCTTTTGTCCAGAACATGCTAGCTAGCTCATAAATCAAAAGAAAAGAAAAAAAAAGAGGTGAAAATAACCAGAAATATATCCACTATATAGCAAAATAACGTTGGGTATTAACAAAAAAAATATATCCAAAAATAATGGCTTCGCTAATTCTAAAACAGATGCAAATTTATGTACCGTTTGGGCTTCTCCACAGTAGAAATCAGCCTTTGCAAAGTCACTTCTTGTATAATAAAGCCAGCAGACAGAAGCTATCCCATCTCTACCACATCTCCCACTTTCCTGATAATAGGATTCTAGACTCTTTGGGCAACCATAGTGTATCACCTGTCTTACGTTTGGCTTATCAATACCCATGCCAAAAGCTATAGTGGCAACCATGACATGCAATTCATCTCGTATAAATAATCTGACAAAAAGAATAAAAAGGCTCCGTTAGGGGTAAAATGTATAATATCAAGTCATGATAATGCGAGCAAAGAGGAGAGGGTGTTACACTGGACAACTATAATGATCACACAAAACAACTAAAAGTGCCATACCAAATATACAACCAAAAGAGCTTAGAACCTGTGGGACTCCTGGCGAGCTTTGTTATCCATTTGACCATGATAGATTCCAACCTTAATTCCAGCCTCCTGAAGTGACTTGAATATCTAAGGAAAATAAGATCATGAAAACAATAGAGGACATCAGCCAAAAGCACTACCAAATACATTAATTAACAAAATAAAAGTCTGATCAAATCTACGAAGACTGAAGGCCGCAACTAGAAAGACGAATCATGTTCCAAGTGAGATAAAGAAAGAAACAGGATGGTGCAAGCCTTATGCTACATTAGCACAAGTATGCACACATCAGGTATGGGTACGCCATATGAGCATAGGCGTCAGGGACTCAAGTTCCCTTACCTATGATATCAGGACAACAAAACATGGCTAACTTGTTGAAGTCTATTCATTTTTGTATTTTACATTAAAGTGCAATTAGAAGTGTACATATCACAGCATGCTTATAAATACACTCATTTTATAAGATCATATAGAACAGAAAGATACTAAAAATGTATACAGCAATGAATCGATATTCTCCCTGCATTGTACTTGCCTTGTTGGGTACATGTTCAACACAAAAACCAAGCCACACACATACTTGTGTAATGTGTTTCAAACAAAAGTACTTCACAAAGTTTGTTGTGCACATGTAATATAGATCTGATCCAGTCACATCCCTCCAACACATAGGTTGGCATCATAAATCTTGACATGGTCTCACAGATCCTTAAACCATAACCAAATTTATTTTACTTTTATGACAGCAAAAGAGAACTGTTACTTTACTTTAAAGCTCATTTGGAATCCCAGAAAAATAGATGGTGGGGGTTCAAATGGTAAGGAAGCTAAGGACTGTTTTTGAGATTATCTTTCCCATTCTACACAATTAAATTATAACAAATGTAGGTAAATTAAAATAATAATACCTGCTCAACATCTTTAATTGTTGTGCAGTAAATGATAGTTGAACCAACGCTAGTTACAAACTTTGAAATTTCTCGCACAAACTCATCAATAAATAGTTGACCTCGATTAAAGGACTTGACACCGTAGAAAAGATTTGTACGATCAAATGAACCAACTGCAACATAGGGATCTTTCATCTTCAGGGAACTCATCACATCAATCCGAACCCTATAACAATGAAAAACGTTAAATCTTAAATGGAAAATTTAAAAGCCTTCTACACTAGTAAGTAGTACAAGTTAAAGCAAACTAAAGAACCATTGACGGTATAAAGGGACTAGAAGCAGCAGCTCATGAAATAAACATATAGAGGGAAAACTCAAAGATTATAAAACTAAGGCCAAGTAATTAGACAGAACCATAATAATTACTCCCCCAGCGCAAAAAAGATGGGATACTTTACTTTTTGGGCTGTCCCAAAAGGGCAGTTTCCAATATTATTCCATTTGAGGTATTTAGCTTAATATATGCATTACTATCGTATCACAATCATATGCTACTACATTATTAAGCCACTAGCCAATGCTGATTAAAACCCCAAGCTGCGGCTGCATCAAACTGACTGCTACTGCTGCATTAATCTGTTGCTGCTGCTGCCTTGAGGCTAAAGCAAGGTTACTTGACTATGGTGATGTATTAAGCTACTGCATCACATTTTAAGTCTAAAAGAAGCGACAAGGAAATTTGACTATAAACTGAATATAGTGATAGAACATGTAAGCAATAGCTGGTGCATAAATTCTAGGAGTACCAAATCCACCAAAGAGGAAAAATGGAAAAGGGATAATTGTGATCATGTAAATGAAAATATAAGCTTACAAATGAATAATAAGATACTTACTTTTCAGTAGCAGTTGCAGTTAGTCCAACAAATGGAACATCTAAGAGAATATCACGTAGCTTGTCTAACCGCTTGTATTCCACCCTGTTAAGACAAAGGAAAATTCCTAAGAAATGGTTGATAATGAAGAAAGAAGAACTTGGAAGAAAGAAAGATAATAAAAATGATAAAAAGGACAGAAGAAATAAGATGCTTGGCAAAGTTAAAATACAATTTACCCCCTTGTATTTTCAATTAAAATCACTGAACACACCAGCACTACAACATCAGTTAAATGAATCCTCAACCTATCTTACTTTACCACTAGTACCTCTCCCTCAATGTGCCATTCATAAAGAAAATGGAAAAATTAGCACAATAAGCACGGGACAAATGAGCCATTACTATCTTAAAGCACAAGCACGACCATGTGCAAACACCTCCCATGCCCCCTTGGTTAGCTGTATGCATTCTGATTACATTAGAACAAGTCTTACCGATCGGATGCTTACCAATTTTAGAAGCTAGGACCATAAGAACCAAATTCAGAAGAAGTAAAACAACAATAAATCATCAATGACCTGAAATCATGGCCCCACTCTGATATGCAATGTGCTTCATCAACAGCAAACAAAGAAATTCCAATCTTAAGTAAATTTGACCAGAAGCTGCAAAAATGAAATAAAATTCAGAATTTCACTTTGTATTAAGATAATAAATAGAATACATAGACGGATTACAAATCTATATCCATCTGTAAAGAACTATAACTACATTGATGGAATACAAATTTCGGTGATAAATCATCTCACACCACCTTGATTAACCTCTATCCTGTCAGAGAAGAAACCTCAGAATTCAAGTAAAAACAATACACATTTGTGCATAAGCTGGCAATCACAGATAACATAACGACAAGCCAAACGCTAAAAATTAACGCAGATAAAAAAAAATTAATTATAAAAGAAAAACAGAAGGGAGGAAGAACTGGGTGAAAGGATAAACAAATACTCGAGCAAATGCCAAACTCCAAGCTGCTACCATAAGATTTTCAGCACAATAAAACATCTAATTAAAAAATGAAAATTCTCCCACTCAGGTCCTTCAAGGACTATTCACATTTTTTTTTTCTTTTTTTATCAGTAGATAGTGGGGGAGGGGCGGAGGTGGAGTTCAGACCACAGACATAGGACACCACAAAGGATGCTATTACTACTGGGCTATCACTTGAACCCCAAGGACGAATCACATTCTTGAGAAAATCATACTAGACTTAGCTACTCCTCAATTAGGATTTCTGTAGCAATTTTCTTGCTCTTGAGAAGCAAAAACTGATTGTCAAAGTAATCTACTATCAATTGATTCACGCTAAGCAAATACTACCTGGTAGGAATCAAGCTCGCCTTCTCTGGAGTCATGTACAAAATATCAAATTGACCATTCTCAGCTTTGGTTTGGACACTGGTATCGGTCTGAGCACTTCCAAGGTACTCAGCTCTAATGCCCCGTTGTTTCAAAGTCATTACCTGTTCAACAGTAACATTTCAAACAAGTGCTAATGATAATGCAGCGACATTGAGACTAGTGTAAATGATAATCTCTAGTAAACCAATTGATGAATTACCTGATCTTGCATTAAAGATATGAGAGGGCTGACCACTATGCCAGTCCTTCCCACAACCAAAGGAGGTACCTGATAGCTGTTATATTAACAAACTAGTTCAGTAACTTACTAACTCTCTAAATAAATAAATCTTTTAACGAAGACCAAAAAATTAATGCAAATAAATCGTTTCCGTCCCTAAAGTTTGCACTCGAAGTTCCTTTTTTCATTCCTAAACATTAAAAAGTTCTTTCTATGCCCATAAACTATTGAAAACGTTACGCGTTCTGTCTCGTTAACCGTTAACTTATGCGTGTGCTAAAGTATACTTGTAGCTTAAAATTAAAAAAAAAAGTACCAAAAAGTGAGATTTTAGAAAACTGTAAAGGTAAAGCTAATGCTAAACAGCTGATGCAAATACACAATGGAGAAAATGAGAGACGAGACTGGCTGGGTGGCTTACCACAAGGACTTGCCGCTGCCAGTGGCCATGACCACGAAGCAGTCCTTTTTCTCTAGAATCTTCTCAATAACCGTCTTCTGATAGTCTCGGAAAGTAGAATACCCAAAATATTTCTGCAGTGAACACCACAAAAGTTACATGACCAACACAACACATTCATCATCAATGACCGATTAATGCCATTTCAAAGTTTTTAATAAAGCAAACGAATAAACTTCTTCCAAGGCCATCGCATGATGATGATTTTAAAGTCTATTCTCTAAACGTAACTTGCAATGCTTTGGAAAAATAGCAAAAAATTGTAGAAGTATTAGCAAAGAAAAAAAAAAAAGAGTTTTACCTTGAGAATCGACTCCATTTTCTATGCTTTCTGCTTTTTCCGACGAGAGTCAGAAAAGGATTTCAGGGTGGGGGAAGAGTGGAAATATCTGAAAAAGCGCAGAGCAATGGCTAAGGTCCTTTTGTTTGTAATTACTTTTAAGTCTGATTATTAAAATAATAAGTAAATATTAAGTACTGCCTTTCCCGCCTTTTCTTTTCTTGGAAAGTGGGAATCTTCTTTTCCCCGGCAGGACCGAGCTACACGAAATCATATTTTGCAATTCTGATGTAGTGGAATGTTTTTCTTATCGATTGTGAGCTGTAATTTGATTTTTTTTTTTTATATAAAAATTGAATTATTTTTTATTAAATAAAATAAAAACGAATTTAAATTCGATTTTTAGAACATTTTAAAATCATTAAATATTATTTAACATTTAATATTTTTAAATATTGCTTAATTATCTTTTTTAGGGATAATTTTAACAATTACGTACTATTTCAACATATCAACATGTTGGTTTAGTTTAATGCGTGCATTCTTACAATTATTTTCAATTTAATCCAATATAACACATCATTAATTCAAATCAATTATACAAGGCATCAATCACAATTAATTGTTCATAACCCTACGTTATTAACTTAAATCATATTGAAGTATCATATTCATTCAAACTTGAATTAGATATAACTTTCAATCTTGTGGTCTGATTGAAACTTATAACATATTGTTTTGATCATTAATATTTCAAGATTTGTTTTTTATGAATAATTTGGAATCTAATGGTTAAAATTATAATTTTGCCCATGAGTTAATGAAATGATAAAGTTGCTTCCAATGAATGTTGTAAAATGAAGTGTCTATATATGCATAAATTTTAGGGATAATTACAGATTACCCACCTATGGTTTAGCCCGAATTTAACTTATCCACTCGTGATTTCATTTTTGACACTTTAACCACCTGTGGTTCATTCCGTTTATGCTCCGTAACGCTCCTCTAATTTTTCTGTAATTCTAACAAGTTTCATCAAAAAAATCAAACAATAAATCAGATCAAACACTCATCTCCCACACACTCTCTCACGCTTGCTCACCCACCTGAGATCTTAGATGCTATAATGGCACCCACTTGATTTATTAGTCCGAGAATCATCATTAAAGCTGCGTTTGTTTTGCATGTAAACTAAAATCTGAAAATGTTTTACACTCAAGTGTGTGTTTGGCACCACTTGAAAATACAATCAAACTAAAAATAGAAATTAGTTTGACTGTAAAATAAGCTTCCCATGACGTAAATGAATCTCCGTTTCCATTTTACCTTCAATAGATTTCCGGATAGGTCACTCGCACACCCCGAAACTCATCCTCAAGCTCACCTCAACTCCACCCCCACACACCGACGACAGAGAGACACAGCTCCACCCTACACTCCGTTGAAGGTCCGACGTCCACCCACACTCCGACGCATCTCCACCCCACACTTTGACGCCAGTCCGATGAGTTTTCTCCCTTTTCTTCTCTTCTCTCATCTTCACCCACTTTGAGCTCTACGTGTACCCTATCCACCAAGGCAAAAATATTCCTCACACCGACGAAGCCATACCCACCTCTAACATCTCCGATTCGTCACTGGCAAAGCCAATTTATGGGTTTGGGTTTTGATTTGTGGAGGAGGAGCATGACTGATTTGGGTCTGGGTTTTGTGGAGTGTGACGTGTAGGTTGCAATTTGGGTTTTAGTGGTGTTTGATTTGAGATTTTGGGTTGTCACGGTGGACATCAGCGTGGGGTCGTGGTGCTGTGGGTGGACCTGGGTTCATAAGGTCGTGGGTAGCAGCTCGCCATGGGTCTTGGGATTGAGATCTGTGGAGTGGTTGATTTGAGTTTAATTTTTTTGGGTTTGAGAAGTCCTAAAATATATGTCTGGATTTGAAATTGGGGTTTCAAATATATGCCTGGGTTTGAATTAATTTGTTCTTAAGTTCCATTAAAGTTCTCCAAGTTTTTGGTTTCTTTCTCTTTCTTCTAACAGAGAAGTTGAAACTGTAATTTTTCTCTCTCTTCGTGTTAATTTTCAATGTGTTGTTAGCAATTTGTGACTCTTTTTTGTGGGCTTAATTTTGAAGCCAATCTGGTATAAAACGTGGGATCAAATGTTGTGCTATATTTTGGGATTGTATTTTGATAGATCTGTGGCTTGTACTTTGATGGTATTGCTTGATTTAATTTGTATTAGTTTTTGGGTGTATATTCTTCATGTTTGTGAATTGTGAGAAACTAATACCATATTTTAATCTTGTTTTTCTTTTGTTTTTTTTTTTTTGTTTTTTGTTTTTGTTTTTCCTGTTTTGGGAGGAAAGAGACATGAAACTGGTGTAAAAAGACATATTTACCCTTCTTTTTTAACAGAGGTGGGTAACAGAGACTAAACGAAAGTAACGTCAAGTGAGTAAAGTGTCAAAAATGAAACCACAGGTGGGTAAGTTAAATTCGGCTAAACCACAGGTGGGTAATCTGTAATTATTTCTAAATTTTACTTTGGAATTGTGTTTCTAAATGACAATTTCAAAGCAAATGTGATATATTGAACACAATTTTCTAGGTCAATACTATGCACGGTCATCTCTTAACATGTTGTCTTTTTTTTTGGTGGTAAAGTGTTCATTTGAAAACATGATTTCACCATTAGAGAAATCTTTTTTTTTTTTTAATTTCACACAAAGGTGTTGATACCCAATTTCGCGACACATGTTTTGCAAGTTTGACTTCCTTGTAGGCTCAATTCATATATTATATTTTATTTTATTCTTTTCAACATGGCCCAAGCCCATGCGACTTATTGGGGAAATTGAGAAAGTGAGATTTAGAGGATATGGGTCGATTCATTTCAAACCTTTTGCATGAGACCACCACATGCTTGCTATCAAGTGGGCAAGGGACACTAGTAGCATCTCAGACTCATGGAGGAGGTCTTGTATTCGAAATTTCCACCCCAAAAGAGCTTTTATGCTATAGCTGACTGTGGCCCAAAGTTTCTGCCCTAACCTAATTTTGCTATCATATTTTCTTTTCCACCAAAAAAAAAAACAGCTAACCCTAAACTAATTAGCTAGTCTATTGTAGCCAAATGCAGTTGTCAAAAGCCTACAATGACAAGGAAAGAATAGCTAATGGAGTTAGCCACTTTATTTCCAAAATCATGCTAAAAGCATGCCAAACTCGTCCCTAAACAAAAACAATCCAAGTCAAAACACCAAAATAGTATCATTGGGGATAAAAGCCTCTTCCACTACTCAAAAACCAGTCCCTAGCAACACCCCAAATTCTATATAAAACTCTCTCTTCAGTTCAAAACAAAACCAACCACATTTTCCCCATAGAGCTGAAACTTAAGAGCAAAAGCCCACTGAGCTAGGAAACATTCTCACAATTCTGAACCTTAAGGGTAGAAATATGGGTACAAGGGAACTTTCCCTCTATTCCTCACAACCTCTCACATTTTCCTCTTCTTGCTGACTGTGGGTCGAACTTTTAGACCTGTTATGTTTTTATGGTTTTTTTGCACTTTTGTTAAGCCCATTTAGCCAGCTAACATTCTCGCAATTCTGAAGCATAAGGGTTGAAATATAGGTACAAGGGAACCTCCCCTCTCTTCCTCACAACCTCTCTCAAATTCCTTTACCTGCTGACTGTGGGTCCAACTTTCATACCTGTTGTATTTTTATATTTTTTTCTGCACTTTTGTTATTAGTATTTTGATTCTCTCTTGTCAAAGCACCATTAACCTTTTGTTCATTATACTTTTGGAATTTTGGGCTTGATTCTCCATAATAAACACTTGTAAAGAATGCAATTTTAAATCCATGAAATCTATTATATAAACCTCTATAAATATTATTTAAGACTTATCAAATTTTGTATTCTCTCCTACAACAAGGGTTCCATTTGTATTTGTGTTATGTTCATATGTGTGTTATTAGATTAAATTAATTTTATTGAGAAGTAAAATTTATATGTTACTATTTCTCATTTTTAATTTTGTTGTTAATGATATTATATGTGTGTGAAAGAAATTGTCTAATATTATGAGCATGTAACTTTTTTTATTATATTAAATTTCATTGTAATTCATTTTTATTTTTGGTTTGTACAAATATTAATATCCATACTTATATTTATCACCCACAACACATTTGAATAGTATTCATGAATATATATATATATATATATATATATATATATTTTTTTTTTTACAGAGTTTCAACTTATAACGTTCGCTCTTGATAATAACTACGAAAATATATTTTTTTAACATAGTATGTTATAAATATCAACAACATATTCCTTCACAAGATTGCTATTAGCAAGTAATATTAAATCTACATCATGAAAAGGAATTCACATCTTAATATGATCATGCAACAATTTGCTTGAACTAATATTTTTTTCTAACAACTGTCTATATCCTTTTTATCCCTTACGACTCCTTTAATATTGAATTTTCATGACTCTCCACTCATTTTTAAGGAGATCTTGTTTAGAAAAAAGAGGTCATTAGTGTATCAAAATGTAATTCTTTAAAGGTTTGAAAAACAAAATACTCTGTAGTCTATACTCTTCAAGTGCATAATACACTTTAGATGTACTACAAATATTTAGGCAAATGAAAAACCTCTGGTTAAGTCCTTAGGTTTTTAATTATTAAATTCAAGAACTTTTTTCATATAAATATATTGTGTGATTGTTTGAATCGAAAAAACAATACTTTATATACAATTTATATGATCTAGACTCAAGTGATTATTAATTGATTATTTTTTCAATAAAATTATTCTAAAAGTTTATAGCCAAAACCGTGTAACACACGAGAGTAATGCTCGTATATAATATAAAACCAAAACGTTTAATTTTTTGTTGATCATTCCTTATTGCCATGTATACATTTAAAAACACCAAATAGTTGTGACTTTTTATTTTTCAATAGACACATTTTCGATCAATAGATACATTTTTATTCAATAAATACATTTTCAATCAATAGGCATATTTTCATTCAATAATACATTTTTCATTCAATAGACATATTTACATTCAATACACATATTTTTGGCCAATAGACACCTCTTCATTTAATAGGCACATTTTCGGCCAATAGGCACATTTTCGGTCAATAGAAACCGTTTAGTATATCTAATATGAAGGGTTATGACTTTTCAATAAACATCTTTTGATAGGTACCTTTTTCATTCAATAGACACATTTTCGGTCAATATGCATCATTTGGTATATACAATATGAAGGGTTATGACTTTTGAACAGACACCTTTTGATACACAACTTTTCATTCAACATATGTGATTTTAAATTCAATTATCATATGCATCGCACGGGTTAACGACTAGTGTCTATATATATATATAATCGAAACCTTTGACTTTTTGTTGAACTCTCTACAATTTATCACATTAGCATTTTTTTTAATATATTTTTAATTTGATTTAATTCTTCCAATTTTATAGCACAAAATTGTAGAAAATTTCTTTTTTTTTAAAAAAAAATTTAGTTGTTTGGTGCCATACAATCACTATATTTAAAGAAAACCGAAATGATAGACATCTCTCGTGAGAAGTGGGAAGTGAAAGCACGTGTATGTATACAAATTCCCCTTTCAACTTCTCTAATGAAGTAAGCCTTGAAGTACCTGTATCTGTATTATGAATATTATGTTATGCTGAGTTGTCTTTACTCTTTTTGTTGTGAAATAATATAACTTACTTGTACCAACATATTCATCCTTTAAGAAAAATTATATTACCAAATTTGATGAAGAATCCATAACCCTAACCAAATTTGATTAAGAATCCATAACCCTATATTATATTATAAATAGTTTTTCATTCCTTATTACAATCTCTTGCATTGATTTTGGTTCTTGGAGCGCCTTCAAAACAAAAAAACATGTAAAGTTTTCCTTAATTAGAAAAAGTTTGATGAAACATAAAAGGTAAAAGAACTAAAGAACACACAATCTGAAAAATAAATAAATAGTGACTATATTCGGTATAGGCTTTTGGAGATTGTTGTTTTTATTTTTTGAATTCATCACGTTCATGTGTATGTATGTATTGGGTTTAATTGAATTGAAATTATCTTTAAAATTTTGGTTTTGATTGAATAATGAAAATGGCAGAAAAAGTATGTTCCAATATTTTGAGTCTTTTGTATATGTGTTATTGTAGTTTAAACTTGGTATTTGAATTGTTAAATTGTTAATTCAAATATTCATTGTTCATCTATTAATTATGAATAATAATATTACTATTTACAACTATCATCATATGGTATCAATGATGTGATCATTATGAATACTTTCCTTTAGAGTTTAAATAGAGTCTATTTTACGATTAAAAAAATTTACAATCAAAAGACTTTTGAAATTAAAAAAAAAAAATTATTGGATACATTGGATCTTAAATGACTTCTATTAAACTTCATCTTTTATGACATCATTGAAAAGAAAACTCATATAGATAGGTATTAGGATATCATTTGAAATTATTATAATGGACTAACGTATTACACATGGTACGGATCTAACTGTAACATCATATGTTATAAAATAAAAATTGGGACTATGATTATCTTCTCTTTGCAAAAAATGGTTAAATTCTCATTAATTGTGATAGTTTACTTTTAGGTAAAATAGAAACTCTATTAACAAATGTAGGGATAAAAGGCCCAAAAGTATATGTTGGGCCGTAGGTTTTGTCCGAGGATGCTTAAGGTGATCTGAGGAGGAAAACCTCATCGGCTAAGCAAAGTAGAGATTAGAAGGTTTGGTTTGCCAGGGAGGGCAACACCCCAGAAGGTTCTGCTAATAAGAACAAACATCAGGGAAGCCTGGGACAGGAAAGCTAAAGAAATATTTAGAGAAAAGCTACTATCGCCGCATTGAATACTCTGTAGTTAACCCTCTAGCCGCATTAATGTGGAAGTGATACATGAATAGTGGCAAGTAGTCTTACAGCTACTCTTAAAGACTTTAGGAAGGTGCTGATGGGACAAGGATTAAAGCCAATAGCTTGACCTACACGAGGATGGTGGAGATGAAGAAAAAGGGGTATATATTGGAGGTGGAATCCCCTTATAGATGTTGTATTTGAAAATATAGAGAAAACCACTGTAGCACCAGTTACTGGACTTGTAACCAAATTCAAAAGAAACATATATAAGATCTAGTCTCCTCTGACTGTGCCAAAGATGATTTACTTGAGCAAAACCATTTTATTCTTATTCCCTTTTCATCTAGGCTCGTTACAATTATTATCTGGTTCATTAGAGCCTGGTTTTCCAGCCCACTCTCTATAAATTTATTGTATTGAGCTATTTGGGTCTAGATCCTTTGCCCTTCGGCTTAGGCACCAAATCGGGTTCTTTAAGAAATTTAAAATTCGATTTCAAAAAATTTCCAGAACATTAGATTTTATTTTAATAATTTTATATTGTAAAAGAATAAAATTTATACATTACATACAATTATTACTTCAGTTACTTTCTAAATGATGGAGGATATGAAAATACAATTCGTAGATCTACTATCAAGATAGCATAGATTAGATTGGTGGTGGATAGTAAATTTAATTGTAGTTGAGTATTATGTGAAGTTATCACCATAGAATAACAATTAGTTGGTTATAAATTACATTGCCTCTTTATATTATCCACTATCCATAATTTTAAAATGTTAAGATGGCCAACGATGAATAACTATTTTATTTGTAAAATATTTGATCAAACAGTAAATAAAATATGATTAACATGAAAGTCAACATGTATGTTAAATATAATAATAATAAATAATCCAATGATGTAATTTTGAATATATTAAATCAACAAAAAAATCAATATAAGATAACATTAATAAAAATATATACATGTACTTGATCATCTCCATGCATATAAAGAGAACTATATAAATTAGAGGTGTGTATGGGTCATGTTGGGTTGGGTTGAGGGGATTTTTCGACCCAACCCACCATGGTGGGTTAAAAAAAATCCAAACCACTCATATGTATTGGGTTGGGTTGAACCCATGGGTTAAATAGAATTTTTTTTAAAATTATTTTTATTACTATTATTATTAACTTGAGCAAGAAATATATATATATATATATAAATATATATATATATATCCCATTTGCTACATGAGTTGATAAATAAAATATTCATAAATTAGTATTCTAACTCATTTTTAAACAAAATATATCCAACTGAGCTGATAAACAATTTATACATGAACTAGTATCCTAACTCAGTTATAGACAAATAGAAGTAGAATGGGAGAGTTGGAGTGGGAGGCGGCACAGAGAGAAATAAGATTTTTAGGTAATTGGGTTTTAGATAGGAAGAGCCAAATATGAGAAAACATTATTAATTATATAATATATTTATATATATATAAATTTTAAATTTTAAATATATAAGTGAGTCGTGTCGGGTTAGACAAGTTTGTGATTGTTATAATTCACACCCAACCCAACTCGTTATTAAAAAAAAATTCATAACCCAACCCAACCCAACCCACCAACCACTAAAAATCAACCTAATACGATGGGTTGGGTTGGATCATATTGGTTTTAGTGGGTTGATAGATTGGCTGCATACTCCTATTATAAATAAATTGAGCCAAAATGATTAGTGTATAGAAAAAAAGATTGCATCTACCTTAACACATGATAATGAGTTTAAACTTCAGCGTGAATGCAAAGATTTGGGGTTTGTTTGGATACCGTTTATTTTGTCGAAAACTAAAAACACTATAGCAAAATAATTTTTGAATGTGTGAATAGTATCATGTGACTCACTTTTAATGAAAAAGTTACTGAAAAAAAAAAGATTTGTGGGTCTCATAAGCAGTGCATGGGAGCCACTTATAGACAAAATCCATGTGAAAACACTGTTCTAGATAAAAAAATATAAAAAAAAAAGGAAAACGCAAACGTGAAGCCAAAGGCATACTTGTTGGTGAGCGTTTGGATTCAGCGTTTTGGCGTCTGCGTTTCTCCTTCAGCGTTTTGCCTCTTTTTTTTTTTTCCCCAGCCGCACTTGTTGACTTTCCTGCGTTTCACTTTTTTTTTTTTTTTTTCCCTGCAGCAGCATGCTTTTCAGGGGACAATGGCTACTGTTTATGAACAGTAGCCGTATATTTTTGACTTCTCAACCATTTTCTGCCGTGAACAGTGCATTTGTGCACTGTTCATGGACCCACAAATTTTATTTTCAGTTATTTTTTTATTAAAAATAGGACCCACCATACTATTCACACATTTAAAAATTATTTTGCTACAGTGTTTTCAGTTTTTAATTTTCAATTTTTAGCAATAAGTTTTATCCAAACGGACCCTTGGTGATTCAGGAGACTAAAGTAAGCGATTTCCCAATGTATACGCCTCTTATCAATTATTTAGACCTTAGCCTATAACTAAGGTTTTTTTTTTTTTTTTTGAGAATAACTAAGGTTCTTGTTTTTGGATACATCAGATATAAATTATTAATAAAATAGTATCATTTTGTATAAAATAAAAATGCTCAATTACAAATTGTGCCATCTAACTTTGTTTAAAATTTAATTCAATCATGTAACTTCATTTTCATTTTTTCATTGTTTCTCAAAAAAAAAAAAGTTCTCTAATTTTCAATTTTGTTAAATTCAATCTTTTAGTTAGTCTCTGATACCGTTAATTTTAAATCCTATTAAATACAAAACTATGTCATCTTGGAATCTTTAATGACTAAATTAATAAAGACTAATGAGAAGACTAAATTAAATAAAATTAAAAGTTAAATGTTTAAATTAAATTTTATGCAAAAATAAATGATGCAATTTGTAATAAGGGCCCGTTTGGTAATTTTATTCTAATAACATTGTTTGTATTTTTTGAAAATACACATAGGTGAAAAAATATATAAAATACATGTAATGTTGTTTAAACACTGAAAATTATTGTTTAAAATATACTATCAAACATTTAGGGGCCATTTTATATGTGATTTTGAGCAACAATTTTCAGTTTTTAAATAATATTATATGTATTTTTTCACATTTATCAACTACACAGATTTCTAAAAAATACAAACAACGTCGTCAAACACCCCTTAATAAAAAAAAAATTAAAAAAAAAGTTCATTGACTCAGCTCACACATTTTGTTATTGTTGTAACAGACCGTGAATGAAAAGTTGAGAAATCTGTTTCGGATAAGTGTTGCACTTGCACGTGCGAAGGTAGAAGTGGACCCATAAGCACTAGGGCTCAGTCATTATCCAAAACCGAACTTGCTGCTGCTACTACTCCTACAACTTACAATTTATAGATAGAAAGTGTACTCTCTCTCTCTCTCTCTGTCTCTCACTGTGTGTGTGTGTGTGTTTCCGGTGGAATCGCATTCTCTCTCTGGTACTCTGTTTTCAACTTTTTCTTTCTTCCTCTCTGCTTCATATTATTCATCTATGATTTTATCTATGATTTCTGAGAGCTTGATCATCTTAATATTAGTGGACTTTTTTACACTACTACCAAATCTTTGGTGGTGTGTGCTCAAAATGGGTTCGATCACACTGTTGCTCTGAGTTTTGTGCTCATTTTTCTTCACAAATCAATTCAGTACAACAATTTGTAACTGGGTTTAGTACAAAAGTCGATGGACCGATGTTGTATATGTTCATTTTTCCCATTTAGGAAATCTATCGTCATTTTCGTGTCTGAATTAATTTCCATATATGTTTGTAAGAGCAAATTAATGAGTTTAATTTCGCGTGTTTTTACTTCTTATCATAGATCTAATCATAAATGTTTCGGATACTTTGATCTGGGCATGTTCTGTTCCGACATGTCTATTTAGTTGTAACATGTTTGATCATCCTAGGTTTGACTTGTAAAAGTTAAGTAGCACAGGTTTACGGATGTAATACTTTTTTTTTTTTTTTTAACGACTAGTAGATTTGAAATCTGTCTTTATTTATTTATTCATACTCACTGGGTGTTAATTCATGTAGGATTTGGTAGCATCCTTTCAAGTATTTCATTTATGCATCGATATTGAAAGCAATAATGATAGAATTATGTGGATAAATGATTAAATTTACAATCTGTAATTTAACATGGTATCATGGGTCCTGAGTTTAAGCTGTGACTCCTCCACTATACCTCCCATTTAAAATTCCACTTTTGAGTTCGATCCTTGATTAAGCCATAAACTTTGCATGTGATTGGTTTTCGGTGCATCTCTATATATTAAGAGGATTCAGAAATTTGTTATGGCTTTTTTGACTTTCAAAAATACCCATAATTTAATTAACTTATCATTATTCCTAAAACATAAGAAATGGGGTTAAAACAATAAATCGATAAATTTAAAAACAAAAAACCTACATAGTAAAAACTCATTGAACTTGGTATCAGAGGTACTGAGTTCAATCTGTGTCTCCTCCACTATACCTCTCATTTAAAATTCTATGTATGAGTTCGATCCCTGATTAAGCAAGAAACTTTGCATGTGATTGGTTTTTGGTTCATATGTATTAAGGGCTTATCACTTCTTCCCTTGTGAAGCATGACCAGCTACATGTGTAAGTGGTTACAACATTCATTATTTTTCTCTTTTTTAACAGGTAAAAATGCAAGGAGCTCTTCGATCATTTTTGTCACATGGAAACATTGTCAAAAATGCAGTGTTACAACACATCCGTCCAATGACTCCCTTAATGCAACCTGTTATGTTTTCTCGCTTTGAGTCAGTGACAGCTGCTCGCATGGAAGAGCAAGGTTTTGAAAGCACTACAATTTCAGATGTCTTGAAAGCAAAAGGTAAAAGTGCTGATGGCTCCTGGCTTTGGTGCACTACGGAGGACAGTGTTTACGAAGCTGTTAAGTCGGTATGCATATTTGATCCTTATGAAAAATCTTTTATTTATTATTTTTTAAAGTATGATTAGTATTGGAATGATTTTGATGTGCTTTTCCATTGATGTCTAGACTTAAATAAATCATTTCCTTTTCAGATGACCCATCACAATGTTGGGGCCTTGGTCGTTGTGAAACCCGGAGCGAAAGAAGCACTTGCTGGCATTATTACGGAGAGAGGTTTGTGATATTGAAAAGACCCTTTATCTCATTTACTTGATATTTGAAGAACTGTTTTGTTTGTCACGAATTATTATAAGAGGGGTTTTTCTTCCGAAGTTGCACTCTTATTTTGTATACTAGGATTATCATATCATCCACTGGTACATTAACTAGGTGAATTACACTAGGATCTAATTATATTAGGTAAAGAGCTTCGAATGTTCTGGCTTCTACAGTAATTTTATTTCCTTATTTGTTTACACCTTTTTGACCCAGATTCTAGAATAATGGAAATCCACTAGATCTCATTGATTTGGTTATCCAATGCTGCATCTAAGTCATTCCACTACCTGAAAGTTGTCTCATGCTTCTCTCTGTTGGATAGTATTGCTCAAAAGATAACAATAAACACCCCCCGCCCCCTCTCTTGTTTTTCATAAAGGATGGTATTTCTTAATTATTTTACTCTATAGAATTTATTAACAACAACTGGTACCCAAAAAGAATATAAAAGAAGAGGAACTTGAAGAATATTTGTGAACTTTCAATGTGGAGGATATACTTTTGCAAAATGGTCAATATAGCTAGCAGCTATTTACGCTAAGCAGTAATACTTGGGAATTTGAAATTTTTTTCGAGGGAATGAGCTCATTGTATGGCTTTGGAACACTTCATTATGAGACGAAAGATTTTTGATGGCTGCAACAATTGAAGATATTTCATTTGGCTTAGTAGAGATGATTTGTATATTTCATTTGAGTTTAAAGTTCACTCCAAAGAACAATGGCTGGTATCAACAGTGATATGTGTGATTTCACTGGAATCTCACTAAAAGGTTGAAACTCAACCATGTTCACTGCCAAAAAAGGGGAAAAAACTGCCTGTGCAGAGCTTCTTCCTGGATTTTCAAGTTCATATTCCATCTCTTCTATTTATATATTTATTCATTGCTTGAACATATACAATACCCTTAATTTTAATATAATGGAATTAGTGGCTGCACATAATGTATGAACAATGGTTGGTAGGGGTATCTGTACTTGTTTTAGTTAATCGAGTTTTCTATTTGATCATATAATTCCAGATTATCTGAGGAAGATCATAGTACAGGGAAGATCATCCAAGTCAACCAAGGTTGGGGATATCATGACTGAGGAGGTATATGTTTTCTCCCTCTCAGCAGGATATCATTCTTGCTTTATGTCAATTGTCTATCAAAGGTTGTTTACATTTCCTGTGTTATATCTAACAATGGCATGTGCTATAACGCGGTGGCTGCAGAACAAGCTTATCACAGTCACACTTGACACCAAAGTTTTGCGGGCAATGCAACTGATGACAGGTATTATATGCTGCTTCTCATCATTATTGATAATAATTCTCTCTTTCTTTCCCTCTCTCTTAATTCGCTATAATTTAAGCTTGGAACTCATGGTTGGGTGGCAGAGAACCGTATCAGGCATATTCCAGTCGTAGATGGAAAGGGGATGATAGGCATGGTGTCCATTGGAGATGTGGTCCGTGCTGTGGTTAGTGAGCACCGGGAGGAGCTAGAGCGCTTGAATGCTTTTATACAAGGAGGTTACTAGATGATGATGACAATGGTGATTAGATGCTCTCGAAAGCTTCATCAAAAGATTACCTGCTCTTTGAGCACTAATAAGCTTGAGTGCTTGTTAATATGGTGTGCTGTTTGCAATTTCTGTTTTATGGTTATTTCAGTTTCGGACTTGGATGTAAAAATGATGAAAAAACCAGCATAATGTCTACAACCTAATAATAAGCACTGCAATGTTGCATGAAATATCTTTGCCATACCTATGGCTTGTTTATTAGTAGTTAGGACTTAGGATCCCCTCGTCTTTTCACGGGGAGATTGGAAGAGTTGAGCTTGAAAGTTTTGGTTGATGAGGCAGGGGCCCTAGATCATCTTATATTTCTCATCCACCCACAAACTAATTTATATATAATCTCAGTTTTCTCAGACATTTCATTTCTGAATGACACCTAAGTTTTGAGACCTCAAAATTTTATGTCATTATTTTAATATATATTATTTTAATTGAATTTATATTTTATATTATATTTAAACAATATATATGGGAATAGTGTTCTATCGTATTTTCTTTAAACTAGCTTGTAATTTCATACATATGCATGAGATATATTTAAAAATAAGTATAACTAAATACGTGTTAAAACACCAAGTTTATATATAGAGGGCGTTTGGATTCAACTTATCCCAGCGTTTTTAGCTTCTTCATCATTTTTTTTTTTTTTTTTTTTTTTTTTTTTTTTTTTTTTTCAGCCGTAGTTGTTGACTAATTCCTCATGAACAGTGCATCTGTGCACTGTTCATGGACCCACAAATTTCACTTTTCAGCAACTTTTTCATTAAAAATAGGTTCCACGATACTATTCACACATTTAAAAATTATTTTGCTACAGTGTTTTCAGTTTTCAGTTTTCAGCAATAAGTTCTATCCAAACGGACCCATAATATCTATAATGCTTGTATTTATAAAAATATAAGTTAGCTACTAATAAAATAAATACAAGTTTATTTGAACTAAATGAAAAAAAAATCATTTAAATTGTTATTCATGAAATTCTCAATTTTGATTTGTCCAAATAACTATTTATATAATAATAATAATAATAATAATAATGATAATAATAATAATAATACAAGAAAAATGAATCAATGGTGCTATTTTTTTAAAGTTTACTAATTTTGATTTTATAATTTTCTCATTTAGTAACTCATTTAAATTAAAAAAAATTTAAGAAAATTAAATTGGACTTCTCGAATTTTGTAGTGTAATAAATAATTGTACAAAAATTAAGAAAATTGGATGAAATGCATGATGTAAAATTAAACTTTTCTAAGCTTTGTCTTTAAATAATAATAATAATACTCTAGGGATAAAGGGCCCATAAATGTGTATTGGGCCATTGGCCTTGCCCAAGGATGTCTATTAGTCCGAGGAATAGGAGATAACAAGGAAGATGTACCAATTAGAGCGTCACAGACAATATTTTAATGAAAAGACTTGGGAAGGTAGTCCGAGGAGGAGTACCTCGTCGGCTAACTAAAGCAGAGGTTAGATGGATTGATCTACCCTAAAGGCAACATTTCGAAGGGTTCTAATGATAAGGATAAACATCAGGGAATTAAAGGACAAAAAGAAGCTAAGAAATATCTAAGGGAAAGTTGCTACCACCTCATTGAATGTTCTGCAGCTAACCCTCTAGCCGTATTAATGTGGAGGTAATGTCTGGACAGTGATAAGCAACCTTATAGCTACTCCCAAAGATTTCAGTAGAGTGCTAATGAGATAAGAATTAAAGCCAACAGCTTGACCTACACGTGGATGGTGGAGATGATGAAAAAAATGGATATATAAAAGAGAGGAAGTCCCCTTACAAAGGGGATCGGAAAAAAAAATAATAATAATACTATAGCATCAAGAACAGATTTTGTAATCAAAATCAAAAGAAGCATATATATAAGAGTTAGTCTCATCGGACTGTACTGAAAACGATTTACTTCGTGCAAAACAATCATATTCTTGTTTTCTTTTCATCTGGGCTCTCTATAGTTATCTTTTAATTCATTATTTTCAGCTTACTCTCTACAAATTCATTGTATTGGGCTTTTTGGGCCTAAATCCTTTTCCTTTTAGGCTTGAGAATCAAATCAAGTCCTTATAATTGGCGCCGTCTGTGGGAAAAAACTTGAGCTTTTATGAAAACAACATTGAATCATGGTGGGCTCAGGACCAAACCGGGAGGAGTCCGTTGGATTCTAGCATCAGAATCAGTCTCCCAACCTTGAGCTTGAGCAAAGGAGGGACCGAGAAGTTAGTGTCCATACCACACATACCAGTAGGAGCCAGTCTAGGAGTGGGAGCCACATCTCTCATGAGGCAACTACCAGAAGCATGTAGTTGGAAATTGATCGTTTAAGGAGAAGGTTGCGCTAGGAGCAACGTAGAGGAACTCCATCAAGTTCTAACCATTCTTTTGATGATAATAATGATCATAGCTACCGGCACAGGTCAAGGACTCCTCCTAGCAAGTTTTTTTCCTATGACGAGGAGCATCGTGATGGGCGGGGGAGGAGAAGTCCGTCATGTGAAGGCTTGGGCAACGATGCCATGAGTAAGGCTCTAAATCAGATCTCCAAGTCACATTTTACTCGAAGAATTGAGGGAAGGAGGCTTCCCCGGCGATTTACTTAGCCAATGTTTACCATATACAATGGTAGAACGGACCCTGTGGAGCACATAAGTCATTTCAACCGGAGAATGGTTGTTCACTCTAAGAACTAGACTTTAATGTGCAAGGTCTTTCCATCCAGTTTAGGATTTATGGCAATGAGGTGGTTTAATGGTCTAAAGGAGGGATCTATTCACTCTTTTAAGGAGCTTACGAGGACTTTTGGTTCTCGGTTCGTAACTTGTAGTAGGGTTCCTCGGCCTTTGGACTCCATGCTGTCTATGGCTATGCAAGAGGGAGAAACCTTATAGACGTACTCTAACTGATACTGAGAGATGTTTAATGAAATTGATGGGGATTTTGATGATGTAGCTGTTAGAACGTTTAAGGTCAGCTTGCCTGTTGAGCACGGTTTGAGGAAATTGTTGACAAGGAAACCAGTTAGTAATATGCGTCAGCTTATAGATCACATTGATAAGTATAAGCGAGTCGAGGAGGACCAATAACTAGGTTAAGGCAAGGCTAAAGTGGTTCTTTAGGATAGGAGGGACTTCAGGTCAGATAGGTACAACAACAATCGTCCTTGGCGAGATTTTTCTTGTCAATCTGGGGCTGCTGTTGCTCAAGTGGTTAACACGGTGTTTCGAGAATCAGTGCACCAAATCTTGGAAAAACTTAAGAATGAGCCATATTTTTAATGGCCAAACAAGATGGGAGGAGACCCCACGAGGTACAACTAAAGCCTTCATTGCCAGTACCACCAAGAGCGAGGACATACGACGGAGGACTGTAGAACTTTATGGAATCACCTAGAGCAACTAGTCCAAAGTGGAAAGTCAAAGCAATTTTTATATCACCCCAATGGACAAGGAGGCCAGACAGGGTTAGGATCTCAGAATCATGCTTCTTCAAAACCACCTCTGGGTACAATTAGTGTTATTCTAGTCACCATAGGAAGGAGTGGTTCTCACCCCTCTAGGATGCTTTCCATAGCTCAACCACCTATAGAGGACTCCTCCCCTGAGCCGAAGAGGAGTAGGATGGAGGTCCGACCAGCGCTGAGTTTCTCTGATGAGGACAAGGTTAGTACCTTGCAGTCGCATGATGATGCACTGGTGGTTACCCTCAAGATAGAGGGGTATGATGTGAAACGAGTGTTGATTGACCAAGGCAGTGGGGCAGAGATTATGTACCATGATTTGTATAAAGGGCTAAAACTGAAACTGAAGGATTTGGCCAGTTATGATTCACCCTTGGTAGGTTTTGATGGAAAGGTGGTTATACCAAAGGGTCAGATCAGACTACCAGTCCAAGCAAGGTCAGAGGTAGTAGAGGTGAACTTCATTGTAGTAGATGCTTACTCTCCCTACAATGCCATCATGGCAAGACTCTGGCTACATGCCTTGGGAGCCGTCTCTTCCACTTTACACTTGAAGGTGAAATATCCATCCGGTGACCGGGTTGAAGAATTGATTGGGAGCTAGTTTATGTCTAGGCAGTGTTTAGTCTCTACTATTAGGCATCAGGTTAAATGTGAACCCTCGGCTTCTGCCAAGCGAGGCTTATAGCAATTAAGGAAACCAGTGTTATTTACAGATATGGTAGAAGAGGCAAAGTGTGAGGAATTAGAAAAGGTTGTTATAGATGATGATGGAGAGAAGTTCTTCCAGGTCGGGGCACAGCTGCCTCCTCGGGAGAAGGAAGAACTGGTGGTTTTTCTTAGAGAGAATATTGATGTGTTTGCATGGATTGCTTACGAGGCTCCTAGGGTGAATCCAAACTTCATTTGCCACCATTTAAATGTCAACCCAGCGGCCATCCCTAAAAAGCAACCACCTCGGCGCTCGTTTAAGGAGCATTTTGACGCTGTTAAGGATGAGGTGATCAAGCTTAAGCAAGCTGGGGCTATTAAGGAGGTTTTTTACCTTGATTGGTTAGCCAACACTGTGGTGGTGAAGAAGAAGAACGAAAAATAGTGAGTATGTGTAGATTTCACAGATTTGAACAAGGCTTGCCCCAAGGACCCCTTCCCCATGCCTTATATAGATCAATTAATAGATGCCACCGTAGGCCATCATCGAATGAGCTTTTTAGATGCTTTCAAAGATATCATCAAATACCCTTGGCATTGGATGACCAAGAGAAAATAGCTTTTGTTACTCCTATTGGAAATTACCATTATAAGGTGATGCCCTTTGGTTTGAAGAACGTAGGATCCACATATCAGAAAATGATGATCACGACGTTCAAGCCACAACTAGGAAAAAATATTAAGATCTATATAGATGATATGGTGGTAAAGTGCAAGTTAGAATCCGAGCACATTGGCGACCTCGGAAACATCTTTGGAATATTGAGGAAACATATGCTACACCTTAATGCTTCAAAATGCTCTTTCGGTGTTGGTTCAGGAAAGTTTTTGGGATACATGATCACTCATCGTGGAATTGAGGTCAATCATGATCAGATTAGAGCGATCAACAGTTTGCAACAACCTCGGAACCCCAAGGAGGTCCAAAAATTAACGTGGATGACTGCTACATTGAACCGATTTATCTCTTAGTTAGCAGATAGGTGCAGACCTTTCTTCCAATTGTTGAATAAATAGAAGGGATTTAAGTGGACCAAGGAGTGCACCCTGACCTTTTAATAGTTGAAGGAATACCTCTCTCGGTCACCCATCATGTCCAAGTCCGAGGAGGACTGTTTGCTTACATAGCTGTAGCTCTCCATGCAGTTAGCTTGGTACTAGTACGGGTTGATGATGGGGTTCAGAGGCCAGTCTATTATGTGAGCAAATCCCTACATGAAGCAAAGGTCCAGTATCTACCACTGGAAAATGCCATATTAGCAGTAGTGCATGTAACACGTAAACTCCCCATTACTTCCAAGCTCACATGGTGGTAGTAAAGACTCAACTTCCTTATCAATCCCTACTTCGGAGAGCTGATTACACAGGGAGAATTACTAAGTGGGGTACAATTCTAAGGGCCTTTGAAATCAAATATATGCCTTGCACCTCTGTTAAGAGCCAAGTTCTCGCCGACCTGGAGGCCGAATTTGTTGAACATTTTGTAGAAGAAGAAGAAGAAGAAGAAGAAGAAGAAGAAAAGCAGAACATGGATGGAAAATCAGTTGAAGTGGTCTCTTTACAAGGGCCTCTATCTTGGAGGGTATATGTTGATGGCGTTGCTAATCAAAGAGGATCCAGGGTGGGACTGGTTATGATATCTCCTGAAGGGATCGTCATTAAGAAATCCTTGAGGATATGTTTCTTGGCCACGAATAACGAGGCTAAGTATAAGGCCTTATTAATGGGAACGACTATGGTTCAGAAGATGGAAGGAAATGTGTTAGAAGTATTTTCGGACTCTAGGCTAGTTGTTGGGCAGGTAGAAGATGAATTAGAAGCCAGGGATCCGAGGATGCAAGAGTACTTGAGTCAGGTCAGACATTTACGATCAGGGTTCAAGTCTTTTTTCTTATGGCAAATCCCAAGCAGAAATACTCATGCAAATTCTCTTGCCACGTTTGCAACCTCCTCGGCTCAAGGTTTACCTCGGATCATCCTGATTGAAGATTTGTGCAAACCTGCCGAGATAAAGAAGGACGTAGTTCAGGTTCATCAAATTAGGGTGGGATCTAGTTGGATGGATCCTATTGTCATGTTCCTCAAGGATGACATCTTGCCCGAGGAGAAAGGAGAGGCTGATAATGTGCGAAGAAAACTACTCGTTTTTAGTTGTTCGAGGACCAAAAATTGTATAAGCGCTCTTTCTCTGCACTATACTTGCTGTGTATACATCCCGAGGTAGTAAAACCCCTCCTAAAAGAATTGCACAAAGGGATTTGTGGGAGTCATACAGGTGGCAGATCTCTCTCTCACAAGGCCCTCACTCAAGGGTACTGGTGGCTCGGTATGCAAAAGGAAGCGCTAGAGTATGTGAAGAAGTGTGACCAGTGCCAGAGATTTGCCCCAAATATTCATCAGCTTGGAGGTGTCCTTAATCTTCTTTCTAGTCTTTGGCCTTTCGCTCAATGGGGCTTAGATATTATAGAACCTTTTCCTAAAGTGGCTTTTGGTTGGCATTGATTATTTTACCACATGGGTTGAAGCTGAGCCCTTGGCAAACATCAGAGACATGGATGATAAGAGATTCGAGTGGAAAAATATTATCACTTTGTTTGGGATTCCCCACACCCTTATCTCGGATAATAGGCTTCAGTTTCATAGCAAGACTTTCAGGAGGAATTGTTGTGAAATGGGCATCAAGAATAGATATTTAACTCCAGCTTACTCCTAGGGAAATGGGCAGGTTGAGGCTGTGAACAAAGTCATAGTCAATGGGCTCAAAAAGATGTTGGATGATACCGAGGGAAAATGGGTGGAAGAATTACCCCACGTTCTCTGGACATATAGAACTACCCCTCATAGGTCCACGGGAGAGACTCCTTTTTCTCTGACTTATGGGGTCGAGACTGTGATCTCTCTAGAGACTGGATTCCTAACATTAAGAACGAGTTTATTTACTCCGGATAGTAATGAGGGGTTACTAGAGAAGAGCTTGGATTTGATTGAGGAGCGAAGAGAAAATGCCATGGTTCAGTTGGCATATTATCAGAAAAAGCTTAAGCAAGGGTACGACTCAAATGTGAAGTTAAGACCATTAGCCCTTGGAGATTTGGTATTGCGGAAGGTTTTGGGTACTACAAAGAACCCAGCATGGGGAAAGTTAGGACCAAATTGGGAAGAGACATAATGACATTATTTGTTGTACTTATTTCTCTAAGTGTTAAATAGAACTTTGGTCATGCCTGACTCCTCGGACCACATACCTTGGGTAGATGAATACTTCTTATCATTTCTCTTAGTGTTAAACAGAACCTTGGTCATGTCTGGCTCCTCGGACCATATACCTTGGGTAAATTAATACTTCTTATCATTTCTCTAAGTGTTAAACAGAGCCTTGGTCATGCCTGGCTCCTCGGACTACATACCTTGGATAAATTAATACTTCTTATCATTTCTCTGAGTGTTAAATAGAATCTTGGTCATGCCTGACTCCTCGGATTACATACCTTGGGTAAATTAATACTTCTTATCATTTCTCTAAGTATTAAACAGTACCTTGGTCATGCCTGGCTTTTCGGACCACATACCTTGGGTAAATTAATACTCATTATTTCTCTAGTGTTAAACAGAATCTCGGCCATGTCAAGTTTCTTGAACCACATGTATTGAGGGAATTAGTAATTAGCCTAGATATGATGGATAACCCATGCGTTTGCAAGTAATTAGTCTAATTATGCCACACATGAGCATTACTTAAGGCATTTGTGAGCGTATCCATGATCAGATCATGAATTGGGAATCCTCTGCAATTCCTTAAATTTGTTGCCAAGGGGTAGGATATGTGGAACTATGGATGGTGCTTTAAGTGGGCTATGTTTAAGGTATGTTTTTAAAGTTAATAGTTTATTTTGTCAAGATTATGAATTTGGATGGTCCTGCCAAATCTGTTGTTGGTTGTATAGGATATGGAAGCTATATTATCACTTACCCTGATGACAAAATCAAGTTATATTTTGTTTGTGTATTAACTAAGTGTAAAAAATATTTCTTTTAAGTTAAAAGTCGCCTCTTGTTGAAAAATGTAAGCTTGGAAAGCTTCACTTATCTCGTGATTAATTATTTAAAGTAGGGTGATGATGCTGTCACGTGCACCAATGATCATCAAAGTTAAATATGTGAGTGTGTGTTAAGTCAGATGCTATCACCCTTTACTCTTAAACCAATTAAGTGTAAAGTAGAACATAGGAAATGTCAAAATTTACACAAAACATCTATAATAAAACTTTTTAACTGTCATTAGATTAGACCTTGAGAAAGGCAAAATGATTACAAAAGATGAAGATTTCAAAAACAATAGTTAAAAAAAAAAACTATTGCTCTAGGAATTACTTAAGCTTAATTACAAAGTTTATCTTTTGCTAAGGTCTTAGAGGGCTAGTTAGGAGCTGTCGTTGAAGAAGCAGGGCCCTTACCCTTGAGGTCCTCCTTGGTAGGCATAGGTAGAGCAACAAGGACGAGTTCCATAGTCTGGGAGGCCTCTTTCTCCTTTGAAGAGTCCTTGGGGGCAACTAGAGGCTGAGTGACATCACAGGCCACTTCCTTGGTTGTGTCAGCTACTTTTTTAGTGACCTCAGGCTGCTCAACCTCCTTGGACGGACTGCCAGAAGAAGGGGGAACCTTGGCTGAGCTGTCCTTGCCAATATCTACTTCCTTAGAGGCAGCATCAGCTTTGGGGATAGAGGAGCTAGAAGCTCGGATGGCAGGAGGGTAGTACACACTCTCTACTCTCCTGAAGGCAGAAGAGGCCTCAACCCCAGCTTAGTTGAGGGTCTCATTCCACACCTAAAGGCAGTAGTATCTACATACCTTTGAGACCTCAACCCCGAAGGTCTTTTCAGTCTTTGCCACCCCTGTTTCATACCCATCCTGCTCAGCCTGGTCCTTGGCCTTCTCAGCCTCCTCAAATCTTTTCGTTAGGGCTTTTATTTGATCTTTGGCCATGACAAGCTCGTCCTCAGCCTAGCGAAGCTGCTTGCGCTGAGCCTCTGCCTGCTTCTTCGCCCTTCTAAAGCGACCTCGGCGCTCTTCTTTTCCATCTCGGCCTCGGTTAGCTTGGTATTGAGCTTTTGCAACCTCTTCTCTGCTACCTCTAAGGCCTTCACAGCGGCAATGCGCCTGGACTCCTCCTCCTTCATTGATCTGTGAGAGTTGATGACTATCTCATCAGCTCTATGGGTAGCTTGGACAACCTTTTTTTTTAAAGAAATAAAGAGGAAAAACAAAACAAAAGACCTAGGTTAGAGAAGTGAAGTAAGAAAAAAATATAGTAAATAAAAATAATAAGTATATATATAGATAACAATAAAAAAATGATAAAAAAAGGGGAACTAGTTAGTAGTCTTACCAGAGCAAGGTCCTTCTTCAAGCTAAAGAAGACCTCATACTTTCTTATCGACCTCAAGTTGGACATATCCCCCGGTAGCAACAAGGCCTGCTCCACAGCGTCAGCCACATAACCAGCCTTTCCTTGCTGGAAGTCCCTCATGGAGGCGTTCGTAGTCAGGGGAACTCCGTCCAAAAACCATGGCAGGAGACCACATCGGAGCAACTACTTGAGCCTCGGCTCTTTTCTCCACTGTCGTTTGGGTTGTCCTGGCCTGTTTGACTCCCTTTTGGGGTTCGGCCTCTTTAGAAGAGTGGTTTTTTGGGTTATCTTGGTCTGTTTGGCTCCCTTATGGAGTTCGGCCTCTTTAGAGGAGTGACTTTTTTCTCCCTCCACCACCTCTTTACCTTTGGGCTGATCCCTTTTCTTTTTGTGATCAACAAGGTTGGGACGTTGGGCTTGGGTGGATGGACAACTTTCTCCGGTCTTGGCCTCCTGCCTGGGCCTCCATCAAGTCCCGAAGACTCGATCTGGTCCTACATTGGATTGGCATTGCTTCTAGGACGGTAGGGTCTTTTTGTGAGTGGCTTACTTGTGCTGGGGGTAGAAGGCTAAGCTCACCGACTGGGCTTTCTGAAGAGGAAGGTAGGTTGAAAACTTCAAAATCGTCTGTAGAATCCGAGACGTCAACTATTTCTTCTTCTTCTTTGATGATAGGCTGGGAAGAGGTGGCTTCCCCGGCCGTATACTAAGATGGCAAGGTCATTTCGAATACACCTTCTGGAATGGGACCAGTGGTGAGAAAACCCGGAGCAGTAACACTCATCAGGGGTAAGCGCGGGTCTTTTGCTTTGAACACGTTCTTCGATGCTTGAAAATTGTGCGAGAGGGGTTTGTAGCCGAGGATAAGGTGGGTTGCCCTCAATTTACCGTTGTTGTGAACGAAGACCTTGGCTTTGAGTATCTTGTCTAGCTCTGACTGGTTGACAAGATTTAGGTTGGGAATAGTGGTGTGCTTATCTGTAAAGCCATTTAAAAAAAAACTATTAGAAAAATGACATGATTCAAAGAAAAGTTCAAATTGCACAGACAAATAAAAAGAAACAAGTGCAGAGAATATCAGAGAGAAAAGGCGGTGACATCAAAATAATTAACCTAGACCTAAGAACCCCACTTGGTATCTCATCTCTCGTTGAGCAATGGAGGCCATCATGCCACTCCTTTGGGATGATTAGGAAATCTTTGTTCGTGCCTTTGTTGGAATCAGGGAGGCATGTGATTAGCCTAACCTCAGGAACTCTAGTTTTTAAATAATGCCCCTGCCCTTTCAAGAGGTGGAGATTGTAAATCCATTTGATGTTGTGGTGTGTAAGGTTCAAACCCATCCTCTCATTGAGGGCATCCATACTACTTAGGATCCTAAACATGTTTGGAGCACACTAGATGGGGGAGAGACGGTGAGCTATTAGGTAATCCCTAGTGACTTTACCCATGGGGATTCTTGTTCCTCCCTCCATAAAGGCAATCATAGGGATTACCACTTCTCCCTCTTGCCTCATAACATGCCACTCTCCTTGTTTACAGTATCTAATGGAAACCCCTGAGGGAATTCGGTATTGGGTTTTAAAATCTTCTATAACCTCTGGGGTGTTCACCAGGTAAGCAAATCTCCCCATATATGTAAAAAGGGTTAAGAGAATTAAGTGGCCGAGGTGAAATTATACGGGCCGAGGAGAAGAACGGGTTTTAACTACAAAGAATGACAAAATGGACTGGGACAAAGAAAGAAGGAAAAAGTTGCTAAAGATTACTTATGGAAATATATAAAGGCTCCTTGGACTAGCTCTTGAGTTCGGAAGTGCAAAAGTGAGATATGTGAAGTTTCCAAATAGTACTTATATGAAAAAGAAAAGTGGGCGGGATAATTCCCGCCTAAGTTCCAAACAGAATCCCTAGCCGTTGGATCTTCATCGCGTCGTAAAATGTGGGAGACATAGAGCCGCAGAAATTTAATACAGGCGTGCCCCCAGATGTCGAAGCGTCAGGGACATGCGTTGGGCAATGGAAAAGGCATTTGCACAGATAGGAAATGACGTGTGACAAGAGGAGGATAATGCTAATAATATCAAAATTTCATTCTTTTCCGAAGAGTAAAAGATGGGAATTTTGAGGAGCTATTGTAGGGATAAAGGGCCCATAAATATGTATTGGGCCATGACCCTTGTCCGAGGATGTCTATTAGTCCGGGGACCAGGAGATAACAAGGAAGAGGTATAAATCAGAGCGTCACAAACAATTTTTTAATGAAAAGACTTGGGAAGGTAGTCCGAGGAGGAGTGCCTCCTCGGCTAAATAGGGCAGAGGTCAGAGGGATTGATCTATCCCTAAAGGCAACATTTCAAAGGGTTCTGTTGATAAGGAAAAACATCAAGGAATCAAAGGACAGAAGGAAGCTAAGAAATATTTAAGCGACAGCTGCTACCACTGTATTGAATGCTTTGCAGCTAACCCTCTGGCCGCATTAATGTGGGTGATGCCTGAACAGTGGTAAGCAGCCTTACAGTTACTCCCAAAGATTTCAAGAATGTGATGACGAGACAATGATCAAAGCCAGCAACTTGACCTACATGTGGATGGTGGAGATGATGAAAAAATGGATATATAAGGGAGAGGAAGTCCCTTTACAAAGGGGATCGGAAAAGAAAGAGAAAAATACTGTAGCATCAGGAATATGACTTGTAATCAAAATCAAAAGAAGCATATATATAAGAGTTAGTCTCCTCGGACTGTGCCGAGAACGATTTACTTCGTGCAAAACGATCGTATTCTTGTTTTCTTTTCATCTAGGCTCTCTATAGTTATCTTTTGATTCATTAAAACCTAGTTTTCCAGTCTACTCTCTATAAATTCATTGTATTGGGTTCTTTGAATCTAAATCATTTTCCCTTTAGGCTTGGGAACCAAATCAAGTCCTTACAAATAAAATAAGTAAGAAAAAAGAATTGATGGTGGTGATTTTTTTGAAGGTTTATTAATTTTGATTCTATAGTTTTTTTTCACTTAGTAGCTCATTTAGAATAAGAAAGTAAGAAAATTAAATTGGATTTCTTGATTTTTGTAGTATAATAAATAGTTGTACAAAAATCAAGAAAATTGGATCGGAAATGCTAACGAATGTCTTTTGGGTAATGGTTAACATTCTATTTAAAGAAAATTTTGATGGGAAAAAAAACAATTTATGTTTTAATAATTTTTTTCATTTCCTATAAAAGTGGTGTCAAAACTTTCTTAAAATGGATTGTTAACCATTACCCTAAGGGCACCTGTTAGTATGACTCATGTTATATTATCTAATATTTTTTTAATTAGATGTAAATTTTAATAAATCCAATTACGTTATCTTCGTATGTTTTCCATGTTTACAAAATTTTAAGATGATTAAATATTAATAGCCATATTATCCATCAATTATTTAAATTTAAGTTTTTGTAGATTAAAATAATACATAAATGATGAGTTTGTAAATTGAATGGTAAATAAACGTTTAAGGTTCAAATTATTCTTCCAGTTGTAACTATTGAATTATCAAAAAAAAAAAAAAAAACTTTTTGCAATAAAATTTGTCGTACATCTTGCATTTTGCAATATCTAATGTCTTAAATATTTTTGTATTATTTTTTTTTATAAAAATTTTTAGTTTACAATACACATTTTGTGTTTACAATATAATAAGTTTACATTACAAATAAAATGTAAATTTATAAGAGCACTCACATAATTGAGTGTATTAATAGAAGAATGTGTAAAACTTACACAATTTGCATAAAAATGACCCACATAACTCTGTGTACAATTATATAAATTTACTGTTTACTATAATTTTTTATTCATTCTTTACATGTCTTGATGACGGAAGAAGAGAGTGGATAACAATTGTTGTACATTGTACATAAAGAAAAAAAATTAAAAAAAAATCAATAAAAACTACTCCCTCCGTTCCACTCTGTTTGTTCTCTATTTTATTTTGAAATGTCCCAAAATATTATTATGTTTCAAAAAAATAAAAGTTATTAGTTTACTAATGTACCTATCATACCTCTACTTTATTTTCAAAAATATTTGAAAAGAAAACTAAAAAAAATTAATTTAATTGGGGCACATTTTTAGTTGCCTCGTTAAGAATAATTCTTTTTTAAAAAAACTAATAAATTTATTTAAGGGTAGTTTTATAAATTTATACATTTTTATAAGACAGACAACACAATAAATGATGTTCTCTTAAAAAATTTGACTTTTCAAACCGGACAAACAAATTGAAACGGACTAATATTTTAATGAAATATAAAATTTAAAAAAAAAAAAGAAGAAGTACAATCCTGTGACAAAAAATATTGCACTCAAAAGTCTTACTTTTTTCTAATTCGCCGGTGGGTGGGTTGGTTGGTTTCAATTTTCAAATTTGAAGGGGCGATTAATAATAATTTCAAGTCAGTCATCTCGTACGTCAGTACGTGGTAGAGACCACAGAAGGTACAGCAAATAAAAGTGGAGACCATCTTTTACTCTGGCTCTTATCTCTCTCTAATCTTTCTTTAATTACCAGCTAATCTCAGTTATTGTTCGAGTCTAACAAAAAACCCAAACAAACAAAGAAAACAAAAACAAGCTTTTGCCTGCTGTGTCCTGTGTCCGCTAATATTCATTCACGAGTCAAACTTAAGTGGTTTGAGCTGTTTTCAACTGTATTGCTGGTTTTTTTCTTGTTCTTTCTCAAATACCCATTTTGGTTTTCTAAATTTAAAGCGTAAATTACTACCTTTTTTTTTATTTTTTATTTTTATTTTTCATTTCGTTTAGAATGTTTTTACGTTACATTATTACAAGTTATGAATTGGGTTCATATATATTTTTTTCAATGTCTATGCTATAGCAGCAGCAGCAGCAATGGCTGTATCCGTCACTGACTATGTTAGTACTTCAACCAAACAATCTCATTGGCTGGTGTCTATCTTTTCTGGCATCATAATCTGCATCATTGTAAGTATGCTTGTTCTTAAGGTTAATTTTTCTAAGGCTTTGTTGTTGTTGTTGTTCATTATGACATTTGGCGTTTAAGAATACGTTTCAATAAACCATGGTCAAAATTTTAGTATCATTTTCTGTGTATGCTCCATGTGGGTTCTAGTTACCTGTAAAGTTTCTTGTTGTCAAATAAAGGTTTGAGTTCAAATTCCCCAACACCAAAAAGATTCCTACTTGGGTTTTGGCCTAATGGTAAAGAGAAATTATTATAGGTTTCTGTACTGTACGTTCATTTCCATTTCCAAGAAAATCTGGTAGAATGATGCCTAGAAACTATGTTGATTGAGAGCATCATAGTATTTGCAAATATTGTGAAGGCCTGTCAAGAGACATCATCCAGAAAGATAAGGCCACATTTGAGTGCACAAAGTTGAAATTGATGAACGGAGGAATGTCTTGAAGATGTATTTCATATCATTCATGGTTTTGTCGAGAATGGGCACAAGTAATTGCAGAACATGTGGTGTGCATTTTTTTTATTTTTATAAACCAGAAACTGAAGCAAGGATGGGAACAGTGAGGACACTTACTAAGATTCTCTTTTGGAGTTTTCTATGAGAAATGAAGGGCATGATGATCCTAGTAATTGTAGCATGGGTAATTTGATGGCAAATATATACTGCTGCATTCATTCACAAAATATATTACTGTATTACATCAGTTGAAAATGCACTCAGAGTAGATAGGCTGGGGCCTCCTCAAACCAATAAGCACATTGTGATAACCCCTTTGCATATCTAGCCAATCTTTGAGCTACCCCATTACCTTTTTCCCCACCCCCCGGGCCCTGGCACATAGAAAAAAGATGCTGATCTCAACAGTGGTGCTTGGTGCTTTGCCTGCTCTATAATATTCCCAAGCCTGGACTGATCTGGTTGCTCAGCTTGAAGAGCTTTAATGATTCCCAAAACATCCCCTTCAAAGACCAAATCATAAGGGCAGCAAGAGGCAGCAAACTTACTGCACGAGCCGCTGCCAGTGCATCTGCTTCCTCAGCATCTGAACCCATACTCTTCAAAGCACTCATAGCTACTATAAATTGCCCCTCTCTCTCTGATTACAGCACCTACCCATTCTTTTAAATATCTTTAAAGGCAGCTCCATCCGTAATATCGTTGAAAAAATTGAGCCCAGGAGGAGTCCAATTAGCAGATGATGGGTGTACTGAAACCATTTTTGACTGTTTTTATTTTTGTAGTTTTAAAACTTGGAAGGTTTAGGTCAAATTTCTTTTATGAGAGATGGGAAATTTTGAATTCTGAGAGCTTTTGGTGTGCAGTGTTGGCCTTTATCAATGTTGTTATCTTTTCTTATTAATTCAATAAAGGTAGAATACAACTTAACTATTTTGAGCATTCTATAATAATACCATGCCTTATATTTTCATAGAATTGATTAGCAACAAATTTCAATTCTAAAAGAATTTCTCAAGATTCTTGTTCCTCCCAATAAGTGAGCTGGATTTGCTTGCAGCCTTTGTATCCATATATTTGAGTTTATGAAGAAATGGATTCCAACTTTTATGTCATGGTACCTTCAAAGCTTGAAGTCAACTCTCGTTTATGTTAAAATAAGAAACGGGTTGAAATGCTGACAAGTTTGAGTTAATTTTGCTCATGCCCTTATCCTTGTATATTAGTTTTCTTTTTGATTGATTCTTTTATTTTAAAATTGGTTCCTTTTTTTTTGGTTGAAGGTTTACAAATTAACAGGTTATATTAGCCTCCTGTGCTTCAAGGGATATGGCAAACTAAGCAGTGCAGTGAAAGTAGAGTGGAATAACAGGTAAAATTATTCTGCATGTTAATTCCTTTTTCAGTGTGCACATTTTTTTTTGTCCAAAATAGATTTTTGGTTTTTTCATGTTCATAAAGGTCACGACCTTTGTTGTACAGGGGATTCTCAACATTCCATGCTCTTATAGTAGCATTTGCTTCTCTCTACCTCCTGTTGTTATCAGATGAATTTGATGAAAAATCCCATGGTGACCTTATAATAAATAGGACATCTACTTTCTCAGATATGCTATTGGGGGTAAGTTGACATTGAAAGAAGCAGTGTTTGGTTTTCTTGGCATTTCTCACCCTCTTATTAATTAATTCAACTTGTTAGTGTCCAGCTAAAGTAAATATTAACTTCTCAATGAAACTGTGCTGCAATAAGCATTAACTTCTAAAATAAATATTAACTAATACTTATAGCTAATATTGATCTGATAGATGTCAAACACATGGATGACACATGAAACTGGCACTAGCTTCAGTGGTAAGGCTGCATTGCCATGGTTCCAGTGGCCTAGGTTCAAAGATGGTCGACATGCTAAGTCACAACAGAAAACTATTATCTAGAAAAGGGTCAGAAAGAGTTCAGTAGAGGTTGATATATTCCAACTATTGTGAAGAAATAACAGACAAACAAATTTGAAGAACTGAATTTAACATTTCATGTGTTTTATAGGTGCCTTTCCCTAGGATAGATTTCAATACTTTTTAGCTAGCAAGAAAGGAGAAGAAGAATAAATCACTCATAGAGATGTCAAGGAAGTCTTGATGCTGTAAGAAGTTGAACAATATAAAATGAAAGATGGGAGCGGATCATCTTCTCTACAGAATGGCATTTTTAGAACTTTAAGGAAGTTGAAAGGTAAAAATTGGGTTATCATCAACAATTATATATTTTGTGGTGATTCTGTTTCGGAATTGTTGTTTGGTGAAATTGATAATGGAATGCCATTTTAAGTTGTAGTTCTAAGGCCAGGGGGACTATTCTTTGCTTTAGGGCTTAGTAGAGATCTCTTATGAGGAGTATATTTGGTGAAAGCATGAGACTTAAATGGTAAAGACCATGAGGCTCCTGTGGTTTTTTTATGGGGATTTCAGATGTATCCTATTGGAGAGAGACTTATCATTTTTAATTTTTTTTTTTTGGGGGGGGGGGGGGGTTGGGGGGGATCCTTTTCACTGGCTTTATAGATGAAAAAACTATGATCCACTCTTTGAACTGAAGGTGAGATATTGCAAAACAACCACACAATGCATGATACTACAAGAATGGCTTTTCACATCCTTTTGTTTGTCTGTTGCAATGGTGAGAGATTCGTGTAATAGCCTGTGTTTTATATGGGGTGTACTAATACATCAATTTTTGTATAGTTCAACACATTTCACATTTTGTCTGAAATCACAATTTCTTGGTGGTTAATTAGAATAGAAGTGTTTGGAGAAAGACTTGGATTTCAATTTTTAGTTCAAATAGCTTAAATAAAATACAAAAAGTACAAATAATTTCTATCGATGAAATTCATGGATGGATTTGAAATTATTAGGTGTATTAATTTTAAATTCATAATTTTTTGTGGATTTGGAATATGGTCCCACTTTGCTTAATGTGTGGGTAATTTAGAGAGAAAGAAGCAAACATTTAATAATGGTGAGCTGAAATCATTGATTATAAGGTTATTGTTTGAGGGGCTGAAGGCTTGGAAACATTGATGCATGTTCTGTTGTAGAGGTTATAGATTCAGTTTCTTTTAAATGGTAATTATTGAGCATTGTAAAATTTTTGGAGTGCTTTATGATGTATACACACTATGGACATGAGGCTCCCCTCTTATCAATAGAATTGCGTATTACATATTTAAAATATAATCATAATTCATTTTGTTGGAGCATAATTCTCAAAACTCAAATCCTCATATGCTGATAAAATTCATATAAAGTACATTATGTTACTAATTTTTCTTCAAATCCTTTGATTTAATTCATCAAATCCAAATGCAACCTAATAGTTTGTTCTTATATAATTTTTTTGAGTTAATTCTCTTTGAATGGGCATAGAGTTTCCTATACTGAGGAGATCCAACTGATTTGAATATGACCCCTCTCTGCTGGGGTTTTGTTGTGATTCAGAGGACCTCTTTCATAGACGCATTTAAGTTTAACTGCTGCATGTTTGTTAGCACTCAATATATGGACACTAATATCAGGTTCCTTGCCCACCCCCCACCCCCTACCCCCTACCCCATCCAACCCCCCCCAAAATAAAGAAAGATTTTTATTTTTATTTTTTTAAAGGAGCAAATCTGGAGTTAGGCATTGGGATAATGCTACATATTTTTAATATTATTTTATTTTTCTACAGTTTGCTTATTTTTTCCCTTTTGTATACAGTTCTCCCTTGGTTATTTTCTATCAGACTTGGCAATGATTCTTTGGCTGTTTCCAGCTCTAGGTGGTCTGGAGTACGTAAGTTCCGATAAAAAATGCTTGCTTGATATTGTTAATTACTGTATCATTTCTTCTATTAGATTATCTTTTTCTAGAACCAGCTTCTCAACTTTGAAAAAGAATACTTGGTTTCCAAATTTAATTTTACTGGTTGAGATAGAAAAACCAATAATAATAGTAATATTATTATTATGCATCAACTGAATCTATAATGGTTGGTTAATAAGTGCATTGAGTCTATTACTCTTTTTCAAAAAGTTTGGGATACTAAGTTGACCAATTTCCTTCATTTCATTTCTTTCTATCAGGTTCTACACCATGGGCTATCCATGTCTTCAATTCTTCTCTCCCTCATAAGTGGTCAAGCACGGATTTACATACTAATGGTTCTTTTCTCAGAGAGCACTACTCCTTTTGTAAATCTAAGATGGTAAAGTTAGCATTTAGAGTTTCCTATTTTCGGGTTGTTGGTTGTCAACCGTGGCTTATTGCTGTGAATTCATACTTTCAGGTACTTGGATGTTGCTGGCCAGAAGAACTCCAAGCTTTACACCTATAATGGCATAGCATTGTTCCTGGGGTGGTTGGTATGGTCTTACATAGTCATGGTCTTGGTTTTCTTCAATTGTTAACCAAAAATTATGTGTATGCTAGGTTGTACTATGGGCCTGCATTTGTGTAGATAAAAAAAGAGTGTTCATTGGCAATGGTAAATGTCCTGGTTGGGTTAAATACAGGCAAAACTGCATACCTTGATGGCAGTTGTATGTCCAAATAATTTAAACAAATGGAAAACATGGACAGATTTTGAACTTCATTATTTTTTCTTTCACATGAATTGTTAGGGATGAAACTCTAAGTGTTTGCAAGGCATCTGTCGTAGCCTATATGGTAAATGGATATGGTTGATTTTGTCAGAGCATAGTTTCATTTTGAGTGGGAGAATCTTTTGTATGCATACGGTATATGGTGCACTTAGTTTGTTCTTTTTTTTTTTTCTTTTTTTTTTTTTCACATAATGCCACCACAGAACATGGTATGATGAGAGTAAGCTCACTTACGTAACCCGTATAGAACGTTACAAGCTACTTGTATGTGCAAGAGCAGTGATCTTTTAGAGGTTTGGAACATGTAGTGCTTTCTTATGTACATGCATGCACGCATATTGTGCATAACGGTATGTTGAGAGAGAGGGAGGAGGGGGTAATTTGATCACTTATCTTTTATAAGTTTCCACACCATAATGTTGGAGTTCATTTCTAATCTGCTCTACAAATTATAAACATATTGTGGTTTCAATATATATAACTGGTCCCAAAATGATTTCCTTGTTCCACATTCTTTTTAATGCTTGATAATTGTGTTTTGTGCGTTTGCTGCCTCCAGGTTGCAAGGATTTTTTTGTTCATCTTCTTTTTTGCACATATGTTCAGCCATTTTGATCAGGTTTGTCAAAAGCTCCATGGTCTTTATATTATATTATATTTTTCATACATGTTCGTGTTAACGAGACAATTTTATATTCCAACCTACCAATTGCTAGTATTTTATTTCACTTATACTATCTTTTAGCTTTTTAGCTTATTTGCTCATGTACAACTTTTTAAGGCCTCATTTTTCTAGGTATATTTAACTAATTTCCAGCAAATAAACTTGCAGAAAAAAGTTACATCCAAGTGAAATAATGTTCATTTGGTTAAACTACAATTATTCAACTTCCAACCCATGTTCCCTACTGCTGCCACTTTCTCCTTTATTCCCTCTCTCTCTCTCTCTTGTAGCTAAATAGCTTCCGACATCAATTCACATATTTCTTTTATCTCATATGTTGTACTTCATTCTCTTTAGCAGGGGGAAAAACTGTACTATGTTCTTATCATCTTATGATTATAACTACACCTCAGCTATTTTAAATAGTTTTTTAAAAGAAAAAAAAAATGCCACACATGTTGCATGTGCTCACATCTAGTCAATTGTGATAAGGTTTGAAGTTTTTGTTAAGTTTTGCATATACAATGCCCTTTTAATCAGACCGCTCAGTCGTTGCACTTTTCTGAAGCATAATGTCAGTCTCTTCCAAGCCCTTTAGGCTCTCCTCTCCTAGTGTGGCATAATTTGCTCAAATCTTGATGGTCACTGCATTTGGGATGAATAGCACCAAATACTCCTAAACTTTCCAAGGGTTTCTCCCTGTTTCTTAATCATAGTAAATAGAAATCATGATGATTTCAAGCATTCCTCTCTTTCATGGCTTGAATGGACTATTGCGCTAGATTGCTTGTTGCCAGAATTATAATTATAAACTATCTCTTATAGTTGGGTCCATGATGCTGGATGAAGTCCCCCCACCCCAAAAAAAAAAGCTGTAACACTTGTGTTGAATTTATAGTATGACAAAATGGAAACCTCAAATAATTACAACACTGTCTTGGAAGGTTGGCTGGTTACTCTCCCCATTTATCAATATTAGCATTAGAGTTGAACTGTTATTTCTTTATTTCAGGTCAAGAAAATTTTTCCTTTTGGCTTCTACAACTTGCTTGTGGTGTCTCCTGTGTTGGCAATTATGAATGTGTTTTGGTTTTGGAAGATTGTCAGGGGTTTATTAAAAACTCTTTCAAAAGCAAGACACAAGCATTGAGCAGGCAATTTTCCTGCTGTGAGTACCTTCTGGTGAGTTAATTGATTGGAATTAGATGCTTTTTATTTTTGGTTCTTTTTTATTGTTTGGGGTAGACCAAGATATTGTTGTGAATTGTATAAAAAAGATTAGCTCAAATATGAATACTGTTAAGAGTTATTTCTTGTTATTTTTATATTTTCTTAGGGTCTTATTACCTTGAAATTTTTTTAATAGTCTAAATTATCAACGCATTTTTTTGTAAAACTCATTATAAAATACCATGTGGTCTTACCTCCAATAATTATCACTCCTCCACATTCATGTCCATCATACTGCAATTGCATCTTGCATCATTCTGTGAACTTCACTAAGAGCATTTTGTAAAACTAATTCTACACTGATCAAAACAGCTTGCTTACATTTAAAATAGAAAAAAGAAAAATCTAATGCACAAGTTAACCACCCCCCCCCCCCCCCCCCCCCCCCACACACACACACACACACACACAAAGAGAGAGAGAGAGAGAGAGAGAGAGAGAGAGAGAAGGCTTTGAAAAGGTATCATTGAAGCACATATCTAAACCATGAAGGAGGAGGCATAGCAAGTTGTGCTACTGAATCGGACTTGGAGAAATTAGCAATGTGAGAAATGACACGTTAAAATTTAATTCCATCAATCTTAAAAATTTTCTAATTATTCCTTGCAAAAAAAACTTTGGTGATGCAATGCTTCGATTTTCTTCAACCTTATGAACACACCAAACTCAAGCCCTACTCTTGTTTGTGTTGTTTTCTTGGTTATGACATTGAATACAAGGGATGTAGATGTCACGATCATTTTTCTTGCAAGCTACATGTTTCTCAACTTGTGATTTTTTTTTAAAAAACATGCATTTCTCCAAGCCATTCAAGTGCCATTTGCCCTTTACTTCTCCTCTCTTTAAAATCCTCATGTTGGCATTTTTCTTGAAAATTGTCCCTTTCCTGAAAAAATTCTTTCTGCCGCTATGCCCTTTCCAGCATCTCCCAACACATCAGTCATGAGGATTCTCATAGCTCCTATATTTCATCTTGTCCTACTCGAGTAAGAGCATCTCCTTTATCTTACTATTATTGCAATTATGCTCTTACTACACTTTATGTATCCCACTCCTACCATGAGGTTTTCCTCTAATCCTTTAGGCTTTGTTTGGTTGGAGGTGAGGAAAAGTGGGAGGATAGAAAATTATGGGATGGAAAATTGGGAGGATATAAAAGTTTTGGTTTTTTCTCATGTGTGTTTGGTTGGAGGAGTGGAAAAGTGGGAGGGTGGAAAATTCTTTTGTTTGGTTGGAGAGAAAAGTGGGAGGATGAAAAATGTAGTTTATATGAATTGACTATTATGTCATTGTTATAACAAAATACCAAAGGGTCTAATAAGTGTGAAAAAATGTATAAATTATAAATAAAAACCATAGATGAGAGCAAGCAAAAACTGGGTGAAATGAATAAAAAAAAAAAAACTTATAGCTTTGAAGAACCTGGAGATCTCCTGTGAAAAACTCTTGGGAAAATATAGGAAAAATAAATAAATAAGTATTTTTTTTAGAATTAAATAAATAAATAAGTAATCAAATAGCAATAAATAAGGTGGAATATAATGAGGACAAGGCACCCAAAAAAAAAAAAAAAAGGAAAGGAAAGAGGAGAACGTGGAGACATGCTGTGTGTAAAGACAAGAGTATTTGTGTAATTTATTATCCACGTCATCTTTTCTCCTAAAGTGGGAGGACAAAATTTTGTGAGCTCAATGGGAAAATTTTCCATATCATTTTATTTCTCTCTTGTTTTCTCTCTTGAACTAAACAAAGGAAAATTCCATTTTCCACCTTATTTTTCTCTCATTCTTTTTCCATCTTTCTTGTTTTCACCCCAACCAAATGTGGCCTCGTGATAGACAGCTATAGTAGAAGAACTCATGCTTTTCTTCAAAATCGAACTTGGCATCTTGTTGAGTTGGCTCTAGAAAGTTTGTAGCTGGTT